>NC_059338.1:19271250-19897000 GCF_018350155.1 Leopardus geoffroyi | reverse complement strand
TGCGTTCTGGATAATAATCCTTTATCAGGTATATAATTTGCAAATATCGTGTCTCTTTCTATAGATTTCCCTTTCACCCTTTGATATCATCCTTAATGTTTTTAAAACCCTATCATAAGTGACAGTTTTAATTTTCACAATGTGTATGGTCACAGTCTTGTGCTGCCTTTTGCCCATTGCCTACCTAATGTGTTATTCAGATTTCTAGTCGCGTGGTTTTTTGTTTGTTTGTTTATTTGTTTGTTTGTTGTTTTTAGAGTGAGAAGACTCACTCTTTATTCCTGATGACCAGAGGTGGAAGTTCAGAACTATGATATGGTTTTTAATTTTTTTGTCCTTCTTTATAATATATCTGAATTTAGAACATGGGCCAAATTATCTGTTTATGTCTATATACTTTAATCTTAGCATAAACTTTTAAGGCAAGGAAAGAGTCACAGCAGTCTCATGGGCTTATGTTGACTTCATTGAGTATGGAAAGCTTAACTGCCATTCACATTTCGAATTTTGTCTTTGGAGGCCTGGAAGCAGAACAAGACAGCCTTGAAAATAATGAACTTCAAATTTCAGACCCTCTCCCTTGGACAGATTCCTGTTGTTGCTTGGAGTTACTGTTAGTTGTAGACTGTTCTAGGAGATAAAATGAAGACATATTATAAGCAAGAAGCATTTCTGTGTAAGAAGTCTGGTAAATTGCCTGAAGCGGTTTCACAAGAAATGGACCTTGAACTCCAATGGTCCAGTAATTATGTATGATCTCTGTTCTTATTCTAAATAAATAGTTACTTACATACCTAATTTGTATTTGCCATTTTGTATTTTCTCTTATAGAAGTCTCCTTATCTTTTATAAGCTTCAATCTCAAAATCATGATTTGCCTGCATATAGAACATTTTAAAACCTGGAACAGTACCTGACTGTGAAATCTTGTATGATGAGAAGTATGCCTTTCTTTTTTGAATGTGAGAGAAGAATAATTCACATAAGGAAAGCAAGCTAGAAGACTTGACATAATCCCTCAACAGAAAGTACTCTCCCAGGCAGTACACATTTAGTATTTACATAAAAGATAGTTCCCTTTGACCGCCTTGCTTATTTATCCTTGCAAAATCTTTGGATGGCTCCAATGTGTGTGCATCCCAGTATGAGAACTGCTTTTCTGGGCAACCTTGTTTGGTGCTGAGCCGTTCTTTTAATATGATTAGCCTAATGGCTTAATCATTTAATGGTACTATAATATACCTGTATATAATCTAGATATCAGTTTTCATTTTGTCATATACAGTCAAATATGTATTCTTCACTTATAAGTAATTTTCACTGACCTAAACATTTTGTTCTTGTGGGGAGAAGAGTCCAGAGACTTCCTGTTCTGTCTTTATATTTATTTATATCTCCTTTATTTCTTGACAAATCCCTAACAAGATCTAGATGGCAAGTCACTCAACGTAAAGTGAAGCTAACACGGGTTTGTTATTTAAATCTATCCACTACTGCATGACATTAGAATGAATAAATTTCCTGAGCCTCTATTTTTCACTAGAAAGTTATCAATATTATTTTGAGAAAGCCACTATTCACTCATTTGTATATGCATTGTTGTGCATTTACTGTATGCTGAACACTCTGTGAAGGATAACGATACTACTTTGAACTAAGAAGACAAGCTGTCTTTTCTCGTGTTTGTTTATTTGACTTTCTTATATATTTTTATATGTACTACATAAATATCATTTTACAGTGTAAATAATACCTCAAAGTTTATGCAGTTGCCTGTGCTGCCCATTCCCAGCCTCAAATGATATTCTAGAGACACAATTATTTTCAAATCTTATATTTGTGTAGACTACTAGCTCTTGAATATTGAACTTTACATTTTTGGGAGAGGGGTGGGGGGCAACTTTCAACATTTTCTAACACATTACTCAGGCAATAATTAACTTGCTTCTTACATTTACCAACCCCCCTCCCCACCATTGCACACACATTGGTTTTAGCCACTCTGTTTAATCAGCTGCAACAAATTTACCTGCATTTATTCTTCCAAAAGTTTTTACTAATACTCATTTGTAGTTGTCCACTCTCTAATTTTGAATTTGTAGTTTTGTATGTTTCTGCCATTCTTTTTACTACCATTTGATTTGAGTTTCAGTACAGAATTGATGTTTATGTTTAACACATTATTTTTAATGGGGACTTTTCAATTACACAGGGTCACTCAGTTCATTCTATTGTACTTCAATATAAAAGCATTAAGTGCAAAAGCTGACATTAAAAAGACATTTGACAAATGCAGGTTTCCCTTTTTCCTTTCTTCCTTGTAGAGATGTGAGTACTATATTAGGTTTTATGAAGCATCTACTAATGGATATTACATTTGTGCATAGTCTCCTTTCCTGACATGAGCAATGTAATGAGTTAACATAGAGCACAAACCATTCTCTCTGGATTTTAGGTGATTACTGGAAAAATATACGCAGCTGATTTGTGCTTTGTTTGGTTTAGATCACCTGTAATAAAGCCCTTGCATCAGTTCAGATACAAAGTTTCAAACATAGTATCTCATTTTTGGACTGAAATCATAATATCTTATAAATTTCCTGACAAAATTGTTTCTTTGCATGACATAAATGTGTAACGTTTCCGTACTAGAATGGTAACATGTCAACAAGAGCCTAACATTGACATTTGAAAATTTGTGGAAAGCCTCGTAAATATTATGGCTCAAAAGTACTCTTAAAGGCTCATAAAGCTTTCATAATTCTAAATACCAGTATTAAATGTTAATTTTTTCCTAATAACAAGGAGTGCATTTTTAAAAATATATAATATATAAAGGATTAAGATTCTATCCCCAAATCTCCACAAAGACATGAATTGCTATACATTTTGTTTCTCCATTTGTTCAAAAGAGCAACCCAATTAAAATTATTTATTACAGTACTTCAGAAATAATAAAACTAATGTGAGCCATCAAATAGCAGTGTTTGAGGCTATTAAATGCTACACAATACTCATAGCTGAAACTGTGAGCTTGAAATTTACTTTATAATCCAATTTCTATGAATGGAATATAGAAACTAGAAAAAAATAGGCCTAGATGTGAAAATCTTATGAGGTAAAAGGAATGATTTTTATACAATGATGACCTCTAAGAAAGGATATAGTAGAGGACTATTGCCAATTTTTAGTGGTTTGAAGTTATTTATTGTGTTATGCATTTTAATTTTGACTCAGGAATCATTTCTAGGCCATAGGTTTTAACAGATGTCCATGATTCAAAGAATTTCAGGAGGTGAGTAAATCCATTGACCTTGTATATGAAAAATATTATGCATGATAGAGTTTCTATGTTTTTTTAAAATTCCCAAGAAACTCTATAAAGTAGAATATTTGAGAATTACTGCAAGGAATATACTTAAAGTGATCACTTGATGCTTCTATATCATTGACTTATAGCATTATTAATAGTAGTCAATGAGGATATTACCCTACTTTCTATTTTTTTTAAAAAAGGACTGTCTTTCAAATCAAAAGTTAAGTATTTTTGCCTTTTGCAAAACTCCTACCTATTTGAACATTGCAAACAGGTTTATGTCTATAACATTTAGATTTTAAAAAGTTAAAACAAGTATGTAAACAAAAGCAGACAAGTAATGTAACAGAATTTGAGCTGAACCTTTCACGTTGTCACAAAGTACAACTAAAGCCCTAAAAGAGGAAAATAGATGAAAAGAATCACATTATGAAAACGAACCCCAATGAGCCATTATGATTTCCCCAAGCCTTACTTGGAAATGACACCAGTTAACCAATTACTACCCATACTCCACCACCAACCTGTACCTCTAGTTTATAAAAGAAAAAGACTTGAGTGAAACAGAAGGCATATTTATTTGACTTCCAAACTACAGTGCTCATGGGGAAAAGTGATTCCCTTGCCTCGTGTGAGAACAAGGCAAGTGCACAAAGTGGCAAGGGCTCTACACCAATGGTATCAGTAGAAATTGAGAATGTTAATAGAAAGAAGACACAGACATCTCCCTCCCTGAATAGTTCCTGAGCTGTGGAATCCCCAAGATCATCATTGTGAGGCCAGAAACATGGAGCAGAACATGATAGAATTCTTGGAAGAATTTGACATGGGTCCCTTAGAATTTGAGGGTGAATGATACGGGAAGATTGGTTTTGTTTTGGATATGACGACCTCTGAGGAGTCATTGGAGTATTCTGAGCCAGAAAGGATTAAAGAGACAATGGTACAGATGCCTGTGAAGAATAATTAACATTGTGTCAATCATTCCAGTTCTCTAAAAATCATAGAACATGAAGTAGAGAGACCCATCATATTCTGTTTTGAAAAACAAAATGGAATGTAGAAAATGGAAAGGAGCCAAGGTGCTGCCTTAGACGCCATATGACCAAAGTGATGGGGCACTGAATACAGGGAAGGTTTTTGGTGTACACACTTCTGCTGATATCAAAAGGACTTATGGTTGTATGTCTCTAAGAGGGTCCTCCATGACAGAGACTGAGGAGAAGCTCAGCAAGACTTCAAGCCTACAAATAAATGATGTCACATTGTCACATCATCAGAGGTTACCATCAACAGGCAAGATTAGACCCAAACTTAGTGAGGTCAAGAACATTTTTGTTCCCCTCAGTAAAACTAATTATTTATTTATTTTCCCTGACCTAACTTTAATCTTTTTTTTTTTTTTTTTTCAACGTTTATTTATTTTTGGGACAGAGAGAGACAGAGCATGAACGGGGGAGGGGCAGAGAGAGAGGGAGACACAGAATCGGAAACAGGCTCCAGGCTCTGAGCCATCAGCCCAGAGCCTGACGCGGGGCTCGAACTCACGGACGGCGAGATCGTGACCTGGCTGAAGTCTGACGCTTAACCGACTGCGCCACCCAGGCGCCCCGACCTAACTTTAATCTTAAAGAGCCTTGAAAACGAAGTGTAAATGGGAAGGAACTATTTCAGATCCATGTCTACCCATACACATTTATAAGTCCAACAGCTTACTTTGAACTATGTCTGGTGGGATGGAAGTTAAGAGATTTGTGATTAAACTATTAAACTTTACTGCATGAAATCATTTGGAAATAAACTTTCTGAAGTATATTGAAATACTTTGAAACACATCTATTCTAAGATTACCTCTAGATGAGTTGTGATGAATGTACACATTCCTGTCACTGCGATTACAATGAGGACTGCTGTTACATGTCACACACAACACAGGACATGTCAAAAATGCAAAAAGTTTCTATTGTCAGTGTTGCAGTCAATATCGCCTCATACACATCTCCACGTAAAGGTTCAGGCAACTAATGTTCATTCTGGGACCAGAGATAATTTGTGCTTTTTGTAGAACTACACAAAAATGAAATCATATGGTAGGTATTCTTTTATATCAGGTTATTGTCACTTAACTTAATTTTTGTTTCCTTTATTTTGTTTCATGTATCAGTAGCTGCCCCTCCCCTTCCATGGCTAAGTAGTATTCCTTGAACAGTTATACTATAATTGTTTATGCAGTCACTTGTTGATGTTGTTTCAGATAGGTTGTTTCCAGATTTGGGGTCAGGTTAATAAAGCTCTTGTATATAAATTATCATGGGGATTTATCTTTTAATTTCCCTTAAATGAGATTGGTGGGTCATGGGATAAATCGATAAGAAACCTTTTCAAAATGTTTTTGTCGTTCGATACTCTGACAAGCAGGACAAATGTATTCCAGAAGCGACGTGTCCTCACTAAGCCTGATATTGTTAGTCTTTTTAATTAAACCATTTTAGTGTGTGTGTCTTAATATTGCAGTGCTAGTTTCTGGTTTCCTGATGAGTAACAATAAAGAGAAATTTCTTACATACTTACTGAACACTCATATATTTTCTCTTATGTAATGTATGCTCAAATCTTTTGTCTGGGTGGCTTGTATTCTTACCGATTTTTAAGAGTTCATTGTAGTTTCTGTTAAGAAACCTTTTATGTGGCATAGGTATAGTGAAAAGTTCTCTCAGTTTTTGGAATGTCTTTTTATTTTCTAAATGGTGGCTTCCAAAGGACAAAAAAAAAATTAAGTTTGATGTAGTCTATTTGCTCGTTTGTTTTATTTCTTTTTTTAAAGTTTTTATTTAAATTCCAGTTAATTAACATACAGTGTAGTATTAATTTCGGATGTAGAATTTAGTGATTCAACAGTTCCACACAACACCTGGTGCTCATTACAAGAAGCACCGGGTGTTGTATGGAAATGTTGAACCAATATATTGCACACCAGAATCTAATAGTACCCTGTTTGCTAACTAACTGGAATTAAATGAAACCATTAAATAAAAAAACTTGGTGGGGTGGAGGTGCCTGAGTGACTCAGTTGGTTGAGCATCTGGCTCTTGATTTTGGCTGAGGTCAGGATCTCACTGTTCATGGGTTCAAGCCCCATGTCAGGCTCTGTAAACTGACAGCATGGAGCCTGCTTGAGATTCTCTGTCTTCCTCTCTCTCTGTTCCTCCTTTGCTCATGCTCTCTCTTTCTCAAAATAAATTAAATAAACATTAAAAAAAAGTTTGATGTGGTTCATTTTGTTATTTATTCTCCTTTATAATTGTGTGTTTTGGGTACTCTTAAATTTTCTTTTTGCCTAATTTGAGGTCACAAAGATTTCTTCTCTGTTTTCTTCTAGAAATGTTATATGTTAAGGACTGTAATACAACTCTGGTTATTTGTGTGTGTGTGTGTGTGTGTGTGTGTGTGTGTGTGTGTGTGTGAATAGTAAGTGGTTATAATTGAGAATCATGTGCTTTTCCCTTTGGATATATAACAGTTCATCACCATTTATTGAAAAGATTATCTTGCACCATTGAATTATATTAATAAAGCTGTTGAAAAACAGTTGGGCATATATACATGGTTCTACTTTTCTATTCTCTACTCTCTTCTGTTGATCCAATAAACATAGGTTTATCATTATACCAATCCCACCAGACCTGTTTATTGTAGCTTTACAGTAAATCTAGAAACTAGCTTTTAAGTCTTCCAAATTTGTTTTTCTTCTTCCAAATTATCTTGAATATATTAGATAATTTGAGTGCCATATGAATTTTTGAATAACTTTGTATTTTTAAAAATTATGTAATTAATATTGGGATTACATTAAACTATATATCAATTTTCAGAAAATTGGTATCTTAACAATATTGAATGTTCCAATTCATGAAATATATCTAATAATCTTTATGTTTTCTTTAACATTTCTTACAATATTTTTAGTTTTCAGTGGATCTTTTGTTAAGTTATATATATTGATGCAAAATAAATTGAATTATTTATTTAATTTTTCTATTGTTTACTCCTACTGTATAAAATACCCTTGACAGTGTGTGTTAACCTTCTCTTGAATGTCCTTGATAAATTTGCTTATTAGTTCTCATAGTTAATTTTTAGATGTCTCCAGATTTTCTCAGCAAGGAGTAACCTGCATTAAAGTAATCTTTTATTATTATTCTCAACTTTTTTTTCTATTTTGTTGTTGTTGTTGTTGTTGTTGTTGTTGTTGTTGTTTGCCTACTGAAGTGTATGAGAAATCAATGACATTGCAATCCTGAATAGAAATGAGGAGAGTGGACATATTGCCTTGTGCTTCAATTTAGTCATTTCTCTATTACCTAAAATCTGAAACCAATTTAGAGGGAAACAGTTTTAAGGAAAAGTCACATTATGTAAAAATTTTCTTTGACACACTGGATATAATTGTTTTTCTTTTACTGTATTCCTCTTTAGATTCAAGTTCAAAATCTACTGTGTGGTTAATGATTATACTTGCTTTGTGTCTGTTTTTGTGACTGACAAACTGTTTTCCACCATGCCTATATGAGACCCTCAGTTCCTCCAAGTCATTGCAAATATATGGTAATATCAAACTGTTAAGTTTGAACCATTCTAATAGATGTTTATGTCATTGTTTATTAATTTCAGCACATTTGCATTTTGTATATCTTATTGGTGAAGTGTTTCTACAAATATTTTGGTGATTTTTACTGATTTTTTTATTGTTGAGTTTTAAGAGTTCTGTACATATTCTGGGTAAAATTCTTTATCAGATGCATGGTTTGCAAATATTTTCTTCTAGTTTGTGGTTTGTCTTTTTTTAATAGACTTTTTTAAGAACAGTTTTAATTTTACAGCAAAATTGAGCGGAAGGTAGAGCAATTTCCCATTTAACTCCCTACCCCCACATATGCCTACCTCATTATCAACAATTCCCACCAGAATAGTACTCATATTGCAACGGATGAAACTATAGTGACACATAATTATCACCCAAAGTCTATAATTTACATCAGTGTCTACGCTTGGTGTTGCAAAGATCCATGTTGACATGTATATCTATTATAGTTTCATACTACTCTATAGTAGTATACAGTACAGTAGGATAGTATCCCTGCCCTAATAATCATCTGTGCTCCACCTATTCATCCCTCTTTCCTCCCCAACCTGGCAACCACTGATCTTTTCATTGTCTCCATAGTTTCATCTTTTCACTGAATATATTAAACATATAGTTGGATCATATAGTATGTAGCCTTTTTAAATTGGCTTCTTTTACTTAGTAATTATATACATTTAACTCTCCGTGTCTTTTTATGGCTTGCTAGCTCATTTCTTTTTAGCACTGAATAATATTCTATTGTTTGGATTCATCACAGTTGATTTACTATTCACCTACTGAAGAACACTTTGGTTGATTTAAAGCTTTGACAGTGATCAATAGAGCTGCAAATATCCATATGCAAGTTTTTGTGTGAACATAGGTTTTCAGTTGCTTTGGGTAAATATTAGGCTATGTGACTGTTTATCAAATGATAAGAACATATTTGGTTTCATAAGAAACTACAAAGCTATCTTCCAAAATAGCTGTCCCATTTTGCATTCCCACAAGCAATGGATGAGAGTTCCTGTTGCCTACTTCTTGGACAGCATTTTGTGTGTCAGTGTTGTGGCTTTTGGCCATTCTAATAAGTGTGTCATGGTGTCCCATTGGTTGACTTTGCATTTTCCTGATAAATTATGATGAGGAAGATGTTTTCATATGCTAATTTCCATCTACGTATCTTCTTTGGTGAAGTTCCATTAGGGTGGCCCATTTTAATTGCCTTTTTCTCAAGTTTTAAGAGTGCTTTACATATTTGATAACAGTTCTTGGTAATGTATGTATTTTGCAAATATTATCTCCCTGTGTAACTTGCCTTTTCCCTTTGTTGACAATGTCTTTCATGTAGCGGAAATTTTTAACATTAGTGAAGTTAAGCATATCAATTTTTCTTTTATGGAGTTTGTCTTTGGTATTGTATCTAAAAAGTCATCATAAAACCAAAGACCACGTAGAATTTCCCTTAAGTTATCTTCCAGGAATTTTATACTTTTGAGTTGTGCATTTAGGTCTTTAATCCATTTTGAGTTAATTATTGTAAATGGTGTAAGGTCTGTGTTGTTTTGTCTTTTTTAGTCCCTTAACAGGGTCTTTCAAAGAGCAGACATTCTTATTTTGATGGAGTCAAATTTGTGGTCTTTTTTCATATATATATATATATATATATATATGAAACATTGGGGGGTTATAAGATCAGGTAGATTTTCTTATAAGTTTCATCTTGGAATTTCTGTAGTCTGACGTATTATATTTAAGGCTATAGTCAATTTTTAGTAATTTTTAGTACATGGTGCCAGGTGTGGATTGAATCTTAAAATAATATAAATTACCTTAAAAACTCAATTCCTTTGTAGTATAAATGTCAAGAAATAAAAGACAAATAATCTATCCTAAATAATAATTGTCCTAAGTTTCATAAATTTCTGAATTATGGAATTTTGGAATATCTGTGATTAATAATAGATTTGTTATACGGTTATGTGCTGTATAACAATGATATTATTTTTTCAATCATCATTTTCTATTTAACAAATTGGCAACTGTATGTAAAGTGCTGCGGATCAACCGCACCAATTCTCTTGCCAAGCCTGACCCTTAACCTGACCTCTGACTTTGAAATAAGACAAATTTTTATTAACTATGACTTACTTTTCTATTATCCCTTTGCACGTCTTAATTTGGGATTTGGAAAATTATTGTTGCATGATAGAAAAAGCAGTTGGAATCTGGAGTCACAAAATCTAATCTTGATATTACCCATCCTTAACTTCATTTATAACTTCAAACATATCACCAACCTCTGCTCGTTTCAGTGCTTTCATATCTAAAATTACTCACCTAGATAAGATTTAAGATCTTTTCAGAATAAAAGTTCCATGATCTATGTAAATGGGGTTATTTTTTTTCTCAGCAATAATTTCCCTTAAAATTCCTAAGCATGGTACAATTAACAGTAATATCAAAATAAACATTACGTAAAAATAGTTTCAGGTGTTGTTAGAGACCCAAATGAATGTCAAAAAGTTTATCCACCATTTGATTGGAAGGTTATAACCAGTTTTCTGCATTAAAAATAAAATCTTACTCAAAACTATGAATCATTTTTTATTTTATAAAGAAAGGCGGTACTTTTATTATGATTTCTGTTCTTGTAAAATGGCCCTTCATTCCAAATCCAATTACCCTAGATATTATACATACATTGCAAAGTCCATTAAGATTACCATTCATTCAGCTTCCCTGTTCATTAATAATGAGCTATTCTTTATTTATGTCCTGATATGACAGGACAGTCTACAACAGTTATTGCTTTACAATTGTCACTTCTCAAGAGGATTGTGATAATTGCTTTACTATGAACCCAGCTTCCACTTTGCAAAGACAGTGTGGTTGTACTGATAACTGCAGTTGAAAAACAAACTGGGTGGCTCAGTCAGTTGCATGTCAGACTCTTGATTTCAGCTCAGGTCATGATGCCAGGGTCAGTGAGATAGAGCCCTGTGTCCAGCTCTGTGCTGACAGCTCAGAGCCTGTTTAGGATTCTTGTTCTCCCTCTCTGTCTGCCCCTCCCCTGTTTGCACACGTGCTCACTCGCTCTCTCTCTCTCTCAAAATAAACATTAAAAAAAGAAAATTACAGGGAAATAGACACATGTGTTATAGAATATTATGTGAATTCTTTCAATTTAGTTTTCTGATAATATTCAGATTTTTTTAAAGTATCTTTTTCCAACCAATATATTCATACAAGTTAAGTTTTTTCAAAGAAATATTTTATAATGGAAATTTTATGAACTGTATTAAAGTGCAAATTGAAAATATTAGAGCTGATTGAACTTTGTGGCATCCTGAGAATATACACTGTGTCATCATCTCTTTCACAGAGCAGCCTCTGCTGAGACTTAACTCACAGGAGATTTTAACAGTTTAAAAGCAAGGATTCAGAGACCTAGCAAAGTGAATGTTTCAGTGTATACCAATAAAGAGAATTTTGTCTCATCTCAGTTACAAAAGAGACCTGAAAATTCTTAGGCTGTCACATAAGAAATTTTATCATTTGATAGTTTTAAAAGGTATAAAAGTATAAAGTTTCCTCTTCAAATTTTGTCTTATAAAAATTTTTAATTTTTTTTTTTTTTTTTTTTTTTTTTTTTTTTTTGCATGACAGGTCTCTGTTCTGTCATGGGAGTTCTGCCAATTTTAATGTGACTATGGTAAAAACAGTAAAATTATTTTAAAAAATTTATAGCAAAACATAAAAGTGAGAATGTAAATATGTTAAAGGCCTGAATTTAATCATAAACAGCAGTAAAATCGAACATGAGATAATGTAGCTGTCTGTAAAAATTATTACATTTTAATGGAGTGAATGTTTACATGAAATTATAAAAAGTTAACTAAAAATCTATAACTAAGATATCCAAGATATTTGCTTTATTATCTATAAAACAAAAGCAAAGAAACTTTCTTGCTAAACAATTAAAATGAAGTTTTGTGAAAGTACTAAAGCTTTCATGTGTACTTCTCAATGTCATTTACTTATGTAACAGTTATAATAGAAGTCAAATTCAAACTGCAAATTGAATTATTTGAATTCCATAATGCATAAAACATCAGTAATTGATTTTGCAACAGTGTGTTGTAATATTTAACTTAAACACAAATTTTCTAAATTACCCAAGATATTTAAGGATGTGAAATCATATATACTGAAAGAGTTACCAAGTAGAAAAATCAAAACACTCTTTGAACCATCTAAATTTTCCTAAATCTCAAAAACAGATACTTTTATTTCCTTAAATCTTGCCCAAATAGTGTAAGTATCAAGAAAAAGTATTAGGTTCCTGGGGTTCTCTTTTTGTGAAATTAAGCTTTTCTTTCTTATTACTAATAAATGCTTCACAGAATCTTTCCTGTGTTTTTTAACACAAAAAAGTGTTTAAAGATAACTTGGAATAAATTACTGTTCATATAGAAGATGGGTATTTAAAACCTCTGGCTGTTTTTAAAGATTTTGACACTCTTCTGAAAGGGAAGAGATGGATTTTTGTAATTACTGAGGTTAATAAATAATAAATATAAAATATATTCTTCCTCTCAATATATACACATTTAAGCCTATAGATATTCTTAACAACTTAGTAGTTTGAAAGTAAAAATTATTTTTGAGAGTATTATTTTTATTTTAAATTTATGCTGATATTTTTTTATTAAAAGGGCAAAAATTTCAAGATGGCTTATTTTCGGTGCAGATTCATAAGTCAAAGTGCTACATAATTCCACTAAAACAACCAATGTCAGAAAATATATTTTTATATATTTTTTTATTTGAAATTTAGAGTCACTATACTTTTGAGTAGTAAGTATTTATGATCTGTCATAAATTATTGAAATTCCTGTAACAAAGAATAGTTAAAAATGCACAACATACTACATACTATATATGTCTTATACATAACAAGGGGATTTTTTAAAGTAAAGTCTAAAAAATCAATAACTAAATTTTGAAATAATAAATACATTTATTAATGAGAATGATAGTAGACACTTTTCACTTTACCTTTGTATTAAGTTCTTCTTGAAAATTAGATTTGTTTGTAAGTTATTAAAGTACATGGTGGTTGTTTTCTAAAGCAATCTTTGAACAGTTTTAATTGTTCCTTTTTAAAATACTTACAAGAGTGATTCTAAATTAGAAAGTCCAGGAAAGGTAGCTGAGTTCCTGTTTCACTTGTGATTTCAAGGTTCACTAATCATTCAAGCTTGGGCAAGTCTCTGCTTTAATGGGATTTTGAGGTACTTTATTGGTAGAAAATACATGTTCAAGTGGCCACATTATTCTGTATTGAACACTAAAAGCGACATCCAGAACTTTTTCTTATTATAACTTACCTAGTACTCTGAACTAGTGGTGTACATGTATCAGAGTTTCTCTTTAGTTTATAGCTAGAAGAGAAATCTCTACACTGTATGGAAGGAGTATATTCAATATTGTAAGAAAATGCCAAAGTGTTTTCTAAGGTATGTTTAACAGTTTTTACTCCCATTAGTAATGTTTAATAGACACTGTGGATCCACTTTCTGAGTAAAAGTTGTTGTTGTCAGACTTTAAATTTTTCCCATTGAATGAATACAAAATGGTATCTATTTTTAGTCTCAATTGCATTTTCCAGGTCACCAGTAGGATTGTGATTTCATATGATTGTAGGCCATATTAATATTATCACAAGTAAATATTCCTGCTTAATAAACTACCATGCTATTTTCTAAGAAAATGTAAAACAAGGGAAGAAAAAGGTACTCTGTGTGTCACTATGAAGTTGACTGTGAATGTTAAGTTTGACTAAAATGTTTCCAAATACAAGACACTTCAGTACTTTGGCTGATAACAAAGTTAGTGAATATCTCATGGATGAGTCTATTTTACCTGAATGATTTAGATTCTTTGGCTTTATCTATTCAATTATTTCTTCAATCTCTCTAGAATTCTTTTTTTTTAAGTTTATTTATTTATTTTTGAGACAGAGAGAGGGAAGGGCAGAGTGAGAAACAGTGAAAGAATCCCAAGCAAGCTCTGTGCTGTCAGCACAAAGCTCCACGTGGGACTTGAACTCATGTACCACGAGATCATTACATTAAATTGTTAGAGTCAGATACTTAACCGACTGAGCCACCCAGACACCCCTATCTAGAATTGTTTTTATATTTATTATTTACACAGTGCACTTATCTTTATTTGATTTTTATTCTGTGGAAAACAATACATCTCCTCAACCATAATTTGTAATGCAGTTCATCAGTTCTTATTTGTAAATATCATTTCTGTTTTAACTTGTTTTATTATTGAAATTCCTTTCTTCCTGGCCCAATGTGCCAATATTTATGGACTCCTTAGCATTTGTGAAATCATAATAAAAATGATTGTCTGGACTCAATATTTTTATTTTATCATTCATCTTCACAAACTTACTAACAACTTTTTTATTCTGCACCACATCAATCTAAATGTCCTACATTTATATTTTATATGATACTTCCATAGAAATAGTAACCTAGTGTGTGTGTGTTTGTTTTTAATCCATCAACCTTTTGTGGAATTTGAGCACCGGTGTGGTATTGAGAGTGTATGCTTTAAATGGAAGGAGATGTTGTCAAATTTTTAATTAAAATCTTGCTCTTCTTGTGTCACTTGCCAGGGCAGTAACAATAGCACCAATGTCATAGGTGAATTCTCAAATGCATACATTAGCAAAAAAAAAAAAACAAAAACAAAAAACAAAACTATAATTCCATACAATATTATAATTCCTTTTTTTTTAACTCTCCTATACATTTTAAAGAACAAATTAGGACAGAATAGTCTGTTATATTTATCTACATATTTGCTATTTCTTTTCCTTTTCTTTCATTTCTAAGTTCCAATCCCTCTCTTTATCAGTCTCCCTTGTCCTAAAGAATTTCCTTTAGCATTTCTTTTAGAGCAGGGCCACTGACAAAGAATTCTCAGTTTACCTTCACCTGAGAATGGTTTCATTTTACTTTCATTCCAATGCATATTTTTGGTGTATGTGGAATTTTGGGTTAAAAGATTTGTTAAGGACATTAGCACTGCTGTACCACTGCCTTCAGCTCTCTGTGTTTTCTGAGGAGAAATCTGCATTTCTTCATCCCTATATAGATTGGGTAGGTTTTTTGGTAGATTTCAAGTTTACTCTGTCTTTGATTTTCTTTTTTTTTTTAATTTTTTTTTTTAACGTTTATTTATTTTTGGGACAGAGAGAGACAGAGCATGAACGGGGAGGGGCAGAGAGAGAGGGAGACACAGAATCGGAAACAGGCTCCAGGCTCCGAGCCATCAGCCCAGAGCCCGACGCGGGGCTCGAACTCACGGACCGCGAGATCGTGACCTGGCTGAAGTCGGACGCTTAACCGACTGCGCCACCCAGGCGCCCCTGTCTTTGATTTTCAAAAGTTGATTCTCTTATGATGTTTTAGGTGTGGAATTCTTAAAGTTAAACTTTTTAGAGTTCACAGAGGCTCTCAGATATGTAAGTTTATGTACTTTGCCAAATTTGGCAATGAAATGATGCAGACATCATTATTTCTTCTTCTTCTTCTTCTTCTTTTTCTACACATTTTTCCCACTACTTCTGGGACGTTGATTACAAAAATCATCTCTTATTGCCCCAAGGGTCCAGAGGCCCTATTTCTTTGAATAATTTTATGACTTTTCTTCAGATTGAATAATTGATATTGAGCTATCTTTAAGTTCACTGACTCTTTTCTTTATCATCTCCCTTCTGTTACTGTGCTCATGAAAGAATCTCTAATTTTGGTATTTTTCAATTCTAAATTTCCAACTTTATAACTTCTATGTCTCTCCCAAGACTTTCTGGCTTTCCTTTCATTTCACCAGAGAGGCACAAAAGGTAATTTCTGCCTTACCTCTTCACATTTCTACCTATGGAGAGGTGATATTTTTTATCTTGTCTCCATGCATATCGAGATACATATATAAACACCTACTCACTTTAACTTACATACACAGATACAAATATAAGCTCATTGCTTTTTAACCCACACCCCCCAATTAATTTTTCAAAGTATTCTCTACCCCCAGCATCAGGCTCGAACTCACAACACCCTGAGTAATTTTTTTAGAACCTTTATTTTAATTCATTTTTTCCTCAGTTCTCTTTTCATTTAAGTTAATTTGATTTTACTTGAAAAACCACAACATATATTATACCCAAACATTTTTATATGCCATAATCTGCCTGCTAAATATTTGATATTTGTATATACAACTTGCAGTGGGTTGAAAATTAGTAGACTTAAGTTAATCAAAGTTATTATGGGAATAAATGTGAAAGCTATAGTATCAGATGAACATATAATTCACTATTTGCTTTATTACACTTTGCTTTTATATGGCAGATTCATATATAATCAAACTTAATCTAAGGTGACTATTCTTATATTGGTGAGAAATAAACAGAGCACTCAAACACACACACAAATTTAAAATGGAAAATGCTTAGACTAACTAAAAGAAACTATTTTCTATTCTTGGAAAAGTGGACAGATAAGACACTGAGTGGCAATGTACAAGGCATTATTTCAAGGATGGTAGTAAATAAATAATAAATTAAACATTCTAAATATTTAATAAAATAAGTAATATAATAGATTAAATAAAAGCATAATTGAAAAATAATAATTAAAATAAATCATAACATAAAATATCACAAGTCTATCATGTTATTTTCAAATATTGTACTAATTTTTCCCCCTTTGGTCAGCCTATCTCTTCTGCATAGTTAAGGAAATGGAAACAGTTTGGCCTCATTCAAATGAAACATAGGAATGTAAATTTATTTAGTTTCAGACACACTTGACTTTTATACTTACATATGAATACAAAAAAATATGTACAAATTCCACAAGAATTGTGTCACAAATGTATTGTCTTAGAATATCAAGTGAGTAGTTTCCTATATCTGTGTTATAACAATCCTTAATAATACCAATAGACAATTTCCCATGTCCCAAAAGGCTAAGAGCATCATCTAAAAGAATTCCTCATTTATTTAAAATGCCTACTTATTTTGTTTTTTGTTTTTTGTTTTTTTTTTATTTTTTATTTTTTTATTTTTTTTTCAACGTTTATTTATTTTTGGGACAGAGAGAGACAGAGCATGAACGGGGGAGGGGCAGAGAGAGAGGGAGACACAGAATCGGAAACAGGCTCCAGGCTCTGAGCCATCAGCCCACAGCCTGACGCGGGGCTCGAACTCACGGACCGTGAGATCGTGACCTGGCTGAAGTCGGACGCTTAACCGACTGCGCCACCCAGGCGCCCCTAATGCCTACTTATTTTGGAAACAAATATTTATCTGACAAATTTTTCATGATTTATAATCCTAACTTTTTTTATTTGAGGGGGTTGGTGGTTAGGCTCAACCTATAGTTTTCACTTCAATGTTGACATAATCAGAAAAAAAAAATTTTGCTGACAATATATGTTAAATGCCATTCAAAACCAAAAGGATTTTTGTGCCAATTATTTTTGTCTGTCCTCTACTTCTAACTCTAACTCATCTAATTTGAGACAAGCAACTGCCAGATTTGGGCTTCAGAAAACAGGTTCATCCCCAGTTTCCAAGAAAAAGTGAGAAAATACAATTTGCGGTGAATGTTTTATGTTCTTTTTTTAAAAAAAAAATTTTAATGTTTATTTCTGAGACAGAGAGAGACAAAGCATGAGTGGGGGAGGGGCAGAGAGAGAGGAAGACACAGAATTAGAAGCAGGCTCCAGGCTCTGAGTTGTCAGCACAGAGCCCGATGTGGGTGGGGCTCAAACTCACAAACCATGAGATCATGACCTGAGCGGAAGTCGGTCCCTCAACTGACTGAGCCACCAGGCGCTCCTGAATGTTTTATGTTCTTAATGAAAAGGAAATTCCAGACACAGATTCATGCACCCTGGAAAAAGCTTGGTTCTAAAGAGACACAAAGATCACTTGAAGAAGAAAGTACACATTGGCTGTGTGAGAAAAACCATTTCCCTGACATCCATGGAGAGGACAATTAGACAAAGAGGTATCAGAGGCTCCTCCATCCTGAGGCTCAGAGAAGCTTAGAAAACATGGGACCAGAGAATTTTCCTCCTTGTGCTTCAAGAGGGAATAGCAATATCATCAGGAATAAATCCCAGTCTAGCAAGATAATGAACATCACATCTAAGGGGCCCCAACAATCAGAGGTGCAAATATCAGATAAAATTCTAAAGATAAAAAGGACTCTTATGAAACATATATGTGAATAGATATATATGTCCCTGTGTCTTTATGTAGTTTTTACATATGCATATATTGGTGTGTGAAACACTTATGGAATTTCAGATACAAGATGCAAACAATGTTAAAAATTAACGCTTTTTTTTTTTTACAAAAGCTTTTATTAAATTAATTGAAGGAGAAAACTACTGCTGTGTCTTGGAAAACACACTATAGAATAGATGTTTCAAAACACAAAAGCAAAAAAAATTGAAGGTACATACCTCATTAAGAAAACCTAAAGAGATCTGTGGATTGATTCAGGGAATCTGACATGAAAATCAGAGGTATCTCAAAAGGTAAAAATAGAACAGATGGAGACAGGACCACTGTATTGTACAACAGCAGGAGACACAATCTGTGAGGCTCTGTTGGAAGATTCTGAATGGAGAGAAGGCAACATTACAGATATAGCACAACTTTTTAAAGCTAACATCTGATTTTTAAGGGTTAATCTACTGCTCATTAAATTCTTTTTAGGATTGACTATAAAACACACAGACATAGTCATAACTTAGGAAGATGACTGAATACTCAGGGAAAAAAAATAAACGCTGTCTCAGACAAAAAAGAAATGGAATTTACAAAGAAAAAAGAGCCAGACTGATGTAGGACTGCTCATCTGCTAGAAATTGGTGGTAGCAGAACAAGGCTATTGAAAGAAAAGACCAGGAACCCCATAGTCCTATATACCCAGGTACAGTGAAAGGAAGAGATGTGTGAAGAGGAAAAAACAAATCATGCAATATGTCACCATATACCTATTGAGGAATGCACTTAAAAAAACCATCAGATTAGAGGCCATGAGATGAATGACAGAGAAGGCAGTAGTGAGTGATAGGCAGCCTTGCTAAATAAATACTTGTCCATGTATACTTTATCTGAAATAAAAATGATAGAAGAGGAATTTGTAATAAAATGCAAATAAGTATTCATAAATTATAAGACTATTTTTATAATTCAGAAAGTAAAATAGTCTTCTTGGGTAACTTTTTATCTAATTACCTTAGAATATTTATACCTCTTTTTAAACACACAGACCAAGAGATCTTCAGAATACTGAGTCTAAAATTCCTATCCCTCAGACAACCAATGTGTTTATAATTTTAGCTTCTACAAAATGCTTCACCTAATTTTTCTACTTCCTGCAAAAGTTTACCGTATCATTAACAACACTTCTAATCCCAGTCATCCTCAACACAAATGCTAGGTTATTTGTTATGAGATGTAGAGTCTACAGATATTTGGCAAATATTTTATACCTTCCATGAATCGATGGGCAATTTGTTTCTATCTCCAGACAACCAGATTTTTCTTTCTATTTCTATGTGTTTGGTGGGGGTGAGGAGAGGAGTTGTTTTAAATTGAAAGTAACTTGACAAATGTTGACTATATCAAAATAGAAAATTTTTCACGGGCAAATTTATTTAAAATAACTTGATGAGAGTCATATGTCTCTTCAGCAAATGATGCTGGGAAAACTGGACAAGAACATGCAGAAGAATGAAACTGACCACTTTCTTACCCCATACACAAAAATAAATTCAAAATGGATGAAAGACCTGAATGTGAGACAGGAAATCATCAAAATCCTAGAGGAGAAAACACGCAAAAACCTCTTTGACCTCATCTGGAGCAACTTCTTGTAGACATGTCTCTGGAGGCAAAGGAAATTAATACAAAACTGAACTATGGGGACCTCATTGAGATAAAAAGCTTTTGCACAGCAAAAGAAACAATCAACAAAACTAAAGGCAACCAACAGAATGGGAGAAGATATTTGCTAATGACATATCAGATAAAGGGTTAGTATCAAAAATCTATAAAAAACTTATCAAACTCAAAACCGAAAAAACAAAACAAAACAAATAATCCAGTGAAGAAATGGGCAAAAGACATGAATAGACACTTTTCCAAAGAAGACATTCAGATGGCTAACAGACACATGAAAAGATGCTCAACATCACTCATCATCTGGGAAATACAAATCAAAACCACAATGAGATACCAACTCATCCCTGTCAGAGTGGCTAAAATGAAGAACTCAGACAAATGTTGGTGAGGATGTGGAGACAGGGGAATGCTTTGCACTGCTGGTGGGAATGCAAACTGGTGCAGCCACTCTGGAAAACAGTGTGGAAGTTCCACAAAAAATTTAAAATAGAACTACCCTAAGATTCATCATGCCCTACTAGGTTTTCACCCAAAGGATACAAAAATGCTAATTCATAAGGGCACATGCACCCCAATGTTTATAACAGTGCTTTCAACAATAGCCAAATTATGGAAAGAGCCCAAATGTCCATTAACTGATGAGTGGATAAAGAAGCATATATCAAATGACATATACATACACACATACTACATACACACACACACACCCACCACATCTTCTTTATCCATTCATCAGTTATCCATTCATCAGTATTCCATGATATATATATATATATATATATATATATATATATATATATATATATAAAAGCAATGGAAAAGATTGACATCTTGCCATTTGCAACAATGTGGCTGGCACTTGAGTGTATTATGTTAAGTGAAATAGAGAAAAATACCTTATGATTTCATTCATATGTGGAGTCTAAGAAACCAAATAGATGAACATAAGGGAAGGGAAGGAAAAATAAGATAAAAACAGAGAGGGAGGCAAACCATAAGAGACTCAAATACAGAGAACAAACTGGTGAGTGGAGGAATAGGAGGGGATGGGCACTAAGGAGGGGAAATGAGCACTGGGTGTTACATGTAAGTGATGATACACTGGGTTCTACTCCTAAAACCAATACTACACTGTATGTTAACTATCTTGATTTTAAATAATTTTTTAAAAAGTTACATGGTAGGATATTTTTCCTCTTATTTTTTGTATGATAATTGTTTCAATTTCCCATCTTTTACATTATAATCATGCTGAAAATGCTTTTAAGTAAAAAAAAAACATGATCAGAGTGCCTGGGGGGCTCAGTCAGTTAAGCACCTGACTTCCGCTCAGGTCATGATCTTGCTGTTCCTAAGTTCAAACCCTGCGTCAGGCTCTGGGCTAACAGCTTAGAGCCTGGAGCCTGTTTAGAATTCTGTGTCTCTGTCTCTCTCTCTCTGCCCCTCCTCACTCACACTCTATCTCTCTCTCTCTCTCAAAAATAAATAAACATTTAAACAAACAAACAAAAACCATAATCAAAATTTGTCAGTCTATTACATTATCAATGAATTAAAGCTTGTGGTAAAGTTTCAGAATATGAATTAGAAGCAAAAGTAACATTAAATTGCTTTCAGCTGGAACATTCCAAAATCATGTAAATTTCTACTAACAAGTACACTTTCTACCCTTTTTCTCTAAAGGAAAAATTATTTATATAGACAACCACCTCACAGTGGGGATTTTGGGAGATGAAAATGAATGATTCCAGTAATGGTTTTATATGCAGAAAAAATGTGCTTCCTAAGATAACTTAAGCAAAACAAAACTCACATAACCTCATGCCATGAAAAATAAATTAGAGCCCATACAGTATCAGTTAAAGTTAACAATACATACTAAATCCAAATCCTTGTGTTGTAGAGGATTGTTATTCAATATTTAAAATTTTAGTAATCAGAGAACAGTGTTTTGATTGACAGTTTTAAAAAATCTGGCTAAATAATTTAGATTTCACGACTTTACAACTTTGCCTACCAAAATTTCAGGTATAAACTCTCATTTTCCTAGTTCGGCATAGCCAACTCTGATTGGGTTATTTTCCTGTATCTAATATAGAAGACCTATATAGGGGGACAGGACAAAGAAGCCATAAGAAGTATGTACAGGCTGGATGTGGAGACTTGAACTGACACTGAAATAATTTTCATAATTTGATACATATATTTGTTGTAACTTATATTGACAAAAAGTTATATCTTTGGATTTTTTTAGTTATAACTGAGTACAAAAACAGTTTAAACTATAAATCTGGGTTTCTAAATGACTTTGGTTTTTTTGCAGAGTGTACCTTATACTATAAAATTAAACTTTGTTATCTCCTTTAGTCAGAATAATTGTATTATTTGTGGAAATAACATTTGAATAATTTGTGCTGGAAATTTTTTTAAAAACTTTTTCATAGGCCTGCTAAAAGATAGTAGCTTATTAACTTTTTTTTAATGTTTATTTATTTTTGAGAGAGAGAGAGAGAGAGAGCACATGCGCACAATCATGGGAGGGAAAGAAAGAGAGAGAGAGAGAGAGAGAAAATCCCAAGTAGGCTCCATGCTGCCAGTACAGAGCCCATTGCAGGGCTTGAACCCATGAACTGTGAGATAATGAGCTGAGCCCAAACCAAGAGTCAGTCGCTTAATCAACTGAGCCATCCAGGCACCCTGCCTCATTAACTTCTGATATACATATTTTTTTAAGTGTGGGGTCAAGCTTTTATTATACTAATATACAACAATTAATATTATATAATTTATCTGAGAAAGTGTTCAAATTATCAAAGAATATCCATCAGATATCCGTCAGATTTTTCAGCAAGAGTTAAGATGTCACACATATGACCAGCTCAAGGAGTGAGCTGAGCAGTGGGATGGCTCCTGATAAGAAGAGGAAGATAAGTGTAAACATCTCAACAATAATGAATACTAGTGTGAAATAACCGGTGCCAGGCTTTAGACCTAGGCTTGTGGGCCAAATGAGATAAACAAGTATGTTTTATAAGATCTGAACAATGTGCAACCATGCTGTTCGGTATTGAATATAAGTAAGAGATTTCACATCAAAATCAGCTTTTGTGACTCCTTGGAGAAACAGAAAGTTGTCACAGTATCCTTGCACTTAATAGGGCATCAATCAGCCGAGACATAGCATAGATTTTTTTTTTTCCCTAACACTAATCTAAGCACTGTTTAGCCCTGGCACTACATTTATGGGGCTGCTGTTACACTTCAAGTCAATCATTTCACTTTCTAAACCTGCTATTATTTATTACATTTAATTTTTTATTGTCTGTTTTCCCCTGTGGAATGTAAGAAGTATGGGGTAAGGACCTTTATGTTGTTTAATGCTATATAATAAGAACTTAGAAGTGGGTTTGGCACATAGGAACTACTTAATTAATGTGTGATAAATAGAAAATTAGTTGTCTGGGAATGCATGAATGAATGATCAAACACACTTGGTCTGTTTCACTCATTTATTGTCCCTGCTTGACATTTAAGTTTAAGTTCTCTGTTTAAACCTTATTGACCCTTTTGTGAAACAGAACTTGGGGCATGTAAAGGGAGAGAAAGTGACAAGCAACAAAAAGCTAAAATATGTAATAATGAAACAAAAGACAATTTATATAGTCATGAAAGATATGGAAGTATTTAATCACTAAAGTGCTTAACTCTGTAAACAATAAGGAAAACAGTTAAAACTGTCTTATTTCTGCATTTTTAAGACAACAGCATTAAAGATATGATTTATCAATTATTAAAAAAACATTTATTCATGAACAGTGAGCATAACAACTGTCAAATGCAGAGTACTCGATTTTTGATACATTAGAATTAGAAATGAAGCATTTTAATTTTTAAATATATAATCAGAATGTGAAAAATAATATATTTGCATTTGGGATTTAAAAAATTCGAGACACCTGGGTGACTCAGTCGTTGAGTGTCCAACTCTTGAGTTTGGTTCAGGTCATGATCCCAGGGCTGTGGGATGGAGGACAGCATCAGACTCTGCACTGAGCTTGGGGCCTGGTTAAGATTTTCTCTCTTGGAGCACCTGGGTGGCTCAGTTGGTTAAGCATAGGCTCTTGACTTCAGCCTAGGTCATGATCCCATGGTTCGTGAGTTCAAGCCCCTCATGAGAATCCACACTGACAATGTGGGGTCTGTTGGGATTCTCTCTCTCCCTCTCTCTCTTCCCCTCCCTGCTTGTGCTCTTTTTCTCTCTCAAAATAAATAAATAAACTTAAAAAAACCTTTTTTTAAAAAAAGTTTCTCTCTCTCTCCCTCTTCCCCTCCCCTCTGCTCACTCGGTCTCTGAAAAATAAAATAAAATTTAAAAATGAAAATTTTATACTCAATTCATTTCCTATTCTTTAAAAAATGAGGAATGGAGCCAAGGCATACCTATATGCTATGGGCTGAATGTTTGTGTCCTCCCAAAATTCATATGTTGAAATTTAGGGACATTAAACCTAATTTATGCTTGTTTTGTCAAGTATTTCAAAACTTCACTTGATCTTAGCCAAAAGGCCAAGAAGCAATCAAATATTTCAAAATTTAATAAGCTCTAAATAATGTATTTGAAAAATAAGAACTTAACCTTCAAAATAAGAACTTGAAAAGTAAAACTTTATGTTCATTAATTTTCTCTGTCAGTTTATTTAACTCCATACTATTTAATTTTAATGAGCTATGCAATGGTTCACTTCATATATAAATTCATCATTAGCCTCTGCTAATGGCATTTTCATCAAAAGATTAGTTTTTAGAAAATCAAATTATGACTTAATTAATACACATTAACAACAACAACAAACTCAAAGCAAATGTGATTAGATATGATTTTTGAACTATTATTTACAAAGCGATACGGGAGATACTTTATGTTAAGAAGAACTTTTTTTCCTAGAATATTTACCATACTTATAAAAAAATAAATGCAACTTAAGAACGAACTTTTTTCTTAGGAGTTTAAAGTAATATACTTACTGAAAGACACCGTGAAAAAAGAAGCTGAGATATTCAGTCAGATTAGTGCTAATGACTATCTGACCTTGTCAATGCCACATTCAACCAGTCTGTATAACAGACAATATTCCTCACGATTCATAGTGTATTTTTCCTGTTCACCATTGCATTTATCAGGTTCCAAAAGAGTTCTCTTTCTACTGTCTTTCAATATTCCTACAAATGCACCCATCACTGTAACTGTGACATCATGACATATAATATCACATAGTAAGTGTGATCCCTGGGATGTATCATCATATTTGTTGCTTTATGCTTTTGTCCATAGTCTCTCCGCCTGGATTGCAGCCTCCCACCTTCTCAATGAGGATAAGTCATAGTTGTCTTTCAGAGATGTTCAAACATCTTTTTCTTTAAAATACACTGAAAATATTCATTCAAATTTTTATGAGATCTATTTTCCATGAGGATCTTTGTGTTTTGTAAATTTTATAATCTTCTGGTTGTTGGGTTACTTTTCTCAGCTTGCTACTTTCTCTCACCTGATTCTGACATGGTCACATGTACTTAAGGCCAAACTATAGTGGTGTATATGTGTGTAAGGAGTTAAATAAACTGGCAGAGAAAATTAATGAATAATAAGTTTTAGTTTTCAAGTTCTCTTTTCCTATTCTTTAAAAAATGAGCAATGAGAGAAGGCATACCTATATGCTATGGGCTGAATGTTTGTATTCCCCCAAAATTCATATGTTGAAATTAGGGACATTAAACCTCATTTATGCTTGTTTTGTCAAATATTTCAAAATTTAATAAGTTCTAAATAATATGAGTATTTGAAAAATAAGAACTTACCCTTCAAAATATATACAGAATTCACTATGAAATTATACCTACAGCTCCATCAAGATTCTTTAATCTTTTGTATATCTTTTACCTATTTGCCCTATTTTGGGATCAGGCTCTTCAATTTATACCTATTTAATTTCTCTGTGAGGCTATTCAAAAGGGACAATTCAGCAAAACTTTCTTAGACTCCAAAAAAGTAAAAGCTTTTATGCAAAAAACTCCTGTGAAAAGCAATCCCATCCAAATTAAACAACTTGAAGTGGTTATCAGTGTGTTTCCTCTTCATATTATTTATTAAAAAAAAAAGGAAGTAAGCCAAGCATGCTTAACATTGGAAAAAAGAGGAGTTTATTTGGGAATAGGAGAGGAATTGCAACTTGGAACACGCAAACTGTAGCACGTTATAGGCAAGTCTGTGGAGGGTTTGGAGTAGGCTTTAAAGAAGGGACAGTTAGAGTCTGTTAAAATAAAAATCAAATGAGACGCACTTTGAAAACTGAGCAGCAAGCCCATTCCAGCCATACAAATAAATCTCAAACCACTTATTTTGTGAGATGAACCTGAACTGGGTTGTTTCTTGCTTATGTCTCTGGAAACCATAAGCAAAAGTTTCCTAAAATTGATATGAGGTAGCCCCTGACCAACTCCCTATTATTTAAGAAAATTCCAATATTACTAGTTTTTTGTAAATCAGTTTTCAAAAATCACTCTTTCAATCCTGAAGTTTTGTTTTGAGAGCACATGTGTGAGATTTTCCATTTTATATTATCCAGTTCCATTTTGGATTGAAATTTTCTCACAACATTGACTGACACGGTAAGTAGTAGATGAAGAAAAAAAAAAAAAAAAACAACTCAAATACTCTTAACCCTCCAACATTATAGAAAACTAAATGGTCTTAGATCTCATTTTGGATAACCTGGGAAGAATCTCTGCTATTGTTAACAATTCATGCTGTTTGGGGATTAAAACTACAGGTGAAATGCCCATCCACTGCAAGTAGACTCAGGAAGTCATTGTTCATGACTGGGGAAATTTGTATCATTGTTCCAAAGTGTTTTTGTTCATTTTATGATTTTATTGTAGATCCATTATATAATTCTTGTCTGTTTTTCTATTGTTTGATGCCTGTTGTCTAGAGTCATAAATACTACAACACTGTCATGGTTCCAACAGGTGATTGAAAAAATAAAACACCAAAGATGAAAACAGATAAAATCATGCTTATTAATATGCAAAACTGAACACCAGATCTCCACAGATGAACTTTATTTTCAATAAAAATTAACTACAATAGTGAAGATTGGGGTTCAATGAGAGTTCAAACACACTGAAAAGATTCATTGGTCTGTAGTCATAGAAACAAGTAGTCACTAGAACCAGAACTCTTCAATTCTATGAGCAATTAATGTCAGCCCCTCTCTTCTGAAAACCAGCCAATCAAGGACAGACTCCCTCCAAAACACTCTGAGTGACACCTAGTCAATGACAATCTCATTGGAGTAACCACCTTTCTATAAATGGTGTCAATCCACTCACACCTCTGAAAGTCCACCAATCCCTATTCAGTGCTTCCCAAATACCTTATATGAAATGAGCAGACATCTTCTCAGCCAGACTGTGCCTGACCACCATATGTCTCCCTTACTATGATCAGCAATGGTTTTGTTTCTCATTTCATTGTAGGTTTTGACTGATATTTTAATCATCCTTTGGTGATCTTTGTTTGATGATACTGGTGCCAGATTGTATTCTTTTTTGTTTGTTCGTTTTCAGAATGTATTCTTATACATAGTGAAGGAAATCTCCTCCCTAGATATTCTTTTTTTTTTTAATTTTCTATTCTTTGATATTGTGCATCAGAAAAGCACCAGTTGCAATTCTAATTGGAAATTAAATATATATATATGTTATGTATGTATATGTATGTATATATATGTATATATGTTATGTATGTATATGCATGTATATATATGTATATGTATGTATATATATGTGTGTATATATATATGTTATTCTTTCAGAAACATCAACATTTACCTGCTGTTTTGCTCTTTGATGTGAAAACATAGTATTTCTATTTCAGATCTAGTTTTATATTCTATCATATGATTTTATATATTTTTAGAGTCTGTGTCTCTCATTAAACTTACATAATTATTTCATCTATTCTGTGGTAAATGCCTATTCCTTTTATTGTAAGTTTGTTTGTTTGTTTGTTTGTTTCTTTCTTTCTTTATTTGGAGCACATAACAGGGTAGGGGCAGAGAGAGAGGGCAAGAGAGAATCCCAAGCAGGCTCCATGCTGACAGCACAGGGTTCAGTCCCATGAACAATGAGATCATCACCCAACCTGAAATCGAGTTGGATGTTTTATCAACTGAGCCACCCTGGCACCCCTGTGCATATTCTTTTTCACTTTTGTTAATCTATATTTTGGTAGAAATTATCAATTTTTTTCTGGATTTCCAAATGTTCTGTTGAAGAGTTATAGGTAAATTATCTTCTAAACATTTTAGTTAGTTTAAACTGTGGTTGTGACACATTTCTCAATCCTATTTTGTCATTTTTTTTCTATAACTATTTCTAGGTATAACACATGTGAATAATTATTTATAATATCTATCAAGTAGTCAATCTTGGAAGTGTTTGTAGTTTATACTACATTGATTTCTACTTTGTTAGTATGGGGCTTTAGGTTTATTATTCCTTTTTCCTATTTGCTTTGGTTGTTCAATTGCTCTATTTTTCATTTTATTTATTTTTTTTATATTTTTAAGTTTACTTATTTATTTTTGAGAGAGAAAAGGAGATAAAGAGGGAAAGGCAGAGAGAGAATCCCAAGCAGGCTTAGCACTGTCAGTGCTGAGCCTGATGTGGGGCTTGAACTCACAAACCATGAGATTATGACCTGACACAAAATCAAGGGTCAGACACTTAACCAACTGAGCCACTCAGGTACCACTATTTTTCATTTAATATGTTCCTTTATTTTTGGTTTTCCCTCTTTAATTTTAGATGCATTTTCTCTTAATATGATTTTTCTCTTATTTCTCTTAATATGATTTTGCTATTTTGTCTGAGGTTTTATATAGAGATATCATTTTCCATTGCTTTATTTCTTTTCCGGTTATTACGTTTTCCCTTTTGAGTTTCTCTTTTATCTAAGGTTTGTCTAGGAATAAAGATTTCAAATTTCCATAATTAAAATATATTAGAAAACTTATTTTACTTTTTCTAGTATTTATATGATATAAATATATATAAAATATAAATATGAATATAAGAAAATGTGTCCTATAAAATCTCTGCTTTTTATTGTTTTGTTATTTATTTTGTCTTATCTTATTTTATGTTTGAGTATACTTGGTACACGGTGTCACATTAGTTTCAGGTATACAACATATTGATTCAACAACTCTGTATGTTATGCTGTACTCACCACAGTATAGCTACCATCTGTCAATATCTAATGCTATTAAAATACCACTGACTGTATTCCCTGTGCTACCTTTTATTGCTGTGACTTATTCATTCTATATCTGGAAGCCTGGATCTCCCACTCCCTTGCACCCATTTTGCCCATCCCCCCAGCCTCCTCTTCTCTGATAACCATCAGTTCTCTGTATTTATAGATTTGATTCTGTTTTTTGTTTATTCATTTTGTTTTGTTTTGTTTTTAGATTCCACATGAGTGAAATCATATGGTTTTTGCTTTTCTCTGACTTATTTCACTTACCATCCATGTTGTCACAAATTACAAGATCTTGTCAACTTTTATGGCTAATATTCCAATGTGTGTGTTAGAGTGTGTGTGTGTGTGTGTGTTGTATTTGTGCGTGTGGCACATCTTCTTTATCCATTCATCTATCACTGGACACTTTCATATCTTAGCTATCATAAATAATGTTGCAATAATTCTACCCAGTAGTGGAATTGTTGAATTGTATAATATTTCTTATTTTTAATTTTTTGAGGAACCTTCATACTGTCTTTTTGATTTTAGCCACTCTGACAGGTGTGAAGTAGAACCTTATTGTGGTTTTGATTTGCAGTTCCCAATGATTAGTGATGTTGAGCACTTTGATTTCTTGTATCTTGGCCATCTTTGTTTTCTTTGGAAAAATGTCTATTCAGATCCTCTGCCCATATTCAATCAAATTATTTGTTTTTTGGTGTTGTCTTACATGAGTTATTTATATATTTTAGACATCAACTATCAGATATATCTTTTGCAAATATTTTCTCCCATTTAGTAGGCTGACTTTTCATTTTGTTAATTTCCTTCACTGTGCAGAAGCTTATTAGTTTGATATAGTCCCAATAGTTTATTTTTATAGTTATTTTCCTTGCTTTAGAAGGCATATATACAAAAATGTTGCTATGGCTGATGGCAAAGTGGTTACTGCCTGTGTTCTTCTCTAAAATTTTAATGGTTTCAAATCTCACATTTACGTGTTTAATTCATTTGAATTTATTTTTGTGTGTGATGTAAGAAAATGGTCCAGTTTCACTCTTTTGTATGTAACTGTCCATTTCTCTAGCACTATATGTTGAAGAGACTGCCTTTCCCCCATTGTATATTCTTGCCTCCATTTTCATAGATTAATTGATGATATAAGTGTGGGTTTATTTCTGCACTCTCTATTCTGCTTCATTGATCTGTGTCTATTTTTGTGCCCATAACATACTGTTTTGATTACTATGGCTTTGTAGTATATCTTGAGATCTGGAATTGTGATTCTTTCAGCTATGTTCTTTCTGGAGATTGTTTTGACTGTTCAGGTTCTTTTGTATGTCTATACAAATTTTAGTATTATTAGTTTTAATTCTGTGAAAAAATGTTGTTGGAATTTTAATAGGGATACATTGCACCTGTAGACTGCTTTGGTAGTATGGACATTTTAATTCTTCCAATCCAATGCTACATCTTTCCATTTGTTTGTATAATCTTCAATTTTGTTCATCAATGTCTTATAGTTTTCAGAGTACAGGGCTTTAACCTTCTTTGTCAAGTTTATTCCTAGGTTTTGGGGTTGGGTTTTTGTTTTGTTTTTTTAATGCAATTTTTGAGAGTTTTTATCAAGAATGGATTTTTAAATTTTGAACTTTGTCAAATGATTTTCCTATGTCTATTGAGATGATCATATAGTTGTCATCTTTTGTTTTATTAATGTGGTGCATCACGTTGATTGATTTGTGAATGTTGAAACATCCTTACAACCCTGGAATAAATCTCATTTGATCATGGTAAATGATCCTTTTAATGTGTTATTGAATGTGATTTGCTAATATTTTGTTGAGTTTTTTTTGCATCTATTTTCATCAGGGATATTGGCCTGTAGGTTTTGTTTTTTTGTCTGTTCTTCTTTTTAATCTCTACTTTTATTTTTTAATGTTTATTTATTTTGATAAATAAAAAGAGAGAGATGAAGAGAGAGAATGAGTGGGGAAAAGGCAGAGAGAGAGGGAGTGACAGAATCCCAAGCAGTTTCTGCACTATCAGCACAGAGCCTGACACAGGGCTCAATCTCATGAACTGTGAGATCATGACCTGAGCCTAAATCATGAGTTATTACCTTAACCAATGAGCCATCCATGCACCCAGTCCTTACTTTTAAAATACTTAAATTTTCCTTTTACCCAGAACATGATCATGGGCTAAAATACGGAAAATTCTATTCCCTATTTCAGGAACATATACCTATATATCTCTTAAATGGAATTTGTCAATAATATTGGAAAATATTTCTACTATATACTCTTTTCTGCTCTACATATCTGACTCTTAAAGTAACTACATCAAACGTTTTCACTGATGATTATTTTTATCATGAGACCAGCATTGCTTTTGATGAGAGATATAATTCACTTTGCATTTAATATAAAAGTAGATAATAATTCCTTATTTTAAATCTTACCTATGTTTACTATTCATTTTACTTTCTGGTTTATCTTTTAAGATTTATCCAATATTTTTCTGCTTTTATCAAGTTGCTTATTTATTCACATTTTCCCTTTATTAATATGAGAGTTAAACTTTATTTTCTACTGCTTTTAATGTTAGTTTCTGTTTTGCTGTGTTCATAATCAAACATGTGTTTCTCTGTCAATGTGTGAAAACCAGATATATTACCTCCAACTCCTACATTTTACCTGGTCTTCTACTTTCATTCCAAATAAAATATTTGGGAACTTATATTTCCTTTTTTCAATGTAATCCTTTCTCCTATAAATTTATTTTCTTAATTAAGAATAGAAATTTTCTACAATTAAAAATTTTTTTCTTAAAGAATATTCTTTTGCATAAAGAATCATACTTAGTGCTTACATTATGTGTTCCTAAGCATAGTGTCATTATCTATTCTGAGTGTTTCCCCTTCTTCATTTTTCCTTATTGAGGTCTGTCTTTTGACTCATTTACTGTTGTTAGATGTTTTTTTTTATTTTCTCTAAAATTCTTTGTGCTTATATATATTCTCAATATATTTATCTTATTCTGGCAAATAATTGGTATTTTGCTTGAATGTAGTATATCTCTTACTATGCAGTATTAAGCATTAATGTAATTTCATTTGTAAAGACCTTGAAATAGGGCCTAGAACAAAAAAGTGTTTGTTAATTCTATTGTAGTTTTATTTATTTTAAGAAGTAATGTTTATATTCTTTATTATTTTTTAGGTTTCACTCCTTTATATAAACATACATGTCAATATAAAAACTTTTATTATAAAGTATTATTTAAATCCAATTTTAAGTGAGTGTATTTATGTATAAACTATACATACATATTATAAATATCAATACACATGAACAAACATATACATATAATACATAGATACATTTACATATATTATGCATACATATATATGTATAATGCTGAGTGATGGGATTAGAGACCAATATTTTAGTTTTTTGCTGTTGTACAATTTTTAACTAATTAGTAATGAATATTTATGAATTTACAACCAAGAGAGTATTTATTTTGCCAGCATATTACTGTGTATAGTGTGGAAAAGTAATACTGTAAACCCAAGTTTATTTTTAAATTATATAGTTTGGGGTTATGGGTCTCAAGAGGAATAATAATAAAGTCCAATAAGGCAAAAAGAACAAAAGTGCAATAAACCCTTACTTTTATAAATAAGGTTATAAATAGCAACTTAACTGTAACATACTTGGACACATTTGCTTACCTGAAGCAAAGAAAAAATTTTAGTTCCTTTGAGTGCACATTATCCTATAGATAATTTTAAAAGGGAGTCTAACTAAAACCATATTTCCTGCTCTCAACAGTAAATAGAAATTATCATAAAAATGTAATGCTGACAGTAATATTTTTTTCTTGAAAGATAGATTACATTTGTTTATGTATTATTGCTGATAGCAGGCATCTAGTATATTCAAGAACAATTTCTCAAATTTATTTTTATAATTTCACCTATAGAAGACAATGAAAATGATAAAGTAGTAATTAAGAATCTAAGTTCTGGAGTTCCTGTGTGGACTACATTCAAATTCTTGTTCTAACACTTAGAAGCTTTATTGTCTTGTACAGTTTATGTCACCAATCTGCATCTTTATGATCATCGTTCTATCTGATGAAGATACCGTACAGAACTAGTAGCTGAAGTGCCCTTCGTGGGGCGCCTGGCTGGTTCAGTCAGTAGAACATACAACTCTGGATCTTGGGTTATAAGTTTGAGCCCCATGTTGGGTGTAGGAATTACTTCAAAAAATAAAGTAAAGCCATTCTCATTTCAAGAAAAAAAATTTCCTTACAGAAAAATTCTAGATAATATATGTAAACACTCCCTATTCAATAGGTAGAGCTTATTTCTTACCACTTCTCCTCATGTGGGTAAACTAGACTAAATGACTGTATTCCAAAGAGTGTATTGGGAAAGAGTAATAGTAACTTTTCCCTGAAGAAACCTGATAAACACTACCTTGATAAGTTATGAAGGTCAATATCATTAGTGATGGCATATGCCTATTATGCACCCCTGATATGATAGGATTGGAGGGAGTTTTGCTTCTATAGATTGAAGATACTAAGTATTCTAAAGTTGGTTGCATGTGGGACTAAGAAAGAAAGGATAACTTACGTGTATATAAAGGAAAACTTGACACCTTAGATACTTTTGCTGACTTCATGCAGACCATATGACTTCCCTACTTATACCTTAAAAAACATTAAAGATATAACATTCTGGATTTGTGGACAGGAAGTAGGCCTGAGCCAGTAAGGACAAATACTGCATTTCCAGCACCAGGAAAGAAATAAATCCCCTGGCCAAATATTACCAGTCTCCCCTATGTACAAGGCCACTATTATGTTTGCCCTTTAAAAAGATAAAGTAGCAAGTGGCATCTTTCTTGTCTTGCAGCATAATCCACAGCATGTTTAGTTATGTCCTCATCAGTTCATGTCTCATTGTTGAATGAGTTGAGCTTTTGAAACAAGTTACTCATCACACTCATGCTGCACTTTTGAAAAGTTTCCCCAGCAAATCCTGCTTTATGCCCTAGACATGTGGCATTGTGATGTATACCTTCACCCACATGGTCCAAGTGCTATATCTATGTTTCTTTCTATTTTTAAACCTACTACTGTTTTCCAAGATTCTGAGTGCATTAAAAAATATACCCACACACACCAGTTCCTTTATTCTATTTTTCCTTCCTTCCTCCCTTTCTTTCTTAAAAAAAAAAATTGAGGCATATTTTTATGACTTGTAGACCTTTCTGACCTCTATTTTTATAAGCCTGCTACTCTATCCACATCCTACAGTTCGTGGCCCTCTATCATCTTAGAAATTTTTGTTATTTTATCGTATTTCTGGTCTTCTGGATCCCATGCTTTAAACTTCAGGCTTTATTGCACTTTCCACCAATTTCCTGATAATTGGCACATTCGAAGTAATATTTCTCAGTCCTTGTATGTCTAAAAAGCATTATTTTTTTAAATTTTCCTCTTGCTTTTAATTGAGAGTATGGATGGGTTTCAATTCTAGTTTGAAAGTTAATATCCTTCACACTTTGAGGGAATTTTCTTCTTGGCTTCAAAGTTGTAGATGGAAGCTCAATGTGAAGTTTGTATCAGGTTTTAAAAATTTTTTTGGTCTCAATTTTTTTCCCAAGACTTAAATTATAGCGTATTTATCTTACTTTCCACTATTTTTGGTAAAACACAATATTGTACATGCACCATACACGATGCTGGAAATGTTCAATTTGGAAATGCATTCCAATTAATTCTGGTTTCCTTTTAGATAGTCAAATTCATAGAAATAGAGAGTAGAAAGTTAGATGCCAGGGGGTGGAGACTGGAAGAAATGGATAGCTGCTGTTCGGCGGGTATAAAATTTCAGTCATGCAAAAGTAATGAGTTCTAGAGATCCACTGTAAAATATAGTGCCTATAGTTTACAGTATGCTATTGGGCACTTAGACCTTTAAGAGGATGAATCTCATGTTAAGTGTTCTTACCAAAATACGTTTGTAAAATGTGTCTATGTATTGCTAGCCCATGAACACATTTAGAGAAAACAGGAAAGATGACTTTACTTTTTGTAAAATTTTAGAAATTGTATTTTTACTTTATGTTTTTATGGAAATTCTTGTCTTCCTATTTGTCAAATTTGATTGTTCTGCTTCAAATAACTTCTAAAAAAAATCAACAGTAATACAGAGAAGTAATAATAGGCATATCGTTTGAGTAATTGAAATAAATTCAAAGTACGTATATATAAAATCTTGATGAAGAAATCTGTTGCATCAGGGGCACCTGGGTGGCTCAGTCAGTTAAGCATCTGACTCTTGAATTCAACTCAGGTCATGATCTCACAGTTTTGTGAGTTTGAGCCCTGCATCAGGCTCTGCACTGACACTGTGGAGCCTGTGCAGGATTCTCTCTCTGCCTCTCTCTCTCTCTCTCTCAAAAATTAATAAAAAAAAAATACATCTGTTACATCTGATTTGTACTGATTGAAACAAAAAAAAGTGTGTCATAGAAGTATTTTTGTTTAACATTCTTTGCCAATTTGTTTTGTCTAATCAGTAAAGATTTTACTTATGTTATATATCTTAACTTCATAATAATTCCACATGTTCAGTTTTTTTCTGAAAATTACACATTTCACTTGTCTTTTCATTTGGATTAGTGTACATATTTCAGTTATTTTTCATGTAGCTATTAAAGTTCATGTGGGTATAGTAGAAATTGGCTTGACCCTTAGTTTATGAGTGTGGGAACGATTCTGTGATAGAAAGGGGAGAAAGAAAATGGTTTCTGTAAAAGAAGTTTAACATTTAAAACGTCTAGAAGAAATAATCAGAAAACAAAAGATAGGTCAAAGAAATCTCTTCATTTTATTATAGTTGATTATGGAATTGTGATCAATTATTTTTCTTGAAAGGTTGAAGAAGCAATTTCTTACTTTTTCATTCTTTTATATATCATCTCTCCCTCTCCGTCTCTCTCTCTCTCTCTCTCTCTCCCAGATTGTTTAATGAATGGTCAACATAGTGCTCCTTGGTGTATCTGCCAAGCAACAGCTCATCCTGCTTTATTTTATATAAAGAAAATTAAGTAGAACCTTTATTTAAGACTTTTAATTAAATACCTATGTATTTAATATGTACATATGTATGCATATGTGTTAATATGCATGTATAAAATTCCCATGTACCTATTTTATATATATTATAAACCTTTGTTTAACGTTTCTACAAAAGCTCAAAATGAGTTCTTCTAATAATGTTTGTACAAATTACCCCCAGCGGATAATCTTACTAAAAGGGAACAAATAGAAGTTCATTATTTTTTTCTGCAAATGAATTTACACTAAATATCAATTCAGGTTTAGCTCAAAAAAAAAAAAAAAGCAAGCAGATATATTTGTGAACATCTGTTAAGGGGTATAGACATTGATTGCAGTAACTATAATTTTGTATACATCAAAAATGTGGAGTAGGATCTGAAATACACACTGATGGGTCATGGGATACAATTGACAAGGGAGAATATTGTCATCTCTATATGGCTTAATATTTCACCTATATTTTCCATTTCCTTAACTGGTCATACTCCTGAGTGCCACCTCGCACAGAGGTAATCATAAGCTTCAATACAGGTTACTCATTTCCATTCTTTGCTTCTGTAGATTTACTATATTTATATTTATGTAACCTTAAATAATATCTTCTCCTTTGTCCCATTTTTTTAAATTTATAGATGGAAATAAATTACAAATTATTCTATGATATTTTTCTCTAACTCAATATTGTGATATTGAGATTCACCATGTTATATGCATATATGCAATATGCACATACGAATGCAGCTTTGCTTCGTGTTCACTGTATAACAAGTCCATTTTTATTAAAATGACATAATTGATCCATTCTATTTGTGAGGATTTGGGTTGTTGCATTTTTTTTCTGCCATAAACAGCTGTGTAACAACATTCATGTGTACAGATTCTCGTGCACATGTGCATATGCTTCCTGGGAGTAATTCAGTTGTAGGAAACAGACTACACACATTTTACTAGAAAAAGTTAATTGTGAAAAGTGTTTATAATCTCCTGTGGATGAAATTGCTCCACAATTTTAAAAACTTTTGGTATTTTGCTATTTTATTTTTTGTTAATTTGACAAATGTGAAAAGATATCTACCTTTCATTTTAATCAGTATTTCCATAATCCTTACGGAGGCTGAGCATTCCTTAATCGATGTATGGTCATTCCTAATTGTGTTTTTTCACATGCCTCTTCACGTTCATGTTTCTTGTTCATTTTTGTATTGAGTTGTTAGTTGTTTTCTTAAGAACTCTTAATTTTTTATTATGTATTCTAAATATTACATAGTTTTTGGTTTATGTGTTATTAAAATGTGCATGTTATAAAAATATACTACTTGTATATTTTCACTCACTTTATGGTGCTTTTGATGAACAAAACAATGATGAACTAAGAGCTTCTGTTCTTTGTATAAATGTAGCTTAATTCACTCATCTTTTACTCTAGATTTGTGCTTTTGTGCCTCATTTAAGAATTCTTCTCCTGGGGCGCCTGGGTGATTAAGTAGGTTAAGCGTCCAACCTCATATCAGGTCATGATCTCGGGTTTTGTGAGTTCGAGCCCCGCGTCTGGCTCTGTGCTGACAGCTCAGAGCCTGGAGCCTGTTTCCGATTCTGGGTCTCCTTCTCTCTCTCTGCCCCCACCCCGTTCGTGCTCTGTCTTTCTGTTTCTCAAAAATGAATAAATGTTAAAAAAAAAAAAAGACTAAAAAGACCCTTTTCCTGCGCTAGTGATATAAAGATATTTATATATTATTTTCTTTTCTTTTTTTTTTTTCAACGTTTATTTATTCTTGGGTCAGAGAGAGACAGAGCATGAACGGGGGAGGGGCAGAGAGAGAGGGAGACACAGAATCGGAAACAGGCTCCAGGCTCTGAGCCATCAGCCCAGAGCCCGACGCGGGGCTCGAACTCACGGACCGCGAGATCGTGACCTGGCTGAAGTCGGACGCTTAACCGACTGCGCCACCCAGGCGCCCCTATATATTATTTTCTAAAGATTTTATACTTTTTTATATTTAAGTCTATAAATCTTTGTGTAGCCTACAAAGTAAGAATCCAGTTTCATTGTAACCTAATATGGATAAATCGCTTTTCCAATAACTTTTATGGATCATTATATCATTTCCCCAACAGATTAACAATGATTTCCCATGATACATCAAATTACTATATATGAGGGTTTTTTGTTGCTATTATTACTTCTGGTTTTTCTATCCTCTTTCTTAGTTTATATTTCTATTCTAGCACTAATGCCACACTGTTATAATAACTTCAGTTTGGCAAGGGATACTATTTTTGTCCCTTGTAATGACAATGTAAGGTTTCTACTATCCAGTTTCACAACTGTGGAGTAGATACATTCCCCAGCCTTTTACTGAGCGTATAAATATGCCCTCCAGTCCTGCAAAGCCCTGCACAGTCCTCAAGACCCCGATCCAAGCTATTTGAACAAATTCTAATTTAACTATAAGGTTCTGAATTAATTCTAAATTCAAGCCACTGAATTTCAACTTTTTAAGGGGTTTGCTTAACTGCTTTTTTTTCTCTGTTAGAAATTGTCTTCCATTTGTACCCTGGCAAGTTCTCCTCCTTATTTTCATGCATCGGCTGTCATTTTAGTGTACCTGAAGTAAACAGAAGGAGACGATTTCAACATATGCTCAATCCATCATCTTAAAATTAAAACCATTGTAAATCTTTCATGTCTGTATATATAAATCTGATTAAAATTTGTTTATATTTACAGAATAAACCCAAATAAATTTAAACATTATATGTGTTTTTGGTAGTAATCACATTGAGTTTGATACATAGTTATATTAATTACATCTGCAGTAATAAATCAATATTTTCTCGATATTATTTTCTCCAAATATGGCTGAGTCATGCAAAAATATTATTTTTGCTTTAAAGTCACATACTATTTTTATTAAAAATAATGCTATCCAGGGGCACCTGGGTGGCTCAGTTGGATAAGCACCTGACTTTGACTCAGGTCATGATCTCGCAGTTTGTGAGTTTGAGCCCCACATCGGGCTCTGTGCTGACAGCTCAGAGCCTGGAGCCTGCTTCAGATTCTGAGTCTCCCTCTTTCTCTGTCCCTCCCCTGCTCTCACTCTCTTTCTCTCTCAAAAATAAATAAACATTGAAAAATATTTTTAAAAAGGTAAAAAAAAAATAATGCTATCCAACCTCCTAATTCACTTTATTCACCCTTCTTTTTCAATTTCTTCCGTTAATATTTATTGAATGTGAACTCTAAATGTTTTTAGATTGCGTCAACATATTAGAGTATCCCACAAAACACATATTTCTAATTCCTGCATTGAATCATATACTATGGTAACAACAGTGAAAACATGTTCAAGATTTATTTTGAGCCAGGTGGCATCATGGGAATATATCATACAGCATCTTTCATGAACTATTTCAAAGGGAATAATATGTATTCAGATATATACTTTCAATAGTGGGTTTTTTTAAGTCTTCTTACTTTATAATCAACATTCCCAAAATAATTGGAAAGAGTATTAATGTTTTGTTCAATCTTACAGAAGGGATGTTATTTACTTAAGATGGTTATTTTCTCAGAAGGAGCAGGATAGTTTCAATCATTTAATCCAATTATGTGTATTTTACATCAAATTCATCTTCACAATAAAATCAGTAAATTAGAGGTATTACTGTAACTAGATAGAGATTTCTCCACTCATAGGGAAAGCCAATTCCATCACCTAAGGTAAGAAATATCAAGCACCACTTTCAAATAATAGATCCGGTAACCCTCAGATTGATTTGGCACCAACTTGACCTTGCATTTATACCCTAGCCATTTAAAGTGAATATCTCATTTCTTCTAGAAAGAGATGTGGAATTCTATGCATGCATAATGTTTAAATTGAATGTCATAAAGAGTAAAAAAATACTGCTTTTATGAAATAGTGTGATAGTGCATGATATATGTCTTTCTTAATTTCTCATCAAAATAATGGGACAGTTTTACTGACATCTTGTTTATATGTATCACTTAAATTTAAAATGATTGACTTATTAAAACTTAATAGTAGAAATCACTGTCATTATGGCCACAGAAGGTTCCTAATTTTGTTCCTAAGAATAACTCATGATCCCTTATTTATTTATTTATTTATTTATTTATTTGGTCACTTCTGTTTGGAGCTGTAATGATACTCTACGAAATAAAATTTGAGCATTGTTTCACTCATGTAGGAATATATTAATCTGAGTGGTAATTATGCAAGAATCTTCATTGTCAAGGATGGAACAAAACCACTACAAAGAAAATTGGAAAAAAAGCCATTAGTTATCTACATAGCAGTCCTGAGGCCTTCTTAAATTAGGAGTCTCTCCTCCTCACTATTGTAGGCACTGCTAAATAAGAGAGTATTGTTTTCATTAGCAGGCAATTTTATCCCAGGAAGAAATAGAGAGATATTTTAGAGTCAAGAAACAGCCACAAAAGGGATAATATTCCAGGTAATAATATATCTAAAAGATTTATGTTTTATCTACTAAGCCAATAAAACCTCTCAAGTCTCTGTCTGTAATTCAAGGAGCGACAGAGAATGTAGGTTGTTTATGAAAGTTAGATCACCTAAAGTCCATATGTCACGTTGATTCTGTTGTAGTAAGGGCTTATCCCTATTATTATTTTCATTAAAAGTCACAGATCTCTGAATGCTTGATTATCATCCCAGAATTGTGCTAAATGCATCATCTCACACGACACTGTCATATTAATCTCACAACACTATGTAATGGATAGCATTATTGCTTTCCTTTCATAGGCGAGTAAAATGAAGCTCTGAAATAGCCGTTTATCCAAGTCACAGGGCTAATAAATATTACACAAAGACCACCCAGTCTAACTCTAGCACTTGACCTCTTTACAACGCAGAAAGCAGAATTACAGGAGCAATTGAAATGGAGTAGCTGACCTTAGACATACAGTCTCAACTTTGTTATTCATGTCAGTGATGGAAGGACAGTTATGAAAGAGGTCTGTAGCAGTCTGATGCACACCTACATACAGCAAGGGAATGAGCAGAATATCCACCATTGATGCTTAGTGTTTACAGTCAGAATGACTAGATGATGGAATTCTCATACTTTTCTTTCTCCCCCAACCACAAGGAACTTTTTGTTCTTCTGAGAAGTTGTATCATCTTTGGCCACAAGACATTGTTAACATGTGATCCTCCTGCCTGGAAGGCTTCTTTCCTTTCTTTGCCACATTTTTTCCAATTATTCCTTTATGCCCTAGCTCAATAGTGACCATATGGGGGGAACCTTCCAGAAAAAGATATAATTAAGTCAGCCCCCCAATTGGCACCTTTCATGTTTTATCTCTATTTCTTCCTTTTCTTCTCATTGCTTATCACCACATATTTTATGTATTTTTGTTGTTTTGAGACATCACAACTAAGTATAAATTTAATGGCAACAGGTAAATTTGGTTTGTGTTTGGTCACTTCTACATCTACAACATTTTGAATGTGCCTGATAAATAGTGAATATTCCGTGTGTGTTGAAGGAATCAACAGAATTAATTGTGTTATATTTGACACACATGTCTATTTATACTGGCACACCACAGTCTCCATGAAAAGCAAAAAAGACCACATCAGTTTTTGCCACATAGACAGGCACATACTAGACACTCATTAAGTATTTAATGACAGAAGGAGTTCTCTTTTTCAGGCTCACGACCCTCCTCTTTTGACTGAGAACACCAAAATCTGAGCATATTGCCCTTTTAGCTTTAAGTGGATGTGAGTTATAATCTCAAAAAACATAAAAATAATAAAGAACATATTTACCACAAGTAGATGTTGACATGTAAAAAAAGCAGGATGAAAAGGAAAGCTAATGTATGAAAGAGAGGATCAATTGTATATTTAGGTCATAGAAATAGGTGCAATTTTTTGGTAGTGTTATAAATTCAAAACAAACAGCCAGAATGTTTGAAGAGAAGAATATGCTTTGTGGAGAGAGAGAAGGTGGAACTAAAGTGCATTATATTCTTTCAAACAGAACCATGAGAGTCCAGGAAACTGAACAAATAGATTTCAAATTTTCACTCAACGTTGCACTGTGTATTTTTCATTCCAGTCAACTCAACAATGGAAGTCTCTTATTATGCCTTTGCATTAGAATTAACACACATGAAAATGAACAGAAGAATTATAGAAGGATTATATCTATCTGTTAGCACCACAGAGGGGGGAAGTTCTGGGACATAGCTGGAATGGGGATTGTGTGTAGGTGCAAGATAATGAAAATTTTAGTTTTGTACAATAGTTTCTCAGAATATAGATGAACAAATCTGTATGTACATAAGAGCTATGTGAAAGGAGTGCTTCAATTCCTAAGATGACACCCACTTCCTCCACTTAAACAAGTGTGTGTGTGTGTGTGTGTGTGTGCATAGATAGATATAGATATAGATATAGATATAGATATAGATATATAGATTCTAAGTATTAATAACATTCTGTGGTAACACAGATAAATTATTAATGACATATAAGTTCTTGCATAAATTGTTAGGCAAAATATTGATAGTTTTTATAAAGCGTTTTTGTTTTTCACAACTAATCCTATTTGTAAAATTTTAAGTTGTAGGGGCACCTGAGTGGCTCTGTTGGTTAAATTTATGACTTCGGCTCAGGTCGTGATCTCACAGCTCGTGAGTTTGAGGCTCATGTCAGGCTCTGTGCTGACAGCTCAGAGCCTGGAACTTGCTTCAGATTCTATGTCTCCATCTCTTTCTGACCCTCCCCCACTCATGCTCTGTCAATCTATCTCTCAAAAATAAACATTAAAAATTTTTAAGTTTTAAAACCACTTTTTTCATTAGATCTTTCATCTACAAGGCAAATGGCCTGGGTAATTTTTTTAAAAAATATTTATTTATTTTGAGAAAGAGAGATTGAGAGAAATAGAGTGCAAGGGAGGGGCAGAGAGAGGAGAGAGGGAATCTCAAGCAGGCTCCGCACTCTCAGTGCAGAGTCAGACGTGGGGCTCAATCTCACAAACAGTAATATTATGATCTGAGCCAAAATCAAAAGTTAGACACTCAACCAACTGAGACATCCAGGTACCATGGGCTGGGTAATTTTTATTTTTAAGATAATTGTTTATAAGGAGCACATTGTTTTGATCAACTGAGCAAAGGATATTATTTTTATAATAGTGATAATTAAACATATTTTTGAAACTGAATGACACATATTGTGCTTAGTGTTTACATGCATAGCTTTTTCTCTGAACTTTACAACCTGGAGAATTAGATATTATCACACCTATTTTTCACATATTGAAACTGTGTCAGAGAACTTAACTAAACTGTAACTCTGACAGGGCATGGATTTACCAGTGGTTGATTCAGCCTGTGAATGACTAAGTCAAAAGGTTGAGCTGAAGTCACAAAAAAGGTTATGTGAAGGGTGACAAGTGGAAGACATATTCACTTCTTGGTAACAAGTCAAATTGTGGGAGACAGAGTAAATTGGGGGACTTCCTACTTCAGTCCTGTTTCTGTTGTTAGACAGATGCTCCTTTGTCCATTATCCTCTGTGGCCCCTGGTTCCATCCTCTGGGAGATTTTTCCCCATTTTCCATTATTGCTATACCATCTCATAGCATGTATTTGCAACAGCAAGTATTAGCTGACCCGTGTCCCAGCCAAGTCATGAGAGGAGATGACCAGAGATTTGGAGGCAAAGACATTTTGACAGTAAAAGTGCTGTGTACCTGATGTGTCTTTAGTGTTTAGCAAGTTCTGCTGTAGCCTAGTGAAGGTGATGATGGCTTTGGATTAAGAATTCTGACCATATTCATCACCCTGAATACCCCGTATGACAAAGCTCAACATACAACTTTATTTAATTGCAAATACTCTATTTCTTAGCACTTTGAGTGCACCTGACTTTTAGGAAAGGAAGGAGATTCATAAATTATAGTCATTAATCCAAAATACAACTAATGATCTCATCATAAATACATTCTTGATAATACAGAGGACAACTAAAATTAATTCAGAAATACAGATTTTCAGGAGATGAATTAAGTATTATTTATTTGCTTTATGGATTGTTGTAAAATTTTAGCATTTTGGATTTATAAATAGTATAGAAAATCTATATTGAATTCCTAGTTGGCACATTATGTCTTGAAGATTCACTATGGCTAGTGTTTTAATGTTTGAAGTATTTCATGTCAAACATACATTCATTGAGAAAAACAATGTGAGTTGAGTGACATATTAGCCATTTTTTAAAAAGTGTTCAAAGATTATTCATTTCAAACACACTTCTATGTTTTCCTGATCAGACACATTTTTTACAATATAAAATTTAAAAATGTCTAGAAAGGCACAGATAAGAGCAAAAAAAGCATATTGTGCAAATACAACAGCTGACATTCATGTAATGCCAAGTGACATAATGTATCGATCCCAGATGGGAAACAGAAAGAATGAACACTAATTAATCTGTATTTCCTAAATATGCAGTTTAATTGCTATATGATTCTCATGGAAATTATATTGGTGATATCTAAACATTGGTTTTAATTTTGATATGAATTTAAAGACAATATACTCAGTTTTCTGATATGACATAATATATACGCCTTGAGATGAATAAAATTGCTGACCTCATAACAGATGGTTAAATATTACACCTGAATGACCAAAAGATTATCATTTTAAATGGTATCTCTCAAAGAGCCCATAAAAGTAGCGTTCTCTTTGTTGTTGTTGTTGTTGTTCTGTCTTATTAAATTCAAATTAATTTTTCATCAATAGCCTTGATCTTCTTTGGAAACTAGTGATGTCCCAAGTTATTCATGAAGACATTGATTTTGTGAATAAGACCTTGAAATTTCATGGATAAATTGTTCTTACAGGAGAGATGAAGATGTAGTCTTTTCTTTTTCTTTTGCCTTTCAAAGTTAGTATATGATTTAGTCAATGCACAAGTAAAGATACACAATAAGATAAAAGACATTACTTAGCTTCAAAAGATGTCAGTTGTACTACCTTACCAAAAAATGATCTTATACAGGCAAAAAAAGAGGTTAGAAAACTTATATAAAGTTTTGATTTAGTGAGGTGTAGAAAATATAATTCTTTTCTATCTTGTACCTGCCAACATATCCCGTACTAGGCAGTATTAGATCAAGGTGAAACTGAGCTCATGGAGGTGACGATTTTGACAACCATTTGTATAGAAATTTTCATGATCGTGTATAGCTTACTGTTAAAACAAAATTATTGATTTATTTGAGAATAAACTAAAATTTTGATATTAGCTATAAACAAAATAGTGATATGAAGCATTCAAACATTCATTTAAATAATTAGTAACTCCCTTTATCATGTTTGTTCTTTATGTGCCAAATTACAATCTGGTGTCCAGAAATACAGAGATCAGTAAGACACAATTTTTGTTTTAACAAATATTCTTGTATTTTTCTAAGTCATCATCTATAAGCTTTATTTTACTTTGCATTTGAGAATTACTAAACCTACTTTTGAAAACTTGTTTTGAATACTTGTTTGATTACAGAAGAGATAAAAAAACATCACAGAGAGTTCCTGTATATCCTACAACCACCTCCCCCTAGTGTTACTAGCTTACATAATCAGGGTACATTTATGTACATTTATTCATACTAATACAATATACATGCAATATATAATATGCATACTGCTAACTAAATTTTAAAAGTTTTTAAATTTTACCAATTGTTAGAATAATATATTTACAATAATTTTTTTTTTCTGTTTCAGGAATCAGACAAGATTCCATATTGTGTTTAGTCATCATATCTCTTTAGTTAACTTTGTTTTCTGACAGTTTATCAGTCTTTTCTTCTTTTTATGACCTTGGCCTTCTGAAGAATACTGCCCAGTTAATTTGTAAAATGTTCCCACATGTTTGTTTGCCTCATACATTCTCATTATCAACTGGTAGTACATTTTTCGAAGAAATATTATGTGGCATAATACCTTTCTCATTACATCATATCAGCAGGTACATGATATCCTTCACTTTTGTTAGTGATGTTTACTTTGAGCACTCAATTCGGATGGTGTCTGCAGATCTTGACATTGTAGTTACTGCTTTTTCATTTCCATTCTCTACTCACTAGAAGTGAGTCACCAAGTTTACTTAGTTCATAATTAAGGGGAGACAAATTTAGCTCCACTTGCTTTAAGGCAAAGTATCGAAGTATTTGTCAAAATATGTTAAAACAACCACAGAAATTAAATATTTTGAGGTACAGTCTTTGGAACTATGTAAATATCCTGTTTCTTCTTAAATTTTGCATATTTCTATTAGCATTCATTAGTGGTTCTTGCCTGCAACAATTATTACTGTGGTTTTCTAATGGTGATTTTATTTCTTCCCTTCATTACACATATATGTATAAATATTTGGGTTATATGTTGGGATTCTTCTGTAAAGAAAATTCAGTCTTTTCCCCTAGTTTATTTATTTCTCCTGTATCTCATTTAAGTCAGTATACTCATAGATATTTGTTTTATTCTTTGTGTCATAATTCAATATATTATTTATTTTCTTGATCAATTTTTTTTTCACCTTTGGCAATTAGGAGCTTTTTATCTCTGTGTCCTTTTTCTTTCTTTCTTTTTTTCTATTTAACAACATTTCCTTCTCCTCCTCCTCCTCCTCCTCTTCTTCTTCTTCTTATTATTACTTTTTTTATTTTGCTGCAAGACCCTCCAGGAGTATTTTGTAGTTTCCCTGCCCAGGTCTGTGATCACCCATTTCTCCAAGGAGCCATTGGAGCCCAGAAAGCCAACAAGAAGTTGTATTTACAAAACAAGATCTGAGCATTGGAATGCTTGTTGTTACTTTGATTTTACTATTTTCTAGGGTCTCTCGGTAGACAGAACTAAGAAATGTATGTAGGTATTCTGACCAATGTGATGTGTATACACTTACCTATGTTTTTTTCTTTTTCCCTGTCTCCATTATCTATCTTATAACGAAGTACAGTTACATAGATATGAGTCCATTGTGATATGTCCAATTTTAATCCAGCATCACAGAGTTTGTTGCCTATTTGTAATGTGTTGACATTGGTGTCCAGTGTGTACAATTTATTTATGTATTTGCTTATATCTAGTATATATGTGAAGTAGTTTCATAATTGCTAAATTATACTTATGTCAAAACAAATTTAATAATTATATCACTTTGTTTCTATACATTTTTGTCTTTATCCTTGCAGTTCCTAAATTAGTAATGACCTTTTTTATTGACACTATCCTGAAAGGATATATGAGGTATCTGGATCAGGGACAGATTATAACTTTTGGTAATAGCATATCAGTGTTCCATACTCCATCTCCCCTTTCAGGATGATGTGCAAATTGCATCACAGTAGAGAAACTCCCCCAAGTGAGAATTCTCTAGTTTAGTTTTTAGCTTCCCTGGGGTATAACTGACAAATAAGATAATAATATATTATACATGATTCATTCATATATGTATGCATTGTAAAAGGATTCCCACAATCAACCAAGTTAGGTAACATATTCATCACCTCACATAGTTACCTTTTTTTGTGTGTGTGACATTTAAGTTATACTCTTTTAGCAATTATGTAATACAATATTATATATTATAGTCACCATGTTATATGTTAGATCCTCAGAACTTATTCATCTTATAACTCAGAGTTTGTACCCTTGGACTGACCACTCCTCATTTCCTTCACCACCCAGCCCTGGTAACCACCATTCTACTGTTTCTATGAGTTCAATTATTTTGTTTTCTTTCTATTCTTTACATTTCCCCCCCATGTGTTATTCCACATATAAGCAATACCACGAAGTATTTTCTTTCTATAACTGATTTATTTCACTTAGCACAATGCCCTCTAGATTCATCCATGTTGCCACAAATGGTAGGATTTCCTTATAAAGCTGGATAATATTCCATTGTATTTGCGTACCATAATTTCTTTATCCATTTATCCAATATTTAGGTTATTTCCATACCATGGCTATTGTAAATAATGCTTCAATGAACATGGAATACTTATATCTCTTTGATATAATAATTTCATTTCCTTTGGATCTATACCCAGAAGTGTGATTGCTGGGTTATATGGTAGATCTAGATCTGTTTTTACTGTTTTGAGAAACCTCCATACTGCTTTCCATAGTGACCATACCAATTTACATTCCCACCAACAGTGTATGAGATTCCCTTTTCCCCACATCCTTGTCAGCATTTGTTATCTCTTATCTTTTTGAGAATGGACATTCTAACAGATGTGAGGTAACATTTTATTATTGTTTTGCTTTGTGTTTCCTTGATGATTAGTGATTTTGAGCACCTTTTCATGTATCCGTTGGCCATTTGTATGTCTTTTTTTTTTTTGGTGAAAAATAATTAAGATATTTTGCCCACTTTTTGCTTGGGTAAATTGTTTGTTTTTGCTGTTAAGTTGTATGAGTTCTTTGTCTATTTTGACTATTAATTCCTTATTGGATACGTGGTTTCCAAATATTTTCATTCCCAATGTTGCTTTTTATTTTGTTGATGGTTTCCTTTGCTATGCAGAAACTTTTTAGGTTAATGTAGTCTTATGTTTCTTTTTGATTTTGTTGCTTGTGCTTTTGGTGTCAAACACAAAAAAATCATTGGCACCAATGTCAAGGGACTTAGTCCCTACAATTTCTTCTAGGAGTTTTATCATTTCAGGTCTTATATTCAAGTCTTTATTTTGAGTTGATTTTCGTGTATGGATTAAGAGAGGAGTCCAATTTCAATAATATGCATATGGATATCAAACTTATCCAATACCATTTATTGATGAGACTATCCTTTTCCCACTGTCTATTCTTGGCACCTTTGTCAAAATTTAACTGACCATAATGCATGTGTTTATTATGACATTCCTTTTTCTCCTTTGATTTATATGTCTTGTTATTGCAATACTACACTCTTTATTACTATGTTTTTTTAGATACATTTGAAATCAGAAAGTGTAATGCTGTCAGCTTTGTTCTTCTTCCTCAAGATTGCTTTGGCTATTCAGAACCTTCTGTGGTTCCATACACATTTTAAGATTTTTTTTCTATTTTTTGTGAAAACATTAGAATGTTGACAGGGATTGCATTGAATTATAGAATGTTTTGGGTTGTGTAAACAAATGACATGACTTCTTCCAATCCATGAACACTGGATATCCTTCCATTTACTTGGGTTCTCCAACTTCTTTTTTCCTTTTTTTTTTCTTTTTTAGAGAGAGAGAGAGAGAAAGACAGAGAGAGAGAGAGAGAGAGAGAGAGAGAGAGAGAGAGAAAGCATGAGTTGGGGAGAGGGGAAGAGGGAGAGAAAGAGAGAATTTTAAGCAGTCTCCATGCTTAACATGGAGCCCAATGTTGGACTCCATCCCACATCCCTAGGATCATGACCTGAGCCAAAATCAAGAGTTGGATGCTCAATTGATTGAGCCACCTAGGCATCCCACAATTTAATTATAAAGGTCTCCTTGTGAGTTCCTTTAGATCCATCTTATTTGGAATTTTTTGGGTTTCCAAGATCTGTACATCTCTTTCTTTCCCCAGGCTAGAACAGTTTTCAGTCATTATGTCTTTGAACAAGCTTTCTGCCTCTTTCTCTTCTCTATCTGGAATATATGTAATGTAATATATAGTGTGTTAACTTGATGATGTCCTGTTTAAAAATATATTTACTCTTTATTATTATTTCTTTTCTTTTTAGTCTTCTGATTGGATGAATTCTGCTACCCTGTCTTCAAGTTTATTATCCCCTCTTCCACTTGATCTAGTTTACTATTGAAACTCTCCATCAAATATTTCAGTTCTATTATTATTCAGCTCTATGATTTTTGTTTCATGCCTTTTATATTTTCTCTTTGTTGGAATTTTCACTTTGTTCAAGAATTGCTTTTCTCAACTCCGTGAGTATCTTTATGTCCATTACTTTGAACTGTCAAGTGAAACAATTATTTCTGATTTATTAAGGTTGATATCTGGAGTTTTATCTTGTTTTTCTTGGAATATATTCCCCTGTTTTTTTTTTTAATTTGACTCTGTGTATTCATCTCTATGAATTTGATAAGACAGTCACTCTACCAGTCTTAGCATATTATTTCAAGTAGGAGATGAATCTCATCAGTCAACCTGACCTGAGATATCTGTTACCTGTAAAACCCTTGTGATTATCCAAGTCACCATGTTTGTTCTTAGCGACTCTCAGTATTTGAGGGTGTGCCAAGATCCATCAGTGTCCTAAAGTTATGGGGAATGTCCACATGTCTGTCGAGGCTCTCAGATAACTGTTAATTGTCTGCTCCTTCAGCTCAATGATGAACGCTAATGGAAGTACAACCTCCAAACGTAGCTGGGAAAGTCAGGATGTTACATGTGCAATCAAGTCCCTACCAGAAAGAAAATAGGAACTGGCTGCTTTTGTGCACTCACTCTTTGCTGAGCTAGAAGGAATAGTCACTGAGAGTGCTTTGCACACAAATAAAACCACTTTTTGATTTTGTGTTTTCCTGAGGAACTTGTGAATACTGAGCCTCGTCAGGTCTCATAAATAGGTGATTGAGGGCTTAGCCCTTGGGTGGCAGCCACACATTGGGACACTGAATGTGTGGACAAGCTCTTTCCAGAGAGAGAGACAAGAGGCTTGGTTTTATTGTTGGAGCTAGTGGGAGAGAAATGTCATAGGGTGTCATCACTAGCCCTTTCACTCACTCCTGTGAGGAGTGTTTGTTTCCTGTAGTTTTGTAGTACTCCCATACTCAGGTGGAAACCTGAACATCTGGGGTACTGTATGTGTGATCCAAACATTCCACTCCTCAGAGAAAAGCTGGGAGTTGGGGGTTTCCTCCCCACTGTATGGTGCTGTACCACAGATATGATTAATGAAGGAGTGTGTATTAACTACCTGTAGGAGTCCTTAACTGGCTCAACCCATATTATATTCATTTTCCCTGAAGAACTTCTGTTAACAGTTTTTTGGGGAGTATAGTCTTTGTCAATGAATCCTCTAACTTTATGTGTGTCAGTCTTTTTCATTCACATTTGATTTTTAGAATGACAGATTTTTTTTCCTTTTTTGTCACTTTAAAGGTGTAAGTCTTTTGTTTTCTTGCTTGCAAGATGTTTAAGGAGACAACTGCTATATTTCTTATCTCCTGTGTTTTACATACAGTAATTTCAACCACATGAAATATATGTCACATCCAAATATTCCAGGAAAGGGCAGTCCCATTTTGAATGAGCTGACCACCTGTAGATTCATCATGTTTAGAAAGGGAGGGACAATTTTACATAAAACATAGTTTTGTTTTTTTCTGGAGAAAAATTCAAATGTGAAAAGCAAGAGGTGGAAGAATGTGGGTTAGACAACTTTTATTTATGTTTTCTAGTATATTCTTCATCATTTGAAATCCCAATGAAATTTAATATTAACCTTTTGTGTTTAATATCCTATGTCTATTTGTATTTTATAGGTTTGATATCAACTAATAGGCTTCGTGGTTAGGAATTGAGCTCAGGATTCATGGAAGGTCTAGTTTTTTGACTGTTTGTTTTCATGTAAATTGCTTATTATAGAAGATACATACTGGTAATCAGTAGTTTATAATTGAATAAAGCAAAATCAATGAATTAATTCATATTAATTAACATTAAATAACATTAAATAACAAAATAAGTTGACTTTGATAATGTATCATTCCTTTATTTGCCAGAGAAATAACTTTATTTCTAAACAAAACTTTGTTTCTAAAGGGTTTGTTCCCATTTGACACAGACATTATACTTATTCTGCAAAGTCAAACAGTTCATAATTCTTTTAGGCACATTTAATATCTCATTACTGTGTATTTGGACTCTTTTCTATGACATTTTTTTTCCTTTTAAACCACCTAGGAGTTGAACAGCTATTAAAGCTTTTATTGTATTACTTTTTTTCTTCCTGAAATCTGAAACATCATATAGGCCTATAAAAAACAGTCCCTGGAGTTCAATGAACAATATTTCTGCTACTTAGCACCTGAGAGTATTTAATAATACAATCCATAAATTTTTGGCAAGTGGCTACAATTCCTCTTTAATATGTATAATCATCTATAATATTCTTCCTTTGTCTAATGAAAGAACACTGTTAGAGACAACAAAATGGAATGTTCAAAGTAAGACCATGTCCTCATAACTTTCAAACTTTCCTTGCTTCTAAAACCAATTATAGATTATGCTTTAATATTTACAATTTATTTAAGAACAAAACTTATATTAATTGCTTTATTGTTTTCAGCATTGAAAACTTTCAGAATAGGGGCCACTGGGTGTCTCAGTCAGTTAAGCATTGGACTTCAGCTCAGGTCATGATCTCATGCTCACGAGTTCAAGCCCCACATCAGGCTCTGTGCTGACAGTTCAGATTCTCTCTCTCTGTCTCTCTGTCTCTCTCTCTCTCTCTCTCTCTCTGCCTCTCCCCAACTCATGCACTCTCTCTCTCACTCAAATAAATAAACATTAAAAAAATAAAGCTTTCAGAATATACAGTTTATGCACTTTTAACTATTTCTTATAGGACAAAGACACTTATATGGAAGTTTCCAGAGTTTACTTGATTGCATTAATTTGTGTTCTTCCATTCTGCCTTTTCAGTTTAACACATATTACATTAATTGTCGTATTCTAACTACTCTTTTCACTTATAATATTAATTAATTGCCCTTACTCCATTGTACTGTTTTCTCACTTAAATATAAGCAGCTGTAGTGAACAGGGGCTACTACACATACCCTTTAATCCAGTTGTTATTAGGTATAAATTCTACATTTCAGCTTTAAATGCTTTTCTCAATGAATGGAAACAAATATTTGTATTTATCATATTGTATACTTGTATACTTGCTATTGGAACAACTTACCCTTTGTATCTTGATCTCTAATTTAAAAACAACAAAAATAAAATAAATACAACAGAGAAAAAACTGTTTAGAAGCCAACTGGATAGTGAAATGAGAGTAGAGAAGTCCCACAGAAAATGATAATGCCTGACCATCAGAAAGTTCATAGATTATATCCCTCAGTGATTCCACTTAATTTTACCTTTGTATCTGCTGAATAGCAGGTAGGATGGAGGGATGGGGACAAATGTGACACATTGTACTTTTTCCCCACTTGAAATCATGTGAAAGAAACCTGATTTTTGATTTGTATTTCCCTGATAATGAGTGATGTTGAGCATCTTTTCAGTTGTCTGTTAGCCATATGTATGTGTATTTTGGATAAATTTCTATCCATGTATTCTTCCCACTTCTTAACTGGATTATTTTGTTTTTGGTGTTGAGTTTGATAAGGGTTTGTGTTTTTTTTGTTTCTTTTGTTTTGTTGTTGTGTTTTTTTTTCTTTTTCTTTTTTTGTTTTTTTGCAGACATTGCAAAGCTTTACTTTGGGAGTGACTTAACAAACACACAGAAAGACAATAAAGATGAAAGAAACCCCAAGATATCAGTTTTTTCTCTCTCTCTCTCTCGTTTTGATTTCAGGAATAGAATTTAGTAATTCATCACTTGTATGTAACATCCAGTGCTCATCCCAACAAGTGCCCTCCTTAATGCCCTTCACCCATTTAGCCCATCCCCGATCCCCACCCCTCCAGGAAACCTCAAGTTGTTCTCTGTATTTACGAGTCTTTTATCGCTTGCCGCCCTCTATTTTTTGTCTTGTTTTTCCTTCCCTTATGTTCATCTGTTTTGTTTCCTAAATTCCACATATGAGTGAAATCATATGATATTTGTATTTTTCTGACTGACTTATTTTGCTTAGCATAATACACTCTAGTTCCATCCACGTTATTTAACACACACACACACACACACACACACACCACATCTTCTTTATCCATTCATTAGTCGATGGACATTTGGGCTCTTTCCGTACTTTGGCTATTGTCAATAGCCCTGCTATAAACATTGAGGTGCTTGTGCCCCTTTGAATCAGCACTCCTGTATCCTTTGGATAAATACTTATTAGTGCAATTGCTAGGTCATAGGGTAGTCCTGCTTTTAATTTTTTGAGGAGCCTCCACACTGTTTCCCAAAGTGGCTGCACCAATGTGCATTCCCACCAGCAGTTCAAAAGAATTCCTCTTTCTCCACATCCTCACCAACATTTGTTGTTGCCTGAGTTGTTAATTTTAGCCATTCAGAAATGTGTGAGGTGGTATTTGTTGTGGTTTCGATTTGTATTTCCCTGATGGTGAGTTATTTTGAGCATTGTCTTATGTGTCTATTAGCCATCTGAATGTCTTCTTTGGAAAAGTGTCTATTCATGTCTTTTGTCTATTTCTTCATTGGATTATTTGTTTTCAGGTTTTGAGTTTGATAAGTTCTTTATAGTGGATACTAACCCTTTATCTCATATGTCTTCAGAGATCTTCTCCCATCTGTTGGTTGCCTTTTGGTTTTGCTGATTGTTTCCTTTGCTGTGTACAGAATATTTTTATCTTGGTGACGTCCCAATAAGTTCAGTTTTTAATTTTTTGACGTTTATTTATTTTTGAGAGAGAGACAGACAGACAGAACATGAGTGGGGAAAAGGCAAAGATAGAAACACAGAATCTGAAGTAGGCTCCAGACTCTGAGCTGTCAGCACAGAGCTCAACACGGGGCTCAAACCCACAAACTGTGAGATCATGGTCTGAGCTGAAGTCAGCCACTTAACTGACTGAGCTACTCAGGCACCCCAATAAAGTCTCAATTCATTTTTGCTTTTGTTTCCCTTTACTCTGGATACATGTCAAGTAAGAAGTTGCTGCAGCCAAGGTCAACAAGGTTGTTGATTGATTTCTCCTGTACGATTTTGATGGCTTCCTGTCTTACGTTTAGGGCTTTCATTCATTTTGAGTTTATTTTTGTCTATGATGTAAAAATGTGGTCCAGGTTCATTCTTCTGCATGTCACTGTCCAGTTTTCTCAACACCATTTGCTAAAGAGACTGTCTTTTATCCATTGGATAGTCTTTCCTGCTTTGTCAAAGATCAATTGGCATACATTTGTGGGTCCATTTCTGGGTCCTTTATTCTGTTCCATTGATCTGTGTCTGTTCTTGTGCCAGCACCATAATGTCTTGATGATTACAGCTTTGTAACACAGTTTGATGTCCACAATTGTGATGCCTTAAGCTTTGGTTTTCTTTTTCAGCATTACTTGGGTAATTCGTGGACTATTGTGGTTCCACAGAAATTTTAGTATAGCTCTGTGAAAAATGCTGGTGCTATTTTCATTGGGATTTTATTGAATGTGTATATTGCTTTGAATAGTATAACCATTTAAATTATGTTTTTTCTTCTAATCCATGAGCATGGAATATTTTTCCATTTCTTTGTGTCTTCAATTTCTTTAATAAGCTTCCTATGTTTTTCAACATACAGATTTTTATCTCTTTGGTTAGGTTTATTCCTGGGTATTTTATTGTTATTGGAGCAATTGTAGATGGGATTGATTCCTTGATATCTCTTTCTGTTTCTTCATTATTGGTTAATAGAAATGTAACCAATTTCTGTACATTGATATTATGTCCTGTGACTTTGCTGAATTCATCTGTCAGGACTAGAAGTTTTTTTTTGTGAGTCTTTTGTGTTTTCCATATAGAGTATCATGCCATCTGTGAAGAGTGAAATTTGACTTCCTCCTTGCTGATTTGGATGCCTTTTATTCCTTTGTGTTGTCTGATTGCTGAGACTAGGACTTCTAATACTATGTTGAATAACTGGTGAGAGTAGACATCCCTGGCATGTTCCTGACTTTAGCTGAGAAAGCTGAGAGCTTTCCCCTTTGAGGATAATATTAAAGGTGGGTCTTTCATATATGATTTTTATGATCTTGAGGTATGATCCTTCTATCCCTACTTTCTTGAGGGGATTTATCAAGAAATATGCTGTATTTTGCCAATGCTTTCTCTGTATCTATTGAAAAGATCATGTTGTTCTTGTCCTTTCTTTTATTTATGTGATGTATCACATTGATTGTTTTGTGGATATTGAACCAACCCTGCATCCAAGGTATAAATCCCACTTGGTCGTGGTGAATAATTCTTTTAATGTATCTTGGCTAGTATCTTGTTGGCTAATATCTTGACGATTTTTGCATCCATGTTCATCAGGGAAATTGGTCTGTAGTTCTTCTATTTAGTGGGTCTTTGTCTGGTTTTGGAATCAAGGTAATGCTGGCTTCATAGAATGAGTTTGGAAGTTTTCCTTCCATTTCTATTTTTTGGAACAGCTTTAAAAGAATAAGTATCAACTCTTCTTTAAATGTTTGTTAGAATTCCCCTGGAAAAAGCCATCCAGCCCTCAACTCTTGTTTCTTGGGAGATTTTTAATTGTTGATTCAATTTCTTTACTGGTTCTGGATCTGATCAAATTTTCTATTTTTTCCTGTTTCAGTTTTGGTAGTTTATATGTTTCTAGGAATTTGTCCATTTCTTCCAGATTGCTCAATGTGTTGACATATAATTGCTCATAACATTCTCTTATTATTATTTGTAATTCTGTAGTGCTGGTTGTGATCTCTCCTCTTTCACCCATTATTGTATTTATTTGGGTCCTTTCCTTTTTCTTTTTGATAAATATGGCTAGGTGTTTATCAATTTTGTTAATTCTTTCAAAGAACCAGCTCCTGGTTTCATTGATTTGTGCAACTGTTTTTTTTTTTTTTGTTTGTTTGTTTGTTTGTTTTTAATTTACTCAATTTACTATTGAGTTCTGCTCTAATCTTTTCGCTTCTTTTGCTGGTTTGGGCTTTATTTACTGTTCTTTTTCCAGCTCCTTTAGGTTTAAATTTAGGTTGTGTATTTGAGACTTTTATTCCTTCTTTAGGAAGGCCTGTATATATACTATATACTTCCCTCTTTTGGCCGTTTTGCTGTATCCCAGAGGTTTTCGACTGTCATGTAATCATTTGCATTGGCTACCACTTTTTAATTTCCTCTTTAATTTCTTGGCTAACCCATTTATTCTTTAGTAGGATGTTCTTTAATCTCCAAGTATTCATGGTTCCCAAATTTTTTCTTGTGGTTGATTTTGAGTTTCATAGTATGGTGGTCTGAAAATATGCAAGACAAGATCTCTTTTTGTACTTGTTGAGTGATGACTTGTAACCCAATATGTAATCTATTCTAGAGAATGTTCCTTGTGGACTTGAGAAGAATGTGTATTCTGCTACTTTAAGGTAAAATATTCTGAATATATCTATTTAGTCCATCTGGTCCAGTATGTCATTCAAAGCCATTGTTTCTGTATTGATTTTCTGTTTACATGATCTGTCCATTGGTGTAAGCGGGGTGTTGAACTCCCCTACTATTATGGTTTTATTATCAATGAGTTCTTTATGTTTGTGATTAATTGATGTACATATTTGGATTCTTTAACATTGGGGGCATACATATTCACAATTGTTAGATCTTCTTGTTGGATAGACCCCTTAATTATGATATAATGCCCTTCTTTATTTCCTGTTACAGTCTTTTAGAATCCAGCTTGTCTGATATAAGAATGGCTACTCCAGCTTTCTTTTGATGACCATTAGCATGATAGATGGTTCTCTATCCCCTAACTTTCAGTCTGCTTGTGTCTTTAGGTCTTAAATGAGTCTCTTGTAAGCAGCATATAGATCGGTCTTATTTTCTTATCCATTCAGATACATACCCTATGTCTTTTGATTGGAACGTTTAGTCCATTGACATTTAGAGTGAGTACCAAAAATTATAAATTTAGTGCCATCGTGTTGCCTGTTGAGTTGATGTTTCTGATGATGTTCTCTGGTCCTTTCTAGTCTTTGTTGATTTTGGTCTTTTTATTTTGTTTTGTTTTGTTTTGTCTTTTCTCCACTCGAGTCCCCCCTTAAAATGTCTTGCAGGGCTTGTTTAGTGGTCACAAACATTTTTAGATTTTGTTTGTCTGGGGAATTCTTTATCTCTCTTTCTATTTTGGATGACAGCCTTGCTGGATAAAAAAATTCTTAGCATAATACCCTCCAGTTCCATCCACATGGTTGTAAATGGCAAGATTTCATGCTTTTTGATTGCTGGGTAATACTCCATTGTATATATGCTAAGTGAAATTAGTCAGAGAAAGACAAAAATCATATGACTTCACTCATATGAGGACTTTAAGAGACAAAACAGATGAACATAAGGGAAGAGAAACAAAAATAATATAAAAACAGGGAAGGGGACAAAACAGAAGAGACTCATAAATATGGAGAACAAACAGAGTTACTGGAGGGGTTGTGGGAGGGGGGATGGACTAAATGGGTAAGGGGCACTAAGGAATCTACTCCTGAAATCATTGTTGCACTATATGCTAATTTGGATGTAAATTAAAAATAAAAAACAAAATTAAAAATAGTAATAATAATAATAATAATAATAATAATAATAATAATAAAATCTTGGCTGCGTAGTTTTTTCAATTCTGCCCAGTGAATATATCCTGCCATTTTTTTCCGGCGAGACAAGTTTCTGTGGGTAGATCTGCTGTGAACCTGATCTGCCTTCTCTTATGGTTTAAGAACTTTTATTCCTTTGCTGCTTTCATAATTCTTTCCTTGTCTTTGTATTTTGTGAAGTTGACTATGATATGCCTTGGTGATGGTTGGTTTTTGTTAAATCTAATGGGAGTTCTCTGTCATTCTTGGATTTTTATATCTGTGTCCTTTACAGATTAGAAAAGTTTTCCACTGTAATTTGCTCACACATTAACCTTCTGGCCCCTTTTCTCTCTTTTCACCTTCTGGAACTCCTATGATTCATGTGTTATTCCTTTTCAATAAGTCACTGAGTTCCCTAAGTCTTGTATCATCATCTTTTGCTTTTGTTTTCTTCCTTTATCTGCTTCATTATTCTCCATAATTTTATCTTCTATATCGCTGATTCTGTGCTCTGCTTCATCCATCCTTGCTGTCGTGGCATCCATTCGAGATTGCATCTTGGTTATAACATAACCAAGGATTTAATTTCATCCTGACTAGATTTTTTTTAAATCTCTGCAGAAAGGGATTATATGCTTTTTTCAACCCCAGCTAGTATTCTTATTGTTGTAGTTCTAAATTCTATTTCAGACATCTTGCTTATATCTGTGTTGATTAAGCCCCTGATTGTCACTTCTTTCTGTTCTTTCTTTTGGGATGAATTAATATAAATGAACTGATATATCTCTATCTCTATCTCTATCTCTATCTCTATCTCTATCTCTATCTCTATCTCTAATCTATAGATATAAATACATATGTAGATATATATACACATACACATATATTTTAAATTTCTTAGTTTTAATTCCAAATATGGTAAATACTGACAGATATCTATATAAACAAAGGGTCTTTGTATTTAGGGCCATTAATCATTTTTAAGAATATGAAAGGGTAACAGGACCAAAACTTTGAAAAATAAATTCTTTAATATATGAGACAATCACCACAATGGAATCCTAATTTATTATATTCTACCTTTAAGTAATAAGAATTCAACATATAGTGACATAAATACGATATTTTTAGTTCATAAACCTACAAAGAAGTGAGAACTTTAGTGTATTTTATTTTTCCACACTTAAAATAATTCAGGTTATTAACTCATAATATTTATTTGAAGAGGAAAATACAGTTCCTGCAGATATAGCTATATACATAAATATGATAATTGCTAAAATGATGAGGTTTTATTTAGCACTGTCATTTGAACTCAGAATCAATTTTCGTTTTTCATTTATCACATATTTAAAATAGATATACAACTAATGTCTTTTTCTGCTAATTTAAAGATTTAATTTATAGATATCAAGGTCTATATCATTTGAAATAAAAAAGTTCACAAATATAAAATAATTTCTACTAGGTAAAAGTCTTATTTATTTAAACTTAGATTTGCTTGCTTAGAATTGTCATGGTACACCTAATTGTTTAATAATACAATACTTAGAAGATTACTTTGACTTGTATGTATTCATGATTCTATGAGATTTTGAGAGTTACCTAACATTTTCATTATAAGAAATGAAATTTCAGTTTCTCTGAGTAAATCACATATTAGTAGCTACCATTTATAATGTGTTTCCTTTTGGCCAATATGGGGAACAGAATTCTCAAGATTCCCTCCAAAATTCTTGTCTCTTTTTTATTTAGTCAATACTAAGCTATCTAGGTACTTCTTTAAATGAACTTTGTAGATGTAACTAGGATACCTTAAAATAGAGATGATCCTGCATTTTCCAGATTGGCCTACTATAATCACATGAACATTTAAAAGCTGCAGATGAAGGGAGAAGCCTTAGAGAGACAGGAACAGCAGCAGAAGAAAATAGAGAAGAGACATAAGGCAAAAGAGATTAGGCATTGACTTAGTTATGACTTGGCCTTAAAGCTAGAAGAATGGGATGCAGAGCCTAAAAATGCAGTCAGCTTCTACAAGTTGGGAAATATTCCCAGTTACAGTCAGCAAGGATGGGAATCTATGACATACCATTACATGGAACTGAATTCTAGCAACCTGAATGAGCTTGGAAGTGGATTCATACCCAAAGCTGCCAGAAAAGAATTATAGAGCTGTCAACAACTTGATTTCTGCCTGGTGCAACCTGGAACAGAGAACCAGTTGCACTTCAAACCTACACAACCATGCGAAAATGAATCCATTCTTTTTTAAGCTGCTAAATTTGTGATTTTTAAAGGCAGAAATAGCAAACTAATGCAGTCCATAATTAACCTTTTAATTCCTTGCAACTATTCTCTGAGCTAGAAACTTTTTTTTTTCAGCTGAAAGAAGCTGATATTAAGTAGCATCCCAATGTCGTATAACTAGTAAGTGGTAGACACAGGCTTAAATCTGTCATCTGATTCCAGTAAACATTCTCCAGCACCCTTCACAGCCTCCAAATCATTTGTGAAAAAACTGCCCCCCCCTAAAAAATTACAGTTCATTAAATGTTTCATCAAATATTTATTTATCCCTATTTTTCCCCCAACTGGCAACTTTCATGTTTGCTACATGCTTTCTCTCCTTTTGTAGATAATGGTTTCTCTGTGCTGTCAAGTCATTGTGCTCAAACCGAACTTTGATTACTTTCTTCGTTCTCAATTTCTCACCTCCTCACCAAATTCTGTCCTTCTTTCAAGTTACCACTCTGAAGTGACTCCTACAGAAAACACTTCCTGGATGTGCTGTTTTCACTCTAACATCTATCCCCCAAATGTCCATAGATTTTGTTTTTAGCTATAAAGTACCATTTTTATTTTACTTGTAAATTGCCTTATATAGTTTACTTATAGTATTTTTTTTCTGAGATGCAAATATGTGATAAATACCTTGACAGAAGTTACTTTTTCGTCATTTGTAGTGACCACCATCTGTTGTACACATAAAAGATACTCAGTAAAAAATCAGTGATTAGTTTATTCACTAAACAATTGGCTATGATTTCTTCCATTCATTAATTTCTTGGAGAATTTATAAGATTTCCTGGAAAATATGTAAATTGTATACTACATAAGCATATTTAGTTATATATTTAACTATAAATAAAAACCAGTATTTATTTTATTACCATAAAACAAATATAAACATGAAGCAAATAGCTAATAAATATTTTAAATCAGCTGATCTACAGTTACATAGATTTATTATTCTTACGCAGTGCAAATTTATTCAAAATCAAAAAAACTTTCCTTTTTCAATAACTTATTTAATTCATATATTAAGGATCCAAACATTCTAAGAAAATGCCTCAGTCCAACCTGAAGTACTGTGAATTATTTGATAGGAAAACTCTTTAATAAACTCTGTTCTGACCCAGTGGTCAGGAGTTAATTGGTATTCAAATCTCTCTTACTTGCTCATCTACCAAGAAAAATAATCATCATTTTGCTCCTCCTTTTAAGTAGGTAACATGATGTTTAATGCTTATTCCAATTAATTATTCTCCACATCTTTAGTCTTTGTTCATATCCAGAGAAAATAAAATTGTTCTTTTTCTGCAAGTGCAAAAGGACGAGAATTGTCACTGATTTTATGCAAATTAATTAAAAATCTGCTCAATCTTCAATTTTAACTTTTATTTTTCTCTTCAAGCATAGTTAATATCCATTATTTTGTTTGCATAATAAAGATAAAACCAGAAGTATCCTAACAGCACACATTAGAAATCATTTATTAAAATAAAAAATGGATGGCATGAAGATAACTTCATAATATTAGCTAAAAATAATTCAGCTTTCTTATCCCCCACATTGACAAATTCCCTCAAGGAAAGAACCTTGAATCCCATTTTCCTTTCCAAGGTTCTTTTTCTGGACTCTGAGGACCTCTAGTACTTGTTGCTTCAGGGTCCCTCCACTTCCTCTAAACAATTGTATATTTTATCTAACATTTCTAGTGGTTTGGGGCAAGAGTACTGCCCTGCCACCAGCTAGTTCATGCCACTAGAAGAAAAGTTGGGAAGAATTTTGACTTTTACAGTTAATCCAATGGAAAGATATTCAAGTTCATAAGGGAAGAATAAGATTCATATTTAAAAAATTGATCTCTCTGCTGTGTTGATATGGGAAATCTCAGGCAAGAAATGATGGTGATTTAAACAATGATGGTATAAGTAGAAATGAGGGAGAAATGGACACTCACAGGCTTTATGTTAGAGGTATACAGAATTATCATTAAGAATTAAATATTTCTTGGGTGCCAGGGTGGCTCAGTCTGTTAAGTATCTGACTCAAGATTTTGGCTCAGGTCATGAACTCATAGTTTGTGGTTTGAGCTCTGCATCTGGCTCTGCACTGACAGTGTGAAGCCTGCTTGGGATTCTCTCTCCCTCTCTCACTGCCCATCCCCCAGTAAATAAATAAACTAAAAAAAAAAAAAAAAGAATTCAACATTGTTTTGTACAAAGATTTATTCACAAATTTCCTGCAAATTAAACCAAATAACACAGAATGGAAAATAAATCAATTATACTGTTATATTTCATATAATGAGACACTAGGTAGTCAGTAAAATTGTGTTTTAGAAAATGCTTTAATAACATGGACTTAATTGTGATGGTAAATTTAAAAACAGTAGCAAAATGTTTATAATATATATACTAGAACAATCTTTTGTTTTATGCCATCATGACTACCCTATGAAGCAGATTCTATATTTATTGCCATTTTACAGATGAAGAAAATCTTTATAACTTCTCCAATAGCTTGTACATAGTGAAGCTGACGTTTTAAACCAGAACTACATGTAATAATATACTATATTATACACACACACACACACACATTTATACATCTATATATACCATACTCTAATCTTTAATATTGAGTATATTTGAGCAGTATGATAGATATATTTATTTATATATTTTTTAAATTTTTTTAACATTGATTTTTGAGAGACAGAGAAACACAAAGTGCAAGTGGGGGAGGGGCAGAGTGGGAGACACAGAATCAGAAGCAGTTTCCAGGCTCTGAGCTGTCAGCACAGAGTCTGACATGGCTTGAATCCACGAACCATGAGATCACGACCTGAACTGAAGTCAGACACTCAACTGACTGAGCTGCCTAGGCACCCCTATATTTATTTATATTTTATATGTATGTTTCTTAAAACTTTGTGGATATTATTGCCATTCAGAATATTGCCTATATGTAAAATGTAAAATCTGACGTTTTACCAATGTGTATTTTATCATCAACACAATTGAGATAATGTACATGTAAATGAATTCCTCTTTACAAACCCTCTCTCCTCCATTTTTATTCCTTGTCTGTCACCAAGTAATCTTTCTATAAATATAGATTTATTTGTATTGTCTAAAATTTTATATAAATGGAATTCTATAGTATATACTCTTTTAACAGCATCTTTCACTCATCTTAATCATTTTGAGATTAATCCATGAAGTTGTCTGTTTCAAGATTATGTTCTTTCTTACTGCTGTATAGTATTCCATTGTATAGACATATCACAAATTGTTATACTTTCCCTGTTGTTGGACTTTTAGGCTCTTTTTAGTTCTTGGCTATTATAACTAAAGCTTCTGTGACCATTTGTGCACAAGTCTTTTTATGAACATATATTTTAATGTCTCTTGGAGAACCAGGGGTGAAGTATTAGGGTCAAGTTCTAGATGTATTTTTAAATTAGAAAAATTACACTGCTGAACTAGTTTTTTCAAATTGTTGTATCCTTTAACATTTCTACCATCCATTTATGAGAGATACAGGTTTGCTACATTCTTGCCAACACTTGCCTGTAGCCAGTCTCTTTAGTTGTTGTTGTTTTTGTTGTTGTTTTTGTTGTTGTTGTTGTTTATGAGCTTTATTCTCTTATACTTTTCAGCTTAAAATCTTTTTTTTAAGGTTTTTTTTTTAAATTCCAATTAGTTAGTATACACTGTATATTAGCTTCAGGTGTACAATATAGTGATTCATCATTTATATACAACCCCAGTGCTCATCACAACAAGTGCCCTCATTAATCCCCATCACCTGTTTTACCCATCTCCCCACCCCTTGGTAACCATCAGTTTGTTTTCTATAGTTAAAAGTCTGTTTCTTGGTTTGCCTGTCTTTTCCCCCACTTTGCTCATTTGTTTTGTTTCTTAAATTCCACATATGCATGAAAATATATGATATTTGTCTTTCTCTGACTGACATACTTCACTTAATATTATACTCCATCCATATCATTGCAAGTGCAAGATTTCATTCTTTTTATGGCTGAATACACACACACACACACACACACACACACACACACACACCCTCCTCTTTATCCATTATTTAGTCAATGGACACGGGCTATTCCCATAATATGGGTATTGTAGATAATGCTGCTATAAACATTAGGGTGCATGTATCCTTTTGAATTAGTATTTTTGTACTCTTTGGGTGAATACCTAGTAATGAAATTGCTAGATCATAGGGTAGTTCTATTTTTAACTTTTTGAGGAATCTCCATACTGTTTTCCAAACTGATTGTACCATTTGCATTCCTACTAAAAGTGCAAGAGGGTTCCTTTTTCCACATCCTCACCCACACCCGTTGTTTCTTGTGTTGTTGATTTTAGCCATTTTGACAGGTGTGAGGTGATATCTTATTGTAGTTTTGATTTGTATTTCCCTGATGATCAGTGATGTTGAGCATCTCTTTATGTGTCTGTTGACCATCTGTTTCCTTTCTTTAGAAAAATGTTTATTCATGTCCTCTGCCCAATTTTTCCATTGGATTATTTGTTTTTTTGCATATTGATTTTGATAAGTTATTTATAGATTTTGAATACTAACTTTTTTTCAGATATATCATTTGCAATTATGTTCTCCCATTCTGAATTGCCTTTTAGTTTTGTTGATTATTTCCTTCACTGGGTAGAAGCTTTTTATTTTTATGAAGTCCTGGTAGTTTATTTTTGCTTTTGTTTCCTTTGCCTCCAGAGACATATCTAAAAGGAAGTTCATACAGCTGATGCCAAAGAGGTTACTGCCTCTGTTGTCTTCCAAGATTTTAATGGTTTCAGATCTCACATTTAAGTCTTTGACACTTTTGAACTTATTTTTGTATATGGTGTTAAGAAAGTGATCCAGTTTCATCTTTCTGCATGTTGCTGTCTAGTTTTCCCAACACCATTTGTTGAAAAAACTGTCTTTTTCCTATTGAGTATTCTTCCCTGCTTTGTTAAAGATTAATTGACCATATAGTTATGGGTTCATTTCTGGGTTTCCTATTCTGTTCTGTTAATCTATATGCCTATTTTTGTGTCAGTCTTTTTAATTTTAGCTATTCTAGTGGGTATGTAGTGGGATTTCATTGTGTTATTTTATTTGTATTTCTCTAATGGCTAATGGTGTTCAGCAAATTTTCATGTATTTATTTTATAGCATAATTTTTGTTAAGTGGCTATCCAAAAAATGTGTTTAATTATGTTAAAAATGAGCTATAAGCGTTCTTTATATATTTGAGATACAACTACTTTATGAAGCATGAGTTTTACAAGTACTTTCTATTAGTCTGGGGCTTACATTATCATTTTAATAATATTTACATATAAGATTTAATATATCTTCTTGATTAAGTTGTAGTACATTGTGTCAGCTAAGGAATTTTTAAAATTTTAATCTAAATTTTAAAAATGATTGGCATAAATTTATTCATAATATATCTTATATATTTTTTAAAGTTTATTTTTGAGAGAGAGAGAAAATGAGTAGGGGAGGGGCAGAGAAAGGGAGAAAGAGTATCCCAAGCAGGCTGTGTGGCATCAGTGTAGAGCCCAAGGTGAGGCTAGAACCCATGAACCATGAAATCATGACCTGAGCTGAAATCAAAAGCCCTTCCCCAAACAACCAATGTAAAATTGTATTGTCCCTCCACACCCTATCCATCCAGCACGGTAGTGATTAATTCCTAACATGCTGTAGGTCACTGATTTATTGTGTTGATTATATATTCTATCTTACATTAGAATGTAAGTCGTTTGTGGGATGTGATTTGTTTGGTTGTTTGTTTCACTGTATATCCTCAAACCCAAGGAAAATACTTGCAGGTGTGAATTAATTTAAAATTTAATTGAATGAGTATACAAAAAATGAACGTATCACATTTGCTAATGACTGGTGGGTGAAAGTGAAAAAACATTTCACTGAATCAGACTAGCAAATATGGACAAATATTAAGGATGTACAATACATCCAAATTTTGATTGAAATAAGAACTCGTTTAGATTGCTAGTGGGAATGAAAATTTGTGCAACTACTTGGTAGATCAAATTGGCAGTATTAATATAATTGAAAATACAAATATCCTAAGATTGAGCAATTCTATGACAGGTATTTTCTTTAAAGAAACTCTTGCTGTGTTAAATGACATAGGAAAAGGAATTTACCAGTGAAAACTGCCGAAGAATCAATCAGTAAGAAAATTGATGAATAAAATGTAATGTTTTCCACAATGACATAATAATGTAATGAGAGTATGCTAGATCAATTTGAAATATCACAAAGAATTCTATGAAGATATAAAGACACTTATGAATAGAGAAAAAAATAAGTTGTGGCATGGTATGTAAATATACTATTAGTATGAAAAAATAGAAACTTATAAAACAATTATGTTCTTGGATATATACATATAATATTATATAAGCAAGAATATAAAAATATGCACTAACATCATAGGAAATAAAGAGGACTACAAATGTATCAGTAATGTCTCCTTCTTTTATTTAAAATCATGAGATTATTACAGTGTGCTGAGTATTATTCACTGGACTTTCAAAACTATTCTCTATCCTTATCCATATTACTCTACATACTTGGAGGCTGATATTTTTACTAGTAATATCAATGAATGTATTTGCCATCCCCTGCCTACTCTTTGTGTTTGGCCAACACAAAGCAATTTCAAGAAATTGTGTTGCCTGTCCTGCCCTTAATGCATCTGCTGGGGACACCTTTTCAGAACTCACTGAAGGAAGTATTTATAGCCAAAGCATTCCACAAAATTTGTCTAACCAGACAACAAATTTTTCAACAACTTAAATTATACTGTGAGCTGACAATAGATTCCATTGTGCTTACCTATACCTTATCATACTGAAGCAGTTAAACTTTTGTACCAGTGGAATTTTCTATTTAATGTTCAATTATTATATTGCTGGAAACAACACCTTGTGACATTAAATTGCCACATTATAGGATAGTTCATATAATCTGAATCAATTTATTTATGCCAATTTTTCCACATTTCTCCATATTTCCCCCTGTTATAACCTAACCAATTTGCATTTTTCTATAACTTTCAAATAATTCATTTACAAAGTTGTGTTTCATCTCCTTCTTACTGACTTTTGTCTCTGTTGACTTAGACTTTATATTACAAAGGTGTACAACAATTGTTTAATTAAACTGGAAATTGAAATCATCCCTATTCCACAAGATTAACAAATCAAGAGTGGGATTAGCTGAATGGACTCTGTCTTTGATTATAAATTTCGAGAGAGAACAAAGAACAGAATGTCTGATACATGATCTGAGCATGGAGAAGTACTCTGACCGTAAGCAGTCATATATTTCCCTCACAAGTCCCAGCACTGGTAATGTGCTGGCCTCCAACCCCCAACTGTGTAAACCCCTCTACTCCAAGCACCTGTGTCTCCTGTGAATTCCCCTCCCACATTCTCTTTTCTCCGGCTTAGACATGGTGTCTGCTCCTCCAGTTATTCATAACTGGCTCATCTCAGCATCTCTTTTTTGTTCCTTCAACCATCTAATAATTATTTCATCAATTACCTATAGTATGATTATCTCTCTTGGAAATACCTAGCATTGTTCTTCCTTTCTGATTGGACCTTAATAAATACAATTGTAAATCCATTGCTAAAGTGTTAATTATTTCCATAGTATGAGTCATGGAATTATTCAACTAATATTTCTTGAAATTGTGCATTGATTACAATTCTTTTTAATGGACTAATAAGCCTTCTCTTACGAGTGTGCTTATAATGGCATAAGTGTCTAAGTGTCTGTAGGAAACATTAAATATAGATGCCTTGAGTCAGCTACTATTGCAGATACCAGATTTTATGATGTAATCTCCACTGGAATTAAAAGTATGTTAAAAAGATTCCTCTAAAGTGTTTTTTTTTTTTTCTGGATGTAAACAGTTTTATTAAATTTATATGTCAGAATCTAAAACTGCCTTGAAATGCCATGATTTTCATATGTCAACACCTTGATTTATATGTCTATAAAATATATATTTCATGGGAAATTTACATGGTTACTCCAGAAGTTACTCATTATATTAATGCATCCATACCATATGTAGCACAATCAGAAACCACTTTGTATGAAATCATTGACTTGAAAATCACATCTGCTGGCTTAAAATTGAATATAATGTAAAATATACATCTGTTTATTCCTAGGATATGACCAGAAGTTCCTAATTAAGAATCTACACTGAATATATAAACTCATGGCAACAAAACCATCTAGAATATAGTAAATTACCCAAATTGGTAGGCAGTATGCTTATTTTTGATCACAAAAGTCAACTATATTAACAGTGGACTGAAACTATATGCTGAAATATATGGATGTTACCTAACATCTATGTTCCTTAATTACATTCTACACCCTATTGTAAAATAAGGAAATAAAAACACTCAGATCATTCGTTTAATGTTAAGATCGATTAAGTGAATGTATGTGAAGTATTAAGACTGGTGTCTTGTATTTAATAAGGATTAACTTTTAAATGTTGTTATTACTAAGGTTAATATTTTTTTCATTACCTTTACTGCTATTACTAAATAAAATAACATTCATTTACTTGGGCATTATACCATACAATTTCACTTCTGTGTGGAATTTAAGAAACCAAACAAACCAGCAAAGGGAAAAAGAGAGAGAAGGAGAGATAAACCAAGAAACAGACTCTTAACTAGTTAAGAGAACAAACTGATGGTTACCAGAGGGAAGTAGGTGGGGGGATAGGTTAAATAGGTGATGGTTGTGCTGAGCATTGGCTCATGTAGGGAAGTGTAGAATCACTATATTGTACACCTGAAACTAATATTACACTGTATGTTAACTGGAATTTAAGTTAAAACTTAAAAAAAGCAACATTTTCTAAATTTTCATCACCTAATTTCCTTAAAGAAAACATTAGAGCTTGGGGCGCCTGGGTGGTTCAGTCGGTTAAGCGTCCAACTTCAGCCTAGGTCGTGATCTCATGGTTCCTGAGTTCGAGCCCCACATCCAGCTCTTTGCTGACAGCTTGGAGCCTGGAGCCTGCTTCGAATTCTGTGTCTACCTCTCTCTCTCTGTCCCTCCCTCACTTGTACCTAGACTCTCTCTCTCAAAAATAAATAAACATTTAAAAAAATTAAAAAACAGAAAACATGAGAGCTTAATAATGATATGGTATATTACAGATGCCTTGACAGAAGAAGTCAGAATAAATTTGTTATTTAAAAAAAAACTTTTCTATTAATATACAACTCCAAGTTCAACAATAATTCTGAGTCCTACTGAATTATTAAAGAGGTGCTATGCTTGTTTGAGACTAAATAAAATATATGTCCCCTGAAACATACACATAAATACTTGGAAGTATGGAGAATACATATTATGAGAAATGGAAACACTGGTATATGTAGATATATCTAGTTGCCCATACACTATACAAAAGCCTTTCTACATTAATAACCAAATCCCAGATGGAACAGTGTAAGGGGTGGACAACAATTTATTAGATTAAAAATTCTTTGACTTCTAACATTTTTACATTCATGCTTAATCATTTGTCATCAATCTAATGAAATGTAAGCACAGTCATCCAATGAAGTCTGTTTAAAGAATCCACTCTAGTTATCATGTACTTTCTCAGCATTCACATTCTCATTGTTCTCAGTCAAGATGTGCGTTTACAAGCAATGAAAAAGAAAAAACAAATAAGCAAAAACAATACCAGTATATTTCTGCAAGTATATTAATGAATGGGGTAGGCAGAATTTGAAAATGACACCCCCCAAGATTCCCTGTCATAATTTCTGGAACTATGAATACTATAAGATGTTATATCCATGAGCACATTATATTACTGACAAGAAGGAATTCATAGTAGATGTAATTCAAGTCACTAATCTGTTTGATAATTTGATATTATCAAAAGGAATATTCTTCCAGTAGGCACAATCTAATCACATCAGCCCATTAAAATCTAAATTCTCTTCTGCCCACCCAAAGCTAAATATTTGTCTGCTTCTATTTTGTATTTATCTGCTTCTATTTTTCTTCTTAAATATGTGGAGTTAACAGTGAAACTATTGGAATTAGTACTTTGTTTTAAAAGTTTATTTATTTTGAGAGCAAAAGAGTGAGACAGAGCATGAATAGGAGAGGGGCAGAGAGAGAGGGGGAGAGAGAATCTCAAACGGGCTCCACGTTGTGAGCACAGAACCCGGGAGGCCCAGTCCCACAAACTGTGAGTTCATGACATGAGCTGAAATCGAGTCAGACACAACCAACTGGGCCACCCAGGTGCCCCAGAACTTCTTTATTTTCATATTTTATGATGTGCAATTTATCTTTTTTTGTGTGTAACTTGTGTTTGTATTTTTTGTTTGTTTGGCTTTTTTGAGTCAATGATTCCCTAATATAAGTCCACAAATATTTAATCCTATACTTTCTACAAGGGTTTTATGGTTTTAACTTAAAGTTAAGTCTGTTATCCATTTTGAGTTAAAAAAATCCCAAGGTCATCCTTTTGTGTGTAGATACCCAATTTTCCCAGCACCATTTGTGGAAAAGATTATTTTTTCAATAGTCTTTTTTTGCTTGCAGCACAATTATTAAAAATCAATGACTATAAATATAAGCATTTATTTTAATGGACTCTGAATTCTATCCCTTTATTCTATACATCTATACTTATGTCAGTACCACACTGTTTTAAGTAATAAAGCTTTGTAGTTAAGTTGAAATGAGAAGTTTAAATTCAACATTTTTCTTGTCTTTCAAGATTATTTGGGCTCTTCTGAGTAACTTGTATTTCCATATTAATTCTAGGGATCAGATTCTCAATTTATATGAAAAAAAAGATATCTGGGATTTCCATAGGGATTGCATTGAATTGGTAGATCAATTTGGAGAATATTTTCATCTTAGGTCTTCTGATCTATAGACATCATATGTATTTCCATTTATTCCTATAACCTCTAATTAAAACAAAAATTTTAATGTTTATTTATTTGTGAGAGAGAGAAAGAGACAGAACATGAGTAGGGGAGGGGCAGAGAGAGAGGGAGACACAGAATCTGAAGCAGGTTCCAGAGTCAGAGCTGTCAGCACAGAGCCTGACACGGGACTTGAACTCACGGACCAATAGATCATGACCTGAGCTGAAGTCGGATGCTTAACCGACTGAGCCTCTAATTTTTTTAATATTTCATAGATTTTAGAATGTAAGTCTTGCATTTCTTTTGTTAAATTTAAGTATTTTATTTTTTCTGATGTTATCATAAATTCAATAATTTTCCTTATCTCATTTTCAAACGTTTGTTATGTATAGAAATACAACTAATGTCTTATATAGGAATGTCTTGGAAATATTGCAGGTTTGGTTCCAGACCACTACAACAAAGCAAACATCACAATTAAAGCAAGTCATATATATATATATATATATATATATATATATATATATATGTTTCTCAATGCATATAAAAGTTATGTTAACACCATATTGGAGTCATTTAGTGTGAAATAGTATATGTCTAAAACACCAATGTACATATCTTAATTTAAAAGTACTTTATTATTTAAAAAATGATAACCATCATCTATACTTTCAGCAAGTTGTAATCACTGATCCCAGATCATCATATCAAATATAATAACAAAGAAAAAGTTTGAAATATTGTGAGAATTGACAAAATGTGACACAGAGACACAAAGTGAGCAGATGCCATTTGAAAAATGGCGCCAACGGATTTGCTTAGTGCCAGGCTGCCACAGTCCTTCAATTTGTAAAAGCTAGTTTCCAACATTTTCTATTGTAAAATCAGCTGTACATTTTTGTTTTATCCTCTGAAGGTAATCCTTTAATTCTCCAGCTACTTTTAGTATTTTCTCTATTTTTTGATTTACTATTCGGAATTTTTACTATAATGTACCCAGATTTGTTCATGTGCATATGTGTGTGTGTGTGTGTGTGTGTGTGTATGTGTGTGTCTGTGTATGTGTGTATCCACTAAAACCTGGAATACTAATTCTGCCCCATTACATTTGTCTGCTCCATTGAGATTCAAATGACATGATATGTTAGTCTTTTTACCTCAGTCTCCTATACATATGATACACCTTTCTCTAGTGTCTTCTTTTTTTGTTTCAGTTGTATATAAGTTGTAAACATCTGTGTTCCAATTCATAAGTACTCTTTTTTGCTATGTCTAATAAACTTTTAAACTTTTATTTTTCTTAATTTTATTAATAATTTAATTTTTTATTGATTCAGATTTTCTTCTGAGATTCTTCTTTAATGTATTCTTTCTTTTCTCTGTTTATTTGAAACTATAATCATAGTAAATTAAAAATCCTTATAATTTCTCCAGTAACTAGATGCCTTTTAGGTGCTTATTATTATTATTGTTATTATTCAAGTACAATGAACATACAGTGTTATATTTGTTTCAGGTGTACAATATAGTGGTTTAAAAATTCTATACATTACTCAGTGTTCATCACAATAAAAGTATTCTTAATCTCCTTCACCTATTTCAACCATCCCGCTACCTACCTTCCTTCAGGCAACCACCAATTTGTTCTCTATATTTAAAAGTCTGTATTTTTGTTGTCTCTTTTTTCTTTGTTCATTTGTTTTGTTGTTTTAATTTTTGCATGTGAGTGAAATCATATATTAGTATCTTTCTGTGTGACTTATTTCACTGAGTATTATACCCTCTAGATTCATCCATGTTGTTACCAATGACAAGATTTCATTCTTTTTATTAGGCTGAGGATTGTTCCATTGTCTATATGTACCACATCTTCTTTATCTGTTCATCCCTTGATGGACACTTGGGTTGCTTCCATATCTTGGCTATTGTAAATAGCTGTAAACATAGGGGTGCACATATCTTTTTTGAGTTAGTGTTTTCTCTTTCTTTGGGTAAATACTTGGTCATGGAATTACTGGATCATATTGTAATTCTACTTTTGTTTGAGGAGACTCGATAATGTTTTCCACTGTGTCTGCACTAGTTTGCATTCCTACCAACAGTGCATGAGGGTTCCATTTCCTCCACATTATTGCCAACACTTGTTATTTCCTGTGTTTTTGAATTTAGTCATTCTGACAGGTGTGAGGTGATAGCTCATTTTTGTTTCAATTTGCATTTCCTTGATGATTAGGGATGTTGAGCACTTTTTTCAGGTGTCTGTTTCATACCAACTCCACGTCTTCTTTGGAAAAGTGTCTGTTCAGGTCCTCTCCCCATTTTAAGTGGGTTATTTGTTTTTTAGTGTTGAGCTGTATAAAGTCTTTATATATTTTGTATATTAACCCCTTATTGGAAATATCATTTGGAAATATCTTCTCCCATTCGGTGGGTGGCCTTCTTTTGTTTCATTGATGGTGTTTTTCACTGTGCAAAGCTTTTATTTAAGTGTAGCCCCAATAATTTAATTTTGCTTTTGTTTCCCTTGCCAAAAGAGGCATACCTAGAAAAAATGTTTCTATGACCAATGTCAGGGAAGTTGCTTTCCATGTTTTCTTTTAGGAATTTTGTGGTTTCACATCTCACATATTGGTCTTTAATATATTTTGGGTTTATTTTGTGTATAGTGTAAAAAAGTCGTCCAGTTTCATTCTTTCGCATGGAGCTGTCCAATTTTCCCAGCACCATTTCTTGAAAAAGCTTTTTCCCATTGTATATTCATGCCTCTTTCAATGTAGATTAATTGTCCATAAGAGCATGAGTTTATTTATAGAGTCTATTCTATTCTACTGATCTATGTGTTAATTTTTGGCCAGTATCATACTGTTTTGATTGCTGCAGCTTTGTAGTATATCTTGACATGTGGGATCATGATACCTCCAGTTTTGTTCTACTTTTTCAAAATTGCTTCAGCTATTCACGGTTTTTGTGGTTCCATACAAATTTTAGGAATATTTGTTCTAGTTCTGTGAAAAACGCTGGTGGTATTTTGATAGGGATTGTACTGAATGTGTATATTGCTTTGGGTAGTATAGACATTTAACAATATTCATTCTCCAAATCCATGAGCATGGAATATCTTTTCATTTGTTTGTGTTATCTTAGATTTTTTTCATCAATGTTTTATAGTTTCAAAATACAGGTCTTTCACTTCCTAGGTTAAGGTTATTCTTAGGCATTTTATATTTTTGGTGCAATTATAAATGGAATTATTTTCTTAATTTCTCTTTCTGCTACTTCAAATTATATTATAGAAATGTAACATATTTCTGTATATTAATTTTGTATCTGTGATTTTACTGAATTCATTTATTATTTCTAGGAGTTTGGTAGAGTCTTTAGGATTTTCTATGTACAGTATTATGGTATTTGTAAATAATGAAAGTTTTACTTCTGCCTAACCAATTTGGATGTCTTTTATTTCTTTTTATTGTCTAATTCCTGTAATTGGGACTTCCAGTACTATGTTGAGTAAAAGTGGCAACAGTAGACATTATCTTGTGCCTGATCTCACAGGAAAAGCTCTCAGTTTTTGGCCATTGAGTATGATGTTAACTATGCATTTGTTATAAATGGCCTTAATTATGTTGACGTATGTTTCTTCTAAATGTATTTTGTTGAGAGTTTTTATTGTAAATGAATGTTGTTCATTGTCAAAAGTTTTATTCTGCATCTATTGAAATCATCATATGGTTTTTATCCTTTTCCTTGTTAATGTGATGTATCATATTGATTGATGTTCAAATATTGAGCCACCACCTTTGCATCTCTAGATAAAATCCCACTTGATTTTGGTAAATGATTTTCTAATCTATTGTTGGATTTGGTTTGCTAATATTTTGTTGAGGATTTTTGCACCTATGTTCATCAGAAATATTGCCCTGTATTTTTCTTTTCTTTTCTTTTCTTTTCTTTTCTTTTCTTTTCTTTTCTTTTCTTTTCTTTTCTTTTCTTTTCTTTTCTTTTCTTTCTTTCTTTCTTTCTTTCTTTCTTTCTTTCTTTCTTTCTTTCTTTCTTCTTGCTGCCTCCTCCTCCTCCTCCTTCTTCTTCTTTAATCTATTTTTGGCATCAGAGTCTTGTTGGCTTCATTTGAATGATATTTGGAATCTTTCCTCTTCCTTCTATTTTTTGGAATATTTTTCTTTTACATTTTTTTTTTTTTTACTTTTGAGAAACAGAGAGACAGAGCATGAGCTTGGGAGAGGCAAAGAGAGAGGGAGACACAGAATTTACATCAGGCTCCAGGCTTTAAGCTGTCAGCACAGAGTCTGACATGGGGCTCGAACCCACGAACTGTGAGACCATGACGTGAGCCGAAGTTGGACATTCAACCAACTGAGCTACCCAGGGGCCCCTGGAATATTTTGACAAAAGCAAATATTAACTCTTCTTTAAATGTTTAGTGTAATTCATCTATGACACCATTTGGTCCTGGACTTTTGCTTGTTGAAAGCTTTTGACTATTGATTCAATTTCATTGATGGTAATTGGTTTGTTAAAATTTTCTATTTCTTATTGATTTGGTTTGGGAAGGTTATATTTTCCTAAGAATTTATTCATTTCTTCTACATTGTTCAGTTTGTTGCCATTATAATTTTTTATAATATTCTCTTATAATCTTTTGTATTTCTGTGGTGTCAGTTGTTATTTCCCTTCCTTCATTTCTGATTTTTATTTTTTTTGCATCCTTTCTCTTTTATTAGTTGACTAAAGGTATCAATTTTGCTGATCTTTTCAAAGAAACAGATCCTGATTTGATTGATTTGTTCATTTTGTTGTAGCTGTTTTGTTTTGTTTGCCTCTCTTTCATTTACTTCTGTTCTAATCTGTATTATTTTCTTCTTTCTACTAGCTTTGGATGGGGATGTATATATTCTTTTTCTAGACCCTTTAGGCATGAGGTTTAGGTTATTTAATTGAGATTTTTTTGCTTCTTGAGGGAATTTCTTGGCTGATCCATTTATTCTTTAGTACCACGCTATTTAGCCTCCATGTATTTGTAAGATTTTTTTCCAGATTTTTTTTTCTTATGATTGATTTCTAGTTTCATACTGTTGTGGTCAGAAAAGATACATGATATGATTTCAATCTTTCTGAATGCTTTGAGACTTGTTCTGTGGTCTTACATGCAATTTGTTCTGGAAATGTGCACTTGAAAATAATGTGTATTCCACTGGTTTGATGGAATTTTCTGAATATATCTGTTAGAAACATCTGGTCCAGTGTGTCATTCAAAGCCATGTTTCCTTATTGATTTTCTTTCTGGATATTTTATCCATTGATGCAACTGGAGTTTTAAAGTCCTCTACTGTCATCGTATTACTTTTGATTTTATGCTTTTTGTCTGTTTATAGTTACTTTACATATTTGGGTACTCTCATGTTGGGTGTATAAATATTTATAATTTTTGTATCTTCTTGTTGGATTGTTCCCTTTAACATTATGTGGTGTTTTCCTTTTATTTTGTTCCAATCTTTCTTTTAAATTATTTTGTCTGATATAAGTATTGCTACCCTAGCTTTCTTTTAGATTCCATTTGCATGATAAATGTTTTTCCATCCTTTTACTTTCAACCTGCATGTCTTTAGGTCTGAAGTGAGTCTCTTGTAGGCAGCATATAAATGGCTCTTGCTTTTTATCCTTTCAGTCACCCTACATGTTTTTATTGGAGCATTTAGTCCATTTACATTCAAAGTACTTATTGCTGGATTATGTACTTAATTGCCACTTTGCTTCTTATTTTACAATTGTTTTTGTAGTTATTCTCTGTTCCTTTCCTCTTGCTCTCTTCTGTTGAGGTTTGATGACTTTCTTTAATGATATGCTTGGACTCCTTTCTATTTATTTTTTGCATATATATTACAAGTTTTTGATTTGTGGTTACCATGAGGTTGATATATAACATCCTATGATATAGCAGTCCATATTAAGCTGATAGTCACTGAATTTTGAATGCATTCTAAACAGTAAATTTTTATTCCCCCCTCCATTTTTTATGTATATTATGTTATACTTTACATCCTTTTTATTTTGTGAATCTCTTGTTTGAGTTTATAGGTATAATTGATTTTACTGCTTTTGTGCTTTAACCTCAATACTGGTTTTATAAATGATTAATCTTACTAATTTATTATGTTTGTATTTACCTGTGACTTTTTTTTTTGTCTCCTAATTTTCTTCCTCCTGATTTATGGCCTTTTCTTTCCATTCAAAGAATACCCTTTAATATTTCTTGTAAGGCTAGTTTTGTGGTGATGAACTCCTTTAACTTGTGTTATTATAGTAAATTCTTTCATCTCTCCTTCTAATTTGAATTATTGCCTTTCTGGATAGAGTATTCTTGGCTGCAGTTTTGTTTTTGTTTTTTTTTTTTTCCAACCCTTCCCCCGCCCTTTCAGCACTTTGACTATATCATTCCTCTCCCTTCTGACCTGCAAAGTTTCTTCTGAACAATCAGCTGATAGCCTTATGGAGTGTCCCTTGTATGTAACTTTTTTTTTTTCAATTTGTTGCTCTTATTTTTTTAAACGGTTATTCTTATATTTTTTTGAGAGAGAAAGAGAGAGAGCATGAACGAACGGGGTAGGCACACAGAAACAGGGAGAGAGAAATCCCAAGCAGGCTCTGCACCATCAGCTCAGAGCCCAATGCAGGGCTTGAACCCATGAACTGTGAGATCATGACCTGAGCCACAACCAAGAGTCGGATGCTTAACCAACTGAGCCACCCAAGTGCCTCTCTCTTGTTGCTTTTGAAATTCTCTCTTTATCATTCCTTTTTATCATTTTCATTATTGCATGTATTGGGGTGAACATCCTTGGGTTGATTTTTGGGGGGACTCTCTGTGACTCCTGAATATGGATTTCTGTTTACTTCCCCATATTAGGGAAGTATTCAGCTATGATTTCTTTAACTAAATTTTATGCCCCCTTTTCTGTCTCTTTTCCTTCTGGGAGTCCTATAAAGCAAATGTTATTTTGTTTGATGATGTTGCTAAGTTCCCTTAACCTATTCTCACTTTATTCTTCTTTCCTTTTTTTTTTTTTTTTCCTTTTTTCTTTTCAGCTTGCTTGCTTTCCATTACTCTGTCTTCCAGCTCACTGATTCATTCTTGTGCTTCCTCTAATCTATGATTGTTTCTCTCTAACATAGTTTTTAGCTTCAGTTATTGAGTTCTTCATCTCTCATTTGTTCTTTTTTATTTTCTAGCTCTTTGTTGAAGGTCTCACTGAGATCCTCCAATCTTTTCTCAAGTCCAGTATCTGTATGATCATTATTTGGTGAATTCTATATCAGGCATATTATTCATCTCCATATAATGAAGCTCTTTCACTGTGATTTTGTCCCATTCTTTTATTTGGAACATATTTTTCTATCTCTTCATTTTGTTTATCTCTCTGTGCTTATTTCTATGTACTAGGAATGTCAGCTATGACATTGAAAGGGGTGGACTTATGAAGAAGAGGTCTGTAGTGCTATGTGCCCTGTTCACTAGAACCAGGTGCTTTAAGGCCATCTCCTATGTGTGTTGAGTGAACTCTACTACTGTGGCTGAGTCACATTTACCCTACAATGGTAAGTTGGCTGCAATGGCCCTCTTTGCTGGTTGTGGTTAGGGTTTAGTCTCTGTGCTGTTAAGGAGCCAGTCTGGAGCTACCTTGGTCTAGTCATTGAATCAGGCCAAATTCTTGCCCTTAGCTCATTTACCAGGGCTGTGATCACACATAACTGCAAGGCACTCTCCTTACATTGTCTTCTGAGAAGCCTTAATTTGTGAGTGGGGCCTGAAGTCAGACCAGATGCCTGCCTCCAGTCTGTCTGTTAGGGTTGCAATGACCCTAAACTACAAGGCTATCTCCTTATGCTGCATCTATCAGGTTTATGTTGATGAGCAGGGCTGGCAGTCAGATCAGATGTCTGTCCCCACTCACTGCTGAGGCCACAATCAAATTTGTGTGTGTGGTTATCTTCCTCTTTCCCCAGAGCAGGAGTCACTATGGAGTAGGACCAGTTGCTGTCAGGGCTGCTTGCAAAAAAGTCACAGAGAGCCACTTTAGAGGGACTCCTACCCACTGCTGTGGGTGGGATGAGGCGAGTCTGCAGTAGAGCACACAGGCAGTGCACACAGTGTTTGCAAGCTAGGTGGAGAGTGCTAGTGCTTTTCCATGCAGTTTGTCAAAGTCTAAGCTGGTGGTTGCTAGAAGGAAAAATGGACCCACCAGCTCTTTTGTTCTTGAAGTATTCTAAAGATACCTGCCCCTCCAGCACACATTCTAAGATTAGTAAATGCATCTTCCTGTATACCCCAGGCACTTTTCAAACTGCTATTTCTATGCAGCATTTCAGTGGGGTTGTTTATTCTGTCTTTTTAGAGGTGGGGGCTCAGTTTCCTATTGCCCTGTGTCTCTCACAGAGCTAAGCACCCTGATTTTTTTTTAAATTCCTGGAGTTAAGCCTCACTGATCGTAAAAACTCACAAAGTCTGGGGCATCTGGTTGGCTAGTCAGTTAAGCATCTGACTCTTGATTTCAGCTCAGATCATCATCTCACATTTGTGAGATTGAGCCCACCTCAGGCTCTGTGCTGACAGTGTGGAAACTGCTTGGGATTCTCTCACTTTCGCTCTGCCCCTCTCTCACTCGCGTTCTCTCTCTCTCTCTCTCTCTCTCTCTCTCTCTCTCTCAACAGTAACTAAATAAACATTAAAAACAAAACAACAAAACAAAACAAACTCACAGAGTCGAGACCCATTGGTTTCCAAAACCAAATGTTATGAGGACTAGTCTTCCCAGTGGAGGTCCCCAGTGCCTGAAGTATCTGGTGTGAGATCTTCTCCTCTCCTTTCTCCATGCTTTGTAGAGTCTCTCCCATTTGTGGTTAGTCTTTCTGGGTGTTTGGTCCCCAACCACATCTCATGTATCTGCCCCTCCTACACTTTTCTGTGTGGCCTCCTCTTTGTAATTAACTGTGAAGAGTCTGTTTTTCCAGTCTTTGTATTGTTTTCTGGGTTACTGCACTGATAAAAGCTGTCATCTAGGTGTATCTGTGGGATGAGTTGAGTTTTGGATTCTCTTAATCTGCCATCTTCCCAGGCTCCTGGACATCTACAACTGGGCTAGGGTAGGGACTGACTGAATATAGGAGGAGAGTGTAGATGTTTTTCTTTTAAACATCTCTTCCTCCTTTGTTTTTAGTCATGAAGTTATATTTTCTGCCTCTTTGTTTTTAATCATGAGGTCCAATTTTCTTCAATGTCTTCTCATTTTACCTATGTCAAATGTTTTGTTTAAATAATTGTAAAGGCTCCAGATTATGTTATCTTCCTTCTTAGAAGACTCAACCTCCTATATGCTAAACAAATAGAGGGATAAACTTAATCTCATGATGGACGCTGTTGATCCAAAACTGGATTACAGCCCTCAAAATCCTGAAGCTTAGGCTCCTGATCCTCCAGAGTTTTAAACTGATAACCTGGTATTTTCTGTAGTGTCCCTCACTTGAGTAGATTCAGAAATCTAATATCTGTTTCTACTACCTGTCCCCAATCTCAGTTCTAGTTTTCAGTGGCTTTCTTTTATGTCCTGCTTCTCTCCCCCATAGTTGCAGGGCTGGGCAAACAAACCTATGGAGAAAAGTACCTGTGTGCTTGAGGTTTCCTGAGTCTTTGCCAAAGATTTTTCTGGTTGTTTTATTTTTCCCCACAAGAGCTATTTGTGGGTGCAGAACCCAAATTGTCAGCCGCCTGAGTGGATCTAAGATAAAAGCTGCTAGAGAAGCTCAGTCCTCCACCTGAAGCTTTATCCCTTTCTGGAGTCTTACTAGTTCCTATAATGCTTTTTGCTTCAGCTTCTCTGTTACCCTCAAATAATGTTGTTTAGTTATTGTCTGCCAGATGACTTGTTTGCTGCCAGCAACTTTATTAAGAGAAAGGGATTTAATACAATGAATTTGATACTTATAAATATATCAGAGCTACTGAAAGAGTGGTCTCTATGCTTGTATCTAGAGAAAATACCAGTCAACGGTACAACTCAGACTCTCCTCAGGGCAGCTGTTACCTCTTTCATAATCAGATAGATGGAAAATCAAACTGAAGCCACTGACAATAACTGACTTAAAGACCACCACACCATTGACACATTCAGGACACCAGGAACCTGAGGATAACACCAATTCTCCGGACCCACCTGTAGCTACTAAATGAACACTAGTTTGCTGCTGCAGGCAAACAGATAACCCAAATCACCTCATGACTGCCAGAAGCATTAGTCATAGTTGCAGAAAGTTAGCCTATGTCCCATTTTGGATTTCTTAATCTTAAGGGAATGTTTTGGAAATCTATTGAGAAGGAAATCTGAACAAGAGTGTAGCCTATTGTTTCTCCATTTAATATGAATAATGTTACTTCATAATTAAACTAAAAAAATACTATTTCTCCAATTTATAAACATCGAGTTGATAGTCTATCAAAATGTTCCTATTTTACATATATAATCATTTAACATTCTATAGCCAATTTTAAGGTAATCACTTTTATCACTTAAATTTATTAAGCAACCTATCTTATACATCCCTTGAGGTTTCTAGAAGTAACAAAAGTAGAGATATCTGGTGATAATTTTTTTTTCTGCTTTACTGCAATAATTTTCCTATTTTTACAAGTATGGCTATATATTAAAAATAGTTCATTTAAGAATAAATAGTGTTAAGTGGTTTAATATTAAAAATAGTTCATTTAAGAATAAATAGTGTTAAGTGGCTTAAATTAAAATAATGATAAAATAGCAGCCAAATATTTTTGAATAAACTAAGTTCTATGGTATCAATGTATATATTTTTTTATATATTTCTATCATTCTGCATGCATTGTCTTTTTTTTAAATAAAATAACTTTAAAATGACTCCTTATTGATATATTTTTTCTTATTATAAAAATGATATATATATTTAATTATTGAAAAAATGCTTAAATGAATCACCCATATTTTAATCTGGCAATTGAAGTATTATAAAAAAGTATTTTATTTCTCTTGGTTCTTTGGACTAGGCAAGAGGTTGGCAAATGCAAAATCTTGGCTATATTAGGGAATTTTGATGGAGCCCAATCATGTCCTTTTGTGTACTTAGTGCCTGTGTACTTAGTGCCTTTTGTGTACTTAGTGCCTATGACTGTGTTAAATAATTGCAACAGATACATCTGGCTAACATAGACTGAAATATCTACTATGTGGATCTGTACAGAACAAAAAAAAAAAAAAAAAAAGTGACCCCTGAGCTATAGTTCTTTTCTTTTGTTATTTAAAACTTTGTATTTATTTCTGTGAATTATCTGTATCTATTGTTTGCTATTTTAAAATTTGGATGATTGTCCTTTTCTCATTGATTTGTAGAAACCAGTTATTTATTGTATATGTTACTAGTATTTTCCTTCATCAATTTCTTTTTCTTTAACATTTGCTTTTGATAACTTTTTTTGTAGGTTAGTGTAAAATTTTGACATACTGAAAGAAAATAATGTTTTGTTTTGTTTTGTTTTTTAATTGCTTGTAGGGTATATCTGTTTCTTAGGAGATCATTTCACACTCATAAATGTTATTTGACTATACTATTTTTTTTTTTTTTGCTTTGTAATTTGCAAGTTATATTCTACTCTGTTTTGTGCATGGCATGGGGTAGAAATACAAATTTATTATTTTAAAGGTAAAAGTCAGTTACCCAACACTATATATTAAATAGTTATCTTTCCCACTAATATTGGCAAGTGTTATATATTAAATGCTCATGCTATTAATACATTAATAATGCATTTTTCATTTATACTTCTAGATAAATAGTAGAATAACTTGGGGCGCCTGGGTGGCGCAGTCGGTTAAGCGTCCGACTTCAGCCAGGTCACGATCTCGCGGTCTGTGAGTTCGAGCCCCGCGTCAGGCTCTGGGCTGATGGCTCAGAGCCTGGAGCCTGTTTCCGATTCTGTGTCTCCCTCTCTCTCTGCCCCTCCCCCGTTCATGCTCTGTCTCTCTCTCTGTCCCAAAAATAAATAAACGTTGAAAAAAAAATAAAAAAAAAATAGTAGAATAACTTTGCTAAGTCAAACAAAATATTCTGTTCCTAATTTATTGTGAACTGCATTGAGTTTATATCTAACAATTTTGCCATATCAAATCTTCCTATATAGGAATACAATATTATTATTTCATACCACTTAAGACTTTCAAAAAAGTTTTAGTGTTCTAGATTTTAGATTTGGGCAATTATTCCTAAATTTATTTTTAGTAGCAATGCCTATTTTAAGTTGCCTATTTTATTATTGGTATATATGGAAGTAATTAGTGTATTTATCTTACATAGAGACAGTTTTAGATCTCTTTTTAGTTTCTCTGTCATTGGGTGATTGTATTAAATGATATAAGCTCATACTTTCTTGATTATATAATAAATTCCCGTGTTTATCTTTTTTTTTTTACACTTACCTTCCCCTTTATTTCATTTTACTACATTAGTATAGCATCCTAACCTAACCATCTCTCTGATACTTCATTCTTGCTAATGGAAATGAAACTTGTTTCTATTGAACATCCTTTCTTCATGCTTTACAAATATATTCAGATTACTCTAAGCAAGTCACACTGTTCTCTCTCCCATTACAGTAAATTTAGATGTGGGCAATTAATGGCGCTTAAAGTATGTAAAGTATGATAGGTTCTGCAACAAAAACTGTTGATGACGCCCGGAACTGATGCATGTCTTTTATAACCGTGCAGTGAGCCACCCTGAGAGCAAAGATAGTACTTTGAGGAAAGTAGAAGAAAAACAAGGATGGAAAATATAAATTAAAAAAAAAAAAAGCTTAGTTTTAAGAAACTGTCTACTTTTCAAAGAGCTCCATTTTGAAGTAATGACATTCCATAGAGTTTAAGGTGTGTGAACTGCAATTTTCTATTACTTGCAGCCAAAATTTCTTACTGCTAATTGATGGGATAAGTCCTTTAGAAGAATATTAATTATTGGTAGTAACAGCAGCCATGCTTGTATCATTTTAACCCAATCTTACTAAGAATGGTTCATCAGAAGTCGATGTGAAAATTTATTAATTTGAATTTTTATTTCTATTATAATGATCAAATAATTCCTTATTTATTAATCCATTGTATTATTTTAAGTAATACAAGTTAAATTTTATTCCTTGAATAAACCTACTTCTTCATGGTGTGGTAAGATTATTTTAATATACTGCTTGGATCAATTTATTAACATATTAGTTAACAGTTCTTATATGCATGAGTAAGATTGGATGATAGTTACTTTTGATACCATCTACATTTCCTTATGTAAAAATGCATCACGAAGTTTTTGTTTTATTTAAAAAAAATTCTTTGTCTTAAATAACCAGATACCAAATAAATATGTATTTTTCAACATGATGATTTGTAGATAAAGTTAATATAGAAAATATATGTTTACATAAGTATCAAAATTCAGTATATTATTCTAGTTCAGTGATGTATGGATAAAACCTCCAGTTCCTTAAAATTAATTAATATCATAGTTAACTTCAGACATTTTTTAATTAAGCATAGTTTGCCTACAGTAAAATGTATACCTTCTAAGTGTCCAGTTTGGTGATTTTGACAAATTGACCCAATCACGTAACCACCAGCCAAATCAATATACAGAATATTTTCATCACCCCATAAGGCTCCCTTATTTCGCTTTGCTGCCAATTTACTCACCGCTTGCCTTAGGCTACAAATTGACTTTTCTCTCTATATAGATTATTTTTCCTCTTCAAGATTTTCATATAAATTTAAAAATACATTATGTGCTCTTTTCCTTGTGACTTCATTCCTTCAGAATAATGCTTTTAAATTTTATACATATCATTTCATGTATCAATGGTTTGTTTCATTTTATTGCTAAAAACTATTTACTTGTATGGAAGTACCTCAATCTGTTGCCATGAAGTTGCAATGAACATTCATAAAGTTTTGTGTTTTTTTTTTTCTTTTGGTTTTTGTTTGTGGTTTTTTTTTTTTGGATATATATTTTCATCCTTTTAGTAAATGCCTAGGAATGGAAAAGCTGGTCAAATTGTATTCTAGTTATCAATTTATTGGTCTCTTAGCTCCAAATTCACCTTCCATTGCTTACTCCATAAAAATAAATCTGGGATATTTAAAAAAGTTCCTCTGCTATCTGGCATGAAGTTAAGATTTATGAGTAGAAGATGATGGTAGAAACATTGCAGGAGTGGGAAAGGGACAGTTTTCCTTCTTCCTGGTTCAGATGTTTTTGAACATCTCTTGATGTTCATATCAGAAGATATCCTGGGCATAACAGATATGTTTGACATATCAGAAACCCTCTTGAAAGGTTTCTACAGCACAGATAGCTTCCCCAGAACCAGTATCTTTCTGTTTACAGGGGTGAATTCTGCAGTGCCAGAATTCTCCAGTGCAGATGGTTTCTTCTTCATGAACTCATACAGAGTGGGCAGCTATCCCATATCCAGTGTCCGAAGGCCCTGTGGTCACCATGGCCTAGGGACCGGCAGCTTCCACTTACACACCCTCAGGTGGTTTCATAGTGCCTCCAGTGCACAGCTTCTCCTGTGCCTGGAGGAAGTATTTTCAAGCAAAGAACCAAAGCATCTTCTCTGCCATCCAGGGAGTCACCTTCACACATGTGACTTTACCAGGGCCTACATTGCTGCCTACGGATATTTGAAGAAAGCTTCCTAGTGTATTCTATCTCAAGTCTTTTGGTCGTATCTGCTCTTTATATGAATGATTCCTTCATTCTTTGGAGATATATTCTTAATAATCAATCCCACATTACTATAATTCTTTTTTATAACACATTTTTAAAATATTGAAGTATAATTGATGCACAATGTTACATTAGTTTCAGGTGTGCAACATAAGGCTCAAAGTCTATACATTATGCTATGCTTACCACACGTATAGCTACCATCAGTCACCATACAACGCTATTAGATTACCACTGACTGTATTCCTTTTGCTGTATCTTTTATGCCCATGATATATTAATTCCATAACTAGAAGCCCATATCTCTCCTTCACCCATTTGCCCATCCACTCACCCCCGCCCCTCTGACAACCATCAGCTTGTTCTCTGTATTTATGGGACTATTTCTGCTTTTTGCCTATTTACTCATTTTTGTTTTTTAAATTTCACATATAAGTGAAATCATATGGTGTTTGCCTTTCTGTAACAGCAAATACTTATTACATCAGTTTTTCCCTCATTTAAATTACTTTATGGTTTATTTCTCACTGTTGTACCATGTCAAACATGATTCATTTGTCCCATCTCCACTTTTTCCACTACAGGGTTGGAAATTATACAGTGTAATTTTTGTTTTGATCACCTTATTTCTGAGTTGTATTCTATTATCTCATATTTAGTTTTTTCTTATCTCCTTGTTTTAATTTTCTTTTAATTAGAATGATCATGGTCTGTAATTTGCCTTTCTTTCAGGGATTATAGTCTTATATACTGAAAGAAAACTATTACTTCATACATTTTGTCTGGTTTTATAGTTGTTTACAGTGGAATGGTTTATTCATTAAGAGTTACTCTATCATGCCCAGAAGCAGAAGTTTTGACAGTATAATTTTGAGTCTTCTAAAAGAGATGTATACACTAAAGAAAAAAAAATACTCCAAGCGCCACGAAAGAGTATGTGTGCCTTGGAACTGACTAGAGAGCTATAATAGCCATATTAATATTTGGTGTTCAGAAGGTGATATTTTAATTTTTTTTAACGTTTATTTATTTTTGAGACAGAGAGAGACAGAGCATGAACGGGGGAGAGTCAGAGAGAAAGAGGGAGACACAGAATCTGAAACAGGCTCCAGGCTCTGAGCTGTCAGCACAGAGCCCAACGTGGGGCTCAAACCCACGAACTGCGAGATTGTGACCTGAGCTGAAGTCGACGCTTAGCCGACTGAGCCAACCAGGCGCCCCCAGAAGTGATATTTTACTCATTTGTTCTTAGTAATAATGACTATTTTTTCTATAATTAAATTTTTTTTTCTATAATTAAACTTGGAAATCTTGGGAGAGGTTGTAGTGTAGCTACGTAATATTTTCTGCTTTTTCCATTAAAACATAAAAAATGTTTCTTACTTAAACATTTTCATATATAGCTTGTCATTTTAAGCCAGAAATCTCTACACATCCCCCCTTACTGAGTTTTAGCCTTCTGTTTCAAGTTTCTTACTTAATACTTTTGTCCATGTGTCCTATAGTTACATTCAAAATGCCAACATGAATTTATATTTCTTTTCAACAATCTGTCCATCACAGTCTACATGAAGAATTATACCTCCTCACACAATTACCCAAGCCAAGAAATTGTCTTTGCTACTATTCCTTTATCAATCATAAGATCACATATATTACACACTCTTTGCATTTTTTGTATCATGCACAACCTTCTACCACTTCTCATTTAATTCAGATTCTCATTATAACTTTAATTGTATTTCTTGTCTTTTACCATTCTTTTGGTGTAATATTTCCTTACCATTCTTCTAAAAGTACTATTTCAAAATATTCTACTCATGTAATATTTCTCTTGCCATTCTTCTAAGAGTAATATTTCCAGGTGTAAAATAGTTATCGGGATAAAATTCACCCCTTTTTAAATATTTATTTACTTTTGAGACAGAGAGAGAGAGAGAGAGAGAGAGAGAGAGAGAGAGAGAGAGAGAACGCGCGGGCAGTTGGGGGAGGGGCAGAGGGAAAGGGAGACACAGAAACTGAAGCAGGCTCCAGGCTCTGAGCTGTCAGCACAGAGTCCAATGCGGGGCATGAACCCACGATCCATAAGATCATGACCTGAGCCCAAGTCAGAAGCTTAATGGACTGAGCCACCCAGGCTTCCTGGGATAAATTTCACTCTTCATTTGACCAATCAATTCGAAATTTGATGCCTGACTTCTTGTCTTCTCAGCTCCTATTACTCTGCTACATAATAGACATACTTACCTCCAGCCATTCTAAGCTTTTCGAAAAATAAAATAAAATTCTTAAAATGTGTTACAATGTTTCAAGCTTCTGGGTTATTACACCTGCATGTCATCTGGTACGATATCCCTTTGAATCCCCTTACTGTTATTTTACTCTGCTCCTGTGGATTTCACTTACTGTTACATTCATCCCGAAAAGCTTCTCCTGTCCATATTTTATATCTATTTTAAATAGCTAATATTGCCTTGTGATAGATCTATTGAAGTACTTAGTAAAGTGTATTTATTCCAATTTTCCATTTAAATGTTTTCCTTCATTTGATCATCTTTAAGGAGAACCAATTTTAATAGACTTTGAAATGCTGGCATTTACCAAAATATATTCCACATGGAGTGCCATGTTTTAAAATACTCTTTAGATGAATAATCTAAAAAGGCTTATAGACATAATAACATAATAGAACACATCAAATGTATAGTAATATTTTTATCCTATACACCAAAATAACTAAAAGTTTGTTTAATGTGTCCTAATGTATGCTCTGTGCTATATTTAGTCACTATTAAACAGCTAAACTTTAAAATAATTCTCCATAGAAAAGATAAATAGAACAGTGGAAGACTCCTGTAGGGCACTGAGGTGCCATAAAATAGATTAAATGAGAGACAAACTTTCAAAGAATGTAGAAGGTGAAGGACAGTCCCAAGTTTTGTAAAGAAAAAAAAATTAGTTTATTCCTCACAATATGTTCTCTGGAGGCAACACAAATCTGAAGCTTGATCTATGCATTAGGGAGAAGGAAATAGAAACTGCATGCTCAGGAGAATATAGCTATAAACAAATAAATTGGTGATGTTTATTTTAAACCATATTTTCCATACTTTTGGCTTGTTTTTGATTCACACTATGATATTAAAAATGGTAGCTCACAACTTTCCAGCACCCAAACTCAAATTACTCAGTAGCTCAGGAGTATAAGGGCAGCAAAAACTTTTGTATGTTATGGCTTGAAACCAAGTATGAATAAATAAGTAAATATATATATTATATAGTATATATATTATATATATGTATATATCAGAAGAGCAAATAACCTGTCTATATTCTCTCTCCACTCACTAATCTTCCTTACATGCCTCATGTACTGGGTAATAGGAAAAGAAACTAATTTCATACCAACCATTCAATGAAGACAGATATACTCACTGTAAGCTCTTCTCATACTCATTAGGTTATATTTAGCTGTGAAGACAAAAACCACTATTAACTTAGATGTAAACAGGATAGGAATTTCTTCTTCACCTACGTTAGGTCAGAGGTTAAGCAGCTACTGCTGTGTTGGTGCCGTGATGCACAGACACCCAGGCTCCTTTTGTACTTGCCACTCTTCCACTTTGCCAGATTTGAGTTGTGGCCTCACTAGTAGAATGGGTGGCTGGGAATTGTAGGATTTGACTGTTGTGATTTTGTCATTTCTTTAAAATTTTTTTGTTTGTCTATCATGTGTCAACCAAGAAAAAAACACAGAATTGAAATGAAACAAACACGTTTATTTGAGGGTCTTAGAATTGCCATTCAGGGAGCACAGATTTGGTTGGTCAAAGGGGCTGAGGGAGGGGGAAATTGAGGAGATGTTAAAGGGTACAGGCTTGCTACTGGTAGATTAATAAGTTCTAAAGATCTGATGCAGAGAAGAGTAATTATAGTCAACAAAACAGTATTTTAAACTTCAAACTAGCTAAGAGGCTAGGTCTATTTCTATAAGTTCATTTTTTTTAGATTCCATATATAAGTGATATCATACACTGTTGATTGTTCTCTACCTGTCTTATCTCACTACGCATAATGCCCTCGAAGTGTCACAAATGGCAGGATTTCCTTCTTTCTTGTGGCTGAATAATAAACAGTCATGTTATACAATGTCTCACATTTTTATCTGTGTATCTGTGGACAGACACTTAAGTTGCTTCCATATCTTGCCCATTGTGAACGGTGTTGCAATATATATGAGAGTGCAAATATCTCTTCAAGATCCTGTTTTCATTTCCTATGGATATACCCCGAAGGGGTATTGCTGGATCAGATAATAATGCTAGTTCTCTTTTTTTTTTTTTTTTTTTTTTTTGAGAAACTTAATACTATTTTCCATGGGGGCTGAACCAATTTCCATTCCCACCACAGTGCACAACCATTCCCTTTTCTCCACATCCACTAGATGTTCCTGCTCTTCTTACCAGATATTGGTTGACTGAATATCCAGAGGGTTATTTCTGGGCTCTGTTCTGTTCCATTGGTTTACGTATCTATTTTTATGTTAGTACTGTACTGTTTTGTTTTAATTACTGTGGCTTTGTAGTGTAGTTTGAAATCACGAAATGTGAGGTTTCCAGCTTTGTTCTTCTTTCTTAGTATCCCTTTGGCTATTCAGAATCTTTTGTGGTTTCAAAGGAATTTTAAGGGTTTTATTTTTCCTATTTCTGTGAAAAATGATATTGGAATTGTGATAGAGATTGCATTAAATCTATAGAGTTCTTTGGGTATTAAGTACATTTTAACAATATTAATTCTTCCATACCATGAACATGGGATGTCTTTCCATTTCCTTGTGTCTTCTTCAGTTTCTTTCAATCAAAAACTTGCAGCTTTCATTGTATAGATATTTTACTTCCTTGGTTAAGTTTACTCCTAAGTATTTTATTGTTTTTGATGCTATTGTGAATGTAATAGTTTTCTTTATTTCTTTTTTTGGATTTGTAATTGCTAATATATGGAAATGCAACCAATTTTTTGTATGTTGACTTTATATCCTACGATTTCATGAATCCCTTGATTAGTTCCAAAATTTTGGGTTGAAGTCTTTAGGATTTTTACATATTAGATCATATCATCTGCAAATAATGGCAGTTTTTCTTCTTTATTTCCAATTTGGATGCTTTTTATTTCTTTGTTTTGCCTGATTGCTCTAGCCAGGAATTCCAGTACTATGTTGAAGAGTAATGAGACTATAATATTCTTGTCTTGTTCTTGATCTTAGAGGGAAGCTTTCATTATGTGTGTGTGTGATGTTAGCACTGGCTTGTCATATATAACCTTTATTATGTTGAGGTATGTTCTTTCTTTACTCAATTTGTTGAAGGGTTATATCATGAAAGGATGTTGTATTTTGTCAAGTACTTTTTCTGCATCTCTTGACATGATCATATGATTTTTACCTTTCATTCTATTAATGTATTTTATCACAATTATTGATTTGTGTATGTTAACCCAATCTTATATCCCAGAGATATATCTCACTCAGTCATGGGTAATGATCCTTTTAATACGGTGTTGAATTTGGTATGCTAATATTTTGCTGTGAATTTTTGTATTAATATTCAGCAGAGATTTCTTGTACTGTCTTTATCTGGGTGTATTTCACAATGATCTCACCTCCATTTGCCATAGACACAAAGTGACCTTTGTAATCCTTACCAAAAAGAAAAAGAAAAAGAAAAAGAAACAAACAAACAAACAAAACCATCAAAGCAAACCAAACAAAGCAAAACTGGTGTGAAAGTATATAGGGCTCCTCAGAAGTCTCAACAATTTCTCACCCTCACACTAGTTGGCACTCAGTCTGCAGCTATTGATTAAAAGTGCCCTTTAAGTGTTGTTACCATTTTACGACTGCAGCACCCACTGCTCCATCTAAGCAGACCTTGGTTGCTGTATGTCGCTAGGTGTGCCTTATTTTCTAGACGTTGAAGTGATGGTTTGCCATATAACCTCCGTTTTCACATGAGCCCCCCAAAAAAGTCATTGATTTTTATTTTTTGTGCCTTCCTCTTATTGTAAGAATAAGAGTGAAGACTTCTAAGTTCTTCAGATGCTGAATCTAAAATCAATAGTCTGGCTTTTTGATAGTTTGTAGAACACATCAATTCTTCCAGGTTACATTGTCCTCAATGCACTTTCCCCTTGTATCTTGAAATGAATAACTACTTCTCATCTTTTAGATACCAACCTTCAATGTCACTACAAGGGCAGTGGAGGCCCTCTTGTTATTTTATCTAAAATAACTCCTTTACTCTCATCTTTATGTTATAACACCCTTTATATCATTTGTCAAAATCTTGAATATTTTTTTCCAAATTGTCTTCTCTTGTAAAATAAAAGTTGTAGAAGGATAGAAATATGCATAGGTTTTATTCATTTATTTATAAAATACTAAAAAACAAATCTTACTAAATACTGAAAATGTAACACTGAATATGTTTCTTAATACAAGTGCATTTTTATAGAATAAATAATCCATATTACTTGTTAAAATATATGATACAAGTCTGTGTGTTCAGTTATCTTTTAGATATTTTCCACTAAAATCATACCTATCTTGTGACACCTGGGTGGCTCAGTCAGTTAAGCGTCCGACTTCCGCTCAGGTCACGATCTCAAGGCTCATGAGTTCAAGCCCCACGTCGGGCTCTGTGCTCACAGCTCAGAGCCTGGAGCCTGCTTTGGGTTCTGTGTCTCCCTCTCTCTCTGCTCCTTCCCCACTAGCGCTCTGTCTCTCTCTGTCTTTCAATAATAAATAAAAGTTTAAAAAAGTTAAAAAAATAAAATCATACCTATTTCAACAAAAATTTTCAGGAAGCAATGATGAGATACTTGATACTAATTATGGCCAACTTTATTGTTTTTTAAATAGTTTTATTTTATTTTACTTTAGAGAAAGACAAAGAGCAAGAGCATGTGAGGAGGGGAGAGGGCCAGAGGGAGAGAGAGAGAATCTTAAGCAGGCTCCATGTTCAATGTGGAGCCTGACACGGGTCTCCATCCCATGATCCTGGGATCACGACCTGAGTTCAAATCAAGAGTCAGACGCCTAACTGACTAAGTCACCAGGCACCCCATGATCAACTTTATTGATATCTGGGAATCAAAGTTTTTCACATATTTTTGTAAGCACCTAATGTTATTTACTATGTTCCTTCTATACCTAGCACTTATTAAGAAAAAAAAAAAAAAAAGAGACCATACCTCATCAAAGGTAATGAATGCAATTGTCTCATTATACCTCTCTCTCTCTCTCTCTCTCTCTCTTTCTCTTTTCCTAATTCCCTCATCTCTATATATTGTGTTTACTTCTAGGCTCTCATTTTGATTTTTACCAGATAAGAACAATAGTTATTTTTATTCCTATAAAATATAACTTGAATAAGCAATTGTCGAAGATTTCAGACTTGCCTATAAATAAATTCAAAGTGGCATTAAATAGCTTTACATCATAACAAACAAAAAAAAAACATTTTCATATAATCATCTGTGATGAAGTGCCAGAGAGGAATATGGAGCAGAGCCTGAGAAACTCGCAATGTCATGTCAATCGAGTTATAAATAAATTTAAATTGTTTTAAGCTATTGAGAATTTAGGGTTGCTTGGTTTTGCAGCATAATTCAGCTTTATCAAACTGATACAACAAGATTCTAAATGAAAACCCTAATTAACCTTGTGCTAAACAGCTGTGATATAGCAGTGAACATTTTTTTTTCATTTCTTTATAATTGTTACTTCATAGGTTGTTTTATTGAAACTCGCTCAACAATCTTCAAACCATTTTATATGCTTTAATAACACTACCATAAGCAGTGGATAACCTTAATCGTGAGAAGGCTTCATAATTAAGGGCTTGGATTAAAATATATCAGGAGTTTACAGCTATTTCACATGGGGACTCATGGAATGTTGAGGATATGTCCCCCTGAATGATATTAACTATACTGCTTCCTACAAGTTTTCCTTTTACACAGTTTTAACCTTTTTTTTAATCCCAGTAAGACTAGGTTCTCTTTTTTTTTAATGAAATTGACTAGGTAGCATTAAGCCTATTATTGTTATTCCAGGGATAACAATCATCAGAATTTTTTCTTTATAGTAAAAATTTAAGGACTTTCATTTCCAATGAATGGTGATTGTCCTTGAAAAATCATGTAAAGTAACATTCCCCAATTTTATTCAGACTTTTATGCAGACATATACATTTGCTAAGGGGAAAATAGCAGTGTGGAATTATTTGATTTAAAAGCTTCTTTGGTTTATTTTTATTATGCCTAAATTTTCAGACGGAAATGCAAAAATTAAATGACTTAGGATGTTTGGTTTGCTTAATATTGACTCTGAATGAATGTTTCCAAATGGCCTTAAGTAAATTATATTTTCCATGTAATAGACTAATAACAAATGAAATGCTTTTTACCCCAGTGCTTACCATTTACTAAAGAGTCTTGTTACATATGCATGCTTATTTTCTGAGTCTTGGCACTATCACAGAATTCCTGCAGTTCTTTTTTATTTTTTCCTTCCTTCCTCCATCCCTCCCTTCCTCTCTCTCCCTCCATTCTACCCCTCCTTTTCTTTCCTTTTTCTTTTACTTCTTTGTTTCAATTTGGATATCTTCTTGCATACCCTGTGGAAATAAAATAATCAGTGATGACAATGTGATACTATTGTGTTTTAATGTCAATAGCATTAGATTTAAACCATCCTTTAAAAAAAAATCTATTTGCAACAGACTAGAAATAGAATGGAGGTTTTGTACAGATCAAAAACTGCAAAAAAATAATAACTATCAGACTTAAGCATGTGACTTCATCTTTCAAAGAACAAATGCATTTTATCAGATATTCTAGAGTAGTCCGTTGTTCAGTGAGGCTAAGAACAGTGTATTATGTATGCCTAGAGCAAACTCCCATTATGTAGCTATCTGGCTAAGGTTCATCCTAATATTCTTAGTCACTTTTGAATAATCTTTAGTAGGATCCCTAACTACTCTTAGGCAGTATCAAAATACCTTCTTCTTTTTTTTTTTTTTTGGAATAGATTTATAACATTGCTAACTTGGCTATATTTTAATGTTTTAAATTTTATACCATCAAAATCTTAGTATTTTCCTGACATCACCTTCTCTCTAAAATATGCATCTATAAATATACATCTATATGTCTATATATATTATTATTATACACAATTGTAATCTGCATTGTGATGGAAGTTCAAATCAAATAATACAACAATGGAATGTGGTTCCTATGGTACTTACAAAACAATCTCTTGATAATGGCCTGTAGGTGTTAGGCAATCAAACACTGTAATCATGATTAATTGCTAGCCAACTAGCAAAGGGAGCCCCAGATGCATTTAAATACAGATTGCAGCTCAGCACGATATACAAATTGAAAGCTCTCTTCTCTTTTATTAGTATATCTATTAAAATAACTTACTCTGCCCATCTAGAAGCATGAAGTACCTTTGAGGGTACAAAAATAAGTTGCAAACCCATTAATAGAATATTTGTGTATTTGAAGACCTTTACCTTGCTAAATGAACTCTGCTATTTGCCTGCTCTGTGAGGGAAAATAGTGCTATGAAGAGAAGCAGATTAAAAACTAAGACAAGTTCTTACTTATTTATCTGGGCCATAAACCTAAATAGAAAAATTTCCCTTTTCAGTAGAAAGGTTATCTGATGGACCCATTTCAGACATATAAAGAACAGAATTTCTCTTCCATCATTCATCTGTTGCCACATAGGACCCTCTAAGAATGCATATATAGGGCTTTCTAACTAATATAGAAATCTCATATTCTTTGTTTGTACATGGGGAAAGGTAGAGACTATCTCTCCCATCACCAGAATGATTATCGTCATAAAGCAGATGAAAACTTTAACACAATCAATCTCTTCTACAAAGATAGTGGAAACAAACTAAAATGCCAGGACTTTTAGAAAGCTCAGTGTTCCCTTGATGTGGTCAAATTAAAATCCCTACCATGTTGCTCTTTGTGTTGCAGACCTTCTGACTAGTGCTCTTTGATACCTCACGGATGTGTTCCTCTGTCTCTCTGCATAATATATTAAAAGTGTTCATCAGTGGTCATCCCCACCAAAATTCTTGCATCTCTGATATTATTATATTAAAAACCTTAACTAAAAATTCATCCTGGTACCTGTTTTTTGGGTTTTTTTCTAACCAAACGTATTTTTTTAATGTTTATTTTATATTTTTGAGAAAGAGAGAGAGAGAAAAAAAACAGAGGGTGCACAAGTGGGGGAGGGGCAGAGAGGGAGGGAGGCAGAGGATCCAAAGCAGGCTCTGCACTGTCAACACAGAGTCCGATTCAGGGCTTGAACTCATGAACCGTGAGATCATGACCTGAGGTGAAGTCAGACACGTAACCAACTGAGCCACCCAGGTGCACCCTCCTTTTTTTTTTTCTTTCTTTTAATGTTTACAAACTGGAATTTAATACTACCTTGAGAATATAAACACATTATAAAATTCAAATGGAAGTGTTAATAGAAAATAATTTAAGTTTTAGGAATTATAATGAAAGGTGTACAAAATTATTGATTAAAAAATTTTAAAGATAAAAAAGAAAACTCCTTTACATTTATTTATATATTTATATTTATTATACGATTTGTATAATTGAATCTATCAATAAGAAATTTGTTAAGGTATTTATACATATTCTACCCACAAATAAGGTTTTAATAAAATATACATACATACATGAATGTACCCAAAGGTACACTTGAAACACTTTGAAATGTTTTAAGGATGAAGGATTAGGTACTTTGTAGCCATTTGTTTTGTGATAATCCAAATTTTATCTGAAAAAGATGGGTCTAATACTTTATTACTGCTTCTGTAACATAGTATTTCAAGGCCTGCCCTTTGCCCTTCTATAGTATAGTTTTATAGGTTACAATAAGGAGATAAAACAGACAGGAGGGTTTTTATAAAAATTTTACTGGCAACCAGATAAATGCCATGAGCATCAAATGATGAACAAAGAACTCTAACTAGAACTTATCATTCTTTGTTATCTTGGTTATAAGATAAGGATTCATGTTGCCTTTCCCTGAAGGAACAGATTAAGTACATCAAGTACCTGGGAAAGGAAAGGGCAAGGAGTGAAACTCAATTCCCCCTTACTGAGGTGACATCCCATGGAAAGAATGCCTCCTGCCAGGCTTTCTTGTAAACATGCTAATGGTACTTATCAGTAGACTTAATAGACACCCTATCTAAGGAATGTGTTTTAGGTGTCAAAGTCCTGAAAGTCAAGGAAAATGTGAGGAACCAATGTAGACTGAAAGAAACCTAAGAAGATTGTGAAACAAATCTGAAAGGGATCCATATTCTATTAAAGAGAGCCTTGGGGCAATTGTCAACATTTGAGCAGAGTCAGAGAACTAGATAATTTTTGTCTTATTTCAAAATTTGAAAGAATATTGAAAACTTTTTTGTGATATAAAACATATTTGTCAATGGCTTATTTAAAAAAATTAGAATTATTGGCTTATGAAGAATGGAATCATTGGTACAAAAATGGGAATTAGCCACTTGGGCATTTTTTTGTGTTGCACCTAAAAAATATAAAACTGCAGGGCACCCAATCTAAAACATATTCCCTTAAGAGTAATGATTCTGCACACATCATTCAGAAATCCTCTGTTAATCCAAAATTTGATTAGAGCTAGAAAGAAGAGGACATTTAGAAACTGTACTCAAGGACTCAAGCTTCTTCAGAAAGTAATTGTTGTCCCTGGTTTTTGCCTTTAATCACTAATAAAAGTTTTAGGAGGCTTCTGGGAAGATGGCAGCGTAGGAGGACGCTGAGCTCACCGTGTCCTGCGGATCACTTAGATTCCACCCACACCTGCCTAAATAACCCAGAAAACCACCAGAAGACTAGCAGAATGCAGTCTCTGGAGCCAAGCGCAGATGAGAGGCCCACGGAAGAGGGTAGGAAGGGTGGCGAGGCAGTGCACGCTACATGGACTGGCAGGAGGGAGCTGGGGCGGCGGGGCAGCTCCCCGGACAAGCAGAGACCCCGAGTCTGGCTTGCAAAAGCGGAGGGGCCAGATGGAGTGTGTTCTGACAGCAAGCACGACTTAGGATCTGGGAGGTCATAAGTTAACAGCTCTGCTCAGAAAGCGGAAAGGCTGGAGGACAAAGGGAGGGAGAGTTGTTGAGCCCCGGATGACAGAGCTCAGCTTGGCGGGGAACAAAGGCGCTCCCCAGCGCCATCTCCCTCGCCCATCCCCCAGCCAAGATCCCAAAGGGAACCAGTTCCTGCCAGGGAACTTGCTGGCACCACGCAAACACCCAATGCTGCCTTTCTGCAGATAGGTCCCTCCATCGGGTCTGACTCCCGCCCTGTGCCCCAGGGCCAATCCGAAGCTGATCTCCAAAGGAAAAGCGAGCTAAGCCTGCCCCTCCCACCCCTGTGCACCTTGCCAATCTGCCCCAGCTAATACGCCAGATCCCCAGCACCACAAGCCTGGCAGTGTGCAAGTAGCCCAGACGGGCCACGCCACCCCACAGTGAATCCTGCCCCTAGGAGAGGGGAAGAAAAGGACACTAACCAGTCTGACTGTGGCCCCAGCGGTGAGCTGGGGGCAGACATCAGGTCTGACTGCGGCCCCGCCCACCAACACAAGTTAGTCAAGACAGCACAGGGGAAGGGCCCCTCAGTCTCGCACCACTCCAGGGACTATCCAAAATGATGAAACGGAAGAATTCCACTCAAAAAAACCTCCAGGAAATAACGACAGCTAACGAACTGATCAAAAATGATTTAAACAATATAACAGAGAGTGAATTTAGGATGATAGTCATAATATTAATTGCTGGGCTTGAAAACAGTATAAAGGACAGCAGAGAATCTCTTGCTACAGAGATCAAGGAACTCAGGAACAGCCAGGAGGAGCTAAAAAATGCTATTAATGAGCTGCAAAATAAAATGGAGACGACCACGGCTCGGATTGAAGAGGCAGAGAGAATAGGTGAAGTAGAAGACAAAATTATGGAAACAGAAGAAGCTGAGAAAAAGAGAGATAAAAAAATCCAGGAGTATGAGGGGAAAATTAGAGAACTAAGTGATGCACTAAAGAGAAATAATCTATGCATAATTGGTATTCTAGAGGAGAAAGAGAGAGGGAAAGGTGCTGAAGGTGTACTTAAAGAAATAATAGCTGAGAACTTCCCTGATCTGGGAAAGGAAAAAGGCATAATCCAAGAGGCACAGAGAACTCCCTTCAGACGTAATTTGAATCGATCTTCTGCATGACATATCATAGTGAAACTGGCAAAATACAAGGATAAAGAGAAAATTCTGAAAGCAGCTAGGGATAAATGTGCTCTCACATATAAAGGGAGACCTATAAGACTCATGACCGATCTCTCTACTGAAACTTGGCAGGCCAGAAAGGAATGGCAGGAAATCTTCCATGTGATGAACAGAAAAAATATGCAGCCGAGAATCCTTTATCCAGCAAGTCTGTCATTTAGAATAGAAGAGAGATAAAGGTCTTCCCAAACAAACAAAAACTGAAGGAATTCGTCACCACTAAACCAGCCCTACAAGAGATCCTAAGGGGGATCCTGTGAGACAAATTACCAGAGACATCACTACAAGCATGAAACCTACAGACATCACAATGACTCTAAACCCATATTTTTCTATAATAACACTGAATGTAAATGGACTAAATGTTCCAACCAAAAGACATAGGGTATCAGAATGGATAAAAAAAACAAGACCCATCTATTTGCTGTCTACAAGAGACTCATTTTAGACCTGAGGACACCTTCAGATTGAAATTGAGGGGATGGAGAACTATTCATTATGCCACTGGAAGTCAAAAAAAAGCTGGAGTAGCCATACTTATATCAGACAAACTAGACTTTAAATTAAAGGCTGTAACAAGACATGAAGAAGGGCATTATATAATAATTACAGGGTCTATCCATCAAGAAGAACTAACAATTATAAATGTCTATGTGCCGAATACAGAAGCCCCAAATATATATAACAATTACTCACAAACATAAGCAACCTTATTGATAAGAATGTGGTAATTGCAGGGGACTTTAACACCCCACTCACAGCAATGGACAGATCATCTAGACACACGGTCAATAAAGAAACAAGGGCCCTGAATGACACATTGGATCTGATGGACTTGACAGATATATTTAGAAATCTGCATCCGAGAGCAACAGAATATACTTTAGTCTCGAGTGCACATGGAATATTCTCCAAGATAGATCACATACCGGGTCACAAAACAGCCCTTCATAAGTATACAAGAAATGAAATCATACCATGCATACTTTCAAACCACAATGTGATGAAGCTTGAAATCAACCACAGGAAAAAGTCTGGAAAACCTCCAAAAGCATGGAGGTTAAAGAACACCCTACTAAAGAATGAATGGGTCAACCAGGCAACTAGAGAGGAAATTAAAAAAAATATATGGAAACAAACAAAAATGAAAATATAACAATCCAAATGCTTTGGGATGCAGCGAAGGCAGTCCTGAGAGGAAAATACATTGCAATCCAGCCCTGTCTCCAGAAACAAGAAGAATCCCAAATACAAAATCTAACAGCACACCTAAAGGAAATAGAAGCAGAGCAACAAAGACACCCCAAACCCAGCAGAAGAGACATAATAAAGATCAGAACAGAAATAAACAGTATAGAATCTAAAAAAACTGTAGAGCAGATCAATGAAACCAAGAGTTGGTTTTTTGAAAAAATAAACAAAATTGACAAACCTCTAGCCAGGCTTCTCAAAAAGAAAAGGGAGATGACCCAAATAGATAAAATCATGAATGAAAATGGAATTATTACAACCAATTCCTCAGAGATACAAACAATTATCAGGGAATACTATGAAAAATTATATGCCAACAAACTGGACAACCTGGAAGAAATGGACAAATTCCTAAACACCAACCAGGAGGAAATAGAAAGCTTGAAGAGACCCATAACCAGCGAAGAAATTGAATCAGTCATCAAAAATCTCCCAACGGGGCGCCTGGGTGGCACAGTCGGTTAAGCGTCCGACTTCAGCCAGGTCACGATCTCACGGTCCGTGAGTTCGAGCCCCGCGTCAGGCTCTGGGCTGATGGCTCAGAGCCTGGAGCCTGTTTCTGATTCTGTGTCTCCCTCTCTCTCTGCCCCTCCCCCGTTCATGCTCTGTCTCTCTCTGTCCCAAAAATAAATAAAACGTTGAAAAAAATAAAAATAAAAAAAAAAAATAAAAAAAAATCTCCCAACAAATAAGAGTCTAGGACCAGATGGCTTCCCAGGGGAGTTCTACCAGCTGTTTAAAGCAGAGATAATACCTATCCTTCTCAAGCTATTCCAAGAAATAGAAAGGGAAGGAAAACTTCCGGACTCATTCTATGAAGCCAGTATTACTTTGATTCCTAAACCAGACAGAGACCCATTAAAAAAAGAGAACTACAGGCCAATATCCCTGATGAATATGGATGCAAAAATTCTCAATAAGATACTAGCAAATCGAATTCAACAGCTTATAAAAGGAATTATTCACCATGATCAAGTGGGATTCATTCCTGGGATGCAGGGCTGGTTCAACATTCGCAAATCAATCAACGTGATACATCACATTAATAAAAGAAAAGATAAGAACCATATGATCCTGTCAATAGATGCAGAAAAACCATTTGACAAAATTCAGCATCCTTTCTTAATAAAAACCCTCGAGAAAGTCAGGATAGAAGGTACATACTTAGACATCATAAAAGCCATCTATGAAAAGCCCACAGCTAACATCATCCTCAATGGGGAAAAACTGAGAGCTTTTTCCCTGAGATCAGGAACACAACAAGGATATCCACTCTCACCGCTGTTGTTTAACATAGTGTTGGAAGTGCTAGCATCAGCAATCAGACAACAAAAGGAAATCAAAGGCATAAAAATTGGCAAAGATGAAGTCAAGCTTTCACTGTTTTCACATGACATGATATTATACATGGAAAATCCGATAGACTCCACCAAAAGTCTGCTAGAACTGATACATGATTTCAGCAAAGTTGCAGAGTACAAAATCAATGTACAGAAATCAGTTTCATTCTTATACACTAATAGTGAAGTAACAGAAAGACAAATAAGGAAATTGATCCCATTCACAATTGCACCAAGAAGCATAAAATACTAGGAATAAATCTAACCAAAGATGTAAAAGATCTGTATGCTGAAAACTATAGAAAGCTTATGAAGGAAATTGAATAAGATATAAAGAAATGGAAAGACATTCCGTGCTCATGGATTGGAAGAATAAATATTGTTAAAATGTCAATACTACCCAAAGCTATCTACACATTCAGTGCAATCCCAATCAAAATTGCACCAGCATTCTTCTCGAAGCTAAAACAAGCAATACCAAAATTCATATGGAACCACAAAAGGCCCCGAATAGCCAAAGTAATTTTGAAGAAGAAGACCAAAGCAGGAGGCATCACAATCCCAGACTTTAGCCTCTACTACAAAGCTGTCATCATCAAAACAGCATGGTATTGGCACAAAAACAGACACATAGACCCATGGAATAGAATAGAAACCGCAGAACTAGACCCACAAACGTATGGCCAACTAGTCTTTGACAAAGCAGGAAAGAACATCCAATGGAAAAAAAGACAGTGTCTTTAGCAAATTGTGCTGGGAGAACTGGACAGCAACATGCAGAAGAATGAAACTAGACCACTTTCTCACACCATTCACAAAAATAAACTCAAAATGGATAAAGGACTTGAATTTGAGACAGGAAACCATCAAAACCCTAGAGGAGAAAGCAGGAAAAGACCTCTCTGACCTCAGCTGTAGCAATTGCTTACTTGACACATCCCCAAAGGCAAGGGAATTAAAAGCAAAAATGAACTATTGGGAATTAAAAGCAAAAATGAACTATTTTCATGAAGATGAAAAGCTTCTGCACAGCAAAGGAAACAATCAACCAAACTAAAAGGCAACCAGCGGAATGGGAAAAGATATTTGCAGATGACATATCAGACAAAGGGCTAGTATCCAAAATGTATAAAGAACTCACCAAACTCCACACCCAAAAAACAAATAATCCAGTGGAGAAATGGGCAGAAAACATGAATAGACACTTCTCTAAAGAAGACATCCGGATGGCCAACAGGCACATGAAAAGATGTTCAGCGTCACTCCTCATCAGGGAAATACAAATCAAAACCACACTCAGGTATCACCTCACGCCAGTCAGAGTGGCCAAAATGAACAAATCAGGAGACTATAGATGCTGGAGAGGATGTGGAGAAACGGGAACCCTCTTGCACTGTTGGTGGGAATGCAAATTGGCGCAGCCGCTCTGGAAAGCAGTGTGGAGGTTCCTCAGAAAATTAAAAATAGACCTACCCTATGGCCCAGCAATAGCACTGCTAGGAATTTACCCAAGGGATACAGGAGTACTGATGCATAGGGGCACTTGTACCCCAATGTTTATAGCAGCACTCTCAACAATAGCCAAATTGTGGAAAAAGCCTAAGTGTCCATCAACTGATGAATGGATAAAGAAATTGTGGTTTATATACACAATGGAGTAGTACATGGCAATGAGAAAGAATGAAATATGGCCCTTTGTAGCAACGTGGATGGAACTGGAGAGTGTGATGCTAAGTGAAATAAGCCATATAGAGAAAGACAGATGCCATATGTTTTCACTCTTATGTAGATCCTGAGAAACTTAACAGAAACCCATGGGGGAGGGGAAGGAAAAAAAAAAGAAAAAAAAGAGGTTAGAATGGGAGAGAGAGCCAAATCATAAGAGACTCTTAAAAACTGAAAACAAACTGAGGGTTGATGGGGGGTGGAAGGGAGGGTAGGGTAGGTGATGGGCATCTTTTGGGATGAGCACTGGGTGTTGTATAGAAACTCATTTGACAATAAATTTCATATAATAAAAATAAATAAATAAAAATATAAAAAAATTTTAGGTAAGTTCAATAATTCACATGAGACTTCTTTGACTCTTTAGCCATTTGCTTTTGTGTATTAACACAAACAGAATTTGTTTGTTTGGCTTTACTTTGTGTGTGTGTGTGTGTGTGTGTGTGTGTGTGTGTATGTGTGCCCCTCCTACAAGGAATTGGAATATTTTAAGCAAAAAGTAAGAAATCCGTGATTCTAGAAAGCTATGGGCAGAAAGTTGATCTGGGATCCAGGAGGAGAAACAGGAAGCTCTGGATGTCTGCAGCTCCTTTTTTTTTTTTTTGAGGTGTCAGTTGTTTTCAGAAACAAATTCATGTGAAATATTGATGTAAGCCAGGAACATGAAAGGACCTTACAGAAAGAGAAATGACTTTCTCAGACTTACTAAGACCTTACTTCTCTTACTAGTCATAGTAGTACATGCTAGTCACTGCCAAGTATTCCCTTTAGGACATTTGCACACAAAAGGGGCTATGATGGATATGCTGCATCTATCTTACTTCCCTCCAAGTTTTGTATCCCTCCAGAGAAATTAGGATTATTATGTAGTGATATATATGTTCATGTTTTCTTTTCATCAGTTTATAACCCATCAAAATGAAGAATCATTCTCCATAAGAAGGCTTAATAATCAGCATTTGCCAGTATCTGACCATTGCTTAATCTCATCTTGAGCATAAACTAAAGGATTTGTTGAAAAAAAACCTTTAACTGGTATCTGTTTCTTGGAATACCTATCTTTCAATCATAATCTTATAAAAGAAACCAAGTAATTAATCTATAGCTTAGGAAGGAGAAGGGGATATTTTATCCATTCATAATTCTCAGATATAATATTATGTGAAAACAGCACACACAGAGACACAGACACACACAGTATAAAACTGTTAATGGATATGGAGTCCTCCTGATAGATTTGGTCCAAATTTGGGGGCTTTAAAAATGTTTTAAATGAATTTAGTAATACTGTATATTAAAGATTCTACATATATATATTTGAATAATGAAAGATTTATTCAAATATTTAATTGGAAGGAAATACATCTGGAATAGGTTTTATTGAGGTTTATGTAAAAAGGAAAATAAGTCCATTAGAATTAATATCAGAAACAGTTGATTTTATCCAGAACCAGAAATATTAATGAACTAGAGCTAAAAGTATATTTTTATTTATTTAAATATATGATATGTGGTTATAGTATTGTTTAATATTGTACAGGACATTTGGCTTGAAAGAAAAGCGCAAATACAAATATATTCGTTGTGATTATTTCTTGTACTCCTTTTTTCTATATATTTTACTATTTTTAAGACACTTAAGTGAAATTTGTATTATGCTCTTAATAGTTTAAAAATAAAGATCAGGGGCACCTGAGTGGCTCAGTCGGTTAAGTTTCCGACTTTGGCTCAGGTCATGATCTCATGGTCTGTGAGTTCGAGCCCCACATCGGGCTCTGTGCTGACATCTCAGAGCCTGGAGCCTGCTTTGGATTCTGTGTCTGCCTCTCTCTGCCCCTTCCCCATTTATGCTCTGCCTTTGTGTTTCTCAAAATAAATAAACATTAAAAAAAACTTAAAAAAATAAAGATCAGTAAGATGATATATAGTCACAAATCATGTGAGAGTGAGCTAAACATTTACGAGTTAATCATTCTATTTTTTTTTACCATATGTGTTCATGTTTATAAACTGATGATGAGAACACAAATTTATTAGGAAAAAAATTAATACTAGGTGAGGTATAAAACAAGGCTTTTCATATTGTTTAGCTCATTTAGTCTCTATTACAACTTGTCTAGATGTGCTGAGACTCAGAGACATTAACTAATTTTACCAAGTCTGTTTAAAGTCTTAAGTTTACAAATTAAACATGTGTGTTTGTTTTACTTTCCAAACTACATTATTGACACTTCACCACATTTTCTGGTAGAGTAATCCCCAAACTGAGTCTTGGATGATGCTTTTTTTTTACTGTCATATTTATACAATTTCTTGCTCTTTTCTTGGTCTTGAAAATGGCCTTGTAGGCTTCCCTTTATTATTATACTTTTTGTTTAATGTTGACTTTAATAAAGAAATCCTCTGGGTGAATAAATGAAAAGAACATTTCTATGTAGCATGTGAGCTCATGTCAAGATTATAACTATAATAGTTATAATCTATAAATATTAACTAATAGTGGTCTAATCTAGTAACTAATAGTAGTCCTATAATAGTTTTGCATTTAACAAAGCAACATCTTTTTTCTTTATTATGTAAAATGGAGAAATGCATTGTGCTACCATTTTTTCACATTAAATGTTAGAAAAAATAAAAATACTATCAAACATCATACTTTCATATTACAAAGAACATTCTAGTAATAAAAGTATGTGAAAGATACAATGCCAGAATAAGGAGAGACTTTTAAGTTTAATACAGTTAACTTCATGAAAATCTACACCAGTGAGAACTTCTGAAGAATATCAGTTTATAGAAGCACTTTTAATAATTTACCTAGTAGACTAAAAAGTTAAGAATTCCTTTAACTCACAAGATTCCATAAAATCATCAAGTGTTAAGATTGGTTTCATCGAGCTAACTATATAGAGAATAAATCCTTCTAGAAAAAGTTGGTAATGAGAACTCAAAATCTTGTATTAATCTCACTGATATATAGACTATGTGACCCACCAATTGTCCAGTATAAAATAATTTTATTTTTACAAAAATATTTTTAAGGAGACATCTTTTCTATCCTATTATGATTTTTAAAATATATGTTCAGTTATTTAAGCATAACATTTTATGTAATTTGCTACCATTAAAATTGTATCAATGAAGAATAGAGTCATACTATATCATGTATTTCTAATCTAAAGTAACTAAACAAAAATAGAATCACTAAATGAGAAATCTAAATAGTGCAACATAAAAAATAACACAGGTCACTTCAGGTGACATGTTGACTAGATCAATTTAGGACTGAAATGAAAGAAATAATTTTTTTCTAGGATTTTGTATACTAAAGGTTATATTGGGAAAAAGTTTCTAATTAGAAAAAAACCCTTATTTGTTGTGTATTAATCTGTATACTAAATTGTTTTCAGTTTGTGTAGTTAATACTAAATGCCAGCCCCTTAAGTTTTGAGTAAAGTGGCCTCATATGCTAATTTCAAAGAGTGGTTCTATTTCTTTTCAGCTTCCAAGTAGCTTTAGAGATACAAGAAAAATCAAATCCTCAAACAAGAATATTTAAAAATGCATTATAGAAAAAGACTGTGGCCCCTGAAATGCTTCTTTTTCTCTCTCCCAAATGAAGGTGAAAGTCTAGAGAAGCCAGCTTTTATTCTGCATATATACTCTGCATATATTTCAGTTTTTACTATGTTTTTGAAAAAGTTGACGTAAAATTATTTAATCCTTATGCCATAATTTATCATAAACTATAAAACATCTAAAATGTACATTTTTCTGAAACAGCAAGTATAAGGATAAAAAACATTGACTGCAGAATTTGTAAATATTTGATGTTGTTTCCTACAAATATCATGGTTATGGTCAGTAAGTTTACTAAGTATTCAGATCAAATAAGACATAATCTAGCTAAGTGGGCTTGGGGATGGTAAAAGCACTCAAATGCAATTCAATAAAGTTTGTGTCAGGTTACGAAACTTTTGGAAATACAGATTTTATACCCCAATCACATATTTTTTTCCTTACACTCCTTCACACTGATTTCTGCCAAAACAATTGTAGGGCTTTATTGATTCATGCTCTTTCTTCTTCCCTTCATTTATTTGTTACACTTGTTACTGCTGAACATTAAAAAAATCATCTCTTGTATTAATTGCCATTTTTCCACATCTTGTTTGTATTTCTCCTTTCTGACTCCATTATATGAAAAATAAACACAAGAAAAAATATATTTTCTAATGACATGTTATTTCAAATAAATGAAAATCTCTTGAGTTGATGTTGTGTTACTGTATTATCTTTTGTATTTTCTGTGGTGTCAGAAAATGCTTCATTCTTCTCTCTCTAAACTGGAACTTCTCTTTGAATGCTCTTTTCCAATACCACCTCTAGAATCACTCTGCATGAGATTGGTTTTCCAAGTCTTCGATGTGTGGTCTTTCTCCTCAGTGAGGTCTCTTCTGTGCTCTGAAAGTAACAAATCAGCTTTCATTTGGAGATATAATCCCCAAAAGAAATGCCTGTCTGGATAATTGAAACTTTTTTTCTTTTTTTTCTCGTGTTCATCTTAGTACTGACAACCTATATTTTCCTAATATGTACAATCTTGTTCCTAAAATACCTTGAAATCCTCAGCCTACATCGTTTGGAGACTAAAGCTCATTGTTTCAACTATTGTCTGTCACCTGTTTAAAATTCTTTCTTGATGAATTCTTTCTTTCCTGACTACTTGCAGGAAATTCAGAGAATAGAACCATTTCTTGTTTTTTCCTGGGTGTCTTCTCATTAACTAACAGGACAGTCTAGTATCACTCTCCATTGGGCTCTCTTGATGGTGACTGGTGATATGTTAAGGATATATCCAAAGCCCACAGTTGTATTCATCTCTCCTATCTAGCTGTTGGATTATGTAACTGTTGACTCCCAGAGACTGCATGTGGAAAATTTACATATTACCTGTGACTTCCAGCAATTTAAACTGTATTAATCTGTTTTTTATGGGGCACCTGGGTGGTTCAGTCGATTAAGTGTGGGACTTTGGCTCAGGTCATGATCTCATGGTTTGTGAATTTGAGCCCAGTGTTGGGCTCTGTGCTGACAGCTCAGAACCTGGAGCCTGCTTCAGTTTCTGTGTCTCATTCTCTCTCTGCCCCTCCTCTACTTGTGCTCTGTCTCTATCTCTCAAAAATAAATAAATGTAAAAAAAGTTTTAACTGTATTAATTTGTTTTAAAATGTCTCTGCATTTCAAAGATACCAGTTTAATTAAAAATAAATTAATAATAATAATAACAATAACGATAATAATGGATTTTCCTTTTAATTCTGAGGAATATAGCATTTTATTAATAAACCAAATATTTTTTTCACTTTGAACCATAGTATTTCTTCAAAAGACTGTCCCTAAACTGCATAATTGACATTGAGAGTACATATATATATATATATATATATATATATACACACAGTGTATATTATATATATGCATACATATACATATATATAATCCCTATATCCCTAATTATCCCTATAATCCCTAATCCCTAAACTGCATAATTGACATTGAGAGTATATATATATATATATATATATATATATATATACATATATATATACAGTGTATATTATATATATATATATATATATAATTAGATCTTAACACTGAATTCTTTTGAGTGCTGTTGAATAAAGAAGTGAACCACTGTTAATTATATTATCTTATTTACCTTTATTGTACTGGGATATAGTATTTGCTAAAAATTTGCTAAAGTAAAGTAAACTGAGCACATGTGATATATGTTTGTAGTTTTTTGCTTTGTTTAGTTTTTGTGTTTTTTTTTTATCATTACTAATTGCTAGGGCCTTTTGTGGATAAAAAAAAAAACAAACTTTTGATATATTATATCTGTATATGGATTTACATTTATAGATAAAGCACAGATTGTTGCATCCAACTTTTTTAATAGAACGATTTTTGGCCCAAAATACAGGCCATGCACTCAGTCATGTCTCAACTTTAACGCACAATACCATCTGTAGAAGCAACACTATGACTATTACTGTGCTTTGTGGAAATACTCTATTTTGATATTTATAAATATCTGATTTTTTTTCATTATCTCTATTTTTCATATGTCAGAATTATTGAAGTATAATTGACAAAATTTTAAATATACTTCAAGTATACATTGTGGTGTTTGATACGCATTATGAAAGAATTCCATCTAGTTAATTAATATACATAACCATCACTTCACCTATTTATCTCTCTCATTTTTGGTGAGAACATTTAAGCTCTACTCTTTTACAAAATTTCAAATACAGAATACAGTGTTATCAATGATAGCTACCATTATTCACATTAGATGTTCAGACTTACTCATTTTGCATATGGAAGTTTGGACCCAATTACCAGCATCCCATGGCAACCATCCTCAAACTCCCTGTTTCTAAGAGTTTGACTTTATTTTTCAGATTATATATATATATATATATATATATATATATATATATATATATGGTACTTTTTGGTATTAGCCTTTTCTGTTTGCCTTATGTCATTTAGCATAATTCCCTCAAAATCCATTCATGTTGTCAAAAATGGCAGGATTTCCCTCTTTTTTATGGCTGAATTGCATACATCACATCTCTTTATCTATTGCTTTATCCATGGACACTTGAGCTGCTTCCATAGTTTGGGTACTGTAAATAATGATGCAATAAACATGGAATTCAGGTAAGTGTTTGAGATCCTATTTTTTTTCTGTAAATATATACCCATAAGTGGAATTGCTGGATTATGTAATAAGTTGTATTTTTATTTTTTGAGGACCATTCATACTGTTTTCCACAGTAGCTATACCAATTTACTTCCCGAGGTTCCCTTTCCTCTATATCCTCACCAACACTCGTCTCTTGTCTTTTTGATGATAGCCATTTTAACAGGTGTGGGGTGATATTTCATTACAGCTTTGACTTGCATTTCTCTGATGATTAGTGTCGATGATTATCTCTTCATGTACATTTTGGCCATTTGTATGTCTTCTTCAGAACAAAAATGTCTATTCAGTTAGTTTGTCCATTTTTAGTTGGATTGTTAGTTTTTTGCTATTTAGTTGTATATATATTTTGGATCTTGATCCTTTATTAAATATACGATTTGTAAATATTTCCTCTCATTCTGTAAGTTGACTTTTCTTTTATTAAATTTTAATTCCAGTGTAGTTAACATACAGTGTTATGTTAGTTTCAGGAGTACAATATAGTGATTCAGCAATACCATATATTACTCAGCCCTCATCAAGATAAGCACACTCTTAATCTCCTTCACCTATTCCACCCATCCCCCACCCACCTCCTCTGCAGTTACCATCTATTTGTTCTTTATAGTGAGGAGTCTATTTCTTGGTTTATCTCTCTTTTTTTCCATTGTACTTTTTCTTAAATTTCACGAGTGATATCATATGGTATTTGTCTTCCTCTGACTAGCTTATTTTGCTTAGCATTATATGCTCTAGATCCATCCATGTTGTTGCAAATGTCAAGATTTCATTCTTTTTTTATGGCTGAATATAATTCTATCAATAGACACTTGGGCTGCTTCCATAGTTTGACTATTGTAAATAATGCAATAAACATAAGGGTGCCTATATCTTTTCAGATTAATGTTTTCATATTTTGTTTTGTTTTTGATACATACCCAGTAATGTGAGTGCTGTATTGTAGGGTAGTTATATTTTTAATTTTTTGAGAAACCTCATTACTGTCTTCCACAGTGGCTGTACCTGTTTGCGTTTCCACTAATGGTGCATGAGAGTTTCTTTGTCTTCACATCCTTGTCAATGGGAAATACTACATTTTGAATGAAATATCTTTATCTCAACAGTTCATCTTAGTAAGTATTTATGCATTGTTTTATTGGTACTTCATGAAGCAACATATGGTGGAAAATAATCACAGCCATAGAAACAATACCTTATATAGGTGAACATTCCAGTTCTCTTTAGTAGGAAAGCATTTCATTTGGGGGTTAATCTATGGCTTTAAGAGGATTTTTCAGTTAAGTTTTGTGAAAGATAAACATATATAAGAGAAAATATATATAAGAAAAAATCAAATATATATCTGTATTTATTTTAAGACTTAAAAAAAGAACCAAGTGTGAGACAGTTTTTAGGATTTATGAAGATTACCATTTCCACATAGCCAGGATTTTATTTTATAGCAGTTTGTATCATTTTATTATGATATGATATTATACTTAATCATATTTTCCTCAAAATATTTTTAAATGTTTATTATGTACACACACACACACATACATACATACATATGCATATATACACACACACAAACATTTGTCAGGGTCTCTATTACACTTTTGGAGCACATGGCAAGAAAAATACCAAAAATATCTCCAAATTATGGAGACATAGGTATAAATGATTTATTTTGAGAAAGAGCTATCAAAATGGACAAAATAATAAACTTAGATAAATCTTTTATATTTAAAAAAAACTTTTTGAACATTTATTCAGTTTTGAGAGACAGAGCAAGACAAGGCATGAGCAGGGGAGGCACAGGAAGGGAGACACAGAATCTGAACAGGCTCCAGGCTCTAAGCTGTCAGCGCAGAGCCCAACGTGGGGTTTGAATTCACGAACCATGAGATCATGACTGAGCCAAAGTCAGCTGTTTAACCGACCTGAGCCACAGTGACGCCCCTAGATAAATCTTTTAAATGACAAAGGAAATCAATAAGGAGCTGAGAGAGTCATGGGAGAAAAGGCTACTTCTGATGTAATGCTTAGACAGCAATTGCATTTACTGAGTCTGTGAATCTGAAATAAACTTACTCTGGTGAGAAGCAGATGTATCCCTGCTATGGGGAGAATAGAAGGAGATGGCATGAAATGAGTTTGAATATATAGGTATAAAATTATGTGATGGCTTATAGTTCATGTTAAGAATTTTGAATTGTAGTTTTTTTAGGTTGAACCATATGAAATTGTTAATATTTGACCATTTTGCTATAAAGACAGTAATTTTATATGGTTCAACTTATTACTAGAAGAATAAAGCATTGGGAATTCTGAGTAAGTAGTTATAAATTTTAAATTAATTCCTATATTGGGCAGAAATGTTATTAGCGGCAGGAATAAATGGAAAAACATATAGGAAGCTGTTGGAGTAGTCATTATTTATGAAAAGCAATAGTGGAATGTGTTAAGGTGAGCTGGAAACAAATGTAGTTAATATATACTAAGCACAAAACCATGCTTCAAAAACTATGATGGATATTAGGAAAACAAAGATGCACAAGTAATTTCACTGCCATACAATGTAACACGTTGTAAGACAGTTGTTTTAAATCACAATGTATATTACAGTATCCTGTGGTAATTAAAAAATATATATAGATATTGACTACTTCCCAAATCCAATGACTGAGTTTCTATGTATAGGCCCAGGGGTGTATATGGGGTGTGTGTGTGTGTGTGTTTGTGTGTGTTTCACATCATCTAGCTCATTCTTCTGATATGCAGCTCTGATTAAAAGCCCCAAAATGCGGGGCACCTGAGTGTCTTAGTCGGTTAAGTGTCTGACTTCGGCTCAGGTCATGATCTCATGCTTTGTGGATCTGAGCCCCACGTCAGGCTTGCTGCTGTTAGTGCAGAGCCTGCTTCGGATCCTCTGTCTCCCTCTCTCTGTTCCTCCCTGGCTCACTCTCTTTCTCTCAAAAATAAACAAAACATTTATTAAAAAAAAGTCCCAGAATACTTACAAAGAAAGGCATACTGGTAAGTGGATAATTACAGTACAGTGTGACAAATATGATGATGTAGGGATGCAAAGAACTAAGGAAACTTATAAACAAATTAGCTAATTGAATAAATCATAATTTACTGAGTGATTTTTCCAATTATTTAGCTGTAAACGACTTTCCAAAAGTACATTTATCTTGAAAATTATAAGTAACTGTATGAAAACAAATACTAGCAAATCACCTGTATTTGTTCAACCCTTTTGCCTTCAACTCACTTTCTTAGAATTGCCCAAATATTTTATTTTGATGGAATCATAATATTAAAATTATGTGATATCCTTATCCCTTAATTTACATGTGACATGCAATCTGCAAAGAATTTGCAGATTGTTCTACTCAGTGCTGATATCAGGAAGAATTGCAAAATTATTATACTATTTTAGCAAATTATTCTTTTAATTTTAGCAAATTATTTTAGCAAGTTTTTCAATAAAAAATAAATATGATTCTGTTATATGTCTTATAATTGTTACATTGTTGGTCTTATCTACTTATAAAGAGCTTTCTAATATTCCTTTGTAGCATTGCTTGCTTGAGATGATGTCCTAGAGTGGCTTGTGCTGACTCACAACAGCTAATTGTGCATGTGTCTTCCTAACTCCCATGTTCAAGGATATCACAGTAGTATCGGGGGATAATTCTTTATTGGTTTCTTGTGAAAAAAGACATTGATTTCCTTGTTATAATCTATCTTTTCAAGGAAGTTTGTATAGTAAACAAAATTGAAAGAAAGTATCTTACCTCTGTGAAAAACATGGACTTATTTATTACCCAGCATAATACAGATGCCATCTCCGGGAAAAGTTTATTTTCCATATCGCCCATTATGAAAGATTCAGGTACCCTACACTCAAGGTTTCTCTTCTGTAACATACATGCAGGTGTTATTTATACCACTTTGTCTCACCTCATTGTATTTGGGGTGTGAGAGTGGCACGAATTCTGGTATTCTGACAACTGCTATTGCTGTGAGGAATAAGCTGTCCTTTACCTCGGATTCAAGAGTCTCAGCTCTTCTCCCAGCATCCATGAAACTGTGGCAAGCTAATCTATTTGCTTGCAGTTAGGGTAAAAACTCACACCCTTCATGGTCCTTGAAATTTAGCAGCATGAGGGGTGCCTGGGAGCTTAGTCAGTTAAGCGTCCGACTTTAGCTCATGTTATGATCTCACAGTCCGTGGGTTCCAGCCCCGTGTCAGGCTCTGTGCCGACAGCTCAGAGCCCGGAGCTTGCTTTAGATTCTGTGCCTCCCTCTCTCTCTGTTCCTCCCCTGTTTGTGTTCTGTCTCTCTCTCTCTCAAAAATAAATAAAGATTAAAAAAAAAAAAAAGAAATTTAGCAGCTTGAAATAGTCCCAGGTGAGAATATTCACACTACAAAAAGTCTTCAAATATTATAAAGTACCGATTTGGTGTTTGTTTTGTTTTTAAAGAGTCAATTGTTAACATTTTGCCAATACCCCACTGCTTGATAGTTGATTGATTGAACAACAGTACTGTCTGCCATATTTTCTGACTTAGCTTACTGCTACCTTCTAAACCATCATATTAGAAATACTGTAAGTGACTCACACATTGCACCATCACTTAATGTGTTATATCGTAAGGAGTAAAGGCTCTGCATTTAGGCATACCTGGTTGTCAAGCTGGCTTGTGCTTTAGATAAGCTACCTGGGCATGGCATTTTATTAAACCATTCTCACTACAGTTAGTGATATCCAGGGAATTATCCCGGGTTCACAAATTTATTTTTGGAGAATTATTTCCGTAATGTTTAATGTACAGTATGAAAATATCTCAGCCTTTACAATAGACACTTTAAAATTTTTACTCCCATTTTCTGTGACTGTTTCTATTCACAGCAGTTAGAGAGACTAGTAGTAAGGAAGAATGGAGCATGCTCAGGCCATAGGAGCAAATGTTTACTTAATTTCCTGAAACTTGTGCTTAATCAATAATAAGTTGATAACAGAAGTTGTCATGATATTTAAAGTTAAATAATGTCTGTAGTAAAAACAAAGGTTCAATTGACATTTATTCTTAATAATTGGATATTTAAATATACAATGTGGAGCTAAAATATCTGAAAAAAATTTAAGATTAAAATCATATTTTAGTATGCATATATAAACTTACCATTTGAATAACACAGGTAAATTTATTAGTGCAAGAGTTAAGTGTAATGATGATTAATAATGATCACGAAACCTGGGTTATTTCAAGAAAAAAATTTCAAGAACTTCCTTAAGAGGTTAAGTTAATTGAGAACATCTATCTGTAAAAGACATCGTTAAGAAAAGACAAACTACAAACTAGAAGAAGGTCTTGCAAAACACTTATCTGAAGAAGGACTTGTGTATATACAAAGACCTTTGAAAAATCACTAATAAGAAAACAATCAAATTTAAAAATGGGCAGAAGATCTGAGCAGTAACCTACCTCATCAACGAAGAATTACAGATTGTAAATAAGCACCTGAAAACATGCTCAACATAGTCATCAGAGAATTGCAAATTAAAACAAGATGCTACTACAAACTTATTAGAATGGCTAAAACCCAAAACACTGACAACACCAAATGTGAGGGAGAATATGGAGCAAAAGGAGATCTCATTCATTTCGTGTAGAAATGTAAAATGCTCCAGCCACTTTGGAAGATCGTTTGATAGTTTTTTTTTACAAAATTAAACAGACTCACCTTACTTTCCATATCAACTGAAAACTCTCCATGCAATAGCCTGCACAGTAATGTTTATAACAGATTTATTCATAATTGCCAAAATGTGGCAGCAACTAAGACATCCTTCAAAAAGCAACTATAATATAGTTATACAATGGAATATTAGTGAGTGATGAAAAGCAATTTTTTAAAATGTTTATTTATTTTTGAGAGAGATGGAGACAAAATGCAAGTGGCTTAGGGGCAGAGAGAGAGGAAGACACAGAATCAGAAGCAGGCTCCAGGCTCCCAGCTGTCAGCACAGAGCCCGATGCGGGGCTCGAACTCACAAGCTGTGAGATCATGACCTGAGCTGAAGTCGGACCCTCAATCAACTGAGCCACCCAGGCGCCCCAAAGCAATTATTTATCTAACCATGAAAATGTATGGAGCAGCATTAAATGCATATTGCTCAGTGAAAGAAAGCAATCTGAGAAGGCTACATATTGTATGGTTCTAACTCTATAACATGGTATTCTGCCAAAGCCACAACTATGAAGACCATAGATTAGTGCTTGCCCAAAAGTTGGGGTAGGGATATCAATGGGGGAGAGAGCAGGGATGAACAAGCAGAGCCCAGAGCATTTTTAGGGCAGTGAAACTATTCAATAAGATTCTAAAGTAGGGGCGCCTGGTTGGCTCAGTCGGTTGAGCGTCCGACTTTGGCTCAGGTCATGATCTCACGGTTTGTGAATCTGAACTCCGCATTGGGCTCTGTGCTGACAGTTCAGAGCCTGGAGCCTGTTTCAGATTCTGTGTTTCCCTCTCTCTCTGCTCCCCGCACCCCCCCCCCCCGTTTGTGCTCTGTCTCTCTCTCTCTCTTTCAAAAATAAATAAACATTAAATTTTTTTTTTTTTTTTAATTCTAAAGTAATGGACATGTTACAAAAACCCGATGATTGGAAAGCAATATGAGCTTTATTCAGGAGTCCAGTCACCTGGGGAAAAGATTCTTGTTCGGAGGCCAACTCCGAGGTTTCTGCCTGAACCAGAGATAAGGGGTTTAATCAGTTAAGGCAGTACCTTCCGTGGTCTGTGGCATTTCTACCTTATGTGCATACTCATGGTGCCAGCTACAGAGTTACCTCAGTGCTTGGGCATTGTACAAGAAATTCTAGTTCCTTGGGACCCAGGGGAGGTTGTGCAAGAAAGTCTGGTTCCTTGGTACCTGGAGCTGGTTGTACAAGAGTATTCTGTTCTTTCTGCAAAGGAGGCCAAGGTCTACTGATGTGCAAAAGGAGGTCGATGAAGTCATTTGTGTGACCTAAAAAAGAAAAGCATTTTTCTAAAAAGATAGCTGGGGTAATCAGAAGGCCAGGGTGGCTTCAAACAGGCTTGCTGGCCTCAGTAGCCTTGGAAACTTCGGGTGCTTTATTCCCCAAGGCCAGTGGTCTACAAATCTGTAAAGGAAGTAAATCAGTTATCTTATAGATCAAGGATTTTAAGTGAGCAAGCAAGGAATATGTTAACTTGAAGCAAGTTAACCTTTAAGACTAGCTACAGTCCTGTTATATACACACTGTACATTTGTCAAAGTCCATAGAATGTACAACACAAAAAGGAAACCTTAATGTCAACTATAGATCTTGTTAATAATGCATCACTATTGGATTATTGTAATAAATGCAAAACCACACAAATGAAGAATGTTAATATAAGGCAGCCTGGAGGGGACGGAGAGAATGTATGGAAAATCTCTGTACTTTCTACTTATTTTACCATAAGCCTCAGACTGTTTTTAAGTATAGTCTATTAATTAACAAAAATAATACAGCAGAAATTTAGTACAAAATAATACAGTGTTTCATAGTTTTCCAGTGCTGACATAGTTTTCTCTTTTAAAATTTCCATTGTCATGTTATTCAGAAATGAACCAAATGTACAGTTTTATAGCTTGAAATGGAGCCAACTTTTCTTTAGTTAATTCTAAAATAACTGTTTTCCACAAAATACCCTTATTTAATGGCTTTAGCTTCTTTAATTCAATGTAGTTAATGTGTTCTCATTCACAAAGGTTTGGATCTGTGTTTAGGCATAGAGTACCAGAGATTCCTTAAATATCTTAGCTAACTAGTAATGGATCAAATGAAATCTATGAGTTCAGAAAAATGATGTTTCTTCTGCATAATAAGGACAAAATATTTGAGCAGTAAATATACCTTCTTGAAAATGCATGATGTTTGTAGTATGTAATATTTTCATATTAAAGCCAATTATTTAATATTTGAAATTACTAGTTGAAAAGAGTTCTGTTTTTTAAACCCAGTTAATAGTAATTTTTCACACAATTTATTCAATCAATCTTTATGATGTATTATTAGGTATTTAAATGACTAAAATATCAGACATTTGCTCTTTATTATTTTGGCCTTGTTATTTTTGTCATATTACATATGTGGCTTAACTATATTAATTGGATTTTTTTCTTATATTACCTTGAAATAGTAGCCTATTATTACTAATTTACATGTTTTTAATAGCAGTTAATTCATTTTAGGAAATTACACAGACTAACGAAATAAGAAGCCAAAATAGTCACTGAGTAATTATATTTTAATTTGTTTCTGGGAAAAAAATTGAATGCCTCATAAATTATTTTGGAAAGCAAAAATTTTATAATAATAATAATATAATACTAATAGTAATTGTGAGGAAACCTGAAAGAAGTTTTTCTATTTTCCGTATTTTCATGAGAGAATGACATTCACAATAAGTGACTACATATGCTTTATATTTCAAAAACTTTGATATTTTTGAGAATGTTTCATCCACAAAAATGTGGATAGATATACATTTTGAATTGAAAAATAATAATATCCCCAATTTAGGAAATAGAATATAACCAGTACATATGATACTCTGTGTTCCTCACTGAGTCCTCAGTCCTATAAGCCTTTTTCTGAGTTTTTGCTTGTTTTTTAAAGTTATTTTGAGAGGGACAGAGAGAGAGAGAGAGGAAAGAGAGAGAACATGCTTAGGGCAGGGCAGAGAGAGAAGGAGAGAGAGAATTCCAAGCAGGCTCTGTGCTATCAGCACGAGCCCAACACAGGGATCAATCTCATGAACCATGAATCTTAAGCTGAGTTGAAGTCAAGAGTTGGACACTTAACTGACTAAGCCATCCAGGTGCCTGTACTTTTCTGAGTGTTGAGTACATAACATTTGATCTTTTTTGTTTTATGGCATGTGTATATATCAGTATATCAAACATTTTCTAATGTTTCTATAATATGTATGAATGTCACTGTACTCTATTTTATACTTCTGTGACTTGTTTTTATTCAACATGATGTATGTGTATTTTACTCACATTAATGCACTTAGCTATTTTGACTACTGTGTAGAATTTCTATAAATATATTATTATACTGTATATGCATTCTACTGAGAATTATTATTCAAGCTCCTGACAGTTCTTTCTTTTGCTTCTGCTAGTACTATTTCTATGAATATTTTTGAACACATTTTTGAACACAAAATATATGTGTCTTCTAGAATATATAGTTAGTAGTGTGAGTTCTGATGCTGTTTTCTGTTTCACGTGTCTTCTGCAAGCAGTATAAATCAATTTTTATTCACATACTCACACATGCTGGAAATGGTCCAACTTTCTCCATTCATTTTTCTGACAATGCATCCTATTGTGATTTGTATTCATATTTTACCAATTACAAATGAAGTTAAATTTTTTTCATATGTTAATTGATCACTTTTTTTTATTCTTTGAAATGCCTGCTGATGACTGTGAATGATTATTTTACATGAACTTATTTATCCGTTTCTCAGTAAAATCTCTGTGTATTCAAATGCTAGTTCTTTGTTGGTTACTGAATTGATTTTCTATTACTGTGTAACAAATTCCCACAAATTTAGTAGCTTAAATCGACAAAAAATATATCTCAGTTTCTATGGGGGAGGAGTTCAGCAAGATTTAGCTAGGACCCTGCACAGTAATTCCTAAGGCTGAAATCAAGGAGTCAGTGTGGTATGTCCTCACCTCTGGAGGCTGCTTCCAAGCTTCCTCGGGTTGTTGGCAGAATCCATCTCTCTACGGTTGTGTGATTAAAATCTCTGCTTTCTTTTAATCATTGGATATTCTCAGCATATAAAGACCGCTCTCAAGGCGTAGCTGTGGGACTACTTCATAGGCCCTCTCCGGAACATGATGGCTCCCTGCTTCAAGTCCAATAGGACTGTACCTACTGAGCTTCGAATCTCTTTGACCTATTCTGTTTCTGACTCTTAGACTCTCTATTAGAGGAACTTACCTGATTAGGTCAGGCTCACCCATATTAAAAGAGAGAGGATATAACAAAATCTGCACACTCTATTAGAGGTCATCTTAAAATTCTGACTATCCAGTTATATAGGTTACAAGTACTTTGTCACAGTTTGTGACTTGTTTTTCACCTTAAGAAATAGTGCTTTGTGATAAAAAATACATTTTTTGTCTTTTTTTTTTTAATTTTTTTAACGTTTTTATTTATTTTTGAGACAGAGAGAGACAGAGCATGAACGGGGGAGGGTCAGAGAGAGAGGGAGACACAGAATCGGAAGCAGGCTCCAGGCTCCGGGCCATCAGCCCAGAGCCCGACGCGGGGCTCGAACTCACGGACCGCGAGATCGTGACCTGGCTGAAGTCGGCGCTTAACCGACTGCGCCACCCAGGCGCCCCATTTTTTGTCTTTTAATATTGAAATATAATTTAAATATAACATTATATTAGTTCCAGGTATACAACATAATGATTCTATATATGTTTATATTACAAAATGATCACTGTAATGTGTCTAGTTAAAATTCATCACCACACATGGATACAAATTTTTTTTTTTTTGTGATAAGAAGTTTTAAGATCAATTCTCTTAAAAATTTTCAAGTATGCAATACAGTATTGTTAACTGTAGACACCATGATGTATATTATATCCCTGACTTATTTATTTTGTAACTAAAAGTTTATACCTTTGGGCCATCTTCACCCATTTTACCCATCTCCCACCTCCTGTCTCTGGTAACCACCGATCTATTCTCTGTATCTATGAGTTAAGTTTTTTCTGTTACTTTTTTTTAGGTTCCACACATGGGTGAGATCATGTGGCATTTGTCTTTCTGTTTCTCTCTCTGCCTTATGTCACTTAGCATAATGCCCTCAAGGTCCATCCATGTTGTCACAAATGGCAAAATTTCTTTCTTCTTCAGGGATGAAAATATTCCTGTGTGTGTGTGTGTGTGTGTGTGTGTGTGTGTGTGTATGTGCGTGCACATGCACATGTGCATGTATGCGTGTGACATATCTTTATTCATTCATTGACCAGTGTTTCCATTGGGTCGTTTCTATGTCTTGGCTATTGTAAATAATGATACAATGAATACGGGGGTACAGATGTCTTTTTCAGTTAAGTGTTTTCATTTGCTTTGGATATAGTCCCAGAAGTAGAATTGTTGTATCATATGATAGTTCTATTTTTAATCTTTTGAGGATCCTCCATATTGTTTTCCGTAGTGGCTACACTAATTTACATTCCCACCAACAGAACACAAGAGTTCTCTTTTCTCCATATCCTCACCAATGCTTATTTCATATCTTTTTTTTAATTTATTTTTTAAATTTACATCCAAGTTATTTAGCATATAGTGCAACAATGATTTCAGGAGTAGATTCTTTAATGCCCCTTGCCCATTTAGCCCATCCCCCCCCTCCCACAAAACCTCCAGTAACCCTCTGTTTATGCTCCATATTTAAGAGTCTCTTATGTTTTGTCCCGATCCCTGTTTTTATATTATTTTTGCTTCCCTTCCCTTATGCTCATCTGTTTTGTATCTTAAAGTACTCATAAGAGTTAAGTCATATGATATTTGTCTTTCTCTTACTGACTAATTTCACTTAGAATAATACCCTCTAGTTCCATCCACGTAGTTCCAAATGGCAAGATATCATTCTTTCTAATTGCCAAGTAATACTCCGTTGCATATATATACCACATCTTCTTTATCTATTCATCCATCAATGGACATTTGGATTCTTTCCATACTTTGGCTATAGTTGATAGCACTGCTATAAACATTGGGGTGCCTGTGCACCTTCAAAACAGCATATCTGTATCCCTTAGATAAATACTTAGTAGTGCAATTGCTGGGTCATAGGGTAGTTCTTTTTTTAATGTTTTGAGGAAACTCCATACTGTTTTCCAGAATGGCTGCACCAGTTTGCATTCCCACCAACAATGCAAAAGAGATCCTCTTTCTCCACATCCTCGCCAACATCTGTTGTTGCCTGAGTTGTTGAAGTTAGCCATTCTGACACGTGTGAGGTGATATCTCATTGTGGTTTTAATTTGTATTTCTCTGATGATGAGTGATGAGCATTTTTTCATGTGTCAGTTGGCCAGCTGGATGTCTTCTTTGAAGAAGTGTCTGTTTTTTGCCCATCTTCACTGGATTATTTATTTTTTGAGTGTTGAGTTTGATAAGTTCTCTATAGATTTTGGATATTAACCCTTGATCTGATATGTTGTTTGCAAATATCTTTTCCCATTCCATCGGTTGCCATTTAGTTTGGCTGATTGTTTCCTTCACTGTGCCAAAGCTTTTTATTTTGATGAGGTCCCAATAGTTCATTTTTGCTTTTGTTTCCCTTGCCTCCAGAGATGTGTTCAGTAAGAAGTTGCTGCAGCCAAGATCAAAGAGGTTTTTGCCTGCTTTCTCCTCGAGGATTTTGATGGCTTCCTGTCTTACATTGAGGTCTTTCACCCATTTTGAGTTTATTTTTGTGTATGGTGTAAGAAAGTGGTCTAGGTTCATTTTGCTGCATGTCACTCATGCATTCAGTTCTGTTTAATGTATGCTTGATTTATTGCCAACTTTAATCTTCTTCAATTATGGCTTTCGGTTTGTGTCTTTTTAAATAAATTTCCGAGCACCACTTGCTGATCAGACTGTCTTTATTCCATTGGATATTCTGTCCTGCTTTGTCAAAGATTAGTTGGCCATATGTTTGTGGGTCCATTACTGAGTTCTCTATTCTCTTCCATTGATCTGAGTGTCTGTTCTTGTGCCAGTACCATACTGTCTTGATCATTACAGCTTTGTAGTACAGCTTGAAGTCCGGGATTGTGATGCCTCCTGCTTTGGTTTTCATTTTCAAGATTGCTTTGGCTATTCATTATCTTTTTGATAACAACCATTTTAAGAGTTATCAAGTGATATCTTATTGTGGTTTTAATTTTCATTTCCCTGATTAGTGACGGTGAACATCTTTTCCTGTACCTATTGTCCATCTCATGTCTACTTAAAAAAAAAAAAAAGTCTGTCCATTCAGATCCTCTTTCCATTTTTTTAAATCAGATTGTCTGTTTGGGTTGTTGTTTTTGTTTTTGTTTTTTTGGTATTGAGTTCTGTTTAATATGTGCTTAATTTATTGCCAACTTTAATCTTCTTCAATTATGGCTTTCGATTTGTGTCTTTTTAAATAAATTCTTCCTCATCTTAAATGTCTCATCTTTCTGGTGAGAGTATTGACTTGTGTTTTATATGTGAATCATTACTAAGTTTATACTAAAAGGTGTATGTATACAGTGGGGGTTAGGTTTCCAAGCTACTTCTTCCATCTAATTAACAATTCTACTACCATTGTAACTATATTATCTATTATCACCTCTACTATGTGTCAAGTGTCCATAGTAAAATAACAATATTTCTAGAATAACTGATGTCAGTCAGTCCCTGTTTTTGACTTTTTTTTTTTTTTTGGTCTCTTTGTTGCTAATACCTCCAACATCTGTAATAAAACTTATCTTTGGTATTTCTTATTAGTGATTTGAATATGTTTTCTATTTTCAAATATTTATTCTTTGAACATGAGTTTTTTTAGAAGTATGTTTTTACATTTTGAAAAATAAGGGTTCTTTTTGGTTTGTTTACTTCAGCACTCCTATTGATTTCTCACATGTTTGATTATACTAAAAGCAATGATACCTATAAGTTTATCTGCCATTTATTAGGAACAGAGGAAAATATGCTAAAATCTGCTACTTACAAGTGAATTTGTCAATTCATGTTTGTGTCTTAAATTTTTTTTAAATATCTTTGAAGTGTCTCTAATTAGATTAATAGAAGTTTAAAATTACCATATTTCTCTGATAAATGAGATTATTTCACTACTTTTCTGAGATTAATATAATCTTTCCTTTGTGTATTTTATGTTTTCATCTTGTGGAACCACTTACTTGTGTTGTTAAGTGTAGATATGTTTAATTGAGCATATAGCTGCTTATTTTGTTTGCTAATCTTTAATTTAGTAAGTGACAAATTTTAATGTGACAAATTAGTATGCATGCATGTCTAATGACATATTAAAGAATAAATTATGCTTTTTTTTTTTACCTTTTGTCACACTTTGTTTAATTTTATTCTCTATTCTTCTATTTAGAAAGTAGATTAAATTCTTCTCATTTGATCATTTTCTTCTACTAGTTTGGAGTCACATATTCTATTTCAATTATTAGATGTTACTATCAGCATTACCTTTTGAATACTTAATTTGAAATTGATCAATACCTAGTCTTCTACCAGGCACTAAACGACAACAGATTTCTTTATTTCTAGTAACAATCTTTCCTAAATTATTTGCTATCTTTGTCCATCATTTTTTAATTGTTTATTTACTGCCTCATTAGCAATTTGGCTACTATTATTTTTTTGTAGTCAATGTGTATTTAGATATATCTTCATGTTTGTCATTTTATTAGTTTACTATTTTTGTTAAGATAACCCTCATTTTTTTTTATTCTCTTGACTTAACCTTTACAGTTCCTTTAATGAAGGTCTATTGACATTAATTATGTCAGTTTGAATTATATGAAAGTATTCTTACTTTACTATTGTTAATTAAAATATATTTTTATGTGCTATATATTGTAGGTGAGTTATTTTTTTTAAATATTACTGTTGCTAAGTAATTTGCTCTCAGCCTTACTTTCCGTTTTAGGTACTCTGTATTTTATCTTTGAATTCTTTTAAGATATTGTCTTTATCTTTGGGGTTTGTGTTTTCAGCACTCTATTAATATAATTATTTATTTGAGATTAGTTGAACTTCCTGAATCTGAGTATTTGTTATTTTTGTTTTTGAATTGTATATCATCATTTTTTACATCTGCATTTTCCTCATTTTACCTATTTCTCTCTGCTCCCCAGAACCCCATTGGATTATAGCATACTCCTTATCATGCTATTTTCATGTCTCTTAGACATTTGTTAATATTTTCCATTTCTTTTCATCCCTGGGCTCCATTCTGAGTAAATCCACATGACATAGCCCCATTTCAATAATTTTCAACAGTATCCACACTGCTCTTTATCTTATCCATCAAAGTTCTAGTTTGAATTATCATGCTTAACTGCATTTAGAAAGTTTCCATAGAACTTTTTTCAAATATAAGTCATTGTGATGGATTTTTTTTATATTTTCATGCTCTTGGTATGCTCTTTCTTTAAATGTGTGTAAATGTTATATTCTGCCTTTGATAATGGCAGTACCTACTAGAGGTTTGATCCTGTTGTTTCAATGGACTCTCATTATGACAGCATATGTCCTCAGAATTTTTCTGATTTTGAGCATGAGTTCATGATCCATGGAAGTTTATTGTGAAAATTTCTTGAACCCTGATTATAAAATGTGTCCTGCTAGATATAATTTTGGTTTATGCTTCTAGAAGAGGTAACTACAAACCTGAAACTAACTTGTATGTTTTCTGGCTTGAGGTTGTTTCTATCATATAAGTCACCTGATGGCCAACATGTGGATAAGAATTATTTTCCTACTGAGCACCTGGATGGCTTAGTTGGTTGAACGTCCAACTTTGGCTCAGGTCATGATCTCATGGTTCGTGAGTTCAAACCCTGTGTCAGGCTCTGTGCTGACATCTCAGAGCCTAAAGCCTGTTTCAGATTCTGTGTCTCCTTCTCTCTCTGCCCCTCCCCCACTCACACTCTGTCTCTCTCAAAAATATGTAAATTTTAAAAAAATAATCATTTTTCTTATTTTCCTCACAACCTATAGTCAAGTTTAAAACCACCAAGTACCAAACTGATTCAATCCACAATGTATATGTGCTTTTTTCCTGTTTTCCAACTAACGGTTTGTTGGGATTTGCTCTGGATGGTGATGAACTTCTCATACTATCTCCCATCATGAGAAGTTCCTAGGGTGCATCCCCTCTGTCCCTTATACAGCCTATTAGAGGTCTCTAGCCCATCAGGGATAGGCAATGCTTAAATGACACACTGGCTTTACAGATCAATCACATTGATAGAACATTTTTTTTTCACCACAGTGTATCTGCAATGACTTCTTTATATTATTTGTATACTTAGTATTCTATTTACTAAAAACTTTTTAAAGTACATTTTTTATCAAACATTTTTAGGCACTCTCTAGTGGGAACATTGTTTAGATATCCATTCTAACATATTGCTGGACAAATGTCCTTGTTCTTTAGTTCCTAGACATTTTTGTGCATAAGATAAAAGCAACCACAAATAATTATATAATTTACTATAAGGTAACCTTTAGAAAAATGATTCTTCTGATCATTTTAAACACATCACAATAAAGACAAAATCTACAGAATTTTGAAGCTTATACAATTTATTACTATATTTAAAACTTAATTAATTCTATATATCAATGTCATGATTAGTTTATTTCTTCATTGTTTTTAAACCTGTTTTCATAGCTTCCTGAAGGCAAAGCTCTATTTATTTTTTATATTTTCTTAGGATTTCTGTAATCCTACCAGAACCAAGAGACAAACACTTCCATCTTAGACAAACTGACATAGAATTCGATTTTTTAAAAACTGATTTTTGTTTGCAACATACTCATTTTGCATTCTCAAAATGTAAATTGAAAACCAATCCTTTGGGCAAGTGACTGAATTTTCTTTATAGAGTTCTTCTTCCCTATGACATTAAAAAGCATTCTAAATTCATTCTCATTGTTCACTTATATTTTACCTTTTTGGTACCTGGCATCTTTCTCTAAAAAGATTTATTTTTAAACATTTCATGGCCAGTAGCATATAAACAATTGTTCTGTCACCACAACATATTTGGTCTATTAGCTTTGTTAAAATGTGTATTCTTACTGGTATTTTATTATAATTTGTAGGATCTTCTATATGTTTTATCTCCCAAGAGCTGATTGATTGAGCTTATGCTGTTATGTAAGATAGTTCTCTCTCTTATTTTGGATACATTTATTATTAATATATCATTTTAGGACACAATGGTTAACAATATTACTTGGTCACTTTTATGAGCACCAGAACTAATCAGTCATTAGTATATACTAACACTCCATGTTTTCAAAGCCTTCTTAGCTTACTCCCAGCTCCCTATATCTAATTAAGAAAGAAGTGCATATCTTATACACAAACAATGGATTGGAGAAACCGAATGCCATCTATAAATACTCCCGCCTACATATTAAAATCTATTAAAAGTCAAATTTTATTCACTTCTTTAAATTTTGCCTTATAACTACATTTCATATACTTTGTATTCCTATTTTTCATTTAAGGGGCCATCATTCACAAATACAACCTCTTTCAGTGAACCAAAACTCTCCTGATGCTTTTTTTTCTTCTGATGATAAAACTGTCGCCATGTCAGGATGCCTGCGTGACTTGGTTGAGCATCTGACTTCAGCTCAGGTGAGGTCATGATCTCATGGTTTGTGAGTTCAAACCCCACATGTGGTTCAGTGCAGAGCCCGCTTCGGATACCTCTGTCTCCCTCTTTATCTTCACTCTCTCTCTCTCTCTCTCTCTCAAAAATAAATGAACGTTAAAAAAAAATTGTCACCATGTGGCCACTGGGAAAACCTTTAAGTCTTCCTTCAAATAATCTCTGACTCTTTCCAGAAAGTCCATTCATAGGTTCCATCATGGTCAAGAGCTACTGAAATTGTAGACCTCAAAGAACAGTTGAGCCCAACCTCACTTTACAACTCTCAAACAGAACATTCTCATCCCACATACTTTCAAAAGGTTTCATTCTGTGTGAACCTTGAAGGTGAATTTCCCTTTGTGCATCATAAAGAAAATTCTAAACAAAATAAAATAATATAATGATAAGAAATTTATAAATCAATCTGTACATTAAAAAACATCCCAGTTAAATCCCCATGAATATTTTTATAGAACAAAATGAATATGTGCAGATTATTGATCAATTTTATAATATAAAAGCATGAGTAGATATAATAAAATGTACCAGTGGATTAAAATAAATTAAGTTCTTATTTGTAAGAGGGCAGGTCAATGTAACAAAATAAAACAAAAGCACGATATTTTTATATGAGAAATTAGGATATATGATAAAGGCACATTTTATATCACCTTGAGAAAGAATAGGAAAACTGGAAATCATTTTGAAAAAAACTTACTTGATAACATATTTTAGGTATTAAAGACACACAATACATACATATCAATTTATATAAGGACTAGGACAAAAGAGAAGGAAATGTATATGTATATATAAATGACCTTAGCCTAAGTCACCTTTGGAATATACAGAATAATGCCACCCCAGGGTATCTATATTCTAACCCCCTGATCTTGTGAATATGTTAACTTTACACCTTACATGGCAGAAGGAACTTTGTAAATTGATTAAATTGAGGATCTTGAGTTGGGGAAATTATCCTGGATTATCTGATAAAAAGGAGGCAGTAGGGGTCACAGTCAGAGAAGGTAATGTAAGGATGAAGTGGAGAAGGAAAGGAGATATGGGAACAGAAACACAGAAACATGAGAGAGAGAAAGAGAGAGAGACTGACAGACTAACAGAGGAAGATGCTACATCCATTGCTGGCGTTGAAGATGGAAGGTGGATGCATAGGCAAAGAATCTGGGAGGACTATTAAGGCTAGAAAAAGTCAAGGCAACAAATTCTCCCCTACATCTTTCAGAAGGAATACAGCCCTGCCAGCCACTTTTAGATTTTGGCCTCTGTGACTGTTTTGCAATGAGTTTGTGCTGATTTAAGCTGCTAGGTTTATGGAAATTGATTACAATAGCAGCATAACCTTACTAAACTAGAAACAGAAACAAGAATTGATGTGGGAAAACAATTACAAATTTTTTATGTCATAACAATTTTTAAAAATGATTTAGATGATATTTCATACAAATAAGGCAAGTGACAGGATAGTGTATAGAACTCGTAACCTGTATAAAATGCAAAAATTAGTACACAGATTATCAATAGAGCTCATTTAAGAGAAAGAACAGAGAGCCCTGCAATATTTATGCAAAAGGATATAAATGTTAATTAACAAATAGGAAAAGCAAATATGAAGAGATTACATATCTTCAAGATTAAAAGAAATTATTAAATATGTCTTTTTTTGTAAGAAATTGTGCCTAGGTACTTGTATTTCTTTAGTGTTTGCTATAATGGCAATCAATTTGTAAATATAATATTTGTATGTCTATGCTTAGTTCATTTAGCAAGAGTTAAATTAAAAACAAATGTTTAGTGCATTGTGGCTGTTTACTATATATGTATATTTACTGAATAAATAAACCAATAGGTGAAAAAAATGCCTTTTTTTCTTCTCAGTCAAGCTATAAAAGTTTGAATACTTAATCTAGTAAGTATTTATGGTTGGCTTATTTGCAACAATTTAAAAATAGAATACCAAAAGTTTGTATTTTTTGTTTATTTGTTTGTTTATTTGTAATGTTTATTTATTTTTGAGAGAGAGAGCATGCACATGAACAGAGCAGGGGCAGAAAGAGAGGGAAAGAGAGAATCCCAAGATTCTTTCGTGCTGATAGCATGGAGTCCAATGCGGGTCTCAAACTCATGAACCGACATCATGACCTGAGCTGAAATCAAGAGTTAGGTGTTCAACTGACTGAGCCACTCAGTCACTTCTAGAATACCAGAAGGTTTGATTATTGTACTATTAAAATTAATAATTTATATACTCTACACAATGAGATCTTATTATTTTATTAATTTTCATTTTGCCTATGTCAGGGGCCATCTTTAAGATCAAAAAGTGTTTGAAAACATGAATAACACAATGTAATCATTTTTATAAGTAGAGACACACATGATTGAGACTAAATATCTGGGAGAAAAAGTATGAGGTAATTCAGTCACTTTATTTCAAAATAAATTTTACATAAATAAGTACATTAATTTGCTCTTCTTAAAAGAAAAACTGATCAGAACTGATGCGTGGGGAACAAAAATTCTTCTTTCATTCTTAAATTACTGTTTGACCTTAAACAAGTCATAAAATTCTGGATTTTGTGGTTCTTATCTATAAGGTAATAAAATTTATTATAAATCAAGCAGAAGGAAGACATCTTATCTTGGGGTGAGTGGAATTTATAATACATATAACAGCAAAGAGAGAACCCATAAAATAAAATTATAGGAATATTAGAGATAAAAATCAAGATACTTCAAACTGACATTTTTATTCTGATTTTTTGCTAACCACCTCTTAAGACTCGTTCAGCTTTATCATTCACTGGGGCATATTAAATTTGTCTCTCCCACCCTCAGCTTTATCAACTTTAAATATGTCTTTATATTCCATTCCTTCCAAAAGCTCTTGTGCATCTGTGTATTCACTTTTAATTACTAAATATATGCATTTGAAAACTTGTTTTGCAAAAATTAACAATTAGTTGTCTTACAAAATGGATTTTCTATCTATCATCTATCTATATACAACTTGTATTGTTTGAAAAGGAATTCATAAAAATGCTATTCAGAGAAATCTGCACCCCCATGCTCACTGCAGCATTATTCACAATAGCCAAGATATGGAAACAACCCAAATATCCATAGACAGATCAATATTTAAAGAAAATGTGATAAATACATACAGTGGAATACTATTCAGTCTTAAAAAAGAGATTCTGCCATTCACAACAACACAAATGAACTCATTTGTCATAGATAACTTTATGCTAAGTGAGATAAGCCAGACACATGAAAAGTACTGCATAAATCCACTTATAAGAGGTATTTAAAATAACCGAACTCTCAGAAGCAGAGAAAAGAATGGTGCTTAGCAGGAGTTGGCGGGGAGGGGGGAGATGGGGAGTTAATTGCTCAAAGGGCATAAAGTTTCAGTTATGCAGGATGAATAACCCCTAGAAATCTACACTACAACATTGTGCCTATAGTGAACAATACTGTATTAGACACTTAAATATTTGTTCAGAGGGTAAATCTCCTGTTAAGTGTTCTTACCACAAGGAGAAAACCAAATGAAAAGAAACACAAAAAAACTTATGAGTGTGATAAATATTCGATTACCTTGATTATTAATGATGTTTTCATGGGTGTAGGCATATGTCCAAACTCATCAAATTGTATACATTAAATATGTGCAATATTTTGTATATCAACTATTACCTCTGTAAGCTGTCTGAAAGAAAAATGGAATAAAAAAGAAAGCAATGCCAGTGATACTACCATTAGTAAGACACACACTAAGTTGCTTTTGCCATGTGGTAATGAATTCTAATTGGCCTGTTTCCAGTCGTTCCAGTTTTGATTTTCCTGAAATCATATAAGCCCTCTGGCTAGTCTATAATTGACATAAATATACAGTTTTAGTAAATATGAAATCTATAATTAATGTTAAGACTAGAAATAGCACTACTGTAAAAATAACTTATCAGCCATATGTAAATGAATCAACAAGAGAAAAGCATCATCTCACAATGAATTAAATTTATCTTTTATAGCATTGGAAAATACATAACCAAATTGCATGAGAAGACTTCTAGCATAAACTGAGCCAATATGATGATAGAAAGAATAGGAAAGTAGCTAATAATATTGGAGCATATAATAAATGATAAGATTTTGTATTTTCAGAGGATCGTGATTCAATAAAAGACATTTTAACTTCAATGTCTTCTTTCTGATTAACTCTCAGAATTGATGAGAAAAGGAAGTGTGGTTATCAAAATTGGAAATTTTAATAAAATTCTCCTTTCATTGTTTTGGTGAAAAATTTATGCAGCAAATATATAGAATTGTTGACAAAATTTAAACTATAGTCATAAAATTTATGTATGTTCCAGAACATTTTAATAAGAAAAAGATGTCCAGTTATTCACATGGCTATCTTGCATTTACGTAAATTTTCTCGTTTTACTATTAATATGATAAATTGTGTTGAGATAATCTTTTAACTTTAGAAATAGCCTGAATTCTTGAAGTAATTCTAATGTGTCATGATGAGTTATTCATTTAAAATAGTTGAGGCATCAATTTGCTTTTACTTAATTTAGGATTTCATATCTATTATAATGCAGGAAATAAGTCTGTCATTGTTGTACTGCATATTTCACCAGATACAGTTTTATCAAACTATCACATTTATTAGCATAACATATGACATTTTATTAAAATATTTTAAAGTTTCACCTGCATGTATATTATTCAAACTCTGAATTAAAATAATACATTCATAGAGTCCATTTTGGTTCTTCAGTGGCACAGCAGAATTTAAATGACCTTACTGTTCCTCCTAAGAGTTAGAGTTTTATATTTAAAAAAACTTACAGACGGGGTTCAGTGGGGGTGGGAGGGTGGGGGGGGGGAATAGGATTTTCAACTGTTATCTTGCTCTTGATACAGACTCTTGTGAGGTGGCACTCAGTTTTGGAAGAGGCCTTCTCCTTCCTGCATTCTAATAAATAAGCCATGTCTGTTTCTCTCCCCCGTAATAAGTAAGTAAGTGGGGCGCCTCAGTGGCTCAGTCGGCTGAGCGTCCGACTTCGGCTCAGGTCAAGATCTCACGGTTCCTGAGCTCCAGTCCCGCATCAGGCTCTGTGCTGACAGCTCAGAGCCTGGAGCCTGCTTCAGATTCTGTGTCTCCCTCTCTCTCTCTGCCCCTCCCCTGCTCACCCTCTGTCTCTCCCTCTCTCTCAAAACTAAATAAACATTAAAAAACATTTTAAAAAGTAAATTAATAAAAATAAAAAGATTATAACAATTTATCATCTCACATTTTTGTTCAGTAACTAAGTCATTAAATTTGATTCTTTACTGCTTTTTTGGTATATTTTATTTATTTATTGTTTACATTGAATATAATGAAAATTTAATACTAATGTGTTTTTCTTTGAATACAATGTTATTTAATTCCTGAGTAATTGAGAAATATTAGAAAATTCTAAGGGACTTAATACTTTTCATTTTGTCCAGTTGTTTTTTATTCTTTGTTTGCAGGTTTGTGACAATTTTGTCTGAAAATCCTGTTCCTATTTCATTATTATTTATCGATACTAAAATAGAAAATTTCCCAATAAATCTTTTCTGATACATTTAAAAAGGTTAATTTTATGTTTATTTTTCCAAAGATTAGTGTAAATCTATTATATCATGTTGATTAGACGAATAAAATCTTGTATATTTTAAATTCTAGAGATTTATTATTTTGAGATGAATTTAAGATGGAAAAGATGAAACATGAACTTTTATGCCACCTTGAGCTAGTATTTTCATAATTATTGAACTGACGAATTTCTTCATGAATAGTGGGTATAAGTTGGATGCAAACACCATTGAAGCTAGTGGCAGTCATGGGACACAGGTCTGGCTAATAACTAAGCAGAAGTTTCTCAAAAGCTTTTCTTAAAAAAAGTGGGCTTCACTAGCAGTCACCCTTTTGTCCTTTGCCCTTCAACTTTCCCCAATCTTTGTGTATATTGTAAGGATGGCATAAGAGGAATATATATTTCATATATATATATATATGATATATATTATATAAGATAATACATACTATATATTTCTAAAAAATACATATTGTGTATTTCTATATATTATATATATATATGTATACATATGTACATACACATACATGGATAAGGACATGTATATAGGAGCCATAGATTTATTATTAATACATATTTATAATATTAATAAACATTAATAATAACTATATGTGTTTAGAATGTTTATTATTTACATATTTATATTTCTTTTTATACTATTTATTAATGAGTATTAAGAAAATATTGATAAGTATTTATTGTTTGTTATGCATTTTGTTACATGTATAATAATAAGGCCATTAAAAAAACAAAACTGGTAGAAAATATAGAAGGTGACTTACCTTCTTAACTTGGAGATGGGTGGATTAGAACTTTGTATGCCTGAAAGTTGTGGAGAAACATAATGTAAAAATATATTATAAGAATATATATGTACATGTGGGGGCACTGAGTGTCTCAGTCAGTTAAGCATCCCACTCTTGATTTTGGCTCAGGTTATGATCTCACAGTTTTGTGAGTTGAAGCCCTGCATTGGGGTCTGCACTGACATATTCTCCCTCTTGCTCTTCCCCTCCCCCACTCATGCTCTCTCTCTCTCTCTCTCTCTCTCTCAAAATAAATAAACTTTAAAAAAATTTAAAAAATATATATGTGTGTACATGCATGCATATAAACATACATACTTAAATACGTATATTATATGTGTATTTACAAAATTAAAAGCATCTTTAATATCCAAATCTCTTAGAAAATATCAAAAGAAAAAATAACTGAAATGCATTTTACATAAACCTTCAAGGACTAAAGTTGTTAAAATGCCTTTGATAAACTGGGTGGCACAAATTAAATTCTAATTTACGAATGGTAATTGTAGCTATAGTGAATAATCTACTTCTGAAAAGAAGTGGAATCTAGCAAATGACCTGCAAGAATGTAAGACAACAAGGGAATACTGTTTTCAGACACAACTAATTCCTGCCTGACTCAGCCACCCTATTACCATATGTGTTTTCATGAAAGAGTTGAGTGAGGGGCGCCTGGGTGGCGCAGTCGGTTAAGCGTCCGACTTCAGCCAGGTCACGATCTCGCGGTCCGGGAGTTCGAGCCCCGCGTCAGGCTCTGGGCTGATGGCTCGGAGCCTGGAGCCTGTTTCCGATTCTGTGTCTCCCTCTCTCTCTGCCCCTACCCCGTTCATGCTCTGTCTCTCTCTGTCCCAAAAATAAAAATAAAAAACATTGAAAAAAAAATTAAAAAAAAAAAGAGTTGAGTGAACTGTACCAATAAAGAATACTAACAATTGTGGTCTCTGTAAATTGGCTGTGGGACATTACTAACTAAACATAATACTATTAGAAAAAATTCCAATATTTGTACCTTTGGAACCACAATGACATTAATCAATAGTAAGAGAGATATTAGAACTTCCAGGAGTAGTAGTCATTAAGGTACATCTCTTTATATTCAGATTTCCAGTCTTCTACCAACTTATTCAAAGAAGTTGAATAAGAACTTATTCAAAGAAATGGTAAGAAAGGAATGAAAAGGTCATATTAGAAGTTGTGTAAAATAATCGTCTGGGAAAAAGGGAAGAAACTTTAACTTAAATATAGTGTGATTGCCTCATTAAAGTCTCAGGAAACAAAGAGAGAGGAAGGAAGGAAGGAAGGGAGGGAGGGAGGGAAGGAGGGAAGGAGAACTCAATGAAAAAATAGCAGAAAAACTGGACACACACACACACATGGGATCACCCATAGCTGTGTGATTTGTTAATATATCCACACAAACAATCACCATCATTCAAGAAGTTAAGCAATAACATCAATCTCTTATATGTAGAGATCAGTGCCATTGCACTAAAGCCACAAGTCAGTTTAGGTCCAGTCAAAATAATCACATAGAGTTATAAAATGGGTGGGGAGTGAGCAATCAATTCATGATGATGGATATGTGTTTACAAAATATAAATGGAACCCTAAAATAAGTCAAGAATGATGCAATGAAAATTACCATTTTAATGGATGGCTTTTTCAAAGAGCTAATACTGTTTTGTCTTTCCTAGCATGTCCAACATCCACATAAATATTTAGTATCTGAATCCTCTTTTGGGGAAAGTGCAGAGGAGAAAACCACTTCTCAAGGCTCTCTTATTTTATTATTTTTTTAGTTTACTTATTTTGAGAGCAAGAAAACACGAGTAGCAGAGGGGCAAAGAGAGAAAGGGAGAGAGAATTCCAAGCAGGCTCTGTACTGTCAGTGCACAGCCCGATGTGGTGCTTGAACCCATGAACCATGAGATCTTGATCTGAGCAGAAGTCAGATGCTTAACCGACTGAGCCCCCCAGGTACCCATACAGGCTCTCTTTTAAAAGGGACACACATTATTTTCAAGAGACAGTTGTCAAGTTATACTTTCATCATTTCATCTCTAATTCAAAGGCCCAAGGATGTGCAAGCTAAAGAGACAGGAGTTATTGACAACTAAAAACATGAAGACATGAAGGGTCTTGTGGCCTGAGTGAGGTGGGAGAGAGGCTCTGTGGTGAAGCACTGTATTAGGCTCTTTGTCACCCTCTCTAAAATGAAATGTAATGTAATGTAAACAGGGAAACACACTTAGATTTCAAGACTTGATTATCTGATTTTTATAGTGAGGCTAGAAATAAATTGTCTTCACAGATGAAGATCATAGCCCCCTCAGCTTCAGCTTTAGTAGCTAAACATTTATGAGGCACCCCTGGTATGAGGGTGAAATCTCAACAGAGTGCTGACACGGAAGAAGCTTTCCATGGAACAAAATACTCTAATTCTACTGATAACTAGTTGAGTGATCTTTGAGATAGTCATGTTTCTATGCCCTATTTTCTTTATTTTTCTAAGGAAGATGATCTACTACATCAATGGCTTTCAAAATCTTTTTTTTTTCTAGCCAGAGTTTACTTCATTTTTAGCAAAGTCATATATTTTAACTTCTGTTACTTAAACTTTTTAAAGTAAAGCTAGTCTAGTGAAACTGAAGGATTAAAAATCTGAAGCCCCAGGACTCAACTGGCCATATAAATCTGCAAAAAAAAAAAAAAAAAAATCCAGAAATGACTCAGATCAAACAGTCTATAATTCCACCATTACTAAAACTGATTGGCATTCAGTTTTATTTTTATGATTCAAACTCAGATAATCCTTTATTCAGGTCTGGTTTCTTGAATGACTTTTTCACAAACAAAAGCACAGTGACTACTCCATCCCACCTCTGAGAAATTATTAGAAAACAACCTGCTTCGTCCCTGAACACTTTTACCTTCCACCTAGGGAGTGCTTTTGAGCATTATCTGAGGCCTCTCTAGACACAATTCTTTCTCAGAAAGAGTGGCATCTTGCCTGCCTTCCTAGATAGACTTTTCCTCAAGGAATTTATGACCATTCACTCTGCCCAGCAGGTCAGGGCTCAAACAAACAAACAAAAGACCCTTAAGGGAGATGCTAGCAATTTAATGAGACAATTAGTTGTGGTGGCCTTGAGGTTAAGTGCTTTTGAAGATTTCAGGTTATTTCTAAGGGAAATCGTTTCTGACTGGCTACGGTTATCACTCCTCCGGCTGTCACTATCAACCTAAATCCTAATCTCATTCTTTAATGAATGACATATCAACCTATGGCAAATCTTTTTCCTCTCCCTGGAAAATTTGTTTTCCCATATCTCAAGAAGATTGGTTCCCTGTAGTCCACAACTAGGAGGCTCCAGAAATTAAGTATTTGGCTTAATTTTTCAAAAACAGTCCAGTGATCATCATTAGTTATAATCATTGAAAACTGATTATATGTCAATAATGAGAAACATTAATTTCGAGAATAAACACGTACTTAGAGAGATATGGGAGATACAAACATCAAAGCAAAATATGCGTTGGATGTAGTAAACTTAAATTGAAGGTGTAAAATCAAGGCCTTCCTCTGAAAGAGAATTTTAGTAAATATAATATTTTGCTGGAGAAAAATGGGTTTGATTTATGGCTATGTGTGTACTTGTGCAATGATATACAAGTTTGCTCTTTATCTGTTTTATTTATTTATTTATTTATTTATTTATTTATTTATTTATTTAGTATTTAATGATTTAGTCATTATGAGGAAAGAAAAGATATGATTGGTACTAAAACACACTTTGACTTCACTGAATTTTCTTAGAGAAAGTTTAGGTTAAGCACAAGATAAAATGCTACCAGCAAGTTAATGTAGTTATACTTCAGAGGTTTATCTCTTTGATAATGTCTGCTTAAGCAATATAATGTCATTTTATTCATGAAAGAACTCATTTTTTATATCTTCTGAAGCTTCAACCTCCTTTTCTATATATATTTTGAAACTTTATATGTCAGGAAGAGAAGTAAAATACTCATAGATGATCTTAGGTTAACAACAAAGGACATCTCTAGCATCAAATAGCTATATATAATAATTATGTATAATTTAAATATCTTGCTCTTTGATGAAAAGTATATGGAAATGTTTAAAGTGAAAAGAAATGAATTTTAAAAAGCAATCTTTTTAGTAGTTAATGGTACATATACATAGACTCACTCAAGAAAATTACATTTTAATTATAAGTATTGTAATCATTTAGTTTACGAAATAATTTTCCTTTTTAAGTTTTTAGAATTTTCCATTCAATTTCACTTTTACATTTGTGTTTCTGAATAGGTTTATATAAAATCCAAACTTGATTGGATTAAGAAAGCTACAAATGAAATTATCCAAGTAACATGCAATGTTTGTCCTTGGTTATAGATTGAATTAAGCAGTATCTACCAAATGATATGTAAAATATTATGTAAACTCACTTATGTAAATATTATGTAAACATAAATTTTGGAGTTTGCCCATTAAATGAAAACATGAAATATTTGTTTTTGGTTTTGAATGTGACTTTACTTTTGGGGTGAACAGTATTCTACTTATGATTATCCATCCTCATTTGGATTCAAAATGTTAAGCAGGTGTGCACACAGTGCTTTAGGATTTATCACTAAAAAATGTTTTCCCTATCCTGGTTTGAACTCAGAAAGTATTATAAGTCATATAAAACTAAGATTCAAGGTACACATACTAAATGTATTTGTATTTATAAAGTGTCCTGAATATGAGAATGTAACTAATCAGCATAACTATATCAGATACTTTTTCATAAGTATCAAACAGAAATGGTGGTTAAACCAATTTGAGCCTTACTCATCAAACTTAGGAAAAAAAATCAGACATAAAGAGATATAAACAAGCAACGGTTTTAGGTATCCTTGCAGAAGGTGTATCTTCTGTGATGGTCAGATAGAAGAGTAATTAGTATACAAAGGAGTGACTCAAAATGTAGTCCACAGATTTTTGTCTGTGAATATTTTCCTTCAACTGTCAGTTGAAGGAAACTGTCAGTTGTCAGTCCTGATGAGTTAGGTAGAAATTCTAGAGTGTTGTACTCTCTTGCTAGATAACCATCTAACCACATAAAATTAGGAGTTTTGTTGCAGCAATGAGTGTAGAGGAATAGATTTGTGGATATAAATAGCAGACATCGCCATACTTGGCAAGTATAGCTGGCCGGATGTCCAAGAGTAAAAGTTTATATTTATAAGATAGAGCCCTGTACAACACAAGGAAATAAACATGCATGGAAATTAGTCATAATATAACAACTTTCCTAACAAATTTTCTCACAAGGAGTGTTTTCAGTGCTGGGAGAAATATTTTTTAAAGAATTGAGTTAATCTATTATTTTAATATTTTTAAGTGTTACTTATGTTGAAATTTATTTAGTAATATTGATGTGTTTCTGTAAGTCATGAAATTACCTCCATAATTTTTACTTGGTGGTTAAGGACAGCCATGTGTACCACTGCAGGTGATGGAGTTGGAATTACTGATTATCTTATGAAGACTATGAGTGTTTTACGCAATATTGAGGATCACAAAAAGTATTCAATTCAAGATGCACTTATTTCATTATTGATATGCTAATTGTATGATCAACATCTGAGTGAGAATTCACATAGTTTATTCAACTTATTTCTTCCTGTTGAGGGACATATAATTTGTTTACCTGACACTTCTCCTTGGAGAGGAAATATATGCAAGGAGTAAGAAAAGTCCTTGAATAGTTTCATTGAGAACATTTGGGAAGAATATTTTTAAATAATGTTATACACTATAATACTTACTAAAAAATAGTTTTCATCCAGTCACATAGACAGGTAAGCCCTAAATATGTGGCTTAGGCTGCTTGATGGCAATTAGTGCAGTACTCACAAGGATAAATGTAGCACAAGTTTATAGTACACTTTATTCAACAAATTGACAATAATCAACTAGGAAGTTACAAATATTGAATTATTTGAATAATGTATTTGAAGAATAGATGTAAAAAATTTTATTTTTTTTGCTTTGAATTAAAAAATTGAATAATTACTTATTGTTTTTATTTCTCATAGCATAACACTTAAGCCTCTCTAAAAGTTTAGCTTTGACCTATGGAAAAAAGTATGAAATGTTGAAAATGAGAGCCATTGCCTTTTTATTTTAGTTTTATAGTCCTATAAGACTTAAAACGGTAACACCGATGCAGATGAAATTAATTTAAATAAATACACATATACATATATGCCTATATATTTTCCCTTCATGATGAAAATCCTAGATCTAATTATCTTAGCTCTTCTTTTTTTATTTTATTTTTATTTTTTCTTATGTTTATTTATGTTTGAGAGAGACAGAGAGAGAGAGAGAGAGAGCACAAGTGGAGGAGGGGCATAGAGAGAGGGACACACAGAATCCAAAGCAGGCTCCAGGCTCCAAGCCGTCAGCACACAACCTGACAAGAGGCTCAAACTCACAAATCACGAGATAATGACCTGAGCCAAAGTTGAACACTTAACCAACTGAGCCACCCAGGCACCATTGTCTTATGGGAAAAATTCTAGTTTTCCCATAAATTTATAAAACTGTATGGAATCTGTCATTGCATATCATACTTATATTCTACAGCTTTATAATTTCTTTCTTCATTCAACATGTTTGTCAATAACCTACAGACTTTAACTCTTAAAAAAAAAAAAGCTTGTTAGGGAATATTCACTGAAAGAATGTCAAAGGAAATATTTAGCATTAGAAAGCAAAATATACGTATGTGACTATATATAAGTGTATGCCCTTTTCATATCAAATAAAAAGTATATAGTGGAACGAGGATGTTTAGAAGAAAGCTTGATGAAATGTAAAATGAAAAAAGGGGGGGCTGGTCAAAGAAAAATTGCAAACGTCACATGAGTTAATATTTTCTTCATTTGTAATATTTAATAGAATATTTTTCATCTTAAACATTAAATCTACAGTAAAAGAGAGGAACCAAGAAAAAAATAAAAAGAAAGTGAAAGAATGGATACAATAGAAAAGAATAGAATGGGATAGAATAGAATAGAATAGAATAGAATAGAATAGAATAGAAATGGCCATCTGGTGGAAATTGCTTAATTTGGTGCAAGAGTGTTGAAACAGTGAACATTTCAGCTAATCTTAGAAGCTAGACAAAGCCCTATTGCTGTTGTTGACTTAACATTTCTGAAAGTCACATCGGTATTTATATTGAAGATTATAAAATAAAAGAGTTCATGATATTTTTATAATGTCCTTTTAACTGCCCTTTGAGATTTGAGGTATTTTATCAGCCATTTTGGGTTTCCATTACTTTGTCCATTTGTAAGCTTTTTCAGTTTGAAAACCAGAATCTCAAATACAGTGGTCCATCATAACTCACTTGGGAATAGAAAACAATTTATTATGTTTGAATAGATTTTGAATTAAAGTATAGCAACTCAATTCTTCCTTTATTAGGGGTCATGAGATATATTAGCTTTATTTTCTTAACATTGTATATAAATATCTCCTCAAAGCTGCAAATGCATTTCATTTCTAAAACAAAAATGTCATTGTTTCTTTGGATAACCTAATATTGTAACTTAATAATGATATAGACCAGTACTTCTAAAATATGTGTCCTGATGGAATACAAGAATGGCAACACACTGCTATTAAAAAATGGGCCCTTGCATGCCATCTGGACACTCTGAAAACCTTATCTAGTGAGGTTCTGTGAGATGACACTCACTGAATCCCTATGCAAAGAATCATCAGTATAAACACAGGTTTTATTCAGGCAAAGTCAGCTTTCCTTCACCCTGGCTCCATTTGTGCAGTACAGGTTCAATGTAGAAAACTTGGGGGGGGGGTGTGGGCAGGAGAAAAATCATTTAGCAAAACATCACTCAAAAATCTTCATTACCAACATTTTTGCACACTTCGCTTTCAGCCTACATGTATGTATATATACAAACTGGAAAACTGAAATATATGATACTGTACATCTAACTTATGAACTATTCTTGCATTTCATTTATATACTACACTGAACTTTCGAGGTCAATTTCATCTTAGTATAAGTTGCTTTATCAGATACTTCCCCAGATAATTTTTGGATAGGTTCTGAGGAAGAGGCTAGAAGATCATAACTGCCTGAAGCAAGTGAAGGGAGCACCAATACCTGGAGAACAGAAGTTTTAAGTGGGAAAAAGCTCCCTATTTCATAAACTTTTATATATCTGACATTTGCTTAGTAAGAGAAATATAGATCATTGTTATTAGAAGACTTTTGTGCATGTGGGAAACTCGGTTAAAGACCATAAACTCCCATCTTTGCAAACACTACATAATACCTTTCATGTGTTGATGGAGCTCAATATATAAACTGAACATGAAAATGAATAGGTATATTCCCTTCTTGACAAAAGAGGCTAATGGAACTTGCCCAGCTAAAACTTTTCACATTAAATTGAAATTATACCTCTAAATCTTGGAGGTAGTGAAAGCCAGGCATACCTCTTCTATGTTAAGACACTGCAAAAATATTGGCCAAAGCAAAGATTTATAAGATGTCACTGAAAGCATTCACTCTAACAATAAAGAAGACAGCAGGATAGTGAAATGATGGTTGAGATTCAAAATAAATCACATGGCACCGTAATAATTCCATAGCAGTTAGATCTACTTTACCACAGTGCATCTGGCATCCTATCATGCTGTATTTCAAGGGAATAATTGTTCTTCATAGGGATAACAGTTCAATGTTCAGACTTTGAAGTTAAAAAGAAATATTAAGAAAAAATTCACTACAAAAAAATGGAAAGGTTCAGTTAGGGGAATACACTTTTAAGTTTTAGAGAAGATTGATATTTTGTCAACATACTCTTTAAAAAGAAAAAAAGAAGAGTAAACGGATTGTGAGGAAAATTGTTTTTTGCTACAAGAAAATGAAGACTTGTATAAAAGTATTCTCAATAAATAGGCAACTATTGCTGACCAAAGCCTGTTTAGTTAAAATTATCATGGAATGGATTCTCCCTTATAGCCTTCAGGAAAAAAAACAAAAACAAAAACCAAAAAAACAAAAAACAAAAAACAAAAAACAAAAAACAAAAAACAGAACAAAACAAAAAACTTGCCAAACCCTAATTTCCAGATTTTTGCCTCCTAGGAAACAAATATTATAATTAAGTCAAGGAATTGTCAGGAGGTTACCCATAAACTGAAACAAGATGTGTAAAAATACAGTCTGCACACGCACTGAGCCATGTACCTGTAACTAATTTTCAAGGGTTTATAGAGTAGTTAATAACAGGTATCAATAAGAAGAAGCTGACTTTGAGAATGGGTTGTGGTCACATGCATGTAAATGGGGCACATAGTTAGCTAGGTAATAAACATGATGGAACCCCAGATTTGATGACTCCCTGGGCTGAGGTATCTGTACACTCATAACTTTTCATTGTACTTGGCCCAAGTGCAGAATAACTGAGGCTGGAATGGAAAATCAGGGACTTCTTTGTTGGTATTGCTCTGGATGTTGATAATTCAGAATGTTCAATCTGAAGCCAGAACCAAATTGCTTGTAAAGAAAACTAGGCATTTCATAACTCTATAGAAATAAGCACCTGTGAGTTAGGCGTTTTACAGTTAGAAAAAAATAACTAAGCTTGAAATATGTTAACTTATGTAGGGGAAATTTTTGATGGGGAAGTCATTTTAGGAGCATTTGGACAGTCAAAGGGTGGCATGAAAGTGATGGGGCATGGGGGTACCTAAAAATAGGGAGCTAATATTAGAAAGTGATATTTCTGCAGATAAATATATTTCATGCTGCTTCTCAAAAGATACAGATGATCTAGTGTTTGCCAATAAAAATAACTTAGCCTAAGCAGAAAAAAAAAAAAATAGACAGGCTTGATTACTTGTTGGTATATAATATGCAATTAATGGCCTTCCCATGAACTAATTTTTATTATATTTAAATTGTTTATCAATGATGATCATCAACTGAGATACTTGGAAACTTCAGATGCCCTTAGAAGAATTAGTTTCTTTAAATTGTTATATGTTCTTTTCTAAATGTTTTTGTCACAAAAACAAAGAAGATTCTGCTTCTTCATCTTCCATTACATAGTCAGCAATTATGTTACCACATGCACGTGCACACACACACACACACACACACACACCCTAACCTATCATTATTTCTAATACAGTGCATTTTCCTGAGGTGAGGAAACTTCTAGAACTCCAAATTATGAGATAATATGAAATATCAGTGTAGTGAGGAGAAAGTGAATGACCTTAATGAACAGAGAGGGAATCCTTTAATCATTCAAGCACTTTAAACCTCTTAGTTTTCAGCAAACTTAAGGATGATAAAAAGACATTTTTACCTGATAGATCTCTATATGACCTTGGCTTGTTACTCAAAATAAGTTCAAGAAATTGAATGACATTATTCAAAGCCTATTGCCATTCACCTATTAATACAAAGACATTTTTCTATACCTACATAAAAATAGAAAAATGAAAATAAAATTTATTTTGCTACTTTTTTACTCGGACAATAAGTAACAATCATGAACAAATAAAGGGCTAATAAACATTCCAATTCCATTTCATTAATGGTCAAATTTTCAGTAACAGTTCACTTTTTATAATAAATACCAATTAAAAATTTTAATATATTTATTTTGATCAATTTTGTACCATTAATAATTTTAATGGTTATCCAATCCTTTATTTTTTTAAGTTTTTTTAAATAATCTCTACCCCCAATGTGGGGCTCAAACTCAAGACCCTGAGATCAAGAGTCACCTGCTCTTCCAACTGAGCCAGCCAGGCCCCCGATGGTTATTCAATTCTGAAGGAAAAAGTGTTATAACACATAGAGCATCATGGTAATGAAATATTAAAATTATTTTCAATATCAACAAATTTTTCAGCCTAAGTATGATATTTTGATAATTCATAAGTCATTCAGAAAAAGAAAAATGCCATATTATTTCACTCATGTGGGGAATTTAAGAAACAAAACAAATGAGCAAAGGGGGAAAAAAAAAGGCAAACCAAGGCAGAGTCTTTTTTTTTTAATGTTAATTTATTTTCGAGAGAGAGAAAGACAGAATGTGAACAGGGGAGAGGCAGAGAGAGGGAGATACAGAATCCAAAGCAGGCTCCAGGCTCAGCTGTCAGCACAGAGCCCTATGCAGGGCTCAAACTGACAAACCAAGAGATCATGACCTGAGCCGAAGTTGGTCACTTAACTGACCGAGCTACTCAGGTGTCCCAATACAGACTCTTAACTACAGAGAACAAACTGATGGTTACCAGAGGGGAGGGGTTGGGGGGATGGGTAAAATAGGTGATGGGGATTGAGGAGTGCACTTGTGATAATCACAGGGTGATGTACGGAAGTGTTTAATTACTATATTGTACACCTGAAACTAATATTACAACATGTCAACTAACTGGAATTGAAATAAAAACTTTAAAGAGAGAGATTTTTTTTAAGCCCAAATTTATAGGATTAAAATTCTCTGGAGAAAGAATCAAACAGTAAAAGAAGGCATGTGAAATGTCTGCCTGTCAGGAAGGAGCCTATTCATAAATTTTAGACGGAGGATTATTGGTATCAAATGTATTTGGTATTTTGATTCTATCAATGTATTTAAGTTGGTTATTGTGCTAACTTTATTTAAAAATACAATACATAAAAAAATACAATACATGGAATATTTTACCAATTACACTATTTGCAATTATTTCAAGTTATAGTGGAAAATGTCTTAGAAATTAAATTAAAACATATAAAAGGTATAGGAGAATGAGAGCAAAAGTATCTTAAGACTACTGAAAACATCTTGAAAAATGTAAAAAAGGTCAATAATTCCTTCTCTTTTTTTACCTTTTTTATTGATATGTAATTGACATATAACATATATTAGTTTCTGGTGTGTCACAAAATGATTTGATATATGTTCATAATGCAAAATGATTACCACGTAAGTCTAGCTAACATTTGTCACCATAGATACAATTTTTTTCCCGTGATGAGAACTTTTCAGATTTACTCTCTAAGAAACTTACAAATACACAATGCAGTATTATTAACTATAGTCTGTTGCTGCTGTAAATTACATTTCCAGGACTATTTTATAACAGGAAGTTTGTTTCTTTTGATCAGCTTTAACCATTGCATCCACCCCCACCAGTGAAAATAACCCCAATCTATTTTCTGTATCTATGAATTTATTCTTTCTTTCTCCCTCCCTCCCTCTTTCTTTTTTTCCTTCCTTCCTCCCTTCCTTCCTTCCTTCCTTCCTTCCTTCCTTCCTTCCTTTTTCTTTTTTTTCTTTTCTTTTTCTTGTTTTTCTTTTTCTTCTTTCCTTCTCTTCTCTTTTCTTTTCTTCTTTCTTTTTCTTTCTTTCTTTTGTTCTTTCTTTCATTCATATTATTGTAAATGGAAGGATTTCCTTTTCTGACTGAAATATTCCATTGGTAAATATGATATAGATAATATATGATAAACATTATGCATCCATCCTTCCATGGTTGGAAAGTTGTTCCCGTGTCTTGGATATTGTAAATTGTAAATATTGTAAATATTTAAAATTTATTGTAAATATTTATTGTAAATATTGTAAATAATACTGCAAAGAATATGGAAGTACATATAACTTTTTGAGTTAGAGTTTTTGTTTCCTTTGGGTAAATATCTAGTGGTAGAATTGCTGACTCATAAAGTAGTCCTAATTTTTAATTGTTTGAAGAACCTTTACGCTGTTTTCCATAGTGATTGCACCAACCTACATTCCCACCAGCAGTGCACAGGGATTCTCATTTCTTCATTTTCGTGCTAATTTGTGTTATTTCTTATCTTTTTTAATAGTTATTCTAGCAGGTGTAATGTGATATCTCATTGTGGTTTTGATTTGCATTACCCTGATGATTAGTGATGTTGAGCATCTTTTCATGTACATGTCCATCTGTATGTTTTCTTTGGGGGAAAAATGTCTATTCAGTTCCTCTGCCCATTTTCTTCTTGTTTGTTGTTGTTGTTACTGGATTGTATGAGCCCTGTATGTATTTTGGATAGTAATTCCTTTTAAAATTTATGATTTGCAAATATTTTCTCTCATTCAGTAGATTGCCTTTACATTTTATTGGGGATTCCCGTCTCTGTGCAGAAGCTTTTTAGTTTTATGTAGTCCCACCTATTTATTTTTGCTCCTCTTGCCTTTCCTTTTGATGTCAAAGCCAAAAAAGTATCAACAAGATTGATGTCAAGGAGCTAACTGCCTATGTTTTCTTCTAGGGGTTTATGGTTTCAGGTATTATATTCAAGTCTTTAATCCATTTTGAGTTACCTTTTCTGTATGGTATAGGATAGTGGTCCAGTTCCATTCTTTTGCATGTGACTGTCTACTTTTCACAGTACCATTTATTGAAGAGACTGTCCTTTCTCTATTGTTTATTCTTAACTCCTCTGTCATAGATTTGTCCATATATTTATGGGTTTACATCCAGGCTTTTTATTTTGATGCATTGATCTATGTGTCTGTTTTTATGCTAATTCCATTTTGTTTTGATTACCATAGTTTGTAATACAGTTTGAGATCAGAAGCGTGATTCTTCCAGCTTTGTTCTCAAGATTCCTTTGGCTATTCCTTTGTGGTTCCATAAAATTTTAAAATTTAATTAAGAACATCATATTACACAAATAACATATTCATGTTTCAGTGACTTACAAAGTATCTGCAATGCACCAAAAGTAATTCCACACTCTGGAAAAATAAAGCACGGTCTTTGTCTTTAAAGGACATAGGAACTCTAATGGAGAGCTAATAATTTAAACAATACACAACATATGATCAATTAGGTGTCAAAGATGTGTACACATTGCACAAATCAAATGAAAATTATCAGAATTATATAGGCTAAAGTATAACACTGACTTGTAGTCAAGTAACTTCTCTACATTTATTTTATTGAATTATTATTATTTTTTAACGTTTTTTTTAATTCATTTTTGAGACAGGGAGAGAAGAGCATGAACAGGGGAGGGTCAGAGAGAGGGAGACACAGAATCTGAAACAGGCTTCAGGCTCTGAGCTGTCAGCACAGAGCCCGACGCAGGTCTCGAACTCACAGAGTGCGAGATCATGACCTGAGCCGAAGTCGGCTGCCTAACCGACTGAGCCACCCAGGCGCCCCAGAATTATTATTTTTAAAAGTTCATTTATTTTGAGAGAGAGTGCTTGACAGCAAGTGAGAGATCAAGAGAGAGGGAGAGAGATAGCAGGGGAGGATCAGAGACAGAGAGAGACAGAGAGAGACAGAGAGAGAGAGAGAATCCCAATCAGGGTCTGTGCTGTCAATGCAGAGCCTGATTCAGGGCTCAGACTCACAAACTGTGGGATCCTGATCTCAGCTAAAATCAGAGTCAGAAGCTTAACCGACCTAGCCACCTAGATATCCTGAATTAGATTATTATATGCAAATGTTTATAGCATAAATATTTAATAAATGTATTTGAGTTAGCAAAATTTTGTCCATGCAGTTTTACTATGACTTTTTAGGGTGATTTTTGGGTTCATATCTGTTTATGTGATTATATTTTGAAGAATTTACTGTGATTAGAAATAGAAATACTCCTCTTAATTCTTTATAGAGGAGATTTTTCTTCTGTTGCCTAAATTTAATCTCCCAATTCTCCAGAATGAAAAAGGCCCTGCAGGCCTGGGGGCTGTTCCCCCCTTCCCAATGCTTTGCATTTTGGACAAAAGACTTCAAGTCATTTCGAAGTACTGGCCTAACTACATCATCCCCAAAGGGGAGAATGAGAGATCTTGTTTATCTCAGGAACCTTGTGCTAGACACCCACTTTGGGTAACTTGAGTAGCCAACTTTAAACACTACTAGCCATTCCTTTTCTGGTTTCTCAGAGCTGGGGCTGTGATGTTCTCCCTCTGCCACTCAGACGTGCATCTTTGGCCTTGGGCTCAAGTGTTCCTCATGTGTAATTCAAATACTTTGAAAATAAAAAAAGAAAAATCATCAGACAAAAAAGGAAAAACAAAGAAATAAATCTTTGCTTTTCAGTATATGTGATATGTATGTACCTCTGGTTTCCTTGGCTCCTTGTACTGAAGGTCATACTACTGCTGGGTAACTGCTGTGGCCCCTAGTATTGGATATTTTCTGTCTGCGTACCTAACTCACTGTATCAAAATCTCCTCCCAGGACCCTTTGCCTGGGGTCTCTGTAGCCCTAGGTGCACCTTTCTTTCTTGAGAGTGATGAGAGCACTGAAGATGGTCTCTCAACAATAAACAAAGTTTTTCTTTGACAAATCCATAATTAAAAGAGAAAATGCTTTCTCAAGTATAAATGCCCTTGAAATTCAATGAACTATTTGAATCCTTACCTCTCCAATGACCTAGTAAATTACTGATAATAATCAACATTTTTCCAAATTAAAGCATCATTGCTGATTATGATGTGCTAAACATCCTGAAATATCTGGTACCATTTTATAACAATGTTATGAGACATTTAGTATCATTATCACCATCATAAAAATGGAAAATAAGGCACAGAAAGAATAAATTACCCAAGTTTCATTCATCCAATCGGTGAACATTTACTGAGCACCTACTATTTGCAGCATATGGTTCTTGATTTAGAAAATAGAGTCAAATAATCCACATAGCCTCTTCTCTAGTATAGCTTTTTGTTGTAACATGTGGCAATGCAGACTTTGAACTCTGGCAGTCGTCTTTTCCAATCCTAGGTGGTAGCTCCTGGGCTGCACTGTCTATACTGCGGCAACCCTGATTTCTCTGTTATGAGAAATAAGGAATATGAAGTCAACATATTCTGCTGAGCACATATTTAAGTTAATGAACAGAGAAAACCTTTTCCATAAAAGGATTCTACAGCCTCTCTGAAAATTGTCAGTAATTTATATGTAGATCATCTGAGTTCTTTCTCTAGTTCTGCTAATAATGAGACATGTCATTGGGCAAGATATCCAAGTTTTTACTATTTTATTTTACTTTTTTGGGAAAAGGGGAGTAACAGAACCTAGGCCACCTGGTGTCAATTTTGTTCCTTTTCAGAAGCACAGTTTATTGATTTGGTTACATAAATGCATATAAAGTTCAGACCTCATAAACAACAAGTTAATTTATGTTAATTTAATATAAATAATATATTTTTAAGTCTACAGAATAAGTTTTTAGGCAGAATTAATATGTCTAAGATGTTTTTCTACAATTTTAAAAGATTATTTGTACAAGTCTAGAATAGTTTTAGTGAATAACACTGATCAAAAATTCTTATATTTTTAAAGCACATTTTGCCCATGAGAATAAATTCTGTGTTAATAAAAAGAGGAGCAGTGCCTATCAGTTCATTTCTTGAACATAAAAATTCAGTTACTGATAATTCATTAGGAACCAAGCTTTGGTTAAATGGAGCCATCCGTTGTTAATAGCCTGTGGTGCAGTAAGGCTCACTGTGAACAGGTGATGATTATAGTACTTAGCACTTCTGGAGAATGAAAGTATAGTGACTATAATCATTCTAAAAATTACTTCATAAATGTCACACTGTTAATTACAGTTCAAAGAATTAGCATCTGGTTGAAGTTATAGGTGTAGCTTTGAGGAATCGATATTACAGGAAATGCATTTAAAGAACCTTTAATCACAACATAAAATGTTCTCTGCCTGGCTTTGGGTCCCCTTGTACAGTAAGCCGCACCTGGTTGTTTACTAAGGATGCCAAAGTACAACAAGCAGTTGGTGCTGGATTTCCTTCTAGGGAACAAGGGAAACAGTATCATTTTATGTTTTAGACATGAAGGTTTCTAAAGAAACTAAAACTGTGAGACCTTTAATGAATTTTTATGTTTCAGTAACATTCGAGGTGGTACTCAGCTATAATAGCTTGTTCTTATTTATAATCAATATGTAAATGAGATATGAAATGATGAAGGAACATTAAATGACATTAACTTGTTTTTCATATAGACTGTGTGAGGCAAAAGTGTTCATGAAGAGACATTGTGAAAACCATTCATGCTAATCCATTGGCAAGGAGGCAGTGTAAGGATTATTCTGAAGGCACCAGGATAATCCTGAATTTTTGATTTGGAAGTTACTCTGAAAAAAACAATGGAGAGAATGTTCATAAACAGTTCACATACGCTATTTAATATATAACAGATTCAGCATTTAAATTCAGTGAGAAAGATACCTTGTTTTTTTTTTTTCTAACATAATGTTGGGATGATAGACTAATATTTGGGGGGAAATAGAGACAGATAGAAATGTAAAAATAAACATTTAATCACAAAAGTGAGGAACAAAATATGGTTTATTTTTAAAGGTGAACTATTTTTTTAATTAAAAATGATCTTAAATTTGGAATCAATAAAAAAAAATGGACATATCTGACTCCATTACCTAAAAGTTCTGCCTAATAAAAATAAAGTAACAGGGGCTCCTGGGTGGCTCAGTCGGTTAAGCGATGGGCTCTTGGTTTGGGCTCTAGTCATGATCTCACTTGTGAGTTGGAGCCCCGCATTGGGCTCTGCACTCACGGCGGGGAGCCGGCTTGGCATTCTCTCTCCCTCTGTGCCCCTCCCCCATTCACGCTGTCTCTCTCTCTCTCAAAATAAATAAATAAACTTAAAATAATGAACTGACAAAAAATGTAAACAGGATATATGATTACCCAAGTTAGAAACATTAGAACACATATAATAAAAATCATTTATCTATATGAAGAGCTTTTTGTTGTTTTCAAACAATATGTAAAAAGTAAAGAATATCACCAAAGAACAAATCTAAACAGTGAAAAAACAAATGAGATTTAAAACAATGTTAATTAGCAGGCATATTAAACTATAATAAAAAGATAATTTTTGTAAGTAATATCAAAAAATGTACAATGATTGGCTATTCAGAAGGTCGTGACAAAGTGGGGCTCCAGGAGGGAAAACAATTCAAACGATGATCACAAACATTAACGATGGGTTTTCTATGGTGATTAAAATGCCACTTTGAGGAGTCTACACTAAAGAAAAACAAAATAGTCTCCTGAGCCAAGATTTATATGATATAGTTTAAACTTTATTTTTTAATAAGTAGTAATTTTATACATATGGAAATATCTGATAGTATTTAGATTAAACTTATGTTAGTACATTTATATTTTCTAATATATGAAGTCACTAAAAAGACTACTTATCTATGATAATAACTATGAAGATACACTCATATACACAGGGAAGGGGAAAAGTTGGTTATACTGAAAGGATGGACAGAAAAGGGGTTAACAAGAATTATCTGTGAATAATATGATTATAGGTGATTTTAAATTCAACTTTACTTTTTATTTCATTTTTATGTTTATTTAAGTGGGCATATATAATTTAAATATTTTCCATTATATTTTTACTTTTCATAAAGTAATGTATTTTCAACTAAACAACACAGTTTAAAAGTTGGCAGAATTTATCATCTACCCCAGCACAGGTGCCTCTCCAGAGGTGACTCCTATTCTATGTTTTGCGTTATTTTCCTGATATTTCTATTCATTTGCATACATAAAATTTTGTCAAAAAGTATATATATATATATATGCATATATACATTTATATACACATATATAAACATATACATACTTTATATAAATATACATACATATATATGTGTGTGTGTGTATATGTGTGTGTGTGTGTGTGTGTGTGTATACACTTTCTTGCTGCTTTTTTTTTAATACTTTTTTTCTCTGCAGTTTCTGGCATGTAATTTACAAATTATTTCAATAACTTATTTGTTGAGCACCTATTAGGTATTAGGCCTTATATTTTATGAAGGAAAATGTAAAGTGGAAAAAGTACAGAATAAAAGAATCCTGTCTGTGATCTGGAAGCACACACTAAAAAGTTAAGAATTACACATACCGCCTGTCAGGTAATGTTAAGTGCTATAGAAAAAGGAATAGCAAACAGATTCTCTCTCATGGTGGTTAAATTGACAGAAAAGTCCTCCCATTTCTCTTGAACACTCTTTAATTATATAGTTGATCATAAGGCTTTATGGACTTCACCCTTGTTAAAGTCAGTACTTACATCTTTGTTAAATATAAAGCCAATATTTAGTTAGCTTACTTGATCCGATATTAACATAGTTAACAGAGTTTTCATTCCCTTTGCCAAAATGTGTGTGTGTGGGGGGGGGGTGTGTATGTGTGTGTCTTCATATAAAAAGGCAGAGAGAGAGATTTATGGGGCACTACAAACTCTTCTCATTTCGTTTTAACTCATGGGCTGCACCTTACCTTTCTTATTTGTGTTTTAGCCTTATTTTTTTGTACTTCAAATGTTGGGATGGCTCAGGTCTCAGCTCTTGGTATTTTCTTCTGCTTTAACTATACTCCATCCCCATGTGATATATATATATATATATATATATATATATATATATATATATTTTTTTTTTTTTTTTTTTTTTTTCAGATGCATTGCTTTAAATATCATCGACGTACTGAAAATTTCCAAAGTACATTTTCATTCTGAATCTAAAATCCCCTGAATTCTAGCCTGGATCTGCAATTGCCTATTTGACATCAACATTTGGATGTATAACAGGCATCTCAAAATTAACTTGTCCCCATATATATCTTTACCAACTCAGAAACCCACAATGTACTCATCCAACACCTTTCACTGTCTGGTAAAATATATAATCACATCTCAAAGCAGTGACAGTAAACTTTGAAATTCTTGTAAGGTCACATTTCTCCTTTCCTCTGTATGTTCCTTTCAATTGCTTTAAAGACTTGCTTAATGCATCACTGACCTCCTTTTGACCTCATCTTTTGTTACTTTGCTACTGGTTTATTCCAGATCAGTTATGGGGAGATTCTTGATGCTCTTAAAACCCATCAAGCATGCTTCAATCTCAGACATTGTCACTAGCCACTCTATAACCTGGAGTCACTCTTCCACTACATGGCCACACAGTTAGTCTGCCGCCTCCCCCTTCTTTCAGGTTTACCCTCAAAACTTACTTGACAATTAAGCATTGCCTTCCGCTGTATTGAAAGAGAATGCTCACACAAGTGCACGTACATATGTGCACATGCATACACCTTCACACGCACACATACAACTCAATACTGCATACTCTAACCCTTCAGTTTGCTGTTCATTTTTCTATAGGACTTAATACTATCCCAAATTCTGTGGATATTAAAACTTTCAGATATAGATCATAAATGAGGTAGTCTTAAGGTATTTAGATTAAAATATGTCAACCAAGAAGATAACTCTCTGGAATAAACAAGAATATATAAATTGATACAAATGGAGCTTCTATAAATGAGAAAAAAATTACAATTGCTGATATCACACATTCAGTAAACAGTTAAACCAGGAGGTTACATTCAGATTAAAAGAGATTGAGTATAATGGGACAGACAGCTAAAGAAATTACACAGAGTTCATTATGGAATGACATAGAAAAGGTCAGAGAAAATATTAGCAAGAAGAGATTGACCAAGATGGCCTTAGCATTCTCCTAGATGTGCTAAAATTTAGACAGTTTTCTTCCTGACTATAGGCCCTTTTTTCTTTAAGTATTTGCTTTACAAAACTTGTAATTGCAAATTGTTTCTCTGATCTTCTGAGATGTAAACCTCTCAGACCCTTGTCAGTTTTACAACCCAGAAATGTCTTTCTTAAGGACCTAGGAGCCATCCTTTTCTTGGAATCATAACCCTGTCTCTGGGTCTCTGGGAGGATAGGAGCCTAAGTCAATAAGCACCAATTAGAAAACACTGATGGCCTCATCGCAATGACCAATCTCCCCCCGCCCCTCCCCGCCCCAAACTTCTTCCGTTAGCTCACCTCAGTGTTTGGAAATCTTCCTGCCTTTTCTTTCAGTGTTGAGTTGAATCTCTCCCTGTATTGCAAGTTTTGAGCCCTATTGTAATAGTCTTGAATAAAGTCTGCCTTGCTTACTGAACTCCTTCCTGTGCAATTTTTCTCTGACGAGATATATAAGCTACAGCAAGAACCTCTAAAACATGTGTAGAGTTCAATTAAAAAAAAAATACAAAGAATGAAATTCCGGAAATTTGAATCCTGGAGAGATAGTGGTTAAAAAATTTCCTGTTCAGGGGTGCCTGGGTGGCTCAGTCAGCTAAGCTACTGACTCTTGGATTTAGGCTCAGGTCATTATCCCACAGTTCCTAAGACCAAACCCTGCATTGGGCTCAGCACTGACCTCAGCTGCAGAGCAGCTTGAGGTTCTCTCTCCCTCCCTCTTTGCCTCTCTTTCTCTAGAATAAGTGAATAAACTTTGAAAAAGTGTCCTGATTAAAGTACTTTACAGACACAGGAAGCACACTTACCAAGCACATTTAAAAAAAAAAAAAAAAAAAAAGGAAAAGCTGGAGCGCCTGGGTGGCTAAGTTGGTTAAGCATCCCACTTCAGCTCAGGTTATGATCTCGCAGTTTGTGAGTTCGAGTTCCATGTCAGGCTCTGTGCTGACAGCTCAGAGCCTGGAGCCTGCTTCAGATTCTGTGTCTCTCTCTCTGTCTGTCTCTCTCCAAAATAGAATTTAAAAATTTAAAAAAAAAAAGGAAAGAAATATACTTATCTATTATTCAGACTATGTGCTTTCAAAATATGTATCACTGGAGATATTTGGCTTAGGCAAAAATTAATATGAGACTATAACAGTCATCATTTTTTCTAAAATGCGTTTCATACAATATATAGAGTTTTAAATAAATCTGTTTTTATGATAAAAAATCTAGGTTTATGAAGGGCATCTTAATAAACAATGGAAATTTTATTTTTTATTCTTATAGTTTAATGAGATTTCCAAATAATTTCAATTTTCTCCTTAGAAAATATGATGAATATTCTGTTGCCAAATCATTACACTAACATTTTTTTCACTCATGCCTCTTGATGATTTCTTTAACAGTCAACTGGGCCGAGAGTTGCTGTTAGAAACAAACGGCACCAGATTCTATTGCTTCTGAATCAACTAAAGTAATTCCTTAGTTTTCGGTTGAAAATGGTCATTTTCTGTGTTTTATTATTTACAACATATTTCATGTAAAATACTAAACAACATCATTAACATTAAACTCTAAGGTATATTTTCAGATAAACTTTCCATTATTAATTTTGCTTTTCTGGCTTATTTGTTCATATGACTATTAAATATATTTTTGAAATCTGACAACATGGAAGTTATAAATAATTTATATCAGGTAGTATTTCATATACATAACTTGCCATAATTTTAGGAATACAAGTACTTTAATATTATAGCATTGGAATAATTTATTTATATATTAATTGTGATTTTATTACTTAATATATGTATTAATTATATCATCTATTTTAAATATTTATTTTAATTAATACACAGAAAATATTTTTGTTTATATGCATATAGTTTTGCATTTCAACACATTAATAGTTAACATGGGATAAATGGTCTCAAATATTTTAAAAAATATATTGCTTAGAAGATATTAATGATATCCATGTTTCAGCTAATGTAATTTTATCTAATTACATTCCTGGAAGTACTTTCACAATTGATTCTGGTGATAAAGCCAACAGCTAAGAGGACACAATGATCATATTTGAGATAATGGTAATACTGATAACTCCCACTGAAGTATTTAAGAATTATCTTGTGCTATTCATTCTAAAGCATCGCACTCTATTTCCACACAGTCATACATTTTTGCAAATGTGTTATATAATAGCTTTGTTTCCTCTCTCTGGTGAAAGTGCAGTAGAGATTGGCATATAGACATACAAAGTACTTTGGTGTAAGCTTCAATAATTTTTCCATGATGTAAGTGGGAAAAAAATAGTGCTCATAAAATAGAAATATTGTCATGAAGAAAACAAAAGGCTAGAAACTGATCTGAAGTGACTGCAAGAAATATGTTAATACTTTATTCCTTTAAACATATATATTTAGGCAATACAATATAATGTAGAAAATGCAAATAAAATATTTCATGCCAGAGCTATTCTGTTAGTAAGAAAAGAACATATGCAGAATGTGTAAATACAGTATTTCCACTACATGTAAGGCTGTGACTTGGTTAGAAAACGGCATCACAAGAAAAGAACCCCAAGACCAGAAAGCCCTGTGCAAATATCTAATTTGAGCTAAATATAGGATCGGTCAAAAACAGTATACCCATTTATTTATTTGGTGGAAATGCATTTGAATAAGCATGGATTTGAGAGGTAATTACTATAGTTTTATTTCTAAATAGACATAAAGATATTTAGAAAGAGACTTACTAATTAATACTTGGGAAGACAAGGACTAGAAGACATAGCGTTGGTGATATGCTGCTAAATCTTCGAAAACTAGCCCTCTGGTGGGAAGAATAGCCTTAATTTATCACAGCTGCCATTTTCCATAATGTAAATATTGCTGCCATGACCAATCCCAAGATGCCAGTGTGATATGCCCGAATATAGCCAGTTCAAGCCATATCTAGCATGTCACATATGACAGTTAACATGTGTGTGTGTGTGTGTGTGTGTGTGTAATAGTAGCAGTTAGGGAAAAAAAAAGAACATGGAGCACACCTGAATTCAAAGAGAAAAAACTAAACAATGCTCAGTGTGTAGGCTAAGAGGGCAAGCTCTTATGTCTGGAGCTCTTGGGGGTACTTTTATTGCATAGCATAGTATTAGGAAGAATTTATATATTTTAAGTGAATTGCCCATGTAGATTATTCACCTGTATGGATATTTTACATTAATATTACATTCAGTATTATCTGTGTTATAATGAGGACACTATGAGAAAAGTGTGTGAGACAACTTTCAATAAATATTAGCCGAAAACATTTATCCTGCAAATTATATTCAGATCAAACAGGTATGTTTTGCTAAAGAAACCTGTTGATAATAATTCGTGTCTCACATTCCTTCTAATAAAGTCTAATTTTTAAAAGGTATGATCAGGGGATGCCTGGGTGGCTCAATTGGTTAAGCGTCCGACTCTTGACTTTGGCTCAGGTCATGATCCCATAGTTCATTGGGATCAATGAAGAGATCATTTGTCTTTCTGTTCTTTAAAGCAAGGGATTCACCCAAAATGATCTAGTAATAAAGCATGTATTAAAGTTAAAGATAACAAATATTTAAAATATATTCCTATTGGGGTGCCTGGGTGCTCAGTCAGTTAAGCGTCCGACTTTGGCTCAGGTCATGATCTTGCGGGTTCCTGAGTTTGAGCCCTACGTATGGCTCTGGGCTGACAGCTCGGAGCCTGGAGTCGGCTTCAGATTCTGTATCTCCCTCTCCTTCTGTTTCTCCCCTGCTCACGCTCTCTCTTTCTCTCTCAAAAATAAACAAATCATTAAATTTTTTTAAATAAAATATATTCCCATTTATTCCTCTGAGAATTATTATAGCAACTATTAATAGATAATTCATACCAATAATGACTCTTATTGCAATAAAAATGCTGATTGTATGTGAGCATACTTATTGATGTTTTATTAATAACTGGTGAGGGAGCCCCTGATATACAGCTGAAGGGTCTCATGACTGAGATTTCACTGAACAGTAATAAATGGTGTTTTCCTAACATAGCTAGCCCCTCAAGGTCCTGGAGACCTTGTTTCCAAAATACCTTGGAGACTTACTCTATCTCTAACCCCCTCCCAACCTGAAGGTATATAATCAGTTGCCTGTCACAACCCCAGTGCAGCTCTTCCTGCCCACGCCACAGGTCCTGTCCCCATGCTTTAATAAAATCACCTTTTGCACCAAAGATGTCTTCAAGAATTTTTTCTTGGCTGTTGGCTCTGGACCCCGCGCCATCACCCCAAAACTCATCAATAACAACAAAAACAAAAATTGTAAATAAAGTAAAAAAAAAAATCTCTCTACTCTTTTAACTAACCTGGGAAACTCTTCATAGGCTCTTCATATGCTGTCTCTCGCTAAAAATTCCTACTGGAGAGACTTCATTGTCATTCCATAATTCTTAGCTGTGGTGTAAATGAAGAGCTTGTTTTATCCCTAAAGGAATAGAAAAGAAACATTCTGTTCTCTTTATACTAAAACAACACACAAATAATATTTAATAACTCTTGAATGCATGAAGCATCATTTCAAAGATCATGCTCAATAAAAAAAGCAAGCAGGAGTATTTGAATATAATGTAAGTAGGGGAGGAGTCTCCTTGGTTGCTATAAAACTGATTAAATGTGTGTGTCATAATTGCTCAGAATCTGTGGCATTCTTTCATACATTTAGCTGTTGCTTCTTTTAATAGCTCACACCATTTAAATATTTGTCTACAGCTTATTTAATTTTGTCATGATATTTCAGATAAAAAATTAAAATATAGCATTATGCTATCTAACACATATTAATTTTAACTTGTCCTCTTGGTTATGTAAGGAAACTTGAAATGTGTGCATTTCCCTAACATCTTTGGGGTAGTTTTATTCTCCTTTGAAGATGATGTTTTCCAAATTTAAAAACTTTCAATATTAACTCTTGGACTAACTGACTTGTTAGTTAAAATGAATTTAAAATATTCATCATTTCAGTCAGATGATAGTGGCTTCTTTTTTTTGTAATTTTGAGAACAGGGAAAAACTGTATGTTTCACTTTTGACAAATACCCTAACATTTAGTTCAAAATAAATTAATTGTATTCATCTTTTCAAAGAAAATAAATTTTGAATGAAACATACAAATTTAAAAATCAACCTCAGCAAAATATTAATTTACCTCTTGCATTTGAAAAAAAATACTTGAAGTAACTTCCAATGTATATATAATAATGAAAGGTCTTTACTCATACTAGTAAAACATGAAGATAAAGGTCCAACAATTTCTCAAAAATCTACTATACACACTTGCTTTGATATTGCCTTCATTATCACAATACATTTAATTTATAGATCTTTCACAAAAGAATTTTTAAAATTGAGTGTATCTTAGAGCAGTTTTGATTTTTCACAGTATGTCTCTGGTAAATTAAACTATATATATATTATGAATGAAGCAACAAACTTTTTTTTTTTTTAATAATCTAGACCCTAGAGTTATATCACTCTAGCTCCTGGGCCATTTCTTTGCTCCCCATTATAGAAAAGACTCAAAAGTAGTTTTGTCTTCACTGCCTCTATTTCTCTTTTCCCATTCTCTCACAATTTATTCCTAATATGCCATATAATTTATATTTATTAAACATTGACAACTGTCTGCATAATGTAAAATTAGTGCGTTTTAATTCTTGGAGTTAATTGATCACTTTTTCAATGTTTGAGTTATCAAATCACTTTATAGTTTTTGAAAAATTTACTTTGCCTGTTTCAGTACATCATTCTCTTGGTCTTTCTCGTATCTTAGCAGTGAACTCCTCAAATTCATTCTGTTTCCTCTTCCTTAGCTCAAAATTTGGGAGTGTCTAGAGTTCAGTTTGTGGCATTTTTGTCTTTATGCAGTGTTGCTATGTTACCTATGACTTAAACGCCACCATGTTCAGATAATTCTCAAACTTATATCCCCAATCAAAGCATCTCTTCCAAAGCTCTAAATTAAAGTAATGAAAGTATTATAATGAATATAAATGTTAATTAATTTTAGCAACAATTAATTAATACAAAAAGATACTCAAATCTAATCCATCTAAAAAAAACATGTGTTTTTGCCATAATAATTTTTTTTCCTTGCCTGGTTTTGTACAATTCCAATAGAATTGGAACTATCAATCATGAAGTAACTGAAGTTAAAAAAAACACATAATATAAATCTAAAAATAAATTTTTCTTCTTTCTTGCATTAATCTTCTCTACAAGAAACTAGTCCTGGCAACTGAAATTTCAACTTGTTCTTCAAATTTGGCCCCTTGTTACTACCTCTACTACTGTGACCTTGAACCATCACACTATCAAAAAGTCTACTTTATTCTATTTTATCCCCAGCTCTAAATTCAGTTCTCCATATGAGACAAATCTGATCGGGTCATTCCTCACTACTGTGTTTATAGTTCGTTGACTTTCTGCCACACTCAGTATAAAACATAAATGTTTTTCCATGATAGCAAAGACTCCTTATGATTTTGCCAAACCCCATTATTATTTCAACCTCTTCTTTTGTCAATCTCTGTATTGAATTCTCCACTCTAGGCACATTAACTTTCTAGTTATTCCTTAATTATGACCAGTTCATTCCTGCCTCAATACCTTTGTATTTGTTGCAATTCTGCTTGGAATATTTCATTTCACATTTGTTAATAACCACTTAAATTATTCATTTAGTTCTTTTCACAAATTTCACCCTCTCAAAGGTTTCACTCCTATTTTCTGCTCTCTATTTTTTTACCCACAAATCACATATTAATACATGAAATAATATTTATTTTTATATCTGCCTTTTCCATATAAGTTTGATAAAGAATTTAATTAATCTGTCTTATTCATCTTGTCCCCCATGTCCTGAACAGAACTTGAAATAAAGCAGGTTGTGAATAAAAAGTGCTTGAATGGATGATTTACCAAATGAATTAATACAAGCAATTTGTTATTCTTTTCTTTTTTAATATCTAACTTTATTTATTCATTGAGAGAGAGAGAGATCACAAGCAGGGAAGGGGCAGAGAGAGAGAGAGAGAAAGAGATCACAAGCAGGGAAAGAGCAGAGAGAGAGAAAGAGAGAGAGATCACAAGCAGGGAAGGGGCAGAGAGAGAGAGAAAGAGAGAGGGGCGGGGGGAGGGAGAATTCCAAGCAGGCTCTGCACTGTCAGTGCAAAGCTGGATGGAGTGGCTTGAACTCAGGAACTCTGAGATCATGACCTGAGCCCAAGTCAGACGCTTAACTGACTGAGCCACCCAGGCATCCTGCAACTTGTTATTCTTACATAAACATAAACAACCTCATTCATGCTAGTAACCTACCTATTTTTTTTTTCTTTTTGGCATGAATATCAGTTGGGTCATCATAAACTTGCACATGCATTCCATTCAAATATATTTGATTTGCAACCCACTCAGCATATTTTTGCTACAACGATCTTTCAGATATATTAACATGCTATTGTTATTCTCTAAAGTTCAAAAGTGATAAGTGACATCATATATCTTCAGGATAGAGTTCAGTCTGTTTTTCATAATTTTGAAGAATTTTGAACATTTGCTAATCCCATATCCTCCCTCCCTCCCCTCCAAGATTTTATCCCCAGTAGTGTGCTTGATGTTCACAGATATGATCAAACTTTTGGGTCTTCTGATCCACTCCCAACCCTGCCAGTTTAGTGAGGTATAAGAGCAATATTGTCATACATATTCACAGTAAACTATGAAATGTATTTAGGAGTTGCAAAGTGTGGTTCAAAGATTTAGGGGGGAGTTATTTAAAACAATTGCATAAACATAATTTGAAACTTTGATATAGAAGATACATTCTCTAATTCAATGCAGTTCCCATCTCTCTATTTCCTTATTCTTGACTCATTTTACTAATTTTCACTTTCCATTAACTTAGAGGCCATTCATATTTAGGGCTATTTAAGATAACTAAAATAATTCTTCAAATACAGTGAATGAAAACTAAAAATTAGAAAATGTACATATCATGATTATTCGAAAGCCCATTTCATGATTCACATAAGTACTCTTATTGTTATATAAAAATTCCAAAATCCACAGGTAAGGTCATAATTTCCTTTAATGTGGGCAAGAATACAATGGTTAACTGCAAACAGTGGTCTGTAATAGTCAGTAGGATCTGTGCATTCTTCTTCACTAGGACATCAAAATTTCATATCAGTGCTCACATACCTATTGCTCACAGTCTTGGGGTGAGGATTTGCCACATGTGTTAAGAAAACTCCCTTGTCCATTCTCCTTTTTTTTTTTTTTTTTTTTTGAATTCTTGTGTAATACCTACCTGATCCTTTTTGTCTTTGCAGAATATTGTGTCTGCAGGCTAGGAGCCACTACCTGTAACATACCAGATATTTTTTTGAGTGCTTTTCTGAATTTGGGAATTGGGAAGATTACTTTCTCAGTTTCCCAACTCAGGCACTTTGTCCTCTTTTGGTTTTAGACCTCTATGGGTCAGTTTTTTAGCATCATCGTCATCAAAGACTTTCCTTAACAAGGACACTTTTACCTAACTTGTGTTGCATCCTAATGATAGTAAGCTACTTATTTTTTTAAAGGGTTATTTAAAGCAATTGTTCACGTATGCAGCCTTTTTTGGGGGGGCTCTCAGTAAATATTACATACTAATCTTTTACAACAAAGCCATTGGAAATGCTTTTGTTTCCAGAGACAAGATTTTGCACTTTGCCTAAATTTAGGGTTTCTTGGCAACAGTTGGCTCTTGTCTGAATTCATATCAACCACTCTCTTCACAACGATTCAAAATGTGCATATGCTTAAACAAATATTTATTGAATTGAACCACAGCATAAGTAAAACTTTTCATTTACTAGTTATTTTTTCCTTCACTAGTAAATTATAAGCAACATGACAGCAAATGTCTTCTCTCTTACTCACCTCTATTACAAAAGCCTTAGAAATTGAATTTGACATACACTTTACACTTAAGAAATAGTTACATAAGTTAATAAATATAAATTTAATAGTTGATGTACCTGCATCAGTCCCTTTGAAATGTTCATTCATTTAGTTTTAAACAAGGGGCATGCTAGATCACAAAATTTCAAAGAAGAAAGATGTATGCAGAGGAAAGGGACCATTTAAGCTGTAACCAAGCACACGTTAATTATTTACTTGTACTGGTACCTAGATAATACTTGAGGAATTTTGTCCTTACAAGATTGTTTATCGATGATATATAAAATGGCACTTGTCAAAGATTAGCTAATGACATATCTAGACCAGAATCTTGGTTATCTAATTGCTCTTTGATTTCTCTTCCTTGCAAAGTCTAACTCTGTCATGTGTGTACATGTTATGTGCATATATGTTTAATTCTGTATTTTGTAGTGCATCAATGAGTTTGGAGTAATCATTTTTTCTGTACTTTGTATACAGTTATCTTAATAATTCATAATTGGTAGTCTTTTCCACCTTTGGGGTTAATGATTATGACTTTAAAATTTATCAGTGTTTTGGTAATTTTTGTTTTTTCTAGGGATATGAGTGACATGAAATTTCTTAGAATATGGGGCTAATAAACACCCATTTAGCCTCACTAGTTTAATTTGCATTTGTACAGACACATGAAGTTAGTAGTTGAAGAAATTTGATAAGCGCAATTTTAAAAAGTATATTTATAAATTAAGAGTTTAGATAAAATAAAGAGGCAATTATCTCAAGTGAAGGCTTTCATTTAGAACAATAATATTTTTCTATGGGGCACCTGGGTGGCTCAGTCAGTTGAGTGTCCAACTTTGGCTCAGCTCATGATCTCGTAGTTTGCGAGTTTGAGCCCCACATTGGGCTTGCTGCTATCATCTCGCAGGGACTTTCAATCCTCTGTACCTTCTCCGCCTCTGTGCCACTTGTGCTCTCTCTCTCTCAAAAATAAAGAAACATAAAAGAAAAAAAGGCAATAATATTTTTTCTCAGTTTCTCAATTAAAACAAAAAATATTAAACAAAACCCAAAATATCTATTACAATGTACTTTCAGCAGCCCCAAAATATGCCTTATGTATTTACAGGTTTTCAGTCTTCAAAATAGATACTATCCTGAATACTTTGGGAAAGTATAATTATATATTAAATATTCATGTTATTCATGCTTTGTCCAGAATATGTATTATAATATTGAATACTTCCTTATATTTAGAATGATTTTATCTGAATTAAATTTTGGTTTAAAAATGTGAAGACCCATGAAACAAAATGGTCCAGAATTATAATTAGGGCTAAATATGTACATGAGAAAGAGCATTATACTGCCATAATCATATACAAAAATCTTTTCTATAGTTCTCTTTTATTCATTTAAATTTATCGGCACTGAGTTGATCTCATGCAAGGCTCCACATTGCATTTCAAGTAAACTTCAAAAGGAAGATGAAGACATCCCAGGAGACCAATGAATTGTTTCCAGGAGTGTTTCTGATGACCACGTTAATCTGCAAACAGCTCCAAGGATTTAGTTTTATTCTCAGAATTTATTAAGGGAACTGGAGTTTATCAAGCAAATTAAACAAAGCACATCTTTATAAATGCATAAATTAGGAGATATTGAAAGAAAAATCCTATGAGACCATTTATTGTTTTGTTCTTTGTTGTTTGTTTGTTTTGTTTTCCTCGAAGCATACAAGATAAATTGTCTTTTACACTGTACATAAGCATTATTTCTGTAATATTCGCCAGTTACTATATTGGGAATAATTAGTAGAAAGTATTATCTTCCTAATTAATTAATGCAAAAAGTGCTACAATATGCTGTAAAGCACTTATAAATCCTTGCATACATTTAAATTTTGCAAATGCTCTCTAAAGGATACATTTTTATATGACTCATATTCCCCTAAAATATGTAAAGTATTTTACAATAGTTTAATGACATTAAAATGCTAATTAATGATACTTAACAGAAATCAAGGGCTTTCACATGATGGGCTCAAAGTGGTAGGAAAATAGCTAACTTATTAGAGCATTACAACTCTATTTTAAAATTATACCCTGTATGCTTTAACACACATTTTTAAAGATAGCTTGGAAGACTTAAGAGACAGTGAATAAAATAAAAATCGCTAGATTTTATATTTTACTAAGAATGAAAGTTTTAGGAAAACATGGGTAGAAAGATGTCATGATCCTTTTACCAAAACAAGCTTTTGCTTGATGTTTCTAATATTTAGTTTCCACTTTGTTTTGGCAAAATTCAATGTGCTTGAAAGAGAATTTCTTACAACATAACAGCAAAATAACATTACAAATAGCATTCAAAATATTTTCCATCTGTCATTTGTCTTTTGGTCTTCTGTATTTAAACTTATTTAGATGGTAATTGGATCACTAGTTTTTCCTCTTAATGATGTTCATTTATTTTTATAAAAAATAAACTTTTCAATGAAACCATTAAAAATTAAGCTAAATATGGGACACCTGGGTGGCTCAGTCGGTTAAGGGTCCAACTCTTGATTTTGGCTCCGGTCATGATCTCATGGTTCAAGAGTTTGAGCCCTGCCTTGGGCTCTGAACACACAGTGCAGAGCCTGCTTGGGATTCTCTCTCTCTCCCTCTCTCTCTGCACCTCCAGAGCTCTGTCTCTCAAAAATAAGTAAATAAACTTAAAAAATTAAGCCAAATATGAAATTAACCCCCAATAACACGTATTTGTCAATAAGAATGACATCATTAATCAGACATGTATATTATTGGTATCAAGGAAACAAGTAGTTGTAATATGAATAGAGTAAGAAGAAATGATTTAAATTGTTCACAAGTTACATTATTTAAAGTAAGGAACTTAATTCCTCTGAGCTTTGGATTCATCACATATAAAATAGTACAAATATTATCTAACATTTTATGTGGTTATGTTGGCTAACAATCTATTAGGTAAAGCCAAGTTGGGCACCCTAAATAGACACACAAAGTAAAACATTTGTCTGTACTTTTCAGGAAACCATGTGAATTTATACAATAAATATTATTAGAATATAATTAAAGTCTCAACTGACTTTTTAATTTTTTTCATTAAGACTTTAGTTTTAGAAAGGAATTTTAGGTTCCCATCACAGTTGAAAAGGTACAGAGATTTGCCATATACCCTCTGACCCCAGTCATGCATAACCTTCCCCATTATCTATGTGCTTTCCCCACCAACCAGGAACAATTGATGAATTGTTGATGAACCTACATTAACACATCATCCATTCATCCATCGATGGACATTTGGGCTCTTTCGATAGTTTGGCTATTGTTGCTAATGCCGCTATAAATTATGAGGTGCATGTGCCCCTTTGAATCAGTATTTTTATATCTTTTGAGTAAACACCTAGTAGTGCTAATGGCCTTACAACTTATTTTGCTTCATGTCTTTGCTTTGTATTCTTATATACTTCAGTACTTCTCTTATCATTAGACTTCTTATTGAAAAATTATTTTATGTCAAAGCTTAAGAAGCTGGCTCTGACATCAGAACATAAGTGCTATGCCACCTTTGTTGTTGTATATCAAATACATCACCTACATGAGTGAAGAAAGAAACACAGATAGTTCTAGAGGAAAGAAAATTGCAATCTGGATATTTGGCATTTAGTACTCAACTGAGGTAGTAACAAAATGTTAATTCATTTTCTCACATATAAATAGATTAAATAGATTGGCTAAAAATTTTCTATTTACTTTCCAATGTGCTACATTGATGAAACTATTTTATTGACACATAATAATAAAAGTAGTTTAGCATTCATCAGTCACACTATGTGAGATAAAATATATTTTAATATACTGGCTTTCAGAGCAAGTCAATGGGATGAAGCTAGAATGTCTTCATTGTATGAGAATACCTCATACAACCAAACAGAAAGTCTAAATAAAATGGATTGACCACAGTTTTAAAAAAACTAAACGTTTTCAAAATTGAAAAGTTCAATTCCATATTTTTATACTCATCATTTAAACATTAATTAACATGAGGCAAAGTTGTTCCATATCCCCTAGGGACACAAGGTTAAATTGGATTTTACCATCCAAATAACTATTTTTTAATGAAATGAGGAAAAGTAAAAGTAAAAAAGTATTTTCATGTGCAAAAATTGATCCATATATTAAGCAGATTAAAAATTAAGTGGGTCATAATATAAAAATATTTTTATGCAAAGGATTAGAGTATTTTGACAGATGTTAAAATTATGTTACTTGTAAAATTAGGATTTCAGTTAGCTAAAAATGTCTTACATTTTTACAGTTTAATAATTATTCCAGTATCGCACATGTTACTTGAAATATGTCATCTATAAAGTGTTATTAGTACTAAGAATTTCTGCTTTATGAAATTCAGGAGTTGGTGTGTGATTTAGGTGCATCCCATGCTTTATGAAAACAGCACACGACATTTGGAACTCATCTTAGTGTACTTAATGTGTAATGGTCCCTATCCTCAAGGAAGTTATGAAAGTCACCATTTTCGATCTATAATATGACTTCAAGATTACTCACAGACACACTGACAACTGACAGATGGAAAAAAAGCTGAATAGGAAAAATGACAGTGTTTGGAATGTCTTAATCACTCTGCAATGAGATATTTTATATATATTAAATACATATTACATATTATATATGTTTTCATGTATAACTGTAAAAAAATAAAAATTAGATTATCGCAAAAAGTAGCTTTATTAAAAGCCTACCTGATGAAAAATATGTTGTTTGAAGTTGTAACTTTATTAAAGGATATTTGGTACAATTTGGGGAAAAAAGAAACCTAAGCTAAGTATAACAAATGTATTTTATTTAGATATATCTCAGTTAAGTTTCTAAGACGGTCACTTATAGACAATCACTTATTACCTCGGTGATCCTGAGAAAATCTTCAAATTTTCTGATCTTTTTTGTATACTTTAATAATGGTTTCCAATGGTTCAATATGTCCTATAGATATATTTGTTTGTCTAATGGAATGTTTTGTTTTGTCTTATTTCTTTTATAAAAATTTTTTTTTTCAACGTTTATTTATTTTTGGGACAGAGAGAGACAGAGCATGAACGGGGGAGGGGCAGAGAGAGAGGGAGACACAGAATCGGAAACAGGCTCCAGGCTCTGAGCCATCAGCCCAGAGACCGACGCGGGGCTCGAACTCGCGGACCGCGAGATCGTGACCTGGCTGAAGTCGGACGCTTAACCGACTGCGCCACCCAGGCGCCCCTGTTTTGTCTTATTTCAAACATCATCTTAAAGTATGGGATTTCAATCCAGGCTTTCAGAATTTCTTTAAAACAGTGAGAAAGATATTATAACACTGAAACCACATTCCACCATATTGGAATAGGATAGGACTGTATAGATAAGGGGTACCTGCAAGTGAATGCTCCTCTATTTACCACCATGTCCATTACTACCTACATTCTCATCAACCCTAAGGATAATCCCAACTATCATTTTACATCATTCTTGCATCATTGTTTTTCTTTTGGTGCAGATGTATTTTTCTGTATCCATGATCACTGCAGACATACTTAAGCATGGTAAAATTCAAAACGGTAAGAGAGAGATCTCATAGTGTAGATTATATTAAATTTTCCCTGTTCAAACTACTACTGTATTTGGTTTATATTTCCTTGTTGGAAAAATATATGTTTAAGAAAGCAGTAAATGATAAATCAGCAAAATAGTCTGATTTGGGACAAAGGCTGCAGGGGAATATGGTATCACAGTAAAGAAACAAGGAGAGATCGAGAACATTAAATGCTACGAAGTAAAAAAATGTTGAGAACTGGAAAACACTTATTAAATTTTTGTGACATTAAGGTTTCTTAGCAAACTTATGAACATCATTTTGTTAGAGTCCCGGGTAAAGTCAGAGCAGTGTAAATTGGGAAGTGACTAGGAAACAGAGAAATGGAGACACTAAATTTGATGTCTATTAAGCAATCAAAGGCAAATTATCAGGAAATGTATTCACAGTTTTCTGAAAACTTTTTTTAACTGCTATTGCTTTGTTTGAATCTGTATTTTAATAGCAAGGAGAATGAACTAAACAGTAATGAAAAAATAACTTTAAAACTCAATTCAGAAAATTATTTTCAAGTTATATAACATGATCTCAAGTTTTGAAACATAAAGTAATAAAATAATAGAAATAAAGATACTCATATAATATGGTTAAAGAGATGTTAAATGACAAAAAGATGTTGTAATGGTAACTTATAGTTTGAATGGCATCTTAATATTTATGGAGAAAATTATATATATACATACATATGTAAAAAAAAAAGGCAAAGGAAAAAAATATCTTGTTTTGATTGGAACCCTTAATGACAAAAACATTATTCTTCCAATTCATAAAATAAAACAACTTCCAGGGCGGATCTGTTGGTGGCTCAGTTGGTTAAGCATCTGACTCTTGATTTCAGCTCAGGTCATGATCCCAGGGTCGTGGGATCAAGCCCAACATTGGGCTCCACATTCAGCATGGAGCCTGCTTAAGATTCTCTGTCTCTCTGCCCCTCTCCCCCACTCATGCTCTCCCTCTCTCTCTCATATATATATATATATATATATATATATATATATATATATATTTAATTAATAAAAATTAAATAATAAAATAAAATAAATTTAAAAATTAAATAATAAAATAAAAATAAAATAAAATAAATAAAATAAAAACAACTTCCACTAACACTTTGAAACTTGAATTCATAACTCTAAAATAAGAAAAGTTTAAGTGGTTTGATGGACACAACAGGCTATTACTGCAGCACTTTTAAATTACCCACTCAGGGCGCCTGGGTGGCTCAGTCAGTTAGGTTTAGCGTCTGACTTCGGCTCAGGTCATGATCTCATGGTTCGTGATTTCGAACCTCATGTCGGGCTCTGTACTGACAGTTCAGAGCCTGATGTCTGCTTCAAATTCTGTGTTTCCCTCTCTCTCTGCCTCTCCCCCCACTCGTTCTCTGTCTCTCTCAAAAATAAATAAATATTAAAAAATAAATAATTAAATTATCTTCTCACCATGATTACTCCATTTATTTATTTCATATAAATTTATGTCTGTTTTTGTAAGTTATCTCAAATATTGTTTGGAATGATAACTTTTTTCAATATCGTAACAATAAAAAAAATAATTTCTTCTTGATAATATCCAAACTACCACACAGTATTCATAATAATGTTGCTGTAGCTCAGCCAAAAATGCACTCTATTCAACTTTAAGTGTGTTTTCTTGGTTAACACTTTCCTGATTTGAATGACTTAATAAAGACGATTGGAAACTTCTTAACATTAAGTTTGGAAAGGGTAGCATAACTCATAAGTAAGACTTGGTAAACAAGGACTTGGCGGTATATGAGACTACATGCCACTTGGAAACAAAATTATATGTAGGCTTCATATGAAAAAATAATCCGTTGAGGAACTGAGACTGAATTTCATTTCCTTCCTAAATTGAGTTCGAACAGTGGAAACCAGTTCCAGCTTCATAGATTAGAAAGTAGACTGCCAATATTATTTAAAAAAACATGAAATCAGTGATAATCGTGCTTCATAATAAAAGTTGGCCCTTTATGACTAACATGGGGATACAGAGAGTCAACTAAACAGAAGAGAAATATTAATTCTGTCAACCCATTTTCTTCTGTTTGGTTTTATTTTTCATTCAAAAAAAATTTAATGTTTATTTTTGACAGAGAGATAGAGAGACAAGAGAGACAGAGACAGAGCGCAACTGAGGGAGGGGCAGAGAAAGATGGAAACAGAATCTGAAGCAGGCTCCAGGCTCTGAGCTGTCAGCACAGAGCCTGAAGCGGGGCTCAAACTCCCGAGCCTGGAGATCATGACCTGTGTCGAAGTCGGACGCTTAACAGACTGATCACCCAGGTGCCCCATGGTTTTATTTTTTATTTTTTATTTTTTAAATTTATCCAACTATTACCAAAGTACTTCTTTATCTGCATTTTATAAGTGAGAAACCTAAGAATCAGCAAATTAAACATAAAATAAGCATAATAATAATGTTTATATTTTAGCGATGATTAAATATCATACTTCGTAACTTATAACTTTGTAAGTTATCACATACTGTATCATCTTTATCACAAAACGTTTTCTTTATTTTACTCTGCTACTTCTCTACTGTTGCTGTTTCAGTAAATCCCATTGTGTCCCTGCCTATGTGTTCTGTATTCAGTGGAAACATTTAACTATATGATAACTGTATGTTTTGATTTATGAAATATGAACTAAATTTTGTGGTATATTTTCACTTTTCATGCTTATAGAGCCCAAAGATAACAAGAAAATTACATGTAAAAATTATTTGAATTGTTTTATTAGGAAATGTTTGAAGATCCTACAATTATTAGGTGTATTTTATTGAGTCGTCAAAATAATGCAGATGCCAAACATTCATCTGTAATAGCTTGAGTCAGTTCTTTTGCATATCTTACTACTATAGCCTGCATTGGCTACTATTAACTATTAAAACATTCAATGTATGTTATGTGCATTTTACACTAATAAATGCATTTATTAGTAACAAGTGTATGTTACCAAAACACAGAATCCCACCCCCCCCCCCCCAATTAGGAATGCTTTCATTTATCAGAAATAAAATTTCACTTTGGATAATAGATTAAAATTAAGTATAGAATTTTAAATTCAATGATCATTTCACCCACATTTTTATTTTCTGATTTCATTTTTAAGATGTCATGACATTTTTCTTTTAGTTTTTATTTTATGCCTACTTGATTTTCTTTTTTTTTTTTAACATTTTTTTTTTCAACGTTTATTTATTTTTGGGACAGAGAGAGACAGAGCATGAACAGGGGAGGGGCAGAGAGAGAGGGAGACACAGAATCGGAAACAGGCTCCAGGCTCTGAGCCATCAGCCCAGAGCCTGACGAGGGGCTCGAACTCACGGACCGCGAGATCGTGACCTGGCTGAAGTCGGACGCTTAACCGACTGCGCCACCCAGGCGCCCCAACCTACTTGATTTTCTTAAAGAAATAAACTTGAGTAAAAGTTCTAAATGAAGAAGTAAATCAACAAGAAGTCAATGTTCATGGTATACAAAGGTATATACAAAGGTATATATATGGTACATGCTATATTATATAACTTAGTAAAATTAATTTTACATTTTGAAACTCTATTTTAAGGATTAAAAATGTTAAACTTAGGGGCACCTGGTGGCTCAGTTGGTTAAGCGTCCAACTCTTGATTTTTAGCTCAGGTCCTGATCTCAGGGTTCATGAGTTTGAGCCCCATGTCGAGCGGGTTCTGCACTATCAGAGGGATTTTCTCTCTTTCTCCCTCTCTCTCTGACCCCCCCATACTCTCTCTCTCTCACTTTCTCTCTCAAAATAAATAAGCTTTAAAAACTTAAAAAAATAAAAAAAAAATTAAACTTTAAGATACTAGATGAAAATTTCATACAGAAAAAATTGGGAATGGGTACTTAAATCTTTAAATTTGTACCCATAATACAAATTATTAACCTGAGGAGGAAATTATTAATACATAAGTCTTTTTACACTGATTGATTGATTACACAAATAATTGTAATCTTATAGCCATACTGCCAAAACAATGAATCAAAGACCTGAGTTTTAGTGATTTTCAGTTTCAAATAAGACTCAGTATAAGTAATCACTGGTTTTCTGTAGATTTACAGACTTCTAGTCAGTAAAATATCTGGATGCCATACCGTGTGATAGACACATACACCATATGTGTAATGGTGGTTAGTAGGAAAGTTAAATTGATTAACAATATTGCAGGTAGGGGGCATACGTTATAAGAGGGATCTCGAATGCATGGTGGAACATTTATGATCTGTAATAGGTCACAATGAGTGGTAAGCAGGGAGAAAGAAAAGGAGGGGGTAATGAGATTCATGAGTGCTTACTCTGAAGTGACTAGTTTTAGCAGTGTTTGATATACATTTTTTTTTATTGAAGTATAGTTGACACACATGTTATGTTAGTTTCAGATATACAACATAATGATTCAACAAGCTTATATGTTATAACATGCTCACCACAAGAGTAGCTATCCTCCGTCACCATACAATGCTATTACAATACCATTGAGTAACTTCCCTATGCTGTACCTTTTATTCCTGTGAGTTATTCATTTGCAGTGTTTGATATTTTCTTAAAGTATTTTCGTTGCTCTCTACAAATATGTGTACGTACTGGGTGATTTTAATCAGATTATTTTATCATGAGATTCGGGTTCTGGAAACACTCCTGGTGTTTTTATCAAAGATAAGTAAAGGGCTTTGTTAGGTCATGTGGAGGACTAGAAGGGTAGTTGGGATATAAAATACTGTGTTGGTAGAAAGAACATTAGGAGGTGGTGTCTGGTTGGCTCAGTTGGTAGAGTGTGTGACTCCTCGTCTCAGGGTTGTGAGTTCAAGTCCAACATTGGTGGAGAGATTACTTAAAAATAAAATTTAGAAAAAAAGAAGAGATTTGGATTAAGGCATTAACATTGTGTGGTGGACAGGTGCAATCAATAATGACTGAAACATCAGTTCATAATATTCTCCTTTCTCTCTTTCTCTTTCTTTCTCCCTCCTCCCCTACCTCCCTGCCAAAAATTCTCAAAAAAAAAAAAAAAAAGGCACAAGGCACATTAAAGCCACCAGACATATTTACTCTTTCATTGCCTTATTTTATTCTCCACTCATCCCCCTCTCTTATATAGCTGCAACAATAAGGAATTAGACGTAAACACAATTTGCAAGAATCTCTCTTAGTTCATTAACTATAAACACTATAACACAATTCTACTAAGATACAAATATCCCAACAGCAATAATACTTTCCTCTCAAATTCTAATTTACTTTTGCAATTACATGTTTATTCTAATCTATTTCTATAAAGGTGATATAGCATCATTGTACAGCTTTTTAAAATGACCACTGCACACCATTATCAGGATAGCCACTTACATTCTCCTAAACTTTTTTAGTATTATGGGAAATATTCTACTGATTCACTATATTTTATTTTAATATCTGTATGAATTATTATTCCCATACTTTATCAAAAGGGCTTTCTTAACTGAGATGTCAGTTAACACTTTCTGATTCTCTTGAGCTATATTTTCTCCTTTATTCCTCATTCTTTCTTTATAGTTAATACATAAGAAAACACATTTATTATTAAGTAATATCAATGTAGTAAAACCACAACTCTGTATACAAAATTTGCCCTCCCTCTTTATTACTGTATAAGAAACGTTCTCAAAGTTGTAAAATTAAAAAAAAAATCAAGGTTCTTGTAAACAAGTAATCTTAAATCTTGCATTTGCTTCTACCAGTTTCTGCTTTCTAGAAGTCTAGCAAAGAACTAGCTTTTATTGGGTGTTACTTTCTAGAATATATTTTGTTTTAAATAATGAAACAATACATATTGCCTTTATTTTGCAGATATCAAAACTAAACTTAGAGTTGGCATAGAGTAACAAAGTTAGTTACAATCAAAGAATGTCTCCTGAATCTAAATTTAGTTCCTTTGCCAATATGTTCCATTGCAATCAAGTGATTATAGATAGATCTGTTAGTTTCAGTCAAGATTTGGGGTTTTATAGTTATGCTGATTAAAGGTATGGTTTACTCACAAACACCTCTTGTCAAGGGGTAATTTATGGGTTTCTAAACCCATTCCATTTTATATGAAAAATATTTAACAAGGAAATAACCAAGAGTGAATGATAATTATATCCTATGTAATTTCAGAGTAAAATTAGATAATTTGGTGGCAGAAATTAGCAGAGAAAATGTTTAAAATTAAATTATAGTACAAGATAAGATGATTACTCTTTTTAATGGATGAGAATTTCATTTGTCTGAAGTTCTCCAAATAGGGAACAATTCCCAGTAAAGTGAGAGCTCAAGTAATACTGGAAGAGGCATATTGGGAAATTATTGGGTAAAAACATGACAAGATAGACTTCAAAATGAGTAGTTTAACTTCTCAGCTTAGAAATAGAGATCTTGCTTAAATAGATTGATATGATGAAATATCTTTCTTTAAGGATGATAGGATAGTAGATTCCCAGAAGCTTGAGGGACATTATTGTCTCAGTATGAATCATCAGACTCAAAAATGTAATTCAGCTCTTACTTGGACTTAGTTTTATATTTCAGTGATATTTCTTTCTAAAGTTTACTTGTATTTTGGAGGCAGTTCTATAAACACATAATCCAAGGTCAATCAATAAAAATCTTTTTTATTTGTACTTCCACATTCTGATCTTAATTCTACCCACTGAGTAAATGAATACCAATTTCAAACCTAAATCCACATTATCAAAACTCATCAAGATTTATGAATTCCAGGAATCCTATAAAAATCCTGGTAATTATAGAGGCACTTGGGTGGCTCAGTAGGTTAAGTGTCCTATTTCAGCCCAGGTCATGATCTCATGGCTTGTAAGTTGGAGCCCCATGTGAGGCTCCTTGCTGACAGCTCAGAGCCTGGAGCCAGCTTCAGATTCTGTGTCTCGCTCTCTCTCTCTGACCCTAACTCTCTCCTGCTCTGTCTCTGTCTCTCAAAAATAAAATAAACATTGAAAAAAAAATTCTGGAGGGACACCTGGGTGTCTGACTTCAGCTCAGGTCATAATCTTGTGGTTCATGAGTTGGAGCCCAAGTTGAGTTCTGTGCTGACAGCTCAGAGCCTGGAGCCTGCTTCGGATCTATGTCTCCCTCTTTCTCTACCTCTCCCCTGTTTGCACTCTCTCTCTCTCTTTCAAAAATAAATATAGATTGATTTTTTTTAAATTCTGGTAGTTGTAAAATATTTATCGTATTCCTTTCAAATTATTTTTTTCTCAGGGTAAAGATCCTCAAATCCTTCAACTACTCCATGTTTTTTAATCTCTTTCCTGGTCTGTAATACTACTGTGAATATATTTTACTTTTTGTCTAAGCAGTGTTGCTGCATTTGGGATCTCAAACAAAAACCATGAATTTTCAAATTCTCAGAGAAGAGTAATAGTGTTTTTTTTTCCCTATTCTAAATTAATTATATCTACATATACGATTTTCCTGTTGACTCATGCAGAGATCATTCTCCTGTCCCCATCAGAGACAGTCATAAGAGTTACACTGATAAGGGACAATTAAGTTATGAAATAAGTTTAAAAGAACCAAATTGTATAGTAATTATAATGAATGACAGAAAGAAAATGGGTATAATATTAAGAATTCTGAATTATAGTTGAGGATGCCTGTGTTCCATTCTAAATTGTGTCACAAAATTATCATGTGACCTTGAAAAAGTTACTTAACCTTTGAGGCTCTGTAAAATGAGGTTTATAAAGATCAGGGGTTCTCATTCAGACAAACACTGGTGAATCCTGATGAGGAATGAAACATCACCAAAGGGAATGTGTGGTGTGTGTGAGGAGTGCAACACAGAGGAAATGTTGGGGAACATTAACTAGATAATCTAAACTGTTATCACTGGATTTTACTCACAATTTTATTTCCCAGATTCCTCGGATATCACACTATCAACCTCTGTTGCATGGAACACCAGTCTAGGCTGATGTTCATGTGTTTTTCAAAGGTTTCAATGTAAACACATACGTACTTTATCGACCTCATGGAATTTCAATGATTTGCATAAAGAAACCTCTAAAATTTATCCACTGCTGCTACTTCTCAGTGACGGTGTTCTCACAGAATCATTTCTATTGTGTCATCCCAAAGCACACCATGAATTTTGATGTCATCCTACATTAACAGAATGGTCAGGATAGCATGCCTATGTCAACCTAAATAAACAACTTCGGTGCTTTCAGTGTTCAAGATGTAAACAAACAAGCATATTTTCCACGTTTATATTTATACAGTGGAATATTGTGTTTGGGATAACTATGGATACATATAAAATATCAATGAGAATGCCAGGTAGTGTGTGCGAAGTGTCATATGTATATATATGTATATCTATATACATATATATACATGTCATACATATTCATACAAGATTTCAAGTATATGACAATAGTTAAACCTCATAAGAATGGTCACAAACAGTTACTGTGAAATATTCTAGGTGTAACAAATGGTGTGAGGAAAGAAAATTCAGGAATTGTTGCATTATCAGATTTTTTAAACCATTTTTTTGCCATGAAAAGCCTTCCCTTGGAATTTAAACACTGTCGTGTTCCTGAAGTCTTTCTTAAGTCATAGGTTTCAACTCACATTACACTTATTATTTTTTATTATGTGTTGAGGCAAAAGGGAGTGTGTACAGTAGGAAGAAAAAACAATGGTCAATGCTTTTTAGATGCGTTACCAAGAACACAGTGGATAGAGATCAACCATATAGCATAATATAGGGAAGTCTGGCTGTCTCCTAAAGTGCTGCTTTTATTGAAGCCCCCAAATGGAAGTCTGGTTTTTCAAATCCTCCTAACTTCATATTCAGGACTTAGGTGGATTGTCTTCTTTCCCCTACTTCCATACTATTTTCTTTTCCCCCCTCATAAACATTTTTAACTATCGGATGAAGCAGTAAGCCCTTGCTTTTGTTTTCAAGTAATGCAATTTTCTTGAACACCCCCTACCTCTCCCTTAAATTATCTGTTTTCTACAAAATTCCTGATCATTCCTCTTAACTAATTGAAAGCTTGGGTAACTGGTTTATAGGTCTCCTCTATACAATATGGAACTCTTAATTCTTGGTTACTGATTTCAAAGTGTACCTAGGTAGCCAATACAGTAAGCCATCTTCTCAGTTCCCCAACCAGTTCACCTCCAGTACCTTCTCCTCCAGGCTGTTAAAATACACATTTCCTGGGCACACCTTAAACTTATTATATGAGATATTCCTATTTCCAAAATCAGCTATTTCCTTCCCCATTCTTCTTTAACTGTTCTCAAAACCATTCTTTAAAATAACTTTCTGTTTCCTTTGTATTTTCTCATATGCACCCACTATCAACTTGTCTTCATGGCTGCTGCTATAATGCCAATATCCATGTTTCAACTCTTATCTGGTAAATCTCGCCAGACTGGCCCCCAAAGAGCCTGGCTAATGAGGACATCTGCAGAATATCTCACAACCAGGAATATTGGACCACTGTAAGTTAATAACATCATTAATGGAACTCTTTCAATTGCTATGACTTTGTATTTTGTGTACATAAGCAAAACATTTTCCTGGTCTCTCTTTAGATATTTTCAATTTTCAATATATATCCTCTCTTCATTTCTTTTATTTTATTTTATTTTTTTTAACATTTATTTATTTTTGAGACAGAGAGAGACAGAGCATGGATGGGGGAGGGGCAGAGAGACAGGGAGGCACAGAATCCGAAGCAGGCTCCAGGCTCTGAGCCATCAGCCCAGAGCCCAACGCGGGGCTCGAACTCGCGGACCGCGAGATCGTGACCTGAGCTGAAGTCGGACACTTAACCGACTGAGCCACCCAGGCGCCCCACTCTCTTCATTTCTTTTATTGTAACTTCCTGAAGATTTAGTTACTCCTTCAATTTTATTTAACAAAATCTAACAGTGTGCTTTATTCCATATCTTTCTTATATATTTATTTTTCAAGTAATCTTTATGCAATCTCTTCTCTTATAATCTCTTCTAGATCTTATTCACACCCACATTCTAGGAATATTTTGCTGTGCATTGTAATTTCTCCCAACTTCGCCTCATACTGTATTCCCTCTCTACTGACTCCAACTTACCAGTATTTAAAAAGCTGAAGTCTTAATCTCTCTAAAATGTTTCGTATTGAAGTCACTGTTTAATTGCTGCCCCCATTTTCTCTTCCCTTCCAGAACCAAATTTCTAAAGTAAATTGTCCACAACTGTGGTCTACAAATTTTTCATTTTCTACTTCAACCATTTATTTCCATTCTGATCTATCCCCTTCTAATGCTCTCCTGAAATCGCTCATGTCAAGCTCACCATTGGATAATTTGGTGATGAATTTTAAGTCTCAAATAAATACTCAGAAATCTTTGAAATGACTGCCCTTTAAGAATGCCTCTTTCCTCATGTCTTCTAGGGCAACACTCTGTGTCTGCCATTTATATTATATGGGTGCTCTTTTTCGGTCTTCTATGCTGACCTCTTCTCCAGAATGTGGTCAATTTTAAAAATTTTATCAAAGGCCCTCTTTTGGTCCACAAAGTGATCTCATACACTTGAATTTTAATAATTAAGCTGTATGCAGGCAACATTTGATCTATGTTTTCCCAGCCTCCTTTGTTGAATTGTAGAAATGTTTATCCACAAAGCAATGGATATTTTCACTTGAATATTTGCAAACATCTCATTCAGAATATTTAAAATATACACATCATAACACCTTCCAACCTTCTTTAGTTCTGTGCATCTCATTAAATGGCAATAACCAACATGAATTTCTCAAGCTAGAGATCTGTAAGTCATTTTTTTTCTCTTCCTGTCAACAAATCATAAGTCGTATTTATTTTACCTCTGTGTAAACCCTTTGCTGTCCCCTCTGCCACTATCCTAGTCCATAGAACCATCACTTATTTTCTGGACTATTACAACATGTTCCTAACTGGATAATCCCACATCCACTCTTCTTTACTTCTAATCAATTCTTCAAACTGCACCTTGAGTTATAGTTTTAAAATGAATATCTGATTGTGTCATCTCTTCTTATCAGACTCTTCAGAAGCTTCCCATTCTCTTTTGGCTAAAATAAAAAAGTACTTAATATTGCTAATAATACCCTGCATGATCTGTTCTCTGCTCACTATTCCGTTTTTATCTCCTGTCAGATAGAAAATGGCCTCACACATTTGTGATGGATTTTGAAATAAATGCATGTTCCCAGCTAGTGAAAGTTCAGTAATTTTATTTGAAGGAATTTTGTTCATTCCTGGAATGAGTACTCTTTAAGTTTTAGTCACTGAAAATAAGTTTAGCCAAGATAGCTAAGGAATGACTTCATTTTTAAAACATCACCTCAGCATGACATTTCTCTAAGATGGAATATAATAATTTAGCCTACTTATGACAAATGTTTTTTAAAAGATATTCATCACTGTAAAGGCCATATAAATGTGTCCTTGTTTTGAAGAATGCTTTCTATTTAGTTTCAAACTCCTTACCTCAACCACATTTAAAAGGAGCTCAAAACAAGATCTAAGATACAATTCAATCATGGAGAGAAAGGAATTGGTCAGAATTGGTTAATTGTTAAATACATACTTGGAAATTTGTTTAGGTGGAACACTGTCCCCCCATTCAGTATCAATTTAGAAATAAATGTATGTTTCTGACCTGTAAAAGCTCAAAATTTTTTCTTGAAAAAATTTTAGATTTTTATTATAAAACATTAGTATAAATTGATCACTTTAATTTTGTTAAATATGTACTGAATGCCTTACTGCCTTAATATTTACTTTCTTTTGTGGGAAAAAGTTATCTTATTATTTTACCTACAATATTTAAACTCACATATAATTCATTTTGTTAATCATACACAATAATATGTAAAATGATATCTAAACAATGGCCTTTCCAACCTCCCTTACAGCTAGAGAAAATCAATGATATGCATGTGAAGTTTTGGTTTAGAAGTTACTAGAAAGCTCCTTATTAGGAGCCAAACATTGTAAAAGCTCTTTGCCCTGTCTCTTTCTCCATCAGCTGCATATATGTCTATAATACCGAAATATTGGATAGAACTCCAGCAGATCTCTGGCATGAAGATATGATTTTTGGGTGAAAGCTGCTTGCTAAGGAAAGGGAAGTAGAAAGAACTGATCCTGGACTGCCCTTCACAAAATTAATTTTATGTTTAAAGAAAAAAAAAATCTCCTCCCTCTTTTGAGCCATCATTCTTTCTTAATTCTGTTCTTGGCAGTCAAAACAAGTAATATTTGTGGTGATTTCAGAATGTTTGATGTCTTTAGTGTTGTTAACCTTAAAGATAAAACTGTCAGTTTTCTTCCCAGCAAAACTGGATTACTCGGGACCAGCAGAGCGTTACAATTTGGGATATGCCAGGTACAGCAAAACAATAAGCAAGTCTGGAAAACAAAGGAAGAGAATAATACTTTATACAGGAAGGGGGTAGTGGTGTTGGGGAGGGTTTTGAACAAAAATTCCACTGGAATAAACTGAGAGCTTGAAGTATAGTGCTTTTCCATTGGTTGAGTTCTAACAGTCTCTCAATTGGCTGGGCTATTGTCAGGGAAAGAGAAAATCTTCTTTCCCTCCTACTAGATAATTAAGTACAGGCTTCTTCCTGTTGGAAAGAGAAGGTAAGTGTCTTGAATTGATGATAAGTGATAGGGCAAGAGAGCTCTTCCTTCAGACCTTTTGACTCTATTTTATTTTATTTTTTTTTTTCAACGTTTATTTATTTTTGGGACAGAGAGAGACAGAGCATGAACGGGGGAGGGGCAGAGAGAGAGGGAGACACAGAATCGGAAACAGGCTCCAGGCTCCGAGCCATCAGCCCAGAGCCTGACGCGGGGCTTGAACTCACGGACCGCGAGATCGTGACCTGGCTGAAGTCGGACTCTTAACCGACTGCGCCACCCAGGCGCCCCTTGACTATTTTAAATGAGGTTTCCTTCATTCAGTCTCGCAGTGTCTATGTGTGAAAGTAGTTTTTCTTTGGGAGTTTTGACCAAATAAAGTGTATGCAATCTCAAAGTTTATAAAAGCAATGAAGTGGGTTTGAATTGCCAAGAATCAATAATTCCTCCACTTAGTTTTGATCCAGAAGATTGTATTCAAATTACTTTAAAAAATAAACCATCCCTTGTCTTAATATACTCACTCTATACTGTTAAAATTCATTTGCTAGTTTTAGGTTTTTATACCTACGGCAAAAATAAATGGTTACATTTAAATTTTAAATTCATTTTTAAGAGTTTTAGCCATTTCCTTCTCATTGACATATATGTACTACTTATTAATACTTCATAGGGGATGATATTCATTTATTCTTATTCCAAAGAACCATAGGATTGATTCTTTTCTCATATTATGTTGAATAAATAGGGCACAAGGTATATAATAAAGACAAAAGGATTTATAATATATGAAGCATTATGCTTAGTACCTGATATATTTCAATTCCTATAATTCTAGTAATAATCCTTCTAGGTAGAAACTAGTTATACATAATCCTATCGTGAGATGAATAAACAGAAACACAGATTAAATGACTTACTCAAGGTCACACAACTACTTCTTAACAAAATTAGAACTGGAAATTGTGCGCTTAGGCCTCAGAATCTATACTCTTAATGCCCAGTCTCTTCACTTATTTTTTCCAGTAAAGGGTTAGTTCATGACAACATGAGTAGATACTCTAACCAGATAGCATATGTCACTTTGAAAGTTAGTTGAAGTGAGGGGTGCCTGGGTGGCTCAGTTGGTTCAGCTATCTACTTCAGCTTAGGTCATGATCTCATGGTGCATGGATTTGAGCCAGACATCAAACTCTGTGCTAACAGCTCAGACCCTGGAGCCTACTTCAGAATCTGTGTCTCCCCCTCTCTATCCTTCCCCTGCTACCACTCCTGTCTCTCTCTCAAAAATAAGTAAACATAAAAAAAAAAGAAAGCTAGTTGAAGTGAATATATCACTAAAACTATTCCCCACAAGTTAAAAAAAAATGTATTGAGACAGTATTCAGTAAATTCTAATACTATAGAAAAAATATTTTTCCTTCAGTCATATTCATTAGCTTTTTTCTTTATATTTATTTAAGTGATCAGATGGCAAAAGAAGTTACCTTGAGAAAGGCAGTAGCAACAATCTAGAGTGTCAGAGAGGACTTACAAACCAAAGAAACAGACTGCACATCATTAATTCTAATTATATTCACTAGATTTTCAATGCCATTATATGTGGATGATTCAAAAAAAATCTTTTTGCCCTCTTCAGAAAAGAAAAAAAAAAAAATGCCTGTCTTAAATTCTGTCCAAAACTTATTTCTCATAGGTATTTCCGTACTAATTTATATGTAAAAATTACAAACTTTAGTTCCAAATCCTAGCATGGTTATATACACAACACTTCTATGATACTGTGATTTATAATAAATATGTATTTGGCCTTCATCTCTGGTTCCTGGTCAAGGTTTTCAAATCCTTGGAATTTTCTAAGTGTAGAGAATGATAAAGGTGTCTTTTATTATGTTAATGATATGACTTTTAATAAGCATCTAAGGATGGGAGCTGGTTGTCAGTGAAGCCAACTGAAGTGATTAGTCAGCTGGAATTTTCAGTATCATTTCCTGGCCTTTGGAGAGGAGAGAGAGAAAGGTAGGAGGTAGGACTGTTAAAGGCCATTAGTTAGGTTCTAACAAGAGGCCTGGAGGCCAGCAAAGAGGTAGCCATGGCCAGGTATTGGGAAAGTCAGAGGCTTGTCCTGGCAGCATTCCAAAACAAAGCTTCAAGAAGCTGTAACAGGCCCGAGATGGCTGACAGGCCCAAGAAACCCCTGACCGAATAAAGAAGGAAAGACATGAAGGAAATTCCCACTCCCATTAATGAATATTCCACCTCCTTGTGAGCAGCTGTTAATAAAAGATAGAAATCCAAATCCCAAGGCACAATGTGCATGCTCTCTCTGCCCTGGCCTGCTCTTCTTCAGAGTATACTTTTGGTTTAATAAACTTTCCCACTTAGGGACACCTGGGTGTCTCAGTCAGTTAAGCATCCGACTCTTGATTTCGGCTCAGGTCATAATCTCTACCTATCTTTCTGCCCTTCCCCTGCTTGCACATGCTCTATATCTCTCTCAAATAAATTAATAAATGTTAAAAAATAATAAATAAATAAATAAATAAATAAATAAATAAATAAACTCTCCCACTTATGTCACTTGTTTGCTGTGTTATATCTGTCCTTGAATTTGTTCTTGTGATGAGGCCAAGAGCCGTTGGAGACATCCCAGGGATAGGCTGAGCTAAGAAAGCAGAGAATGTGAAACAAAATAAAATGATTATATATAATAATAATATATATATACTGTATATATATATGCATATATATAGTTTATTTAGTTATATATATAATGTATTTTATAATTATCAGTTAGTTATAGGAAAAACTATAAGTATGTACTTATAGTTATCAGTATAGTTATAGGGAAAAAAATCCAATCAGAAACTATGTTCCAAATGATGAATTGCAGAATCATCTGTTCTGTAACCTAATAATGCAAGTTGTTAATTCCATATAACATAACCCACAATTTAAAATAAGATGAACTGTATTTTCTTGATTTTAGACTTAAGGAGATTTTAACAATTTTTCAAAGCCTACCAGTTTTAAGGCAAATTAAATAGATAATACCTGAATTGCAAGGAGTTTGTCCTCAAATTCTCTTATCTATCATCTAGTTAAAAATCATAACTTGTCCTCTTGAGCAGAACATTGTTTGCCTCAGATCCAGAGATCAGGATAACTTTTCAAAATACCAATGTATAGCCTTCAGGTATTATTTTGTAAGAAACCAGTTATCTCTACCATATTTTGAAATCGGTAAACAATCTCAAAAACCTACATGACCTACAGTGTGTTCTATAAGGAAAATAGTGGAGTCATAAGTTAAAGTTTTGATAAAAAGCCTTTTAGGGTACTTACTATTGCATATCTATTTACCAACATACAGGTTATTTATGCATAAATTGTACTGTCAAGATAGTCAAGAGTATCTGTAAAGACTCAATTCCAGAAAATATGAAAAATGACATAGTGAAGTCAAGCATTTTTTTTTTGCTATTTTCCCAGGCTATCATGATTGTAAACCATATGTATGCATATGTATAAGTATAAAAATTCTTTTGTGATACTTTTTAGCACACAATGTAATTTCAATTACATATTTTAAAAAATATATTATTTTGCATGAAAATTAATATCATAATATCTTTTTTAAGATGTTATATTCTATACCTGTATCTCCAGATAATAATTTTTTATCACAGTTCAATTTTCAAAAACTATGTGATAGCATTGTTCATTTCTGTTGGAGTGGAATTTAGAATTTCAACATGAATTACACCAATGAAGAATTTTACCATTTTGAATGTTACTAACAACTCTATTTTAGGATTTTATGAAATATTAAATGAAAATGAGGTTCTAAAATGGCCTTAAAACCACAGCAGAATCTGAGCAGTAAGAAAAAAGAATTTATGAATTACATAGATTAGCACAGGATTAAATAATAGTTGTAAAGAAAGTAGGTGGCCATCTTTCATCTCTTGACTAGTCTGTTTCCTAGGAAACAAAGACTGAATGATTGTACAAATGACCCTATGCCTGTGGATTTAAATTGATGAAATTATATAGGGCTGTAATATATGTGAAACAAGAAAGGTAATTGTTAGAGTGGCTATTTATTAGGTAAAATTGAAAAGTTTAAATACTTATTTTACTTTGCAAGAGTTTTTAAAAAATAAAATATCAAAATCTTTTGTCTGTATTTTAAAGTCCCTATCCTATCAAATCATAAGATTATAATATAACAAGTCAACCAGCATACTGATTAAATAGCTTTGTTTAAGCATATCTGTACAGGAAGTTATTTACTGACACAACTCTGACTCCTACCAGTAGAACTAAACTTGATTCCAACAGACATCCAGATGGTATCAGTAGGATATCATTTTGACTAGTAGCAAAGAGTTTATTAAATGGCCTTTGTCTGCTGGACTTCCAGCAAAACTAATCCTGCATGAGCAACCACAGAGTACCTTCACAGAGTTTGACAAATACATCTCTCTCATAAATTTTACAGCATATGAGAGCCTGGTGATGCATTACCTGTGATCATTATAATAACCCTCTGTGAAAATATCAAGTCGTCACTAAAAGGATAAAAGTATTTGCCTCCTCTTGAGAAAATAACCTTGGACTCCTCATAGAAATTCTTGTAACAATTTAAAGAGCATTTTTTTTTCATAGAGATAATTCTATTTGCAAGCTTGTTGCTACAAGAATTGTATTTCTAGTTTATTGTTTCCTCTTGAGATCTGTTTTATTATGAGATAATTGAATAAAGCACTGTGATATGAAGAAAATAAAATTAGAAGATGATAAAAGACTTTATGTCTAGAAATGAAATCTCTAGAAATGGATATATATGTGTATATATATATATATATATATATATCAAAAGTAATGAGAGTAATAATATCATAATTAATAATATCTTACAATAACTACTATGGAATATAGGATGCATTTATTTGTTCACAACTATTTATATGGAAGACACTGTTCTAGGTTCTGGGAAAGATATCTCTATCTCTGTCATTTAAATTTATCACTTATCTATCTATCTATCTATCTATCTATCTATCTATCTATCTATCTGCCTATCTAGCTATCATCATCTATCATCTATCATCTATCATGTGTACATACATACATATATATACATACATATATGTATGTATATATATGTATATATATGTATATAATTGTCCATAAAAGATTTAGAAATGAATATTAACAATCAAAAATGATTAGCTGTAGCTAGTGTAATATAGTGACCAAATACTTGATATAATTTTCACATGAATATATTTTATTATCCTGTAGTAACTCAAGGCAGTCACTATGTCTGGTGATTATCCTTCTTCGTCCTTTTCCGCATTGTATGTAAAAATTACCTTAAAATGTTTACAGATAAGAATGGCTGAAGACAGAAGAGAAAGAAAGATATGGAGCTGTAAGGTGAAAACTTGCAGTGTAAAAAATGATTTTAGAAGTTTTAAATTTATTAAATTTGCAAAGATAGTACAGAGAGTTCCCATATACCTTGTGCTTAGTTTTCCCTATCATTAATGTCTTACATTAGCAGAACACATTTGTGATAATTAATCAACCAGTATTCATACATTATTGTCAACTAGCATACACAGTTTTTGATATTTTCTGTTTTTACCTAGTTTATTTTTTCTGCTCCAAGATTCTATCTGGTATACCATATTACATGTAGTTATCATGTCTCTTTAGACCCCTCTTTAATATTTTTTTATATCTTTGATAGTTTTGAGGGTTATTGGTCAGGTATTTTGTACAATATCACTCAACGGGGATTTGTCTGATTTTTTTCCCTAATTAGAATGGGGTTTGGGTTTTTGGGTAGAAAGACCAGAGAAGGAAAGTTCCATTTTCATTACATTATATAAAGGGTACTATGAAGTGCTGTTTGTACTCATACCCACAATCTGACACTAAGTGCATTGGGGGTTTCCACACAGAAAAATTCTCTAATTCGCTAATGTCACCAACTAGGTGTCCCACAATTCAATTTAATCTGATACTAACTACTCAGAGTTAGTGCAAACCCCACAGGTTAAGGGGTCCCTCAAGACCTACACACACACATACACACACACACACATTCAGACACCAACTGAAAGTGCTAGATCCCCAGATTACTTACTCTTCTGCTCAACCGGGCAACCCATTGGAGGTTTACAACTTACTCCTAAGTTTTGATAATTTGGTAAGTCATCTCACAGAACCCAGGGAAATACTTTTGTTGACCATCTTATTATAAAGGATATTTATTATAAAGAAATTACAAAGAAATGGGTAGCCAGATAAAGAGGTGCATGGGGGTGCAGGGTAGTACAGTCCTAGAGTGGTGACATCTATCTTCTTAGAGTTGCAGTGTGTTACCCTCATTCAAAGATTTATTCATCAACCTGAAAGCTCATGCAATCTCCTAGTTCAGAGGTCTTTATAGAGCTTAATTCCAACTCTGCCTCACCATTTCCCAGAAGTCAATGAGTGGGGCTGAAATTTCCCACCTCCTAACCATTTTGTATTTCTGATGACTGGCTCCACCCTGGAAGTAACTAGGAGGGTTCACCCTAAGTCACTTCTGTAGCATGACCTCAGGTGCTATCAAAATGGACTCTTTATGATTAACAAATGATACCTCTATCACTTAGAAAATTCTAAGAGTTATAGGAACTCTGTAGCAGGAACCAGGAAGACCAAATACATTTATTTTCATATGACAGGTAATTAATATCAACAGGACTTACACTGTTGATGTTATTTTTGATCACTTGGTTAAAGTAGCGTTTGTTGTGTTTCTCCATTATAAATTTACTCTTTTTTCTTTCTTTGCTTACTGTACGCTTTGGAAAGAAGTCACTTTGCACATCAACAAGATAAAGAAGAAAAATTATATAAGAGTGGAGTATCTATTGTGATTATTTGAAAAATTCTGCATGAGATTTTGTCTATCTGCCCCCCACCCCAGCATATTTATTTGCTCAGCATGTATTTATACCAGTATTGAAGCTTTTTCAGTTGGCTACTCTGTCTCACTCACATGTCCACCATTTTTTGTTTACCACTCCTTTACTTTCTGGGATGACCAGATGCTCCAGGCCCATCTTATATAATTTTTGGTGCTATAATAAATGTCATTTAAAATTTTTTCAAATATAAAATGCTTATTGCTGGCATATACAAAAGCAATCACCTTTTGTTTATTCGCCTTGGATCCTGTGACTTTGTTATATTCTCTCATTATTTCAAGGAGTTTGTGTGTTGATTTTGGGGATTTTTACATAGACAATGATGTCAACTGTGAATAAAAAGTTACAGTTCTTCCTTTCCAGTCCATATTCTATTTTTTTTCCTTGTTCCATTGCACTAGAAGGAATTTTCAGTAAGATGTTGATTAGAAGTGGTGATGGGCACCTGGGTGGCTCAGTTGGTTAAGCATCCAACTTTGTCTCAGGTCATCATCTCATGATTTGTGGGTTCGAGCCCAGTGTCAGGCTCTGTACTGGCAGCTTGGAGCCTGGAGCCTGCTTTGGATTTTGTGTCTCCCTCTCTCTCTGCCCCTCCCCTGCTTGGACTCTCTCTCTCTCAAAAATAAATAAACATTAAAAAAATAATAAGTGGTGAAAGAATATCCTTGCCTTAATTCCAATCTTAGGCTGAGAGCATCCAGTTCTTCACAATTAAGTATTATGTTAGCTATAGTTTTTGTTGTAGATGCTCTTTATTAAATTGAGGAATTTCTCTAATCTTAGCTGAAAATGTTAATATTTATATTGTGAATAGATCTTGAGTCATTGACACCATTATATAATTTTTCTTCTTTATCTTGTTGATGTAGTAGATTGTATTATTTGATTTTCAAATATTCCATCAGCCTTGAATACCTGTAATAAATCTGACTTGGTCAGGATGTATAATTTTTCATATATATTCTTGGATTCTATGTGTTAATATTTTGTCGACTTTTGCATCTGTGTCCATGAGAACTATTGTTCTATGGTTTTCCTTTATCTGATTTTAATATTAATCATTAATCATTAATGGTGGTTTCATAGAATGGGTTAGTAAGTTTACCTTCTGCTTTATATCCTAGAAGAGATTGTGGGAGACTGTTATCACTTTTTCCTTAATTAAGTGCTTGGTAGAACTCACTAGTGAAACTGTCTGTGCCTCTAGCTTTACTTTCTTGGAGGGTAATTTTTTTGGTTGATTCAATTTTTTTGCATAGATTTAGGCATATTTTGGATATCCATTTCTCTGTGTGAGTGTTGCAAGATTTATGTCTCACATAATTGATCCATTTCCTCTGCTTTCATAGTTCCTAGTATTCTGTTATTATTCTGTTGTAATATCCATGGGTTCAGTAGTGATTACCCCTCTTTATCTCACAATATTGATAATTTGAGTCTTCTGTCTTTTCTCTTGGGTAGGCTGCTAGGACTTTATCAATTTTATTGATCTTTCAGTTTCATTGATTTTCTTCTCTATTATTTCCCTGTTTTTGTTTCCATTGGTTTGTGCTCTAATTTTTAATTATTTCTTTTAGACTGTTTTCTTTAGGCTTAAATGTTTTTTCTTCCTCTCTAGTTTTCCTTTTTTGTCTGTTTGTTTATTTATTTATTTATTTTTCATTTATTTATTTATTATTTTTAATATGAAATTTATTGTCAAATTGGTTTCCATACAACATCCAGTGCTCATCCCAACAGGTGCCCTCCTCAATGCCCACCACCCACTTTCCCCTCCTTCCTACCCCCTCTCTCTAGTTTTCTAAAGTGAAGCTTAGGTTATGGACCTAAGATCTTTCCTCATTTCTATTAATGCCATACCTTTTCCTCTAAGCATTACTTTCTCTGTACCCCACAAGTTTTGGTATGTTGTGATTTTGTTTTCATTTAGTTCAAAATAGACTTTTAAAACATAACTTACTATTATTTCATTGATATATGTATTATTTAGAATTATGATGTGTAATATCCAGCTGTTTTTTGTTATAGATTTATAGCTTAATTTCATTATGGTTTGACAGCACAGTTTCTCTGATTAATAAAAAACAAATCTGGACTTAGATAAAGAGATCTTTTATTTGAAAGGATTATTCTGGGAAAAAAAAAAAAAGAAAGAACTATTGTAAGAAAAGGGAAATGGGATGAATGCAATAGGGGTGTGGGATTATGGCAGTAGGGAAAAGATTCAGACCGAGACCTGCAAGAGTTTCATAGGTTAAGCATAAAAGTCTCCTGTAAAGGGAGCTTGTAAACACGGTTAGAAAGAACCTAGTGTGAGCAAGTGGTAGTATGAGCAACAGTGGGAAGATCAGACTGTAGACAAGGCATGTTTTGTCCTCAGGTCAGTCCCTATTTGGGAACTATTCAGGATGGGTTGTTTGCTGGCTCAGGCTGATGGTGGATCAAAGTTCAGGAGCCTGGTGAATAGAGAAAAACTTAACCAAATTTTGATGAACAAAAATTTTGTTTGAAATGGGGAGGGTCTTTTTCTGGCCTTGTCATAGATAAAGGACTCTTACCTAGCTCATATCAGGAAGGGTGTTTTACAGTAAGCCATTTCCTGTAACAAAAGAAGAGTAGGGCTGTTGGGGGATTTATTAGCCATCACTATTCTAGTAGCATAGGACCCAGGGTAATTTCGAAATTATCAACTTCTATTCTTTTTTTTTTAAATTTTTTTTTCAATGTTTTTTATTTTTGGGACAGAGAGAGACAGAGCATGAATGGGGGAGGGGCAGAGAGAGCGGGAGACACAGAATCGGAAACAGGCTCCAGGCTCCGAGCCATCAGCCCAGAGCCTGACGCGGGGCTCAAACTCACGGACTGCGAGATCGTGACCTGGCTGAAGTCGGACGCTCAACCGACTGCGCCACCCAGGCGCCCCTCAACTTCTATTCTTTTAAATTCTTCAAGCATATTTTATGGCCCACATTGCAGTCTGTCTTGAAGAATATTCCATGTAAACTTGAGACAAATGTGTTTTTTGTTTTTGTTGGATGGAGTAGTCTATTACTTTCTATTAGATCAACTTGATTGACAGTGCTATTCAGATCAACTAAATCCTTACTGATTCATTGCCTCCAGGATCTATCAGTAATCTAAAAAGGAATCTCCAACTAAAATATTAGTTTTGTTTATTCCCCTTTTCAGTCTTACTGATATTTGCCTCAAGTATTTGATACTGTCTTGTGCATATATTGCGAGAACTTTATGTCTTATGGAGAATTGACTGCTTTATCATTAATACCCTCTTTATCCTTGATAATTTTCTTTGTTATTAAGTTGGCTTTGTGTAAATTTAATATAGCTAGTCCAGATTTATTTTGATTAGTCTTAGTGTGATATATCTTTCTCTATTATTTTTATTTATATTATATCTGTGTTTTCATATTTTATGAGTTTATTATAGACAGTATATCTCTGTGTCTTTTAAAAATCTTTTCAAACATTTGCTGTATTTTAATTGACATATAGACCATTAACACTTGAAGAGATTATGAATATATTTGGATTAATATCTACTCTGTTTGTAACTATTTCTTATTTATCACAATTGTTCTTTATTTTCTTCCTTTTTTTCTTTCTTCTGTAGATTTAAATGAGTATTAGATTTGTTTCTATTTTTTCTCCTCTCTTAGGATATCAATTATATATCTGTTTTAACAAATATTAGTGATTATCTTTGAGATTGAAATATACATTTGTAACGAATCTAAGTCTACCTTCCAGTAATATTATACCACCGTATGTGTAGCACAGATACTTTGTAGCAGAGTATTGCCAATACCTTCTTCCTATCCCTTCTGATATTGCTGTCATTTACTTAACTTATCCATATGTTACCATTACTCAATATTGTTACTATTGTCACTTAAAACAGTTATGTTTTCAGTCAATTAAGAATAAGGGTAATAAAATATTCTATTTTACCTTTATTTGTTCCTTCTCTAATACTCTTTCTTTTTTTGTATAAGTCCAAGTTCATGACCTGTATTATTATTTTTTAACATTTCTTAAAGGGTAGGTCTACTGGTGATTTCTCAGTTTTTGTATGTCTTAGAAACTCTATTTTTTCTTCACTTTTGAAGGGTGATTTCTCTACATTTATATTTCAAAACCTGCAAATTGGTAATATTATGCAACTATATTATTTTGACCCATTACCTGGCAATTAGCCACACTGCTAAATCTGTTCAAAACTTTTCAAAGCAAAAGAAAATTCAGGGGGTTCCCAGAACAACATTCAGATTTGATAATTTGCTATTCAGGTATTCAAGGTATTTACTGAACTTATTATTCTCTTGGATAAATTCATCACAGGGAAAGGATACAAATTAGAACCAGTCAAAGAAAAGAAAGCATGGGGAAAAGCCTAGGAGGGGACCAAACAGAAGCTTCTAGTCATCCTCTCCCATGAAGTCATGGATAGCATTACCTTCCTCCAGACATACTGTGTGGTGATATGCATAGAGTATTGTCAATTACAGAAGCTCATCTAAGCTTTGAGATCCAGAATTTCTGTTGAATTTTATGACTGATTGATTCATTTGCTATGTGGTTGAAGTCAATCTCCAGGTCCCTCCCTTTCTGGTGGTTGAAAAGGCATTCTATGGCTGAGTAACTCACCATGAATTACCTACCTCCTGAGCATTAATTATCAGGTGTGACCCAGGGGGCCCACTCTGAATAACAGTCACACCTAACAGTGAGCAAATCCAAAGGTCTAAAGTTCACTTCCCAGGGCCTGGAGCCAAGGCTAGACCTTTGTTTGGTTGAGGCCAAATCCCTTACTACAAAACAAAGATCATAACTTTTTTTTTAATCTGATTATTGACAAATATATAGGTTATAAAAATAATTCATGTATCCAGCTATTAATATAGCTAACTAATAATTGATTTCAACTTGGAAATACCATTTTCTCACATGTATGATCTAACAGTGGCACAGGGCAATAGTGGAAAAACAGAGGCTAGCTCTCTTACTGGGTGAAGAATAATGCAATCATTTTTTAATTGCATTGAATTGCATAGATGGCTAGAATCTGAGAGCAAGTTTTCAAACAGAAGGTAGCAACGAAAAGAAATCCCCCCATACCTGCATAATTATTTCTCTCATTTCCTTTGTGAAACCACAAACCACACAATTTCATTGCTCCAAGAGATTTATTGAGTGTACTGAATCAAATATTAATCTTATCCAGAATCACCTTCATGGATACACCCAGAAATAATGTTTAACCAAATATCTGGTCACCCAGTGGCCTGGTCAAGTTGACACATATTAACCACCACAAGAACCATATCTTAAAAACAAAGGCTATGAGTAAAGGCAAAACTAAAACACATCTACCCTAAAAAAGATTAACACCACAGGGTCCTGACAGTGTCAGGGTGATCTGCAAATATTTAAATACTTGCTAGAAAAAAAAAAACATGACTTAAAGCAATGCGACATAATCAAAAAACTTATAATAACCATATACAAGAGCCAATACACAATAAAATATGATGTGAAAGGTAAGTATGTATGGCCTTAAAGAGAAAAGAGTGAATGATAAAGTCATTCCCAGACATCATGGACTTAGTTAACAAGACTTAAAGTAATCATAATTAATGTGTTAAAATAGGGAAAAAAAGATATGAATGAGAGGTAAATAGGTAGAATTTTAACCCTAATCGGAACCTATAGAAAGATGACATGAACACACTATATCTGAAATACAATTTCAGCAGATAGGTGTTATCACATGCATGCAGGACATAACATACTACGGATTTGAGGCATTGAAGATGGAAGACATAATGCAAGAGAAAAAGAATGGGCAAAAAAGAATACACTGTAAGAGACATTTAGCACTTGGTCAAAATGTCTAACATACGAGGAATTTTAATCTCACAAGAGGATAGATTAGAAGCAATATTTGAAATAACGGTGTCTGAGCATTTCCAAATTGAAGAGACTCAGCAAGCTAGATTAACACCTATAGGGTACGATAGAAAAGAAACACTAGACAAATGCCTGCCCAACCCACAAAATTGTAAGAAATAATAAAACATTCCTGTTTTGAGCCATAAGGTAAGGGGGATTCAATATACAGCATACTGCAATAACAAAACCGTAAAATATGTGCTGTTGCCGGCAGCTAGTGTCAGGAACTTGAAAGAGTGTTGAGAAGACTCTTAATAGAAGATGCAAAAGGAATCAGGACATTGCAATTAGAGCCTGAAAGTGCTAATGAATATTTTGTAGTGGCAGAACAAAATCGTCTGGTAGCTTGAAAGATGGAGGACATACTAATGAAGTTGTGAATCTGATTAAGACGATTTCCAGACAGAATGTTGGAAATGTCTACTGGCTTTGTCATTGCTTTGCATAGGATAAGATATGGAAAGAGAGATACGAACAAAAGAAGACACCATTTAGTTTACAGACAGAATTTGGAGAATATATTGAGGGGCAGCATTGTGATCTGTTGTAAAATAAGACTGTTCTCATGCCCAGGCTTTCAAGCTAGAAAAATATTCAAGGCTAAAATGGCCTTAAGGTGAAGATCAAATTAAGGATATGATTGTAAGACTTTCATTAATGTTTCAGGAAGATTTAAAAGGATAACTGGGACCCACTCAGCTAGATACAAGTGATTCTAAGAATCGTAAGGGGTTTGTCTCACGGCAATTTGACACTCTACACAAAGCAGCCATGGTCTATGCTTAGAACAATTATGAGGTGGCTTTAACAGTCCTGCAGTGAACTACAATCAAATTTCTAAGAAAGGCACACATTTATTAAGAGATTTGATTCAGAGTTATCTAAAAGGGCCTGATTTTCTATAGATAGGAAGGAGTCTTAGTAAGTTCTCGAGTGTGAACAAGTGCCATTTCTCATTGCACAGGAAAGGCATTTCCAAAGGTAGAATCAAGAGCAGAGAAAAACAAATTGTTATGGAACCACACTCACCGAGCAGAATTGTGCCTAATCAAAGAATAGTCACTGCGCCCAGAATTGGATAACTGGTGATATGTGACTGACTGGATTTCAGCATAGCTGTCATTCAGTGGGGGCATGTACTTCCTGTTCTTCACATAATGGAAATGACTATGGTAAAATCAGAAGAAGATAAGTTATCTCTTTATTTACAAGATGAGGCACCAAGATGAGTCATAATGGGGGCATTATCAGTATTCAGGCTCAATGCAAAAGACTAGATCCTCAAATCATATACTATGATTAGTTGAGTCTTTTGGGCGTCTTCATAGGATTTGAATTTAGTTTACATATACATCAAAATTATAATCAGAGAGCAGAGTGTTAAAAATAAATATGGTCACATCCAGGGCGCCTGGGTGGCTCACTCTTGATTTCAACTCAGGTCATGATCTCATGGTTCGTGAGTTCAAGCCCCGCGTCGGGCTTTAGGCTGACAGCTCAGGGCCCGAGCCCACTTCAGATTCTGTGTCTCCCTCTATCTGCCCCTCTACTGCTTGCACTCTGTCTCTCGCATTGTCTCAAAAATAAATAAACATTAAAAAAATTAAAAAATAAAGAAATAAACTCAAGTAAATAATATGGACACACCCTTTGCAGAACTCCCATCAAAGGGTGGAGTCTATTTTTCCACTCCTTAAATGTGTTTAGGACATGATTTTCTTGTGATATGATTTTCCCTAATTGAATGCACACATGTAAGATCCTGTTACTTTTGATCGTAAACATCAAACAAACCTAAAGCTTCTGCTATCATCCTATTGAAACCAGAAGAACATCATGCTGTGAATAAGCCCAAGATGAGACGTTGCAAGATGAGACATTACAAAAGAGAGAACCCAGACATTTCAAACATCCCAACTATAGCCACAAGTTCGTGAGTGAGATTACAATAGAGAAGTCAACCTCGGTCAAGCCACCAGCTGAATTCAGTTGCTAGGAAATTTGAATTCTGCATATACTAAAAAATTAAATTTGAAAGTTTAAAACATTCCCAAAATAAAATGATAGGTGTAGTTATCTTCACTGTTGAATTCTTTCAAATATTTAAAGAGGATATATTTTCAATGCTACATAAATTTTTTAGATATAGAAGAGAAAGGAGGGTTTCCATACCCATGTTATGAGACCAGCATGTCCCACATTCCAAAACCAAGATATTACAATTAAATGAGGCATAATTAGTATGCCTCATTAACATAGAAACAAAAATCATTTATACAATCTTGTCATATTGATTTCAGCAATAAGTAGACTAATACCTGTGACCAAGTGAATTTATTCCAAAAAAATCTTATTTTCACATATTAAAGTCCATAAAAATAATCATCATATAACATATTAAAATAACCATACGAACATATTAATAAGATGGGAAAAATCATTTAAAAATTTAACAAGTTTTCATATTAAAAACTGTTGGCAAGAAAGGAATAGAATGCAAATTCTTCAACCTGAAAAAGTTTACATGTGAAAGCCTTACAACCAAACTCATCCTCACGGGGAAAAGTGCAGGAGAGTGGCAAATGTGTCTGTTCTCACTGATTCTATTCAATATTTTTCAAGAAGATCCAGGTAATACAGTAAGCCAATAAAAAGAAATAAAAGACATTCATGTTGAAGATGAAGTAAACTTTTTCACAAACACATTTGTAGAAATCCTAAGAAGTCAACAAAATACCTATTAAAACTAACAATTTTAGCAAGGTTATTTACAGGCATACCTTGGAGATATTGAAGGTTTGGCTCTGGATTGCCACAATATGACAAGTAGCAATAAAAGGAGTTAGAAGTGCCTGGGTGGCTCAGTGGGTTAAGCATCTGACTTTGGCTCAGGTAATGATCTCCCATCTGTGGGTTCGAGCCCCACGTCAGGCTTTGTGCTTAACGCTCAGAGCCTGGAGCCTGCTTCAGATTCTGTGTCTCCTTATCTCTGTCCCTCCCCCACTTGCACTCTGTCTCTCTCAAAAATAAAATAAAAAACATTAAAAAATTTAAAAAGAATAAAATTAGTCAAATTAATTTTTGGGTTTCCCAGTGCATATAAAAGTTATGTTTCCACTATACTGTAGTCTATTAACTCTACAATAACACTTTATTTAAAAGAGCAATGTACATACCTTAATTAAAAATACTTTATTGCTAAAAAATGCTAGCCACCTTCTGAGCCCTTAGGTGTTACAATGACTAATCACAGATCACCATAACAAAAGTAGCAATAATTTAAAATTTTTGGAATATTGCAAGAATTGCCAGAATGTTACCCAGAGACATCAAGTGAGCAAATGCTATTGGAAAAATGGTGCCAATAGACTTGCTCAATGTAAAGGTTGCCACAAACCTTAAATTTGTACAAAAACTCAGTACCTATAAAGCATGATTAAACAAAGAACAATAAAACAGGGTATGCCTGATATTCATGGACAATTTTTAAAAATCAATTGTATTTCTATATAGTGACATCAAAACTTGGAAAATAAAATTAAATATGCCAGGAAAAAAATCAGTGATTTAATGTAGGTATGAAAATGTGCTTGATCCTTATAGCAAAAATAGCTACTACCACTTTAGATTCTAAATATAAGACCTATTCATTTATTTCTAAAAGGAAGAATATTCACTCAATTATCAACTATTGGATGAAATAACTATTATTTGCAAATTACCACATTAGTTCTCAAGAGGCATAAAAAATTAATTTCACATAATTTCATGCATTAGGGAACTTGAATCAGGGAGGTGAGCCAAGACATATATAATGATCTAATATATGTAGAAAATGGCATTATTGTACCATTAATTAGTTCAAGCAGCAAAAGCTATAGTCATAGGTCTAGTGTGGGACAGGTGCCACAATAGACATATATACCAATGGGATACAATTGGGAGTATAGAAATAAGCTCTTAGATTTTCAGTCATTGAGTTTTGACAAAAATGCCAAGACAATTCAATGGGAAGAGAAAACTCTTCCCAAAAAATGATTCTGGGACAGCAGGATAGACACACATAAGTTACACACACACACACACACACACACACACACACACACACACAATGAATTATAGACTTGAGGTATAAAACTAACCACTCTTGTACAAACATGGGAGTAAATCTTTGCTCAGAAGTTAGGCAATTGTTTCTTACATATAACCCCAAAAGCATAAGTGAACGTAGAAAACAAATGGGTTTCATTAAATTGAAAACTTTTGTGCTACATACAATACCAACCCAGAGAATGAGAGAAAATATGCGAAAATCTATACATAAGAAGAGACACATTTCCATAAGACACAGTTCCATAAAGAACTTTTGCAAATCAATAATAAAAAGACAGATGACTCAAAATATTTGAATAGACATTTATCCAAAGGAATATATAAATATCCAATAAAAATGAAAGTATGCTCAACATTATTAGTTAATAGTTAAATAAAAAGCAAAACCATCATTAAATACATGGGGGGCTGGGGTGGTTGATTAAGTGTGTAATTCTTGATTTTAGCTCAGGTCACTATCTCATGGCATTGAGCACTGTATTGGGCTCTGCACTGACAGCACGGAGTCTGCTAGGGATTCTCTCTCCCTTTCTTGCTGCCCCTCCCCTTCTCATGAACACGCATGCTCAATCTCTCTCTCGCCAACTCAAAATAAATATTAAAAAAAAATCACGAAATACCATTTCACACCCATATCACTTTTTGATTTTTCTGTAATCAAAAAGGTAGAAATAACAAGTGTTGGTGTGAATGTGGAAAAATTAGAATCCTAATTAATTTCTGATGGGAATGTAAAATGGTACAGTCACTTAGGGAAATACTTCCTCAAAATGTAACCACAGAGAGTAACCACACGACCCAGCAATTCCTTTCCTAGGTAAATACTCAAGAGAAATGAAAACATGTCCACACAAAGACATGGCACATAAATGTTTATAACAACATTATGCACAATACCCTACATGTTTCTCAACTGGTGAATAGGTAAGATAAATATTTTATATCTCTACAAAGGAATATTATTTGGAAAAAAATAAGGAGAGAGAGAGAGAGAGAGAGAATACACAACATGGACCAATCCTATAAATATTATATAAATAAAAGAGGCTGCATATCATATGATATCATGTATATGAAATATTTTCAATTGGCAACTATTTAGAAATATCAGTATCTTAGCTGCCTACAGCTAGTTGTGAAGATACACGGTAAACTCTAATGGATATGAAGTCAATTTTATGCTGATGTAAGTGTTTTAGCATTAAGTCATGCTGATGGTTGCACAACTTACCAAAAACATTGAATTGTACAGTTTAAATGTGTGAATTTTATGATATGTGAAATATAAGTCAATAAAGCTGTTAAAAATATGCTATACAAAGTTAAAGATAGAATTAGTGAATGAAAGTGTATGTCTGAAGAAAATAAGATAAGCTATAATGAAATAAAATAAAAGGGATTTATGAAAGAGAAGTTAATATATATGAAGCATAATTTTAATAACCAAAATATACATATAATTATTATCATAGTGAATAAAGTAAGTAACTGAAATAAATATAATTTTAAATGGTGAGGATTTTCCTGAAGACTTAAACTAAATGTGTGTGTGTATTTTACTTATATATCCTAGTAATATTAAAAATAAATTCTTTAACAGATAAAAATTACAATCTCTCATAAAATGATACAATCAAGTGAACAGAATAACTTTTATGCTCTTTAACTGCTAAATATACCAGAGACAATAAAATAATACTCTACCAAAGCTAAGAATAAATACCAATGCTAAGAATAATCAATGGAGGATCATAGTTAAGTATATTTTTATGTTCAAACTCCTCACCCATCAGTATTTGTTACAATGATCTGGCTGTCTATATAAAAATTATGTTGTGAATTATTTTTCTATTGCCAAGTAATAATTATGCCACAACTTAATGTCCTAAAACCATGAAAGTTTTATTTATATTTCAGTTTCTGTGGATCAGAAATTCAGGCAAGGCTTAGCTGAGTCTTTAGGCTGAAGATCTCTAACAATGATGTAATCAAGTTGACCATTGATGTCTGTATCTCAAAGATACACTAAGGAGAATTTGCTTTCAAAATAAAAAATAAATATATATTTTTTGGAAAAAAAATAGCTCTTTGCTCTCTCAACAGCTAGACATGAAAGGTAGATTCCACCAGATTAAATGAGAGAGCAAAAGCAGGAAATAGAAATTACAGTCTTTTTTGCTACCATTTTCCTCAAAAACCTATTTATTGCAAATGAGTTAGTATGTTGAGCCCACATGCAAGGGAAGGAGATAATAAAAGAACATAAAAGCCAGGAAGCAAAGATAATTGAGAGCCATTTTAGAGGCTGCCTACCACCTGACTGTTATCTGTTTACTTGTCTGTCTGTCTCTATCTATCTATCTATCTATCTATCTATCTATCTATCTATTATCTATTTCTCTATCTCTTTATTTTAACCTTCAATCATGGGAATATAAAGATAAAGTAGTTGAAGTTTTTCAATATCCTCTCCCATATCCAGGTAATTCCAACGTTTCAAGTGGGATTATTGGGTGGTATTCCCCATAGTCATGAGAACTTGACCAGGTTATTGCTATATGTATGTATTGCTATATGTATTCTAACTGGTGTTAGGTAAAGGTACTTGTATCTCCTTAGTTTCATTGTGATTTGAACCCCAATTACTGTTACTGGTCAAAGCAGAGCAGATATTTATATTGAATCATCTTCAATTTATTTTTTCCACTACTTTTGCAATTCACCTTTTATTTCATTCTCCATGTCACTTCCATAAAAATAATTAGTCAAATTTTCTTGAATATGAAATGGAAGTTTTTAAATTACATTCTTCTTGGAGAATGTTAGTTTTTCATAGTAATGAAATGCAAAGAAGTCAGAACACCTTTTCTAAAATAAAACTCCTTTTGCCCTTGAGCATGCCTTAGAAGAAAAGAAAAATCTAATAAATCAAAACTACTCTAATGTTATATATTTGTCTTCATGGTGTATGCCCACATGACATTTCATTGCTAATTTCATGTATTTTCCCAAGTGCACACTTTAAAAATAAGTTATTAGTTATATGTTTACTAAAAAGGCTCTTAATGATCAGATGCATATTTACCTCTTCAATTCTTGTTTTCTTTTTGCATTTTACATCCTAGCCATGCTAGACTTTCAAGAGGCTTTTTACCAAATCTTAAATTTAATCTTCTTATCTACTACATCCAGTTTGTTTATACTGCTCTTTAAAAAAAAAAAAAAAAAAAAGTTTATTTATTTATTTTGGAGGAGAAGGGGCAGAGAGAGAGAGGGAGAGAAAATCCCAAGCAGGCTCTGCACTGTCAGCACAGAGCAGTACGCAGGGGCTCACACTCACAAATGGTGAGGTCATGACCTGATCTGAAAACAAGAGTCTTTTCTCCATTTTTTATTGAGTCAAATATCCATGAGTCTATATTGATATAAATAAATGATTGAGTCAATAAAAAATAAATGAACAGTATTGTACAATGTTAATTCCCTGGCTTTGCTAATGGTATTGTGGCTGTAAGATGTGAATAATTTCAGAGACAGGATGAAGGATTTGTGACTATTCATATACTTTATTTGCAACTTTTTGTAAGTTTGAGGTTATTTTGAAATGAAATTTTAAAATCTCAAGTTTTTAATTCTTGTTTCCCTCTTCTTTTTCTTTTTAATTTTTTTCAACGTTTATTTTTTGGGGGGACAGAGAGAGACAGAGCATGAACGGGGGAGGGGCAGAGAGAGAGAGGGAGACACAGAATCGGAAACAGGCTCCAGGCTCCGAGCCATCAGCCCAGAGCCCGACGCGGGGCTCGAACTCACGGACCGCGAGATCGTGACCTGGCTGAAGTCGGACGCTTAACCGACTGCGCCAACCAGGCGCCCCTTGTTTCCCTCTTCTTAATGCAAGCTTTCTCCCAGGGTAATTTCAACTAGTTGTATGGTAGAATTCATATTTATAATTTTTGAAAATGTGTATTTTTGGCATTGCCCTCATCCTGCCTAGTGTGTTTAAATGTACAATACATAGCTTTATTTGCATGCTAAGTAGTCATAATAAACTGCTATTTATTGTCCATCCTTAAAAATCAATCAAAAACCATTCCTTCCACAGTGATCTCCTTCTCAATGAATGGCAATATTGTATACCCTAGAGCTCAAACCAGTACCTTGGCTCCTTCATACCTCATCCGCCAGTTTATCCTATCAATACCATCTTGAACATATCTCAGCTTTTTTTTTTTAAACATGTATTTAATTTTAAGAGACAGAGAAAGAGTGCAAGCAGGGGAGAAGGCAGAGAGAGAAGGAGGCACACAATCCAAAGCGCTCCGGGCTCTGAGCTATCAGCACAGAGCCTGATGCGGAGCTTGAACCCACAAACTGTGAGATCATGACCTGTGTTGAAGTCAGCTGCTTAACCAACTGGAGCCACCCAGGCACCCCTAAACACATCTCAACTTTTGACTACCGATTCCCTTTTGACTACTTCCCAAGCTCCTGCCCCTGTCATCTCTTTTCTGATATCTGCAATAGTCTCTTGTCTCCCCCTGTCAATATCAGTCATCTAAAATTATTTCTCTACAGAGTAATCATAAATCATAAGCCAGATTATAGCTTTTCCCTCCATACAGGCTTTTAAAGTTTTGCTTATGCTATACTACAAGATTCCGTTTGCCTAGTTCCTACCTCTTCATCACCATGTGGTATAGTTCTCCCTTTTTCATATTCTGCCTTAGCTGTGATAGTCTCCCATCTGTTCTATCAGGCCAAAGTTTTACTACCTTTTAACCTTCCTTTTAGGTGGCAACTCCCCATGCCTTAGTTAAATATTACCACCTTACAATTTGTATTTCTTTTATAGGCATTGATCCAGTTGGAAATTATCTTGTTCACTCTTTGATCACTTGTTTTTTGTTCATCTCTATCCACTCAAATGAATCTTCATGATGGCAACAAAGTTGACTATTCTGTTTACCATCTCTCCATTACACCTAATTACCGAAAGCCAAAAGTTATCTTAGGAAAATACAAAGTTGAGATGGATATATTAACCTGTATCATCTTGAATTGTATTCCACATTTTGCTTATACTATTTTTTAAAACCATGAGGTGATTCGTTTTAAATTTTTTTTCAATGTTTATTTATTTTTGGGACAGAGAGAGACAGAGCATGAACGGGGGAGGGGCAGAGAGAGAGGGAGACACAGAATCAGAAACAGGCTCCAGGCTCTGAGCCATCAGCCCAGAGCCTGATGCGGGCTCGAACTCACGGACCGCGAGATCGTGACCTGGCTGAAGTCGGACGCTTAACCGACTGCGCCACCCAGGCGCCCCGGTGATTCGTTTTAAATGACAGATACATTGTTACATTTCCTTGTGAAGAATGCAAGCATATTAAGTTGAGAGGACTGAGAAAAGGGAAGTTAGCTTGTTGTCTATTTAACTGACTCCAGTTATTTGGCATAAGTCAGAAAACAGGAAGGGGGATACTGCCAAGAAAAGAGTGAAAATGTGCAGTCTTATCACTTCTTTGCACGTGGTCGTCATTCATAACTCGCTGCAACTTTTCTTATTTATATGGATAGTGGCAAAATGGCATATATTGATGCATTACAGAAAATTTCACCATTATTTTGGTTTAAAAACAACAACTCAACAACAACTCTATGTAAGCATTCAGTTGCAACCACAAAAATACTATCATGTTTTAACCTAAAGAAGAAAAAAAATAATATTATTTGCCAAGAAAAAGGTAATCACTATTACTAGGACTGGTAATGATAGTGGCAGGCACATTCCACAGTTATTTAACTTACAGCTACTATAAGATAGTCCTCTCCCCTTCTGGAAGCACTCTTCCTTTAGGAGGCCAAGGAAAGAGTGCTTAAAATCGCAGAGACTGAAGTAGACATTTCAATATTTTCTGTCAAGGCAAATGTAGCATCACGAAACTGCCTTTGAGCAACTATTAAGTGAATAGTCTCTTCAGCAAACCGTGTTGATTACTACACAAGTACAACAATGAATATCCCCCATACTGTTGCTCGCTAGACAACATTCATTCTTTATTCCAAAAGAAAAGTATCTACTGTTTTGTTCCTATTGAAGATAATAAAGAACACTTTTATCTCCTTTATCTTTTACGATTGTGTTTTTATATGAGGCCCCAGATGCATAAATGTGTCATAATATGCTATATTCACAGAGATTTTTTCTTTTTATTGGAAATTTCTCTTGGCACTTTGTAATTATCTAACCTTATTCGTTCATTCTTTAAGTCAGTCATTGACTCATTGATCAAATATCCATTGATGTTCTCATACTGCCAGGTTCTCTAGAGATATTGAGAATAAAATTGTGCAAAAAGTCATGCTACCCTCATGCAGCATAGAGTTTAGTGGAGAGATAGGTATTGATCAAGTAGTCACTGAAAACAAAGTGCTATAAAATGCTTGAGAGCAAATACTTGATGGAATTGACCCCAAAGATGATGTCATGGGGACTTCATCAGAAAACTTCATGCTGCCTTTAGAAGCACTAGTAGGAAATTTGGGTGAAGTATCAGACCTATGGTTATATCCAGTTTTTTAAATGCAAATAAGTCAATATTTTAACATAAGAGGCAGGCATTGTGATCGATAAGAATTCATGATAAGAGAATAAGTTCATGGTTCCTACCAAGTCATCAAAGAATATATGTCTTAATAATGCAAGATCATAAGAAAATTTTGTAAATACATTAAGTGGCTCACTTTGCTTTTCATGTGTGCTTAATTGTATTTAGTATTTTTTCTTTCATTAATTCTACTGCAAGGCAGGAAATTCTCATCTCTGGAACATCATAAATAAGTAAAAGTTTATAGCCTCTACCCTTAGGGACCTTATAGTCTATATGACATACCATTATATTTTAAAGAAGGAATTATTCTATTTATACCAATATTTTACCCACTTTTCCTTTAAAGAATGAAAATGACAAATATCTGCAAAATAATTTAGAGCAGAAAATTCTCTCTATATGATTTTCTCATAATAAATTGTCTTATAAATAAAGTAGAACATAGTAACCTTTCTTTAGTCTCCCATTCAGCCAGTTTAAATGTAAAAAGGAAGAGTATCTTGTAAAAATAAATACACATCTTGCTGACCAAAATAAAAATTATATTTCAGAGGTATCTCAAATTGCAAACTTTTTGTTGTTGTTTGTATTGAAATTGACAATGAAGACACTGCTGCTGCTAATGCAAATACTTATTCTGTACAGTTTATCTGAGAGTTTATTTACGGGTGCTGACAAGGAATATTTACCTATTTTTATTTTTTTTTATTTTTATTTTTTTTTCAACGTTTATTTTATTTTTGGGACAGAGAGAGACAGAGCATGAACGGGGGAGGGGCAGAGAGAGGGAGGCACAGAATCGGAAACAGGCTCCAGGCTCTGAGCCATCAGCCCAGAGCCCGACGCGGGGCTCGAACTCACGGACCGCCAGATCGTGACCTGGCTGAAGTCGGACGCTTAACCGACTGCGCCACCCAGGCGCCCCTACCTATTTTTAACTGAAGAATAGTTTTTCTATATCTTAAGGTTGTTTCTATTGATTGGTCAGAACTGGGAGGATGGTTACAGAATAGTGAAAGACATCTGGCCAGTTAAATTACGTCAGTCAACCAGAATTAAATTAGATAGCAGATATTAGAACCTCAAAGCCTACATTTCTATACATTCTTATATGCTGCATTTGACTATTTAGAAATATTCCTTTGTTTGATATTTTTCATCCAAAACAACAAAGCTATCACAATGGACATGCGTGTCCACATTTTATAGATTAAAAAAACAACAACCTGAGAATGTAATCGACTTGCCCAAGTTCACAGTGCTTGCAAATAGTGGAGTAATAAAAAACTCAAGTTTTATGAATTGAGATCTGAGGATGTATGGACTAAGTCACTTTACAAGATATGAAATCGAATGTGATCACCACTAATTTAAGTCTTTCAAAACTGTGACAATTACAGTAGAGAAAGAAAAAGCTCTTAAGCCAATAAACCCTTTTGAAACGTATGCAGTAAAGTGCTTATACTTATTACTTTGGAGAAGATATGATTATGTCAAATAAGCCTAAGGAAAACATAAAGCAAAGCAAAATGTCTCCTTCCTAATAGTCATATGTGCATTTATATGATTTCAGATTTTCCACTCTCCTATAGAGTTATTTATAAAGGCATTATGATGTACTATAAAAGATTACTTTTCAATTTCTTTTTTTGGTACCTGTGGTCATATTGTCCTTACAACTCCGCTGCTATTCTGAAAACTCACATTTCTGAGATAGTTAGCAGATCATCCACTACATAGAAATTATTTTATTTGTGCCAACAGATAGATTGACACATACCTAATCTACTTGCAGCGACACGAAACCTCTCATTTTCTTCAACATGCACTTTATATCCAGTCAGCTCTGGCCATCTCTTCTATCTAGATATTGAGTAAGCACAGTGGTGGAACTTGCTATAAAAATGACAGCAGTACTCTGACCCATGCTCAAATTGTTCTTTGTCCATGGATTCAGTCAGTGAACTGGAACAGTTTAAGAGTTGGAAGTCTTGTTTCTGTTGACAAGCTTTTCAGCTTGATGCCTCAGATACACAGTATTTACTAGTTTACCATTTTAGAGATGAGTGACTCAAAGGAGCAAAAATAATGATTCAACTCTTCAGATAAAAGTTTGAAACCCTCTTTAAATAAAATAAATTGCACATCTCTTGGTGATGTAAGCCATCTAAAGTGAACCAAGAAAATATGCTCAATCATGAATAGCTATTTCACTTTATAATAGGATTCTTATAGAAATTCTTTGGACTTGAAGCAAGAGACAATAAAGACAGTGTTATATGTAAAAAAAAAAAAAAGGAATTTTTGAAGCCCTTAGGAGAGCATTCATCAAGTAAATTTCCAATCTAGGGATTCAAACTTATTTTTGTTTTTTTTTTTTCCTTGATACATTTAAATGTATCAGCTTTCTCTGTGTGTACACATTTATAAATCAATATACATTATTAAATATCTAGCAGCTGTCTATGCCACACAACTTAGAACTCTAGGAAATTATAATTGTTGTTACTGTGGTTTCTGTGTCTTTTGTCTCAGATAAAACAGTGCATCAGTGATTGGGCTTTATATTATTCCTTTGACTCTTAATAGTGAAAATTTTTCTGTGAATACCATTTTTACTGATAGAATGAATGAATTACTTTTAAAAATTCAGTATGTGATTAAATTTGGAGGACAAAGACGTTTTGGAATTGCCTGGAAGGAATGCTGTGTTTTGGCAAATATGAATGACCTTTACAAAACATATTATACAAACCAATATATTTTGTTGAGTTTTGTTCAATGTTTCAATTAGTGGTAATTGCATATAGAAAAAAAAAATTTTCTCTTAGGCTCCGTCTCTCTAAAATAATGTAACAGCATGTAGTCTACATTTTAGCATTGTGAGAATTTTGGGTTTAAAATGGACCTACTCAAGTTTTTCTGCAAGAAAGGAAATTAAGACTGGAATAATTAAATCATTTGCTCAAACTCATAGTTCATTACTAGGAAATGGAGTAAAACTAAATATTGGCTCCTTTTGTATGCATTTTCAGCTATTCCACACTGTCCTACACAGGGAAATATATGAAAATTATGCAACACACATAATCCTATTGAGATCATTGCAGAGAGCAGAGGGCTTGGAGTTGCTGTTTTACTAAGATTGGAGTTTCTTAGCTGATTGTGTAAATATTATATATAGATATTTAATTCATTCTGCCTATATTTAATAAAGATTAGTGAAAATTGACTTTGGCTAGGGTATGTTTCTTTATTTTAATATTTATTTATTTTAGGGGGCAGTTCAAGTGGGGAGGGGCACAGAGAGGGAGACAGAGGATCTGAAGTCGGCTCTTTGCTAATAAGCTGATAGCAGAGAGCCTGATGTGGGCTTGAACTCACTAATGCTGAGATCATGATTTGAGCCAAACTTGGACACTTAACCAACTGAGCCACACAGGTGCTCCGGCCAGAGTATCTATTTCTGTGGCAAAGGAAATATAGTGGTGAAAACATATGCGTGTATTCTAAAAGCTATTGGTAAAGCTTATATAAAAACTAAAACATAAACTCCAAGAACTTATAGTAGCCTTCCATCCCAGATTTTAACTTCAAACTTTAACCTGTTTGTCTTTGATGGGTAATAATCAGTGTAATTACATGCTAGTATTGCTTCCATGTTAAAACCAACCAACAAACTAGTAAGCAACTAGACAGTGCCTCATTTTTTAATGCTGCTTTCAAAAGCAAACAATGACACAAAGAAATGACCTATATCCTTCCTCTAACTTGATATCTCTCCAAACCAAAATTTCATACACGCCCCCATTTAATACAATTGTTCTTATAAAGTTTAACAATTATTTCCACTTTGCTAATTCCAATGATCAGTTATCAATTTTTATTTGAATTTATAATCCTTCTTCCTTGATATTTTCTCTTTTTTTTTCCAAGATATTGCATTTTGTGCTCCTTCTTCTAACACTCCTGAACTCTAACACTTTTTTCCCCTCTTTTTCCTGATCTATTAGTGTGAGCTGTTCTACACTCCCCCCACCCCAGGGGGCAATCTCAGGGCTCAGTCTTTGTCTTTTCTCTTTAATCTATACTTTACCCTAAATAATCCCATCTAGTTTATGAGGTTAAATATCATTTATGTGCCAAAATTTTAAAATTTAAGCACAGATTTTACACCCAAACCCCAGACCTATGTATTGAATTGCCTAGTTGACAGTTGACATTATAAGTTTAATAGATATCTCAAAATCCATATTTCCAGGGTAACTTTTGATCTTACACATCAAACATATCTTACCCCACTCCTACACACAAACAATATCCCTTCATTTTATTTAAATTTTTTTTCAACGTTTATTTATTTTTGGGACAGAGAGAGACAGAGCATGAATGGGGGAGGGGCAGAGAGAGAGGGAGACACAGAATCGGAAGCAGGCTCCAGGTTCTGAGCCATCAGCCCAGAGCCTGACGCGGGGCTCGAACTCACGGACTGCGAGATCGTGACCTGGCTGAAGTCGGACGCTTAACCGACTGCGCCACCCAGGCGCCCCATCCCTTCATTTTAATGGCAGCTTCGTTTTTCTAATTTCTGGGGCAAAAAATATTGAGCTCATCATTGACCTCTTGCTTTATTTCACATCCTCTAATTTGTCAGCAAATCTTTCTTTCTCTAGCTTCATGTATTGGTACCCTGTCACTTCTTGTTTTCCTTTCCACTTTTTTTTTTCACCTTACTCTATATCTTGCAGGCCTGAATTTTAAGGATTATATCAAAGAAAGTACTCTGTGTAGTATGGTGTGTGTGTGTGTGTGTGTGTGTGTGTGTGTGTGTGTGTGTGTTTAATGCTGTCTTGACCCAAGTCGGAGGCCCTGATACAAGAGACCAGCCAGTTCCCCTTTGGGCAGCTGATTAAGTTCACACTCCAACCACATCCTTAATTGGGTTCTCATACTCTGGGCCACTATGCAAACTGCCCTCATTGCCAGGGGACCAGGGAGCAGACACGTAGGGACAGCTGTTTGTCCCAGAGCCTGCGAAATTATTCAAATCATCCAATCCACAGAGAGCCCAGGTAACACACTTAACTTTACCACAGCTTAGCTATGCATAAGCTATCCCTATAATTCCAGCTTGTTGCTATCTTGTACCTAAATACAACCATCTATGTGACCCTGCTGGGCATCCTTTTTTTTTTTTTTTTTTTTTTTTATTTAGCAGTCACCCTCTGGGCATAGATGAAGACCCATGAGATCTGGAGGAAGTTAACAATCACAAAAATAAAGTAAATAAATACAAATTTCTTCTACAATCACCCTTCTGTTTCTCTCAAAATATATGCACAATTGTTCCTTATTAATATCCAAACAAACAAAAATATAGACTTTTTAAAAAAATATCACTCATTTTCTCTTTCATCCCTCTATCTACTTACTTATTCCTCTTCCAACTTACTCCTCAATTCAATGCAATCGGATACCACCCCCTCAGCCCTTCAGTGGGAATGACAGAACGAAATGCATGCAGCTGCATCCTTGGGGTGGTTAAGGTCAATAGATGTATTTCACTCCTTAGCTTTTATGAGTTGCTCTTTCTATAGTACTTGGCTTTATGGAAATCTTTCTCAACGTTATGTTTATGTTACCCATTCATTTAACCTTGTTGGTTATATTTTTTCTTGTTTTTCTAGTTATCCTATTAACTACTCACTTTCATTCATTTGCATAGGATTCTCTTCCTCTGGCTGCTCTTTCTCTACTGTTCTCAGACCATCTCCTTTATAATTTTTTTTCTTGCATTCCTATAACTTTATCTACCACAGTGTGAAAATTAATCCAAGGGCTCTCTTGTGTATTCTTTGATTAGTGTATTAACTTTTTCAGCCATCATATATTCAGTGCCTGGTATGTATGAAGCAGTGTGTTAGGCGGAAGGCATAGAAAGATGAGTTAAGGTATACTTCCTGTTTCCAGTAAGCTTATAGTTTATATAGAAAAGTAAGTTATTTTAAAATAACAAAATAGGGGCGTCTGGGTGTCTCAGTCAGTTAAGTGTCCGACTTCGGCTCAGGTCACGATCTCACGGTCAGTGAGTTCGAGCCCCACGTCCGGCTCTGGGCTGATGGCTCAGAGCCTGGAGCCTGCTTCCGATTCTGTGTCTCCCTCTCTCTCTGCCCCTCCCCCATTCATGCTCTGTCTCTCTCTGCTTCAAAAAATAAATAAACGTAAAAAAATTTTTTAAAAATAAAATAACAAAATAAATAGTTTTGATGATAGAGACCTGTATAAGGTATAATAAATGCACAATAGTAGAGTTGATGAATTCTTCCAAGAGGAAGAACAATCAAGAATGGTTTTTAAAAGGTGGTAATGATAGACTTCAGTTGTAAGTGATGACTTTCTTTTGTTTACAGGTGGTTTAATTGGGTAGGGACACTGATTTTCCCGCATCCGTTCTGAACACTCTTCAACTCAATATTCACACAATATTGAGACTGCTCCTTTTCAAGAGTGAAATTTTGATCATAACACTCCTTAATTTAGCATCCTTCAATGATGTCTATTGCTTTCTAAAAACATAACAGGAAGTTCAATGACCACATTATTTGTCATAGCTATTTTCTTATATTCACATCATCCCTCTTCATCCCTCCTCATTTCAGAAATACTTTTATTACCTGTAACATGACAAGTTCTTCTTCCTTGTGACCTGAGTGCTTTCCTCTGATTTCATTGCCTAACTGCAATATATCCACAGGCCACAACTTAAATGTTGTTCCTCAGAGAGGCTTTCTATGACTCCCTACGTAATATCACCTCTCTTTATGCTCTAATAGTATGACAGATTTTCCCTTGAAAGAAATTACTTCTATTGTAATCTAATACTTTTAGTGATAAGTTCATTTAGGTCTGTCTTTTTCCCCAAGGCACAGGTGATATGGGCATTGTATGTAGTTGACCATACAACTCTCCATATGATGAGTACTAGGTACCCATTAATGTTGATTGACTCAAGAAGTACAAAAATCATCAACACTTTAGATTCACCATTCCATGAATGTGTCATATATTTTAGCTTAACTGTTAATGGAACAGACATTTTAATAATAACCTTCAAAATAAATAAAATAATCCAGTAAATTATTATATGTAATATATATATACATGAACATAAAGACATGAACATTCATCAGTATTCTACTGAGGGATATAATGTAGAGGGGGAAGTTCCAAACTTGAGAAGTTGGTAACATTCAATTGTGCCTTGTATTCACTTTACTAAAGATAAAGTATCTCAAAAGCAACATAAAAAATAAAACAACCAGTATTTTATCAATTCTTTGTATATTGAACATTGAAAATATGGAAGTAATTCAGTTTTTATTTTGCTAGAATGTACACAGAAATAAAGTAGGAAGTTATCCTCTCGATAGGAACACAAAAGAACTTTGTGATTTTTTTCATTTGTTATGTTTTTATAGCTTACCAATGTATGATACAACATCAGAGAATGAGAAAATGAAGTATCATATATATCAGAAAACCAATGGAAATTAATTAATTATATCTTTACTGCTCATGGAGAAAGCTTCTAAAAAGATGGAAATGTGAATATGAATTTACTTACTAATGTGTTTTTTACTTGGAGTAATTATAGTCCTCCCCTAAATAGATGTGAACAGGATAGAGCATAGTATAGAGGTAGAATAATACTCTCACTGCAAGTCCAAAGTTGGGAATTACATTGCCCATGTTAAACCACTAGCTATATCACTTAATAACTGTGTGACCTTGGTTAAATTACCCTAACCTCTCCTATTCCAGATTCCTTCTCTATAAAATCTTGATAATAAAAGAACCTACTTCATATGGTTCATTAGTTCACCTAATGAGATAACCAATGATAAGAATTTAACAAAACTCCTAACACATAGTAAGTACTTAATAATGTTAGCTATTATTAATATCACTATCTGTCCAGTAGTATATGTAATAAAATACATATTATTTTCATTTAAACAGATATCATGCAATACAAATTGTAGGAGAAAACCTAAATGACCTTGGGTGTGGTAATGACATTTTAGACATAACACTAAAGATATGATTCATGAAAGAAATAATTGATAAGCTGGCCTTTGTTAAAATAAATATATATATATATATATATATATATATATATATATTCTCTGTGAAAGACAATGTAAAGACAATGAGAAGACAATTCACAGACTGGGAGAAATATTGAAAAAGACACATCTGGTAAAGGGCTGTTATCCAAAATATACAAAGAACTCTTTAAAAAACTCAACAATAGGCTGGGGCGCCTGGGTGGCGCAGTCGGTTAAGCGTCCGACTTCAGCCAGGTCACGATCTCGCGGTCCGTGAGTTCGAGCCCCGCGTCGGGCTCTGGGCTGATGGCTCAGAGCCTGGAGCCTGTTTCTGATTCTGTGTCTCCCTCTCTCTCTGCCCCTCCCCCATTCATGCTCTGTCTCTCTCTGTCCCAAAAATAAATAAACGTTGAAAAAAAAAAATTAAAAAAAAAAAATAAAAAACTCAACAATAGGAATTCAGTCTGATTAAAAAATGAGCCAAAGACCTTAACATACATTTACCAAAGAAAATATACAGAGGGAAAATTGGAATATGAAAACATGCTCCACATCAAATGTCATTAGGATAATGCTAATTAAAACAATGAGATATCACTACATACTTATTAGAATGAACAAAATCTGGAACTATGACAACACAAAATTCTGGCATGCATGTGGAAGAACAGAAGCTCTTATTGCTGGTAAGAATGCAAAATGGTACAGTCACATTGGAAGACAGTTTGGCAGTGTTTTACAAAACTAAAGCATACTCTTAACATATGGTCCAATAACCACATTCCTTGTAATTTACCAAAAGTAGTTGAAAAGTTATGTGCATAGAAAACCCTGTACATGGATACTTGTAGCATTCATAACTGCCAGGACTTGGAAGGAACCAGATGTCCTCCAGGAGGTAAATGGATTCATAAACTGTGATCCATACAGAGTGGAATGTTATTTAGCATTAAAAGGAAATGAGCCACCAACATGGGAATACATGGAGGAAACGTAAAAGCATATTTTTCGCTGTAAGAGGCCAATACAAAAAGCTACATACTGTGTGATTCCAACTTTATGACATTCTGATAAAGGTAAAATATGGAGACAGTAAAAAAATCAATGCTTGCTGGAGACGTAGGAGATTGGAATGAATAGGCAGAACACAGAGTATTTTCAGGGTAGTGAAAATACCCTGTATGATACCATAATGATGGATACATGTCATTATACATTTGTCTAAACCCATATAATATGTAGTACAAGAAGGAACCATAATGTAAATTATGGACTCTGGGTGATTATGATGTGTCAATGTTGGTTCATCAATTGTAACAAATGTACTGATTTGGTGGTGAATGTTGAAAATGATGTAGCCTTTATGTGTGTGGAAGAAAGGGAAATCCCTCAATTTTGCTGTGAACTTAAAACTGATCTAAAATAATAATAAAGTCCAGGGGTGCCAGGGTGGCTCAGTCAGTTAAGCTTCCAACTTTGGTTCAGTTCATGATCTCATGGTTCGTGAGTTCAGGCCCGGCGTCGGGCTTTGTGCTGACAGCTCAGAGCATGAAGCCTGCTTCTGATTCTGTGTCTCCATGCTCTGTGCCCCTCCCCCACTCATTCTCTCTTTCTCTCACCCTCTCTCTCTCTCTCTCAAACATAAATAAATGTTAAAATATTTAAAAAAATAAAATAATAATAAATTCTTATAAAAAAAGAAACAAAATACAGATCTTAGTTTCCTAACCAATGGTGAGCCAATTACGTTGTGCATGTTAAATTTTTGCTTTAGAAAAAGATGTCAACTATGAACTCAGAGTCATTAAAATCACAAAATATGTTCCCTGTATACCTTTTCCTTCCTTTATGCTTAAGTGCTGAAAATGGAGGACTTTGTTTAAATAGAGTTTTACTACTTTGGGGAGATTTCTTTTAAGCCAAAAGAATGAAATATTTTGAAAATGGGAAATTAAGTACCTGAGGATTATTTTACCAAGACCCCTTCTAATGATGGAAACATTTTGAAAAACAATACGACAAGCAATAAGAATAACAAAAAATAAATAAAAACAACTTTAGAATTAAAGAGAAAACAAAAAGGCATATGAGAAAGCTGAATCACATGTCTACTAAAGTAGAAAAACACGTGGTGGTTTTACATTGATATTGCATATTCTTATTTCTTCAGTAAAAAAAAAAGTACTCAGTTACATTAATAAATCTAGAATTTGTCAAGTTTATATTTAATGACTGAATTACAATTACCAAATTCTCAACACAGTGAAGCATAGCAGAAATCCAATTTATTATTTTGTCATGATAAATTTCCTGAGGGAAGCAGTGGGCACCAAAATGGTGAGTGGCATGAAGTTAAATCAAAAAAAGTGTATTAGTAATGTGAATGAATGATATCAAACTCAAAGGACGTACTGAATATTTACATTAAGGAATACAGAAGATTATATCCAAACTATGCTCTCCCAATGGGCATCACTGAATGTATCTTGTAAAATTTTTTTTTCCTCTGTTAGAAGCTGTACAAGAGTACAGTTTTCTTTGAAATAGTTTGTGGAAAGTATAATTGACTTTGTTTATACTTTATTTTTAAAAAATATCTATACACGGAGGCGCCTGGGTGGCTCAGTCGGTTAAGCGTCCGACTTCGGCTCAGGTCATGATCTCGCGGTTTGTGAGTTCGAGCTCCACGTTGGGCTCTGTGTTGACAGCTAGGAGCCTGGATCCTGCTTCAGATTCTTTGTCTCTGTCTCTCTCTGCCCCTCCCCCACTTGTTCTCTGTCTCTCTCTATCAAAAATAAATAAAATGTAAAAAATAAAATAAAATAAAATAAAATAAAATAAAATAAAATAAAATATCTATACACCGATTGTGGTAAGCCCCCATAAAATTCCACATCCTAATCCCCAAAACCTAAGAATATGTTATGTTATATGTCAATGGAGAATTAAGATTGCTAATCATCTGACCTTAAAGTAAGGAGATCACTCTGGATTATCCAGGTTGGCTCAATGCAATTACAAGGATCCTTAAAAGTATAAGAGGTAGGAAGAAATAGATTAAGTGAAAGTCATACAATGTACAAAAGATTCCACCAACCACTGAGGGCTTTGAAGATGGAAGAGGACGGAGGCCGAGGCTGGAAGAGGCGAAGAAATGAATTCCACCGTAGAGCCTCTAGAAATAAACTCAGTCTTACTGACAATACATCAGATTTATGACCTATAGAACTTAAAGATAATAAATTTATGTGTTGTAAATCATTGTGTAGAATAATTTGCTACAGTAAGAATAGGAATCTAGTATATACATGTGTTTAGCCTCCAGATTCCTAGAACTATGTCAGAGATTTCAAACTCCCCTGTGGACATCCTGTTCCTCAGATCTTCCTTTAAAATTTTTCACTGAGCCCTTGTATTCCCCAGTTGCTATTCCAGCCAGATGTGATGTGCAATAATTGTAGCTGATATATGTTCTAGCTAATTCTCTGGGAATTGGATTTTTCCCATGGAGTGAACTCCTTGTAAGGTCAAATGATGAAACCTTCCTGCTGATAATGTTGCTTTTCCAGAGAGGTGCAAAACAAATCTGAGTGATGTTGTTCTGGGAATAAGGCTTTTGGTGAAACTATAAACGTGGCATCAATGTTGCTGTTTTTCACAGTTACTGTGATTGCAAGGTTACTTGTATTTAAGTATATCATAGAACTGGGGAGAGAGGAAATGAGAGTAGTATATGTACAATGTCATAAATTCCCACTGCTCAGCAGTTCTGCAGTTTCTCTTCAATAAACAGATTGCAAATTTGTTTAATTGCCATAGTTCTGAAGTGGTATTGACAATTCATCAGTATTTTTGTTGCTTTTATTGAAGAACAAATTCAGAGAGGTTTTTACGTCGTCATCCCAGAAATTCTGCCCCTTATGTTGTATTGTGAATAGATACATAGATAGATCGATGATGATGATGATAGATAGATAGATAGATAAAACATACCTCATATATTACATTCTTTTCTTCAAATTTAGGCATATATACCCCTAGTGGTTTACTAGATTTCCAGGAGTGAAACAAAAGTATAGGATAAAAATATGACATTGGCTATATTTGATACTAGATCATTTAAAACATTACTTTTTTTGTGAGAGAAGTATATACATTGGCATGATTTTTTTGTTTTTTTTTTTATTTTAAATATTTTTTTTTCAATGTTTTTATTTATTTTTGGGACAGAGAGAGACAGAGCATGAATGGGGGAGGGGCAGAGAGAGAGGGAGACACAGAATCAGAAACAGGCTCCAGGCTCTGAGCCATCAGCCCAGAGCCCGACGCGGGGCTCGAACTCACGGACCGCGAGATCGTGACCTGGCTGAAGTCGGACGCTTAACCGACTGCGCCACCCAGGCGCCCCCTTTTTTTTTTTATTTTAATTCCAGTATAGTTATATTGCTTTCAGGTATACAATGTAATGAATCAACAATTCTATCAGCATTCATCATAAGTGTACTCTTAATCTCCTTCACCTGTTTTCACCCATTCCCCTTCCACCTCCCTTCTGGTAATCATCTATTTGTTCTCCATAGTTAAGAGTCTGTTTCTTGGTTTGTTTCTCTCTCTTTTTTCCTTTGTTCGTGTGTCTGATTCTTAAATTCTACATATGAAAGAAATCATATGGTATTTGTCTTTCTCTGATTTATTTCATTTAGCATTATACTATCTAGCTCCATCCATGTTGCTGCAATGGCAATATTTCATTCTTTTATGGTTGAATAATATTCCATTATATACCACCTACTTTTTATCCATAAAAAGTAGGATTTTTACTGTGGATTCTTCCATAATTTGACTTTTGTAAATAATGCTGCAATAAACATAGGATGCATAGTCTTTTGTATTCTTTTTAAAACTTTTTAAATGTTTATTTGTTTTTGAGAGAGAGACAGATACAGAGAAACAGAGCATGAGTGGGAGAGGGGCAGACAGAGAAGGAGATACAGAATCCGAAGTAAGCTCCAGGCTCTGAGCTGTCAGCACAGAGCCCAATATGGGGTTTGAACTCACAAACCGTGAGATCATGACCTGAGCTGAAATCAGACGCTTAACCGATTGAGCCATCCATGTGGCCCTAGAGTTTTTGTTTGTTTGTTTGTTTATTCTTTGAGTAAATATTCAGTACAGTACTGAAATTACTGGAGCATAGGGTAGTTCTATTTTTAATTTCTTGAGCCACCTCCACACTGTTTTCTGCAGTGGCTGCACAAGTTTGCATTCCCACTAACGATGGCAAGATTCCCCTTTTCTCCACATCCTCACCAACACTTGTTGTTTCCTGTGATTTTGATTTTAGCCATTCTGACACATGTGAAGTGATATCTTATTGTAGATTTGGTTTGCTTTTCGCTAATGATCAGTGATGTTGAACATCTTTTCATATATCTGTTGGCTGTCTGTATGTCTCTGAAGAAATGTCCATGTCTTCTGCCCATTTTTAATTGGATCATTTGTTTTTTGGGTAGTGAGTTGTATAAATTCTTTATAGAATTTGGATAATAACCCTTTATCAGATATGTCATTCGCAGATATCTTTCCCCATTAAGTAAATTGCCCTTTAGCTTTGTTGATTGTTAACTTACCTGTGCAGAAGCTTTTTATCTTGATTTAGTCCCAGTAGTTAATTTTTGCTTTTATTCCATTGAAATAAAATTGGCGTGATTTTTCTACAATGTTTTAAATCAAACTTTTAATTTAAGATAATTGCAGACTCACATGCAGTCATAAGAAAGAATACAGAGAGATCCTGTTTATCAGACACAGTTTCCCCCCAAGGTAATTTCTTAGAAAATTATAGTACAATATCACAACCAGAATATCAGCATTGATATAATCTACCAATATTGTTCATATTTCCCTAGTTTTACCTATATTCATGTGTGTGTGTTTGTATGCAATTGTATGACCACCCCAATCAAGATACAGAATGATTCCATTACCACTAAGACCTCTAATGTTGGCCTTGTGAGGTTATAATCATACCTACTTTCTTCCCACCACCCCATCTCCTATCCATACCACTTGACCTGCTAACTAATTGACTGCTAATCTATTCTCCATTTCTATTATTTTGTCAGTTTAAGATTATATCACTAGAGTTATACAGTATGTAACCTTTTGGGATTGGCTTTTGTCACTCAGCATAATCTCTGAAGATTTACCCAGGTTGATGTGTATATCAGCAGTATGTCCCTTTTTGACTGCTGAGTACATGCTTATACAACATCTGTGTATCTTCTCTTTTTTTGCATTTAATAGTTTGTTTTTTTTATTTTTTTTAAATTTACATCCAAATTAGTTAACACATAGTGCAACAATGATTTCAGGAGTAGAATCCTTAGTGCCTCTTACCCATTTAGTTCATCCCCCCTCCCACAGCCCCTCCCGTAACCCTCAGTTTATTCTCCATATTTATGAGTCTCTTCTGTTTTGGCCCCTCCCTGTTTTTTTTTATTATTTTTGTTTCCCTTCCCTTATGTTCATCTGTTTTGTCTCTTAAAGTCCTCATATGAGTGAAGTCATGATTTTTGTCTTTCTCTGACTAATTTCACTTAGCATAATACCCTCCAGTTCCATCTACATAGATGCAAATGGCAAGGTTTCATTCTTTTTGATTGCCAAGTGATACTCCATTGTATTAATATACCACATCTTCTTTATCCATCCATCCATCGATGGACATTTGGGCTCTTTCCATACTTTGGCTATTGTTGATAGTGCTTCTGTAAACATGGGGGTGCATGTGTCCCTTCGAAACAGCACACCTGTATCCGTTGGATAAATGCCTAGTAGTGCAATTGCTGGGTCATAGGGTAGTTCTAGTTTTAGTTTTTTGAGGAACCTCCATACTGTTTTCAGAGTGGCTGCACCAGCTTGCATTCCCATGGCATGATTTTTTAAAAGGTAAAGTACCAGACAAATATATTCCAGGCTTTAGAAGGGATGTGCAAAATAATGTAATAAAATCCAAGGCTATAGTGAGTGTATATATATTGGGTGTGGATAGAGCAAGAGTATTTACTTCCCCCTGCTTTTAGGTTACTTTATCGATAAATAAGTTACAGAAATATTGTATCTATTTATACTTGATTATTTAGCTATATAAAATTTTCACCCCATTGTCTTTGTGTAGTCTGTCAACCTTACAATTATTTTATAGTCTCAAAATGTCTCTCAAGTCCACTGTCTATAAACCTGTTTGTTTCATCCATAGCATGTCAACAATATGAATTCATAAAAAAGTTTTCTTTACTTGCCATACAGAGAATTCAATTATAAAGTTATTGAGGACAGTTAGCTTTTAACCCAGTGTTATATCCTATTTGCTAGAAAAGTGTCATATAATAATGGTTCATGAAATTTTGTGAATAAATTAGTAAGTGAATAAGATCTTTAATTAAACCATAGTTTAATATTTAATACTTAGCAATATTTAACATTTGTCAAACAATGTTTTGAATATAGAAGGTACAGTTTGACAGGAATTTCATGTTGATGAGAATTGAGTGCAATATGTTTTTCTACAGTTTATAGTAGAAAATTGCTTTAACGATGCACGAAATACATAATTCCCCATAGTGTTATTAAGCAATATTATTACCCAGAAAATGGAATATAATGTTTTGTAAAAATATCCAGTAAAGAAGAATATTAGGGGGCGCCTGGCTGGCTCAGTTGGTTAAGTGTCCAACTTTGGCTCAGGTCATGATCTCAGTTTTTCGGTTTGAGCCTCACATCGAGCTCTGTACTGACAGCTCAGAGCCTTGAGCTTGTTTTGGATTCTGTGTCTCTCTCTCTTTGGCCTGCCACCTTTTGCAGTCTGTCTGTCTGTCTGCCTGTCTCTCTCTCTCTCTCAAAACTAAATAAACATTAAAAAATTTTTGAAAAGAGGAATATTCAAATTAAAACATATATTTGAACTTTAGTGGTATTTGTTCAGCTCTATTTCTAGCTGATTTATGGGTAGAAACTGAGGAACACAAGACATCTCATACTTACATCAAAATATAATAATCAATAATAAAATTTATTTTTACTGAATATATTAATAATGCAAAACTAATAAACATCACATTTCATTTTTCATGAATATTAAATTAACCATCAGTGTTGATGATATGCCCATATTTCAGGTAAATTGTAATGATTATTTTGTTTCTAGTCCAAATGTATGCTGCTATTTCATAGGCAATGATTGTTAAAAATGTTCTCTGCAAGATTACAAATTTAGTTCCTCTCTTGAGAGCTCTCATCAAAATACATGTGTATTTGTTCAATTCTTACCTAAATTTAGGGCTTTTTCTTGATAAATAAAATGAATATTCTTAATGTCTGTTATGAAATTCAACTAAAAACATGTTCAATTTTACTTTATAACATTTAACTGGCAAACAATAATTTCCTTTTCTGAGATTCTGTTTACTTTGGGAGGTCACTGCTTAGAGAATTACATTTTCTGCAGCCAATATTGTAGTATGAAGAAATCAATACATAATAGCATGCAGTACAATAAAATACAGTAAGTGGCCATTCTTGAACTCTGCTTTATAATTTATCATGTTAAAAGACCTAACATGATTAGGCGAAACAGTCATCTCTATAGGTAGCTGTTGTACGTGGCTTTTAGTATTAGAGGTCATTTTAACAACTCTTAGTTCTCCTTTTCCATTTTCTACAATAACCACTTTATTTTTTTCTCTCTCTCTTCTTTTTAATTATTTTAAACATAGAGTGTATGCCCACTGGATTCCCAGGAGTTCCAGGTAATTTGTATTCAAAGAAGTTTATTGTTGTATAGAATTAATGTGAGAAAAGCATCCCAGCCCATTCTCTTTAGGCTATAACACTATTTCAAAGGTGAAAAATTAATAACTTTAAAGCCCACAGTGTCTCTTTACAGCTTGAGTAATATATAATGTGAAACACTTTCTACCTTTTAGTTTAAGAAGACAATTGTAAATAAGTTAATTTTTTAATGACAAGTCAGCTAAAGTTTTTTGATTTTTATTTATCTAAATCATAATTTTCACTTTATATACACATCTAGAATCTAGTGCAGAACTGTATGCTGTATAAATTTAATACTATTTATGTCTATTATTTGCTAATTTTATTTTCACCATTACGCAATGCACATCTTAAAAATAAAATTTGAACTTTTAAAGTAACACAGACTCAAATATACATATAAAATTAAATGTCTTCTTGTTTCTACTCTAAATTACATCTCAAATCTCTTAATTTCTTTTAAATTCCACTGCCACTACATTAGCTTTTGTTATTATTTCTTCCCGGATGAAATAATATCCCTCCTGCTCCTTTTCTAATACATCTGCACCCAGAAGTCTGAATCATTGTTTTACATTTTAAATCGATAATCTTATTTGAGCATTGTAATGCCTTCCAATTGCTCTTAAAATCACATCTGTAATTCCGGAAGTCATGAATCATTCTTCTTCCTTCCTCTCTGATCTCATGGATTGGTGTATTCCCAGTAGCACAGGCCTTCTTACAATTCCTTAAATACTGAAGAACCACTCAACTCTTGAGTCTGTGCTCAAGCAATTCAACACCTGGAACGTCCTTTATCACCTTGACTTTTGTTCTCCTTCAGTGAGGAATGCCCTCGAATTTTGCCTGCCCCATTATTCTTTTCTAGTCCTGTCTACTTCTATAGAACCTATTACATTTTTGTGGTTTAACATCTTTTTCTACCAATGATTCATGAAAGTAAATTTTGTCAATTGTGCTCACTGTTGTGTCCCACGAAATAATGCAGCCTTTGGCAAATATTCTTGTTGAATGACTGAAAGTATGAATAAAGAAATTAATGACAACTTATATGATCCCTATTTCTGTTGTACCTTTTTACCAGGACTCCCAGATACTTTTCTCTTCTTTATCTATTTATTTTTTTTAAGTGTATTTATTTATTTTGGGTGGAGCAGCAGAGAGAGGAGGAGAAACAGAGACCCAAGCAGAACTTGAACTCATGTGAGATCATGACCTGAGCCAAGATCTAGAGTCAGATGCTTAACCAACCTGAGCCACGCAGGCGCCCTACTTTTCTCTTAAGTGAACCAATTATTTTCTATCCGTCTCTGTCTCTCTCTGTTTCTTTTTGTGGAATTTCAGTATCTCCTTCTCTAATGATTTTTTCATTAACCTTCATACTATTATTTTAATTAAAATCAAAAGCAACAAAAATAATATAAAAATCACTTTTTCACTATGCACTAATAAATATCATATCTTCTATGATATCTAGTTTTAAGAATCAAACTCAACTAAAGCTTATACTGAGTTCCACTCTCTAAACTAAGCTTCTAGGATTTATACATTTCCTCTGAGTATTTTCTATGTTAGAGATTGTTTTCTTCCAACTCTATCTTCAGAAATCTGATATTTTCTTTCATGTCAATCTGAATACAACTTATTTTATAAAATTATTACTACAGATAAAAGTTATTTATTAATCATTTGTTCATTATATTTTTTTACCTGTGTAAATACATATTACATCTTCAACTACCTTATAAAATGTGTTTCTTATTCTTATGATGAAAGAAAAAAATTCCACATCCAAAATATTTTACAGTAATTGAAGGCCTTGACACAAAAGAACCAGAGCAAAACTTCTTCATTGTATTTTTCAAACATCTCGCCCCAAAATCCTATATTCAAAGAATTTAGTGAAAATGTTTCTTGCCCTGGTCAATTTGCTTACTTATTCTTTTCCTTAAAAAAAAGTTAAGATTTAATTAACATATAGCATTATATTCGTTTCAGGTGTACAACATAGGGATTCGATATTTATATTTATTGAAAAATGATTACCACAATATGTGTAGTTAACATCTATCGCAACACATAGTTACCTTTTTTCCCTTTTGATTAGAACTTTTGAGTTCTACTCCCCTGACAATTTTCAAATATATAATACGATATTATTAACTATAGTCACCATGCTGTGTATTATGTCTCAGAACCCACTTATTTTATATACCTTTTCTTATTTGAGGCCTTATTATAAAGTCCAATTTTCCTGGCATGATTTTATCACCTGTTGAAGATTTTGGGAAATATAGACAGTGTCTTTGTCTCTAGACTGTGTTACTTGCTATGTAGATATGTAGATAAAGGCCCAACTCTATTACTCAGAACAAACTTGGATCTCATCATTGTTCTTCAAATCCTTTGCTCAACACCACTCCAAAAGTGTAGGAGTAATAGTTCAATAATATTCTAATGAATCATTAGAAATTAGTTTTTCCAAATAGTTTATACTTACGAACTTATATACTTAAAAACTTACAAGCTTTCCTGATAAGAAGTAATTTTTTCAAGAGAAGAATTCTTGAGCCAATATCATGTATAGAGATAATATGAGAGTACTCACTTCTGAAACCATACATTTGAAAAATTAAATTTCCCCAACAGAATGCTTATTTCAAAAAGCTTATTAAATTCATTTTGTATAATATTCTATGTGTAAATAAGAATAGATATACTCAAATTTCCAAAAAAAAAAATGTTTTAGAAAGTACTTGTGGTAGTTACTCTTGCTTGAAGTGTTTTAGAAACTAATGTTCTTGTTATTCATGTGTTATATGATGACATTTGGTAATATGATCTTAAAAATGTAGTGATGCATAAGCTATATACTCAACAACAGGGCTTCCTACTGATAAGGCTAAAGACAAGAGAATATTAAGTTTTCCACTAACTCACAATTTTCTAACAGAACTAATGCTACTAAACACTAATACACTGATAACTGATACTACTCTCATACAGAATTCATTGTGTTTATTCTAAAGTTATCTAGTATTTAATCTTTATGGCTGCCATTTTTCTTCTTTCCCATCAGTCGTACCCATTAAGAACACATTTATCTCCATAGATGCGGGCTCTGGTTGAAGTATGACATCACTAAAAATGCTTGTTTAAATTTCAAATCCCTGTAGAAAACAAGGTATAAAATTTTCTTGATATTGCCACCCCACCCAGAATCAAACCCCAATCAAAATCTTCTGCCTATACAAAATATTTCATTAATTATTTTTCTTTGAAATGAGTAGCCTTCTGCATCCTGTCTTCCAATAATATTTCCCATCTTTCAGAGGAAAATATCCTAAATATGCCTCTCTTTCCATAATGTTTTCATTGATGCTAAAAGAAAACAAGACTTACTCTTGTCCTGAACTCCTTGAAAATTTATTCCATCTGTCTCTTATGACATAGGCCACATTCTGCCTAGTTTTCCAGTAGATGTGCCCATCTAATCTTTCCCATTAGATGAATACCATGCATACTGTGAACATTTTATTTCATGTTTATATACCTTCTATACACTTTATGTAAAATTTCTTCATAAATGTTTATTGAATGAAAGTATAGCAAAATAAACACTTATATAATTAGTCATATGGCATATAATCCTTAATTTCTTTTCAAGTACCTTTTAATTATACAAGAGTATCTCTGCTGAATTAAATAAATTTGAGCATATCTAAATTAAGTCAAATATTTCTTAGTTCATACAAGGCTCATCAGGTCCTCTTAAGGATGTTTCAGCTTTGAATAACATAACACCACACTAAAACTTCTTTTAAAAATTCAAATAGGTGATACTTCACTTAAGAAAAAATCTGCTCTCAGGGATTCGATGGTTGAATGAAAACAGCTTAATGATATCCTGGCTTCATCGGGCTACTGTATGATTCCTTGGCATTCTGTTTGTCTTTGTGGCCACAATACAACTGTAAAGAGGCAAGATGCTCCACTCTCTCATAGTGCAGTCCCCAAAGCAAAAAGGTTCAGAGAGAAGGAAAGAGAGGATGTCTCTGTTGATTCTTCCAAAAGAGAGTAAAGTGTTTCCATAACTCTTTAGCAAAATTTTCCATACATGTAATGGCCAGAGCTGGATCAAATGCCCAACTCTAGAATAATCATTTGCCAAGGACAACAGATTTAAGCTTTTAAAACTAATTTAGAGCAATCATTACTCATCCCTAATGCATGTTGCTATCAAAAGAAAATTGGGATCTCCTAAAGTATAGAATAGGAATGTCTGTTAGATACAAATCTACCCTGCTACCACAGTGTAAGACTCCACCTGTGTTATCACTCCATCTTTAGGTTTACTTTGTTTGCATATTCAAGCTAGCAAAAAAACAAGTTAGCAAACAACAAACAAACAAAAACAACTAAATTAAAAAAAAACTATGCAGCCAGTGAAACAAGTGTAATATCGAATAGATTTCTTTTCAAATTTGATTCCTTCTTCATATCTGAGTTGAAACAAACAATAGTACATAATGGTATTTATCTGTACTGAATGAATTATGTTTATTCCTTCTCACATAATGATACTGTACTTGATGTGCACTTGTAGGATAGTCTTCATACTGCTTTGTGATATAGTCCTATGTATTGATTCTTCACTAAGATATCAATTTTTCAATGGCAGCCATGCCTTTGTATATATCTTTGTATTCTTGTAGCCTTGATTATTACACAATTTATAGACAATATTTACCAAACGGCTAGATGAATAGAAGGATGATGAAGTAGAGGATGGATGAGTGAATAAATGGTCTTATGTTCTGTTTTTTCAGGTTCAGTCGTTGTTTTCTATTGGAGACTTTCAATATTACTCTTTCCATTTTATTCTTAATTACTAACTAGTTACACATTCAATTGGTTTCTTGTTCATGTTGTGAAAATTAATAAAAGGAAACCTCATTTAGAATGGTGGGGCACCTGGGTTGTTCAGTATGTAGAAGTCCAACTCTTGATGTTGGCTCAGGTCATGATCCCAAGATTGTGGGATCAAGCCATGTGTTGGGTTCCACACAGAATGTGGAGCCTGCTTGAGATTCACTCTCTTTTTGCCTCTGCCACCCCTCTCTTCCACATCCTCTTTCTCTCCCTCTCTTAAAAAAAAAAAAAAAATGGAGTGGAGATGCCAGCAGGTGGAGCTCCCATGTCCTATCACCTGTCTGTCAATTGCTGACTCCACAGGAAAAGCTGTACCTTGCAACTTGATAGTACTTTAGATACTACTTTACTACCTCCGCAAGAAGAAGAAAGATTTTTTTCCCTCCCCTGACAACAGCACAGCCAATGAGAGACTGTCAACTCAGCCAGCGAGAAGCTACCATAGTTCAAACTCCCAGTTTGCTTCAATGGACTTTTTATTTGTAATAACCCTTCCAATAACCCCCTTTCCTCTATAAAAGTGTCCCTTTGTTCTCAGGACTCACTTGGTTTTGCCATAGCATGCTTGTCCTGAATTGTCATTATCCGTTATTCTAAAATAACTCTACATTTGATGGTAAAATAACTAGCAGTTTTATTTTTAAGGCTGAAAGTTATTTAAATTATGTGACCAGACAGAGATTTCTTGGTTTTGAGTCTTAGAATGAGATAAAATAGATCATCTACCTTATTCATTGATGAGCTTTAGATTATATATTACAAATCCTTGAACTATGGGAGTTTTGTAGGTTGAAAATTGATTATCATGGTATTTTCTTAATATGTCATCTTAATAATCTGGAACTTTATTTTTTAGAATTCTGTATGGTACCAAGTTAGTATTGGTCACAAGAGACATTTGCATGATATATGTTAAATGGAAATGTGTTAGCAGTCAGTTCTTTTTTTATATTTATTTATTTATTTATTTATTTATTTATTTATTTATTTATTTAATTTTCGAGAGAGAGACAGAGACAGAGAATGTGCAGGGGGAGGGCAGACACACACACACACACACACACACACACACACACACACACACACACAGAATCTGAGGCAGGTTCCAGGCTCTGAGCTGTCAACACAGAGCCCAACATGGGGCTCAAACTCACGAACTGCAATATCATGACCTGAGTGAAAGTCAGATGCTTAACTGACTGAGACACCCAGGTGCTGTTAGCAGTGACTTTTAGCAGCCACTTTTAGTGACTGTTAGCAGTCACTTCTACACTGTGAAGGTGTTTGTAGGCAACATACACTTTTGAATCTCATGTATGATGTTATTGAATAACTGGTTCAACTGGTTGGTGTCAGGTTACAATCCTTTATTCTTTCCACTCTCATCTGATCTCATCTTTCAGCTTTTCCAAATGTTGGATCGGATGTAAATATAACTGTACTAAAGAGCTCTACTTTATTCCACAGGTTACCTTTATCATCAAAATTGTTCATGGAAGTTGGATGTAGAGTTCAGTTTTTCTTTGGGGGTTTCATTTTATTCTTGTTATTTCCAGTTTGTTCTCGTTCTCCCCCCGTTCACGCACAATACTACATGCAGAAGCAACACGCACCACTTAATCAGATTATAAAATTGTGCAAGGTTTAATTCCTACAACGAATTCCTTAATGCATATCACATATAGTAATTCTCTTTTTCTGATCAAACCCACCTGATGCAATCAAATGAGAGGTATTATAAATTCATGAATTTGAGAGATTCAACTTTTTTCCCCCAGTTGGATTAATTTTAAGATCACTTTTTTATCTTAAAAATAAAAAATCAGGAAACAAATCTTTCATAAAATTCAGCAGAGCTGCTTAGAGAGACTCAGAGCTGTCATGTCAAGATCCAGCACTGAGCAAAATGACAGGCAGCTTTCTAAGTAAAATGCTGCAGCACAGAGTATAGCAGCTTTTCTTGGATAACAAGCAAATGCAGCTTTCATTGTCTGTCTGTGCTTACTTCATATGCTTAATATTTCCAATAATAAATGACACCATAGCTTCTTTGTCTTTACCACTCTATTGTAAGCTTCTTAAAATAAGAACCTATGTATTTGTATCTGTATCATCAACCCTGAGCATATGCTAGGTTCTCAAAAATATAAGTTGAATAAATGAATACTTTAACAGAATTCATTGAAAGAAAATTCAACTTCACGAATGCCTCCATTACATGGGTCTGACTAGTACATGCAGTACAGAGGCAGAGTGACTGAAAGAAAATTAAAAAAAGTCCAAGGGAACAGCAAATCTGATATAAAAATAAGAATTAAGAGACATAAATGATTCAGAACATATAACCTCTATATGAAAGTGAGAAGAGAGAGAGAGAGAGAGAGGGCAAGAAAGAAAGAGTAAAAGAGAGGGCCCAAAGAAATTCAACAGAAATATATACATATTTCTCTTAATTTGACATAGATAAGAGCTTTACTGACTCCTAATGATGAACGATTTAGTTACCATTCAGAAGACTTTTATAGTATATGTAGATGGTTAGAAAAATAGATTGATGATAGACCATCAAATTAACGATAAGTGTAATAATTTTTATTTTGACTTGAAGATTCTTTTGGGAGCTGTCATAAGTAGATTTCCAGAGAGTGTAGACTATAAATGACATTTGATGGCAAAATTTTGCTACATTACATAATGCTCATCTTATTCAAGGTCCATTTTTTCTGTACTGACATAAATTATTTTCTTTGCTAATTAGAACATCTTTATTGTTTGAGAGTTATCCTGAACATCCATAAATCTGCAAAACTTAGAACTTCTGCTTCATAAATGTTTAAATTACCCATATATCCCAGACCTTGTGTTTTGCTTTTATTGAAAATTAACTAATTAATTGGTTAATTAAAAAATAAATATATCTAAGAGAGCCTGATGATATAGCATTATGGAAAACAGTATGTACAACTAATTCCTTGTCTACTTGGCTTATGAAATTTTCTAGAAATAACTTTTGTTTTCCAATCTTTATTAGTCTAGGAGATATGCTCTATTTCACAGCCATACTTCTATGTTTTTAGAGTATTAGAATTCAAATGCATTTTTGTTTATTCTGTATAGGAATAGACCATAAATTTGTAAATATGCTAACATATGTACTCAAATGAAATACGTGTTTTAAGATTCAAAATAAATAACTAAAGGAGACAGGGAGTAAAATAGTTTCTGATGATTAGAAGTAGCCAATCTCGTATAAGAAGTGAGAAATTGATGGTTAATAACACACAAGAAAATGAATAAATGACACATATAAGCTTATAAATACTGCTTAGTATATCACCCTGAGGTTCTGTCATCTGCAAAAATCAGTAACATATCTAAGTATTTAATAGTCACTGAAATACACAGGAGTGCTGTTTATTTTTGAGTAAGAAAAAGCTGGGGATATACTCTTCTTACCAATGGCTTAAAATTCTAAGAATCATATCTAGAAAATGTTTTTACAGCTGATATCAAAAAAATCACTACCTATGTTTTCTTCTAGGAATTTTATGGTTTCAGGTCTTACATTTAGTTCTTTAATCTATTTTGACCTTTATGTTGTGTGTGGTGTGAGAAAGTGGTCTAGTTTCATTCTTTTGCATGTAGCTATCCAGTTAGCCCAAGAGACTTTTTCCCATTTTATATTCTTGCCTCCTTTGTCGGAGATTTATTGACCATATAATCACAGGTTTATTATTGGACCTTCTATTCAGTTCTATTGATCTATGTGTCTATTTGGAGCCAACACCATACTGTTTAGATATGTCTCCTTTGGCAAGGGAAATAAAAGCAAAATTAAACTACTGGGACTACACCAAAATAAAAAGCTTTTGAACAGCGAAGGAAACCATCAACAAAACAAAAAGACAACCTACTGAATGGGAAAAGATATACTGAATGATATATTTGATAAGGGGTTCATGTCCAAAATATGTAAAGAACTTATTACAACTTCACACAAAATAACAAGGCAAAAATGTGGAGAAAAAGGAACACTTGTGCATTATTGATATGAATGAATGCAAGCTGGTATAGCCACTGTGGAAAACAGTATGGACGTTCCTCAAAAAATTAAAAATAGAATTACCATATAATCCAGTAATTCCACTGCGGGGTATTTACTCAAAGAAAACAAAAAATACAAATTCAAAAACATATATGCACCCCTATGTTTATTGCAACATTATATACAATAGCCAAGATATGGAAACAACCCAAGTATCCATCAAGAGATGAATGGATAGAGAGGAAGTGGTATATATGTATGTACATATATATATATATATATATATGCGCATATATATATGCGTATATATATATATATATATATATATATATATATATTCCTCAGTCATAAAAAGACAATGAATTCTTGCTATTTGCGACAACATGGATGGATTTAAAGAGTATAATGCTAAGTGAAATAACTCAGTCAAAGACAAGTACTCTAGGATTTCACTTATATGTGGATTTCACTAATATAACAATGTGTGTTAACTATACTTGAATTTTAAAATTAATTAATTAATTTTATAAAAATGAGAACCAACTCTTCTAGGATTCTCTCATTTTCCTTTCATGATAGGAAGTAGTTGCTAAAGTCTCAAGTATTATAAGCATATTCAATGCAAAAGGAAGTGTTAAGACACAGTCAGCTTAATGTGGCACTTCCTTTGAGGAAAACATTTAAAAAGAGCTTTCCATAGACCCAATAATCAGAGTTGAATTTCTTAGTAACAAGGGTCTGAGGAAAACTTTCTAACCATGACTTGAAATTCACATGTAATAGAGAATTGATAAATTTGAGAATATTAAAAGACAAAAATTTTGTATAAGGAATAAAAAAATAAGCAAAGTCAAAAGACAAAATACAAACCAGAAGGAAATATTTGCAATATATACCATAGAAAAGTTCTACAGCCCCTACAGAACTTTAAAAACACCAAGAAAAGGGCCAAAATGTAATCAAAATGAGGCAGAAGACATGAACAGACACATCATAAAAGGATGTCAAAGGTTCTCAAAGATGCTAACTTCACTCATAATAAGAAAACTGCGGTTTCAAATTACACTAAAATACCATTTCTCATCTATTAGTTTGGCCAATATAAAGAAGCTTGATAACTCACTTTGTGTTTAGTCTGTAACAACACTTGATCTTAGCCAAAAGGCCGAGAAGCGATGTTTAGTCTGTAACAAAACAGGCGATCTTCCATATTGCTGGTAGAATTTAAAGTGGCATAGCCTCATTGTTATTGTCAAATAACAAAATTAAACATGTTTAAAAATTTGTAATTGTGCTTATCTTAACTGACAGTCCATGCCCTATGCCCATGCATGTGTTAGATTTTATTTTAATTTTTTATGTTTCTTAGCATTTAAGGTCAATTGAAAATATTTTTTTCTTCTAATGCGTGTGTGTGTGTGTGTGTGTGTGTGTATATATATATATATATATATATATATATATATATATATAATGTTATGTGGCTTGCAGCATAGTGAGAGATACATGATTTTTTTTTTAAAGGCACACTAGATTGTTCTGATTTCCACTTAACAGGAGTAAATTTGCTATTGCTAAGGTTTTAAAATAAAGCTAAATATAGTAAATGTTCTATATAAATTGAACACTCTGAATTTGTCATAGCTGAACAGTCACAGCCTGGATGATAAATGACTAAGGAAACTTTTAAAAGGACAAAGATAAAAGGAGAACTTAAAAGTTTTAACAAAACAATGGACGATTTTTAACATTTACCTGGCCTATATTTGTAAGTGGACTATTGAAAAGACCTAAATACATCAAGTAAATACTATAATTACCTGTTATTTGTATTATTATTATCTATGAACACTTATTTCTAGGTAATAAAAGTTATCATTAAGTTCTAAATTTCACACTGTGTAGTTTTTCATCACAATGTTGAACATAAAATAATATTAGCTGGTATAAAAAGAAAAAAAATGGCAACCTTTCATTAGACATATAATTTTATGTGCCCTGAGTATAATATACTTATTTAAATGAATAAATTTAATGAACTATTTTTTTTTCTCCCACCTGAATTTCTTCAGCGGTTGGCTCTGGTTCTTAGGAGAAGGGGCAATGTTATAGTATGTCCTAAAATGTTCTGCCTCACCTTGCACTTGAACACACACTCACCTGAAACATTCCTGAATCTTGGCCCAGTATCTGCAACATCTGCTGAGTTTAATTATGTTGCTCTATGTGCTTGCAATGTTTCTTTTTATCAATCTCCTACTTTATTTCTACTCACATTTCATTGTATGTGTCAACTGCCACTTCCACAACAAAATCTGCCAGGGCTCCATAGGCTTCGTTGAGTATCTCCTTGCTATATGCTCTCATATTCATCTTTACTTGATCACTACAGCATCTATCAAAACTAAGTCCTTTGCACTTACTTTAATGTTCAGTGAACAGTGTAGTGTATGTTCTAAGTCAATGATGTTTAATGAATTAACAAAGAAATTAATTTTTAATTAGAATTATTAATTAATTTTTAATTAAAACAACTTGTTCAAATTCTATTTAAGTTAAAGCACCCATTATATTTATATCTAGGTGTATTTAGCAACAATATGGTAATTAATTACCATTTAGAATTATATTTAGAATTTATATATATATATATATATTTAGAATTATGTTTATTTAATACTGCTTCAAAATATTAGGTTATCTTTAGGAAGAATGTTTATAGTATAAATATTAAAATTTAGATTTTAGAATTTTTTTTTTCAACGTTTTATTTTTTTTTTATTTTTGGGACAGAGAGAGACAGAGCATGAACGGGGGAGGGGCAGAGAGAGAGGGAGACACAGAATCGGAAACAGGCTCCAGGCTCTGAGCCATCAGCCCAGAGCCCGACGCGGAGCTCGAACTCACGGACCGCGAGATCATGACCTGGCTGAAGTCGGACGCTTAACCGACTGCACCACCCAGGTGCCCCTAGATTTTAGAATATTTTTATCACTTAATGCATCATTTATATACTTTAACATTAAAAAATGATCTTTGAATATTTTTCTTTCTTTTTCCCTTGATATTATTTCCTTTTGTTTGCTGCTGTTTTTTCTTTGCCTCTCTCTTTTAAGCCTACATATGGAGTAAGATATTAAAATAATTTCAGAAATTAAATCTTATATTTGAAATATTTTAATATTTAAAATATTTTATTAAAAATTTCATTTTCAAATAATTAAGGTCATTTGATATTTCTTGAATTAAAATAAAAATTTTACTTTGTCATTTATAAATGTAGGGTATATCTAAGAGTGAAAATAAGGTAAATACTATAGTAAAATTATTTTATAGATGTTATTTTTTTTATAAATAGAAGAAATAGATAAGATATTGTTTATCTTATTCTCTTAAAATTATTTTAATTTATGGTATAATATATTACAAAGGTTAATCAAAGAAATGTGTCTAAAATTTACTAGCATTTTAGTTTTGAGAAATATTTTGCAATCATAGAAAAACTATAACATGTAAAACATGAAATTATTATTTGCTTCTATCACAAAATAAAAACCGTAACAGTTAGTCAAAAGCAAAACGGACTGAGCCACCCCAGCGCCCCTGTGACTTGATCCTTAAAGAGAGTAATTTATAGCAAGAGACATTGCTGCTAGTCTTGAAGAAGAAAAGAGCCATACTGTAAACTGTATATGGAGGAAAACACATTGCAAATCTCTCGAGAGTGACTTCTAGGAACTGAAAATGGTCTCCGTCCAGCAACAAACAAACAACCAACCAAACAAAAGGGAACCTCAGTCATACAGGTGCAATGAAATAATTCTATAAACAATCTCAGGGAGCTTGGAAGCTGATCTTTATGCCAATTTGAACCTCTGGATGAAGACACAGATACAGATATAGAACAGAGAACTCAGTCATTCCATGTTGACTTCTGATACAAAGAAACTCTGAAATAATAAATGTTCTTTTAAGCCATTAAATATGTGGTAAATTTTTTATGTTTTGTTCTGCAGAAAAGATACTATCTCATTATGTGGAAGAAAAAATGATAAAATGAAGAATTATCTATTGCTGCGGAGTTCATCACTGTACTCCAACTTCACAAAGAAACCATATACATTCCATCATATTTAAGTGTAATATGGGATTTTTGCGTATTTTTCCAAACTAGTAATTTTAACTTGTTATTTGAGACAACTTTCTACTTTAAATAATGCCAAAAATTATAAATCATCATACAAAAAGTTAGATTCATTCTAAATTAAACATATACTTTTTTTTTCCTTAAGATTTTATTTTTAAGTAATTTCTACTCCAGGTATGGGGCTCGAACTTACAATCCCAACATCAAGAGTCCCACACTTCTGGGGTGCCTGGGTGGCTCAGTCACTTAAGTGCCCGACTTCATCTCAGGTCATGATCTCACAGTTCATGGGTTGGAGCCCCACATCAGGCGCTGCATTGACAGCTCAGAGCCTGGAACCTGCTTCAGATTCTGTGTCTCCCTCTCTCTCTGCCCCTCCCCTGCTCCTGCTCTGTCTCTCTCTCTCTCAAAAATAATTTTAAAAAAATTTAAAAATTAGAAAAACAGTTTCGTACACTTCAGTGATGGAGCCAAGCAGGCAGCCCTGAAATATGTTTAAATATTCTGCAACTTTAACATACAACAGGCTCCTGAAGTGCAAGTGCTATGTCTGTGCGTAGAAATATGTTTACTTTCTATGAAACCAAATTTGTAGTTTCTCATATTGATTTAAAATTGACTAGAAAATCACATGCAAAAATTAGGATAGCCATAATACAATTTAATAAAAAATTTCAAAATTTCAAATTATTTCAAAATATTTGAATTTCCATTTTGTTGATGAGTAAGGGGCAAAGATTGATGAGTAAGGGACCAAGGGGTAAATATACAGGTGGTTATAGTGAGGAAAAAGAAAGGCAACTAATTTAATACCAAACAAGTTATATTATATTTGAAATAATCTTGCATTTTGTTTGGCACGCAGTAAATATTCAATATAAATTTATTGTTTTCTCATCATAGAGGTCAGTCTCAAAACAATTATTTTTTGTTGTATATTTACTCAGTATTATAATGTTTCCTTCGGATTTCTAGAGATCAGTAATCTTAATTTATTTTTTAAAGTATTTGAATACTGAGTGCTGTGTAGACAATGAGAAATTATAGGGCCAATATTTAGAAGAGGCAGAAAGCCTCCCTTATGCTCCAGGGAAAACTCCCTTATGCTCCAGACTGAGTTATCAGTGCAAAGCCCAACGTGGAGCTAGAACTCATGAACCACGGGATCATGGCCTGAGCTGAAGTCAGATGCTTAACTGACTAAGCCACCCAGGCTCCCCTAGAAATGAACAGAATTTTTACAGGCTCACAGTCTATGGAGGACAAAAGTTGGAGTTCAGGGTTTGGAAAGGAGAATAATCTTTGGTAGACAAAACAGTTTTTAGAGTGGGACCCCAAGAAACCCACCTTAAAATCATCTCAAATATTGACTAGACACAGGTAATCTGGGATCCCTCTGGCTCTTCTATGGATATTTTTAACTATATTGTCCAATGTAGTAGCTACTAGCTGCATGTGGCTATTTAAATTTAAATTAGTTTTTAAAAAGTGAAATGTATGTCCATTTTTGAAATTTAGAAGCTTTAAAATATTGAATCTAAGCTTATTGATCATGTTTGTTTATTGTCAGAAGAAATATCAGATAACTCAAAACAAAGCTCAGTAGTTGATTTTCATACCTGAGGTTTACTTTTCTAAAATTATATCATCTCCTTGGGATGTCATAGAGAGCCCAACAATTTTTCTCCAAAAGAGGGTGGTGTTATCTCTACTAGATTACCCTAACCCTAATGTCTAGAATGAATGGATTGCTTCACAAAACATTGTTTTTACCTACTGTCCTTTTTCTGTTCCAGGTTCCATGACACCATATTATATTTATATGTCATATTTCCTAAAATAAAAATAAAATAAAATAAATAAATTAAATAAGATAAATAAATACAATAAAATATAAAATAAATAAAATAAAATAAATAAAATAAAATAACTAAAATAAATGAAATAAAATAAAATATAAAATAAATAAAATTAAATAAATTAAATAAGATAAAATAAAATAACATAATATAAAATAAAATAAAATAAAATAAAATAAAATAAAATAAAATAAAATAAAATAAATAAAAGATGGCATATTTCCTTAGGCTCCTCTTGGCTGTGACAGTCCCATCTGATTTTTGTAGGAACCATGGACGTAAACTGAAAAGGCATTTGAAAGAGAATCAGGCTCTGTCTGCATCCTTTGAACCTTTGATGTGGCACTAAACTCTACAAATCCTCCCAGGGTATAGTATTGCTTTCGATTTACTATCTTGATCAAGGATTTGGGGATACTTAAGGGATTTCCATTTGGTCCTTCCTGTCCTATGATACATGCTTGTTTTAAGGCAAATCTGTAGAGAATTTTTTCTGCCCTTACTTTCTGCCCTGATCATTAGCCAAACATTTTCTCACATTGTTTCCTTCTTTAAAAAATGGATTAGAAAATTGCTGATGCTTTAATATTACTTGAAACATAGGAATTACAGTTATATGTTGAATCGGGAAAAAATATTGTAAAATATAAAGATAGTAAATCTTTGCAAAAAAATTTGTTCCTATCCTTTAATAGATTATGTTGAAGCATAAATCTTTCATAAAGAATAAGCTAATGATGCACACAAAATAATGTGATTAGATCAGCATTTTATAAACTATTAATTCATGTAATAATACTACTAGTTTCCTTTAAAAAGGGCATCCGTGGTTCTAATTTTAGGTAAAGACAAATTAAATAAACTTAAATTGGTTTTACTTCAGAAAATTCCATAATATTCAATATGGTAATACAGACACAAGTGTCTAAGTTAGGTATATGTTAGGGAAACAATTTTAAAATTGATTGATGATAATACTTGTTTTAGTTTATTTTTTTTAAGTTTATTCATTTTTGAGAGAGAGAGACAGACAGACAGACAGACAGAGGGGAAGATGTGGAGGGGCAGAGAGAGAGGGAGACACAGAACCTGAAGCAGGCTCCAGGCTCTGAGTGTCAGCACAGAGCCCGACCCAGAGCCCGAACTCATGGACCACGAGATCGTGACCTGAGCCGAAGTCTGAGCCCAAACGACTGAGTCACCCAGGCCCCCCAATATTTGTTTTAGTTTTAATTCATAAATGATCTTTGATTTAAGTGTTTGAGTATAGTTGATATACGATGTTACATTAATTTCAGGTGTACATCGTAGTGATTCAATCTCTATATGTTATGGTATGTTCACCCCAAGTGTAGCTACCACCTATCACCATAAACACTATTATAATATTTTTGACTATATTCTCTATGCTGTGACTTTTATTCTCATGACTTATTCATTCCATAACTGGAAGCCTGTATCTCCCACTCCCCTTCATCCTTGTTGCCCATCCTCCCCACCCTTCTACCCTCTGTCCATTGTAAGTTTGTTCTTTTTGTTTATAGATCTGATTCTGCTTTTTGTTTATTTATTCATTTGATTTGTTTTTTTAGATTCTACATATGAGTGAAATCACATGGTGTTTGTCTTTGTCAGTCTGACTTACTTCTGACTAGAGCAGACTTTTAGTGTGACTAGAGCATAATAGACTCTAGATCCATCCATGTTTTTGCAAATAGCAGTAATTAAAAAAAGATATATGCACCTCTATATTTATTGCATCATGAATGTTCTTTTATAATCATTGAGTTAGAAAAAAATATTTTGGAGTTTGGTGCCTGTTTTTAAGTATATTCATTTAATTAGATCTCCAAATGAATATTAACACCTTTGAATAGTGCTGATAATTGCTTCAAAGTTTTCTATTCTAAGTTTGTATATATGATTGTATCTGGTTTTGTTTCATTACACTTAATTTAGCTTTTCTATTCTAAGTTTCTATATATGATTGTATCTAGTTTTGTTTCATTATGCTTTATTTAGTCTACAATAATGTCCTGTATTTGATAATTGTGTTTATTACTTTATTCATTAAAATTATTTGATCAGAAGTCATTGAAATCAGTAACTAGGAGAGGCTTTACAAGGTTAAGAGTGATCCAAAATTTTGTAGAGTACTTTATAAGTAAGAACTATTATTATGTTTAATTATACATGAAAGATATTTAGTAAGTTTACTAGGAAACAAGTCTACAAGCCCAAAGAATGTAAAACACATAATTTTTAAGCACCATTCAATAACACTGGATAATTATTAATGTTGTTAAGATAGAAAGACCTCTTTGACAATCTCATAAGCAGATTAGTTAGGTTAGCAAATGAACTAACTCCATTTAACATTGGCTTTCATTCAACCCAAACAAGAGAATGACCACTCAGGTCTTCCTTCAGTGTGGAAAGGAACTTAACCAATATGGTTACAGTTTAGATGCCCATGGTCTAAGATTGCATGCTCTTTTAAAATTCAGTAGTTCTTTTATTTCCATTGCATGTTTCATGAGCTCCAGGATCTTTGAGAAGTGTGAGAACCCACTTCTTAAATTTCAGTCTCACTGGAAAATCCATGAAGTCATTTCCTCTAAGCTATTGCTTCTCCCCTTAGAAACAAATGGGGCTGCAGGTCACAGCTCTTCTAGAGACCAGTGGTCTTCAATACATTCTGAAGTATTATGTCATCACCTGCTTTCCTTAGGAAGCCCTTACAGATACACTTTTTATTTTCATTTCTTCAATATTTTCTTGCAAGCTATTTGTTGAATAAACTAGGAATAAAGTTTCTCATAGTCTGGATATTGCAGATTACATGCCTATAGTTTAAGACATTCTTTGTTATTTGTATTTACTGTAAATTGGTACTTTGATCTAGAGGTCTCCTGTCCAATATGCTTGCCAGTGGCTACATGTGACCATTTAGATCTAAGAATAGGACTATAAAAATATAATAGTTATTATTATTATAGTTATTATTATTATTAGAGGAAGTATAGAAATAATAAAGGAGAAAGTGTAGATTCTAGCAGATTACTGTGAGGTTAAAGATATTTGAAGAGGTTCTCTTGTGTTTAGTTTCTTCTTTTTTTAGTTTCTTCTATCTTTAAAGGCAGAGGTATACTTCTCTAAATTTAGGTTATTTAACATTAAATACAATAGAAACTTCAGTTTCTTAGTTACACTAGCTATGTTCAAGTACTCAAAAGCCTCATGTGGTTAGTGGCCTCCATAGTGGACAGTATAGCTATAGAATATATCCATTATTTAAAAAGTTTTATTGGACACACTAATCTAGAGGCTTGATATGCTTCATATTGATTTTCTTTATTTAAAAAAAAATACTCCCTAAGTTGTGTTGCAAACTTACAACCAGAAAGGTGGTATATGCTATTTATGTTTACTTTTTTTTGTGATGTTTTAGCCATTGGTGATCATTGCCTAGGGCAATGAAGTTATTAGGGTTTGGAAAATGGAAATACATTAACATCCCTTCTATTATTATATAGATTGTCCTATAAGGACAAACTTCTGTTTATGTTTAAATATTGTTTGCTATGAAGTACAGATAATGGGAGAAGAAGGTATGTTTTATTATTTCCCTTTACTTATCATTTTCAAAATAATGGTTTAGTTTGTTGTTTTTTTTTAGTATTCCTCAAGGTGACTGATGAAATATTTTCTACATGATTATTGAACCAAGGATTTAAAATGTGATGCTTTTAATGAAATACAGTTACTGTCTTCATTGTGTGCTTTTCTATCTTTGGCTGGTAAGAGCCTTGTCAGTTCGGCTCCTGAGTCTGTTCACATGACACAAGAGTCTTTGATAGTTTCTTTGTATGGTAATATTTTCTAGGAGTATCTTATTATGTAGATTTCCTGCCCTAGACCTGATATATGAAGTTATTTCTATAAACTCTGGCTTCTTTTAATAAGAATGACTTTTTAGAGATGACGATCATAGTAACTTTTGCTGTTGGCTTATTCAAAAATCTCTGAGGCAAAATGAATGTATAAAAGCCCACCTGTTTCATTGCAATGCAAGTGGCCCAGGAATACATACAAAACAAAAATATATACCCAACTAAATTAATGTAACAATAGCTATGTCTGAGAAGACTGGAATTGCAAAGTTCAAGGAGGACTATCACTTCATCTGTAGTGTTCTAATTTTCCACAGAAAGTTTTTAAACACTGAATTATGTAAATAAACATCTATTGCCAAATATTTGGTTAAATTGACTATTTAATAAAACTATAATAATTATAACTCATTTTTTTTGAAACTTACCAATAATCAAATGTATCTCTATACAAATAATCTTTTAAACTGCTAATGAATTATAAAAATAATTAGTATATTCCAGATTATAAAATTTGGAAACAAAAAAAAATAGAAGGAAGAGTTAACAGAACCGTGTTACAGAGAGACATGATTAGGCCTCTGATGTCTGAGGAGATTTGAAATGATCATTAACTTCACCATGTTCTTGCTGTGTGAACCAGAATTAGTTTCCCTAGCATTCAAACAGTAATAATGAATCTTATCCCATAGAGTTGAGATTAGCTAATGTAACAAATCTAAAGCACTTAGTGTAATAACACTTTCAAATAATAAATGCAAAACAAATTATTAATGTTGATATTGATACTAAGAAATAATGAGGGATAATTAATACTTATTACATACACTATAAATTGCCTGTGGCTTAAATTGAAAATGACCAAATAAAAAGGAATCTGTACATGACAAAATGAATAGACTTTTGATGAAATGGTGTCACCTTCATAACTTCTTTTAAATGTGTGCAAATTTTCACATTGGTTTTAATTAAGAATATCTATGGTTGGGAAAACGACACAAAAATAGGAAGCATGATGATTCCAGTGACCACCTTAATATACCTCAGAATCAGGTATGTCAAACAACGTTTGTCTTTATACAGTATTTCATTATGAAAAAATTCTATGAAGTAAAATGGGTTCTCCCTCTGTGTCAGGTGAAATCAATGTCAGCATTATCCTTAGGACAGGAATCACTGCTACATAGTTTGCAATTCTGTGTTGCTAAAATGTAACATATTCTTCTCTTTTTCTTCATGTACATGTCAGAGGAATAGACTCAACTCTAATATAATAGAAAATATCATGAATAAGAGTAGTTTTACAAGCTAAAATTATACAATTGATATTTAAGTGGCATGTTTTTGTAAGTCTTTTTGGTGTCTGGTAAATTTAAATATAAAAGACATTTGAAAGGGATTTGATATTCAACAATCCTCCTTTCAGTACCTTAGGACAAGTCGTAAAGAACAATTTATTGAAAATTGAACATATCTCAGACACCAGTTGCAAGGTGGGCAATCAATGATACTAAAATGACTGGTGTTAAAGTAAATGGGTGAGCCCAGAGGAGTGGCGTTTAGTAATTGTTTAATGGCCACAGCACCAAGGTATAGGGCCTGCTTCATTAAATCTTATGGAGAGAAAATGTTTTGATGGACACTATAACAATCATCCAACCTCAAGATAGGAGACATTTAATCTCTTATATCATCAGTTTTAGAACCTAAAAGAATGCATTAAATTGTGTTGAGAGCTCTTTCAATAAAGTGATGCAATGTGTAATCAAAATCAAAAGCATATGTCCATTATCACCAAATGGTGTTACCCTCTTTAAATTCTGACATACTGTTTGAAAGTAGTGGTTCTTAACCTTTTAAGCTACAGTTTAAGACCCAGAGATGTGAAGTTTAAAGAAATCCTACTGCTTCAATAGGCAAACTGTGGGGATTATTTACCCATAATTTAATAAGGACCATTTTCTACACTGTTCTGTCACACTCATTACCAGAAATGGAGCCCGCCTTTCCACAATGCCACTGCTCATTATGGGAAAACACATACCAATATTTGGAAGAGTTTACATACTAGAGTCTTGGGCTATTAACAAGGAGAGGACAGGTTGAATAGAGGGCAGCAAAATGTGATACATTAATAATAATAATAATAATAATAATAATAACAACAACAACAACAACATGGCTGCCGTGAGGTGGCATGGTAGCCTACTGAGTTGGAGTCTCTGCTTTCATTTGGTTTCTTGGATCTATTGGGAGAAAATACATTATACTCTCAACTTTGGTATGGCTGCATCATGTCCTTCCAATTTTTATATTTTGAAGTTCTAACTCCCAGTGCCTCCGAATGTGACTATAGTTGCAGACAGAGTCCGTAAGAGTTAAGGTCATATGAATGGACCTTAATACAACATGATTTGAGTCTTTACACCAAGAAATTAGACCACAGACACACACAGAGGGAAGATCATGTGAAGACACTGGAGAAAGAGCCATCTACAGGTCAAGGAGGCAGATTTTAATAGAAACCAACCCTACTGACACCTTGTTCTCAGACATCTAACCTCCAGAATTGTGAGAAAATAAATTTCTGTTGTTTAAGCCACTCAACCTGTGGTACTTTGTTAAGGTAGACCAAGCAGACTAATACAAACTCTGATTCCCTTTTCTTATGGTAATCTCCCCAAATCAGGAAACATTTTCTAGCATCTGACATTCTTCAAACTCAGAACCTTAAACTCTTTTTATCTGCCCTTTTAATCCAGTAAATCCTCTCGTCTTTTCAGAAGACCATCATCTTCTTTTTTTTCCCTGTTGTCCTCTTGATTTTTTTCAAGCCATAGATATGTTACTCTGTTCTTTGAAAACTTCTGTTTTGATTTCCAGTATAATTTGAAAGCAAACAAGAAACCTGAATTTTAACAAAACTAATTCTAAATTAGACTTTGTGACTACCTCAAAATGACTAAAAAATGAAGTGAAAACATTGGGGGAGGGGAGACAATATTATCACTGAAAATTTTTAAAACTCATTAAAAAATGGCTCTTTAAAATCATTTATTTTTAAAAATATTTTAAAGTTTATTTATTTATTTTGGGAAGAGGGGAGGAAGGACAGAGAGAAAGGGAGAGAAAGAATCCCAAGCAAGCTCCATCAGCTCAGAGTCCAACGTGGGGCTTGATCCTGCAAACCATGAGATCATGACATGAGCCAAAATCAAGAGTCAAACGCTTAACTGACTGAGCTACTCAGGCACCCCTAAAGTTTTTTCTATAATTAATTAAAACTATTTTTTGGCTTTCACACATCATTGCATATTTTTCAATGGAAATAATATACAAACTATGACTTTGGCAGATGTTATTTGATAGTCAATTTTAGGAAAGGACGGAAAGATATTTAAGATGGATAGGATTTCCTGAAGAGAAAGAACTTCCTTTCTTTCTGTGCAAAGTATTGCTGCCTCAGCAATATGGCACTAAACACCGTGGTGATGGACATTTGGCCTGAATCTGTGACCAGGATGTGTTGGATCTCACACACATCCAATAGCAGCTCTTGTCTCTTGGGTGCAGAGACTGTTGTGCATGATAGCATTTACTGTAAACTTCAATTTATGGATTATTGGATTGTTGGGCCAATGTATCTGACATTTCTTTTTTTCTAGAAACATTTTTTTTATGTTTATTTTTGAGAGAGAGACAGACAGACAGACAGACCATGAGTGAAGGAGGGACAGAGAGAGAGGGAGACACAGAATGTGATGCAGCTCCAGTCTCCGAGTTGTCACCACAGAGCCCGACACGGAGCTTGAACCCATAGGCCTTGAGATCATGATCTGAACCAAAGTTGGACTCTCAAGTGACTGAGCCACCCAGGCGCCCCATCTGGAAACATATTTTTGTGGCATTACATTTTAAAATATTTTTTCAACAAAAATCATATAATTTAAATGTTTCATTAAGGTAAATTATTTTTCACTTCATTACACAATATTCTTAATAGGAAAATGAGAACTAAGACTGCATGTGGAATTATGATCTTAAAAACTTACATTTGAAACACTACAAGTAGGAATTAAATGTTTGCTCCAAACATAGAATCTTGTAATACTTATTCCAGTGTCAGTCATGATGTTAAGGACCCCAAGTTACCTCTCAGGCATAAAGTAATTCTCATGGATCAAGCCACAATGCAAAAGCCCGAGGAAAACACATAATTGTTTCCATATACAAACATTTTTCTTCACATACATTCCCTCAAGATAAAGGAAAACCAAGAGCAATAACAAAGCAAATAGTGAATTGAATGCCTTCTAATATTTAAAATGTCAGAGTTAGGATCCCATAACTCATTTATAGCCAATGGGGTGGTTTTGTGTTTTTTCTAAAGACTAAAAAAATTGGAAATGCAATGTAAATTGTATGTGGCATAGTAATTTACTTTTTCTTTTTTTTTAAACATTCTTTATGGATTCCCCCTCCACTCTTTGCTGATTTAATTTTATTGTTTTAAATATGTAGAACACTAATGTATTTCCAAAAGTCAAATATATCACAAAACAGGATAGACAAGCAGATCAGTGAAATAAATTAGGAGATCCAGCAATACAACCACATAAGCATTTTCAAAATAAATTTGGCAAAGGTGCTAAGGCATTTTGCAGAGTAAAGGAGGGACTCATCCAATGACATAAGACAGACTGGATATATGTATGATAGAACACCAATCATAATACTAACTCCATACTATCTGACAACTGCAATTGAGATGGAACAGAGGTATATGTAAATAAGCTAAGAAATAAAACTACTAGAAAGTGACAAATAATGTCTTTGTGAACTTGAGGAAGAAAAAAATGTTCTTAGTGCACAAACCACTAATCATAAAATTTTAGATATATGTCAGCAATGAGAGAGTTTGCGTTATTTGAATGGAGGTCTCCATCCATGGATTCCTCACAAGAAGATTTATGTGGGGATCCCGGCTTGAGTAAAAACAGAAGGGAAGTAGCAAACACAAAGAAGTTTATTAAAGCGTGAGTACACTTTCAGTATGGGAGAACGGGCAGGTTCTGAAGGTGGAACAGGCCCTAGGTTGTTTTGGGATTGGATATTACTGGGTCTCTCTGGGCTAGAAGGAGCTGTGAGGTACAGTGGGGTGGTCTGTAATGGAGACTGCCTTCAGTCATTTGGGAAACTCTTTCCACAGATTGGAAGGGGAGTTTTTGACCCTACAAGGTTGTACTGGAACCATCATGGCAGCCTTTCTTCATGAGGGGCTCTGTACCTGCAATGTAAATGCATGATAATGAGTCTAGGAGTTACCCTGGGCCAATGTTGCAAGAGTAGAGCATATATTCTCCACCTGTGGCTGTGGCTTTTGATCTGTGCCAGTTTCAAAGTCTCATAAGCCACAAGATCAGGATGTTGTTTCTGGTCTTTTAGTGTGTACCTTGTTTATCACAGTCCTTTCTCCAGCTCATGTTTCTATCATTCCCTCTCAAGGACTTGAGACTCTGCTTCCAGCATTCTTTCCATTGCTCATATCTAGCCTCTACCCAGCAGATATACTGGACTTAATCAAAATTAAAAGCATAAACATATAGCAAATGCAAGTATCCGGAGTGTATAAAGAACTTCTAGAAATCAACTAAAAACAAATGAAAAGTGCCAATAAAATGGGGAAGAGACTTGGCAGATATTTTTCAGCAAAAGATTAGGAATAATCATGTAGAGAGGTGTTCAATATCATTAGTCAGCAGGGAAATGCAAATTAAAACCACAGTGAGATGTTCTTCACATCCACTGGAAGAGCTAAAATTTAAAAAGACTGACAACACTGTGTTTATGAGGATATGGAACAATGGAACCGTCACTCACTGAAGTTGGGTAAGTAGAATTATTCAACCACTTTGGTAAACATTTTGGCAGTTTCTCATATGTTTAAACACACAGCTACCTAAGGAGGAAGAAGATAAAGCATTTGGGGGTTGGGAGGATGCCTCCAGGGGAAGAAAAGGAAAGTGACCCAGTCTAAATTCCTTTCAACATGATGACTGGCCCACAGGATTCTAAGTGAAGTCCTTCTTGCTAAGTGGATGATTTTTGTCCAAGGACTATTTTTAACAGAATATTCCTGTTTAAAGGTAACTAATGCAAATATACCCAGAGTCTATAGACTTTCAAAACATGGCTTCCTGAAAAGGCCATGTAAACTAAGGTATATAATGGAGATGTTTTTAGGATTAAAATCTCTCCTGCAAACCTGCAAAAACTCACTTAGCATCCTCAACTATTTTTGAGGAGGAGAGAGAGATATGTTCATGCAGAGAAGAAGGGCTTGGGGCAGTTGTCACTAATGTAAGAGACACCTTCCTATAGATTTGTCTATATCTTTGAAATTATTAGAAATGCTTGATACTAGGTATGATTTTTTTTTAAGATTTATTTTAGCTTTAGAGAGAAAGAGAGAGCAAGGGAGAGAGGCAGAGAGAGAGAGAGAGAGAGAGAGAGAGAGAGAGAGAGAGAATCCTAAGCAGGCTCCACACTCAGTGTGGAGTCTGACACTGGGCTCAATCCCATGACCCAGGGATCATTACCTGAGCCAAAATCAAGAGTCGGATGCTCAACCAACTGAGCCACCTGGGCATCCCTTGATTTCTGATTTATTTGAGTCTGATATGACTATCTAATCATTTGATTCTTTGTACTAGACCAGCAATTCTAATTCCAAGTTTTTAATCAAGAGAAATTAAAACACGTGTCAGCAACAACAAAAACTTTTATAAGGATGTTTGTGGTAGCTCTAATCATGATAGTATTAAACAGGAAACAATAATCAATAGAATCATGGATAAAAAGTTTTTCACATATTCGTATAATTGAATACTACTTACAAAAAGGTATAAACTACATATAGACACTACAACATGGATGTATTTCAGATTGCATTATGTTGAGCAAGAGAGCCCAGAAACAAGAGAAAATGTGTTATTTCATCTATGTGAAGTTTCAGAATAGGAAAATTAAACTCTGGTGATAGGAATCAGGTCAAATGAGTGCTTGGAGTAGAAAGAGAGGGAAGTTTTTTGCATCATGTCAATGTTTTATATCTTTTTTATTAAAAAAATTAGCTTACTTATTTATACTGAGAGAGAAAGAGAGAGAGCTTAAGTGTGCACTCGAGTTGGGGAGGGGCAGAGAGAGAGGGAGAGAGCGAATCCCAGCAGTCTTTGCAAAATCAGCACAGAGCCTGCTGCAGGACTTGAACTCACAAACCATGAGATCATGACCTGAGCTAAAGTCAGATGCTTAACCAACTGAACCACCCAGGTGCCCTTATATCTTTTTTAATGTAAAGATTGTTTCATAATTACATATAATTGCCAAAATTATTGACCTGTCACTTAATAGCTATGCATTTTACTGCATAGAAATTATATAAAGGTGAGCTCATTTTTAAAAAGACACAGAGGTGTATACTCAGACAAGCATAATTTCCTTCCTTATCATTTTCACACTATTCCAATCCATTTTAACAAAAAAAAAAAATCCTGTTTCGTTTTTCCAGTTTTTCTTTTTCAACAGCAACAATAACATTGACACAAAAGTAGATTATTGAGTAACCATAGTGGGGGTGGTGGTACTAGTATTTCACAAGACAAGAAAAATTAAATTGAATGTGCTTGAAGGAAAAATAGCAGTTTATGAAAGGCACCATTTTTACTCTCTCCTGGCTAGAGACTCAAGATCTCACATTTTCTAAATGACTCATTTCCATCTGCCTTACTTTAAGTTTCTGTCAGTACACTTGAGCAAAAAATAAACAAAATTTAAAAACACTTTTATAAAGGGTGTCATTTATCTAATGCACTGATTGTGCATAATGTTGGCACAGAATTTCTAACATAGTCAAATAATGTATAACAACTTACTCATAATCAACAAAAGTTGGAGGGTTCCTTGACTCCTGACTTCTTGAATATATTAAATATTTATTTAAGTAGAAAGGAAGAATTTTGGAATAAGGTGTATACATAGTAATTTATCCATTCTTGTACATACAATTAAATAATCTTTAGTTGTGTTGTGCCCATTAAACTGGGTGGGGTAATTCTCTCTGCTTGGACTGTTGAAGGAATGGTTTCTGATCTGGTTCAGATAGTCTCTGCCCTTTCTTGTGTGTTTTTATTGATCCTCTGGTTACTCTGTTGTGTTTTTCTCTCCATCTGCCATATTTTGGGGCATACATGTTTAAGTAGTGTATTGTAGTTAGTATTTTGTATTTGAAATTGCTCAAACTTCACATCAAGTGTGACCTTATTGGAAAATTTCATCCTGTTCTACAAATTTAATAACATGTTTAGCCTATTTAACATAATAATAAGATGGCTTTTATGTAAATAAAATAGCTTTTATTTTTATGTTTAACTCTAGAGTTCTCTTTCTTTCCTACTTGTGCTCTTTAAGATCCTAATCATTGTTTACTGCTTATTGTGTATATGGAAACAAATTATAATTCCCTCTTGGAGGATGAGTTAATCACTTAAAAAGGATTCCTTCATATTGCCATGCTATTTCAGTTATATTTTACTGTTCTATCACCCAAATTCCTCAACTCTGTTGTTTTCAACTGAATCTATGAATTATGTCATGTAAGACATAAAATTACCTATTATATTTTAGTTAGCATTTACATTGCTTTGTCTCCAGTGTGAAACCATTAAGGGCAGGATTAGGATTAATCTTTTTCTTCTCCCCACCCCAGAGTTCCTAAATATAGTAAAAATAGAGAGCATCTGTTGCTTTTAACTCCATCCAATTTTTCTAGAATGATTGGCAACTTTTCTTTTGGAAATTACTCCTCTCCAACTTTCAACCTATGCTACCCCTAGTCACTTGTTTCTTACTTAGTCCTGGCCAATCAGAACATTGCATGCCCCTGGCCACAATGACTGACTCAGTATTGGTTACTGGATCCAATCCAGAATGAGATTCATTACTATGATATAGTCTTTTCAGAAAAGAGTGCAAGCCATGGCTTTTGCAGTTTCATGAACCAATCAATATTTTTATTTTCTTTAGTTTAATTTAATTTTAGTTGTTTTTCTGTAATTTAAAAGTATAAGAACCCTATGTAAGCCAGATTTATAGATTAAAATAATACATATCTTCTCCACTTTTTCTTTTAAAGTGTAAATATAAAAGAACAGTATTTATAGTAAAACAACACAAGCTTCTCTCTTGACACAATTGCCTTTAAAAATCTTTACCCATCTTCCAACATGTTGATAGAAACTTTCTACTGAAACGTAAGATAAACCATGGATGTACAATAAAATATTTTATAATGAACTTTGCTATAAAAAGACTCAAAGAGAACTTTTCTGTAAAAAGACTCAGATAGACTAAGTTGATTTTATATTCTTAATAATTTAAAATTTTATTTAAATAAAAGCATCTACATATGGAAATCTATATTCATAGTTTAGAATCTGAATGTAAAAATAGTGAAAGTGCTATGCTAATTTTTAATTACATTTCAGTAGAAATGATTTTAGAGAAATAAAGAAATCATTTTAGAGCAAATGTATATATTTATAAATGTCACCAATTAACCTACTACATGGTAAAACATTATTTGCTGGTGTTCAAGGGAAATGTATTACGCTGTGTTACATCTGATTTTTTCCTTTCTGTATTGACAGTTGAGTAGAAAATTTTGTTGTATGTCATAGAGATAACTATGCAGAGTGAAAAGAATTGTTTGATGAACTTATTACTTATTTAAAGAAGAAAATTCCAATTAACAGTGAATGCATATTTTCTCTACATGGTCTATAGCTTTCTTTTTAACTGAACTGAGAAACTTACATGACAGATTTTTTATCTTGTTTACTGAAAAAATTCAGTGAGACTGAGTCAATGTAATTTGTGTTTGTACATTTAAACCGTGTTTGAATCTTTGCTTTTTCTTAGCTAACTGCATACAGCAGATTAAGGGAAAAAGTGAGTCATTTGTAGGTTTGACAACCAAATACCTTGTCAGTCCATTTTATAAGAAAATATAGTCAGTCTTCATACATACCAATTTATTGTAATGTACATATATAAACTCTGGATAACAAAACACAGTAAAAAATACTAACAATGGCTTTGTGTACATACATATTCCTGTTTTCCCAATAACAGCAAAATGCCTAATTCTTGTGGCAGATTTTTACTGTATTTAATTGACTAGAAATATAATATACAATGTGTACTCTATTAGGAAGATGGGTCAAGTGAGAGAAACGTCAGAGATTTGTGATTTTTAACACAGTATATATAAGGCAAAGAGGCTTACAGATTAATCCTTTCAAAGATGTGATTATTACTTCTGGAAGGCTTAAATCAAAGGTATTAGCCAAGTCAATAATAGATGACATACACAAAAAACTGAGGCCTTTTCAAACTGAAGAACTGAGAGACTTTCTCACTTGTCTATTTTATGGCTTCTATTTTGCAAAGGCTAGATTATCTGTTGTCAGTAAGTAATTAACCTTAAGCATAGGTGGTCTCATTCAAGACAGAAAAAGATGACCTTTGCTGCCTTAAAGCCCTGACCACTATTCCAAATACAGGAAGAGTTCATTTTTTGTGTGTGATTATATTCCAAGTGAAAAGTCTTAAAAACTTTCCTTACTAAAGCACTCATTCAAATTCTATTTCGGAAAAAAAAAATAGATCTAATGAAACCTGTTCTACATAAGTGTGATTAAATTGAAACAAAATTAAATGATTGCCTGCGACAAAAATAGAGTGTATTTTAAAATTAGTCTTATACAGAAAGAGTCTGTAGAAAAGGAATATTTGAACACTGATGGGAGCTTCAGTAAAATTTAGTAAAATTAATCATAGAATTACTATGAGACCATTGGCAAGCTTTTCTTTTTTTCTTTAGAGTTTTAGAGATTAATGTAATAAAATACCAATATTAAGCAAGATGTCTAAAATAGTGGAGGGGATTTTTATCATTTTTGGATTAAAATGATTAATCTGATTAAAACTACAGACCCTCTTCCTCAGAGGGGGGAAATGTATGCATCTCCAAATTTCCCAGGAGAGAACCCCAGTTACTCATTTTCAATCCAGACATTCTGGTCTAAGGATTTAATTGTTTTAATAGTAAAGAAAAATTGTGTTTCAAGCTCTATTTTTTTTTTATGATAAGCCAGAAACGACTCCATTCTATCTGCTACTATCTCTCAACTTGATTATTTCAAATATACTTTCTAATTAGATTTTATTTTGCACATCTATCATTTATTATGGCACTATGGAGATTTGGGAGATAAATCATTTTATTTTTCATTTATATTTTGCTTATTCAAATTCATCCAACTATATTTTACAAATCAGCCCATTTCACAGGACAAATTTTCAGGCTGGCTACTAGATTTTTTTTTTTTTTTTTTTTAATTTGAGAGGAAATAATAGAACTACTTTTTTGTTTGTTTTTCATTTTTGTTTTTGTTTTTTTACATGAGCAAGTTTATGAAAGATAGACCAATATTTCCTCTGTGATGAAACCCCCTGTGATGAGTTTACTCACTTTCTCTAACCCTTCTACCTTTGGGCCTGTCCTGGAGACTGAGATAGAAACCTGGAAGCAGGGACTGACAGATACTAACTCATCCATATTTTAAAATTCTAAGACAAATAACTGGTGAGTGAGGTTGCTGATTGTTTATAAAATGTCTATGTAGTTAGCTGGTAAGCAGTGGGCACATTATGTAGTTAACTGGTAAGCGGTGGGCACATTGACGAGTTGGGTCAAACTTCAGCAGGGACCCTATGTAAGGACACATATCTTGCCATCTCCATCCACTTTTTGTGCTTTATCCTCAGAATTTTTCTCAACTGAATTTTCTAGCCAGTTAAAAGTGATTGATCAAAAGCTATTATATTGTAAATTATTTTCCATTCGAACTATATAATGATACATGTAGTGCATAAACAGGATAAATCAAGGGGGAAAATGCAGAGACAAGTGAGCAGATTTTCAAGTGCAGGCCACAGTTCAAATGGTGGCCATGGTGGAAATGTGAGAGGTGGCATGGTAGGAACTGCAAAAGACTCTCTCCGAATACTGTGTTTCTGTTACTGGTATTTTACCTGTCCCCTGATTTCCTACTTCATTTCCTTAAAACAAAAACAAACAACAGAACAAGATATAACATCAAATAGTCCCCTTATTTCAAATTCTTATAGTATTTAAATTAAATCAGAAATTATTACATTACTATTATTTAATATATATTGAATTTCTTTTTTATTGTACTCACTTTCATATTATTATCTTTTGAATACTATCTATGTAAAGGCCTCAACATTAGTCCATTCTCAATTTATATAACTCAATAGCATTCATTTGACTAATTTCTTCTGGATATGGAAACTCACTGTTTATAACTCGATATTTTGATGATTTTGAGCTTTGCTTCAGTTCCTCACTGAACCTTGTGCCTGGTGTATAAAACTAGTTTACTTTCAAATTCTTTGGTCCTAAATTTCTACTCCGGTAAAGTGAAAATTATACCATATGCTACCAAAAGGGATGATTTTTTCATGATCTTATGTATTTTGCAGGCACTAAAAAATCTGTCCCAGAAAGTGGAGCCTTCTGTTTATTGGGTGTTTTGTTGTGTTTTGTTTTTCTCATTTCTGCTATTTGATTCAGGTATCCCAGCCTTGTCTCTGCCCTCTCCATTCATCATAACACCTAGCATGTTATCCTGAATTTTTCTGCTGTTGAGATTTTCAATTTCCTTAACCCTAGAATATGTAAGATACATCCAGGCAGCACAATGAGATCACCTACATATCTGCGTATTATAATATATCAAAACAGAAAGAAAATTACAAATTCATAACAGAGGGAAATGCATTGCTTTATCTTAAGAATATAAGCACAATGTTTTTTTTCTATATGAATTATTAATTAAAAATGAAATATGAATGATGGCATTAATGTCTCTTCTACTCTTCTGCCTTAAAACTGTACTCTTTTCCCCTTCCCTTAATCCTTTAATTCATAGGTTATAAAGACTTAGAGAAGAAGAAATATGCCTTATCTTCTTAACATTTTTTATTGATTTCTATGTCCAAAGTGAATATAACTTTTGCAGTATTTGTTAGGTGATCTCTCTCACATCTAGTTTATTGACCCTTTATCCCATGAGTTTTATTCTACTTGATCTTTTCTCAAACTTACCTGCTTCATTCTCAAAACGCATTTCATTTTTGCTCCTTTTATGTCAGGGATATCAATTCCTTAAAATACATTTTTTTTTTCATTTTTATACATCAGCAATCTCTCTTACTTACATGGCCATTCCTATTCTGGATAGTTTTGTATCTGCATAGATAAGTAGAACAATCCCTAACAATGCCTTGACTCTTTCAGTTGCAATGGCCTTTCAGACCATTCCACTTCAACCTTCTGACTCTACGTCTTTTCCTTACTGTTATATGCATTATTTTGAGCATATGCATTATTTATGAATCTGGAACTTTGGTCATTACCTTCTCACTTTGCAGCTTATTCTCTTTAGAACCCTACAACAGTAATGCTTTGTCCATGTAGGAACCTAGCTGCATTTTTCACTATCCTACATGCCATTCATATTCTCTCTTCCATCCTCCTGAAGATAGCACAGATCATTGCTATAATTAATTTTGCAAAATAACTTGATCATTTTTTTCTAATGAAAGCTTCACCTGATGCATGACTGTCAAGAAAATGAGTGGGTATTTATTATGATAAATACATAAGTAATCGTTATTCATTTAAGAAGCAAGTGGCAGTGGGCTTTATTTCAGTGTTAAATTCTGTTAATATTTTATTAAGATTTTGTCAAAAATTATTCAATATGTTTATCAAGCCATACAGACTTCACTGATTACATTTAAAAATGTAAACATTGTGAAGAAGAGACATAGAATTAAAGTTAAGATTCACTGTGGTGAAAATTAAAAAAGAAAAAACAAGATTTCACTATTGTGTTTTAGTGGAAACAAACAAGATGTCCTTAAATGATTATTGTAGTAAATAAATCTAGGTGCCTTCCAATTCTAAATGCCTTTCTCCAAGTATCAGACTTTCCACCCACAGAATACATACTACATTCATGCTTATACCCTTTATGTTCATTCTTCTAAACTTACTACCTACGTACATCAAAGCAAGTAAAGTTATTCAATTTTCTATTCTTTTAAAGTAAATAACTTCCCAAGAAGTTAATGAAGAATTCATGTAAAAGAGCCTAGCAATTTAATTTAGCTGCAAACTCAATATGGACCAATATGGCATCTGAATCTACCATTTTCTTAGATTAACCAAATAAAGAAAAAAAGAAAGAAAAAATCCAAATTAAGACTGTGAAATGGCCCACAATGAAGTTCCATTGAGAATATTGAGTCTGTAATGAGGTACAGCTTAAGAGTTAAATAAAGAAAAATAATAGCACCTAGAATACAGAATAAGTGGAAGGATTAGAAAACTAAAATTATGGATCTAGCATTTCTGGGGAATTAAATTCAGGGAACTTCATCTAAATATAGTTTCCATTCAAATGATACAATCAATGTTGTAATTGGATAAGACTTGGATTTAGGGAAAGGGATGGTTTATTTTGCACAGAGGATTGCAAATTCAAAAAGATTGAAGATTATGGTATATTTATATGAAAATGGCCAATTTTTCCTTACATGCCTGTTTCAGCATACTACTTCTATCAAGAAGAGGAGTCATTTTCCTTCCCTTTAAACCTGGACCTGATTGCAAAATGTGGGGAAAATGATGTAATTTTTTTCTTCCAAAAAAGAGAAAAAAGAAAAAGAAGAAAAATGAAAACATTAAAAGGAGAATCAAGTCCAGAACTGTAGAGAAAGCCAAAACTACAAAATGGCTGGAAGAAGATCCAGAAAATAAAGACACAGAGTTAAGACCAGAAATCAAGAAGCAAAGTTTTCAAAAAGAAACCATTGGGACTACACCAAAATAAAAAGTTTCCACACAGCAAAGGAAACCATCAACAAAATGAAAAAGCAATCTACTAAAGGGAAAAGATATTCACAAATTATATGTCTGATAAGTACTTAATACCCAAATTTTATAAGCAACTTAAACAACTCAACATCAAAAACCAAATAATTCTATTAAAAATGGACAGAGGACCTGAATAGACATTTTTCCAGAGCAGACATACAATGGCAAACAGTTACATGAAAAGATCCTCAACATCACTAATCATTAGGGAAATGCAAATCAAAACCACAATTGAGTTATCACCTTGTCAGAATGCCTAAAATCAAAAAGGCAAGAAATAACAAGTGTTGTCAAGGATATGGAGAAAAGGAAACCTCATGCACTGTTGGTGAGGATGTATATTGGTGCAGCCACTGTGAAAAATAGTATAGAGGTTTCTCAAAAAATTAAAAATAGAAATATGATCCAGTAATATGATCCAGTAATATGATCCAGTAATCCCACTCCTGGCTATTTAGACACAAAAAAACAAAAATATTAATTCAGAAAGACATATGGACTCCTATGTTTATTACAGCATTGTATACAATAGCCATGAAATGGAAGCAGGACAATTGTCCATCCATTAATAAATAGATAAAGAAGATGTGGTATATATATGAAATGGAATATTAGCATAATAAAGCATGCCATTTGGGAAAACATAGACCAAGAGGGTATTATGCTAAGTGAAATAAGTAAGATGGAGAAATACAAATACCAAATGATTTAAATTATATATGGAATCTGAAAAGAAACAAATTAATAAACAAAGAAAAAGCTGAAATAGATCCATAAATGTAGAGGGGAGAGTGTGGGGATATGGGAAAAATAGGTGAAGGGGAGTGGGAGATACATGCTTCCAGTTATAGAATGAAGAAGTCATGGTGATAAAAGGTACAGCCTGGAGAGTATAGTCAATGGTATTATAATAGCATTGTATGGTGACAAATGGTGGCTATATAAATATAACATAATGTATAGACTTGTTGAATCATTATGCTGTACACCTGAAACTAATGTAACATTGTGTGTCAACTATACTTCAATTAAAAATAAAAGAAAGGTCTCAAGAAACAAGTATGCAATGGTATGGGGATAAAAGGAAAAATAAAGATTACAAAAGTGGCAATTGAATGTGACAATTTTTTTTCATTCAATATACATTTATTGACCACTGTGTATAAGTCTCTGTAGAAGTCAGTGTTCCAGATGTTTGGAGTAAGGAGGTACTAAAATATAACTCTTGATCCAAAGGAATTTATGAACTAATAGAAAAAGCCATTTTTCATTTTTTTTTTCCTTTTTGCTTGTTTATTTTGAGAGAAAGAGAGAGAGACAGACAGAAAGGGGGGGGAGATGGAGACCAAGCAGAGAGAGGCAGAGAAAGAGGGAGAGACACAGAATCCCAAGCAGGCTCCAAGCTGCAAGTGCAGTACCTGATTGGGGCTCCAACTCCCAACTCCCAACTCCCAACTGTGAGCTTGTGACCTGAGTCGAAACCAAGAGTCAGTCGCTTAACTGACTGAACCATTCATGCATCCCAAGAAAGGACATTTTAATTTCAACAAAAAATATATCACTTGAGTGAAAGAGATAAAGTGACCTATAAATGGGTGAAAAATAAAATCACTTAGTAAAGACAGTAAATGTACATTCCTCATTCATGGTGATTGATTGTTCAATCAGGAGATTGAATAAAATAAAATAGGAGTTAGAAGGTGATCAAAATTTTAAGTGGAATCTTTTCTATTACTTTTAATACTGGAGAAACTTGAACATAAATATACAATGGGATAAGGCAAGGAGGTTAAAGATAAAGTTGAAAGGTGGATCATTGATGTACAAGTCTTAAGGTACAGTATGGTATAGTACATGGAGTATAGTGGAGGTATTAACCTTCTTTGGAAAAGAGCTTTCTCTGAGACAGTGGAAAGATGTATCAACGGTACAGGAAAAGTTGGCAGTCAAATAAGGTCAACAGATTTTCCCAAAGTGATGGTCTCAGTATTTTCTGTAAAAGACTGGCTAGATTATGGAAGGATTCATAAAACATTAAGTCTCAGAGAGAGTTGTTCTGAGCATTAGAGAGAAAAAAAAAAAAAACAAAAACTGTCCAAAGTTTTATAAAGGCACCAGCAAGAAATAGCAGGGGGACAATTAAATAAGTCATCAGTATTTTTAGTTGCAATATTACACACACACACATAAACATTCTAGATTAATAAAGTTTTACATTCAAAATGCAGTAATAAGTATATTAATGAGAATAAATATATATATTTGGGGATTGAGAGGATCTTACTAGAAAAAGGATAATAATTTATAGAGAGAAAATTAAAATGAAAATTGTGATAAAAGTAATTATAAACAAATAATGTGTGTTTGTAGGCATACATACACATAAACATATATTTAATAAGAGAGATTGGGAAAACATATTTACAAGACATGACAGAAGATCCAGTAACAATAGCAAGTAGCAAGTATAAATATTACTGTGTGTCTAGCACAACTCTAAACATTGTAAAATTTATTCCCTATCTCATCTTCATTAGAAACATATGGGGTAGGTGCTATTTTGCCATCATTTATAATTGAGAAACCAAGCCCAAGATCACAATTAGTAAGAGGTAGAGCTATGAATTGAACTCCAGAATATACTTGAGCAAACCACAGTCTACTGGTTGTGCATTTTAGTATTAAGTCTCCCTAATATCTTTTGAATTTGAGAAGATAATGATTTTAAAAACCAAATGTGCAAAAGATATATAAAGGGAACCTATAAACATTCACATAATAATCTATGAAGAAATACTTAATCATATTATTAGTAAAGAAATATAGTCAAAGGACCAAAATGGCATAGAAAAACAAAGAATGTGATAACATGTGGTACTTGTAAGGATATGAAGAAATGGACACATAATTAATGGAATGATAAATGTAATATTGTTTGTATAGCTAAATCTGAAATAAGCGGTATATGTATTATTAGGGAGCTGATTGAAATTGTGAAATTTTAAGAGTATGAAATATTAAGAAACTATTAAATACGAATTAGGTTTACTATCAAACTTAGGAAATCCTTCTAACTACAAAACATAAAAATATAATTATAAAGGAGTAAAGATAATACCTAATTTGTGTAACAAAATGAAAGCAAGTAACCAGTACTGAATGGGGGTTACGGGAAGCAATTATTTTTGTGAATGCATTTAACTTTAAAGGAATATGAGGGGACCAATGCAGTAAAGGATTCAGACAGAACTCTTAATTTGATTACAAGTGATTTAAGAAGAGCAAGTTGGGTCATCAATCTTTATAAAATATAAATTTGCATTATTTTCCTAGCTGAATGGATATAAATTACTCCTGTTTGATTAGTGGAAATTTTAAAATGAAAGCAAAAGGAACGGCAGTCCTAGTGAATGGAACTGGATGTTATTAAAGGAGTAGGGACAGAGTTTAGGGAAAGCGAATATGTCAGCTTCTCTGGAGAAAATGACCAATTTAGACACAAAGTGAATGGTAAGGTGAGGAGGTTGAGACCACGTTGGAGAAAGCATTTAATATCATGAAAATGGATTTATGAATTTTCTTATAGGTTCTTGGGAATCCACTCAAGTATTTGATGAGAGATATGAAATAATCAATGCAGTTAATTAAGTAGGTGACTCTGCAGTTATTTAAAGAGATCACTTTGACCAGAGATACGATTTTGTATCATATGTGCAGTTATTTAAGATTACTCTGAATATGTATGGGTATATTGGGATGGGAAGATAGACCCTCATGAGACCAGGCAGGAAGCAAAGACAGTTGTTCCTACACATGAGGTGACAGAGACCATTATTATCAGTAATATTTAGTGTCTTACATCAAATGAAATTATTTATTTTGCCAAATTGTGAGCAGCTTTGTAATTTCCTTAAAATCTACCTTTAATATCAAAGCAATGAATGGCATTTTCATACATATTTTATTCAAGTCTCCCAATTCAGCTAGTTCCTAAATGTTCCCACCATATTTGGCAGGGACAAACATCATCATAATTTTATAAAATAATGCTCAAAAGAGAAAATTCAAAACCCATTTACATATGTCTTTGAAGTTTGTCCACACTGTTCTGTAGTAATTCTGTGAAGGAAGATAAACTCAGCTTATGAAAAAGAAAGAAAAGAACTGAGCCATTTAATCTTCTTATATTGATAATTGCAAGCTATGATAATTCTTTACACTGTGTGCACCTAGTACTTTCACATGACTAGGCTTAGACATCCTTGAGTATTTCAATAAAAATGAAATTTATATTAAAACAGGTGTCTTTTTTATGACCAAGTTTACACTTTTCTTTTACTTTTTAATGTGTATTACATACCTTCCATATTTAGATAATCAGATGATTATTTTGACACAGTACACACTTGGAGTATTCACACATTCATTTTTGCATACCTTAACTTATGTCTAGATTATGTCCAGAGTCAAATGCTTTAATAGTGGAAGCTGGAAGAGATTTTCCATTCATGGATTTTAATGAGTAAGGATGAAAAATCAAAGTTCTTTTAAGGATTAGGCAAAGGATTCAGCATGTATTGTATTAGAAAATCCTACTGATTTGCATATAAAGTATAGCGCTTAGTGTGGTATTTTAAATATATATTTTATAAAGAATAATAGAAAATGTTTCCAAGCTTATAAATGAAAGCTAGAGAGAACATCTGGTAGAGAGAGTAATTATATCTACATTCATTCACATTTTAATATCTATATTAAAGTGTATTTTCTAAAAATGTATTTCTCAAAAACACCATTTGTTAGTGACAAGAATAATGCAGCAATTGAATGAGTACATTTTACAAGGTGAGTTTTTTTCTATAAGAGTTTGAAGGATGCCTTTTTGACTTAACACAGACCTACGGAAGAACAGTAATCTTAGATTTGTGCCTCTCCACATCTTCTTTTCATCTAGGATAGGACAACTATCTACATAATCCCAGTTTCAAATTCAAGACCTCTTTCAATGGAGTGCATAGTTATTGCTCTATTTCTGTTTTATATATGTAGAAACCATGAAACAGAGTCAACATTCCTATCCTTTGTGACAGAATTATGTTGACTTAAAATATTGTTGCTGTCCTTTCTTCAATAAGATGTCAACAGCTGAATGAAGCTAGTATTCAATTCTCCTTATCAAGACTTCCAATGACTCAGTGATACGTAGACCAGAACACAATTCCAAAATCGGCCACGACCAGGTGCACTTCGTTATTGGAGATTTTTGCAAATGATTTTTTAGTGATTCTCAGAGCCACATGAATATACTCCCACATAATCCAGTATAGTTATATCCATGAGATTTATTTTACCAAAACCTGATATGTTTTTCAATCATTTATATATGTTCTATCTGAGGAAAAGTGTTCTATATATTGTATGAATGAGCTATTTTGAGACTCTTAATTTACTGAAGACGGATTCATTTGTAATAACTGAAAGAATAAGTCGACCGGAGTTAACCAGAAAATAAAAGGAATTTAGTTATTTAAATGCAAGATACTGAGAAATATCTGTAAGTCTATTTGAGTTTTCTTACATTTTATACCACATGTTTACACTGTGTCTATTCACATTAAATGAACACTGTAGGCTACATTCATATAGAAATTCTTGCATGTCAGATAAATAAAATACTTGAAAATTGTGTTGCTTTTTCTGCATTATTGCAACAAATAACTTGGAAAAGGTAATATTTCCCACGGTGGGAATAGATTTAGACTGTGCATTTAATAACCTCTAAGATGAATGGTAAGATTTTACTTTTTTGTATGTGTTTGTATGTGCTTTATTTTAGTGTAGAAGTCCAACATTGATTTACAAGGTTATTTTCACTGTCATAAAAATATAAAACTTCATTAAACTGAATACTCACCAAGTATCTATACCTAAAATGTTAAGCTAAATATTGAGAATCACTGTAAGTGAGAGAGATTGATGAAGAAGTGAACTGGTATTTAATCATGCCTGTGCAGTGAAAAATCCAGCTACCTTCCAGGTACTTACTCTCACGCAGACTCTCCTTAACTCAACTCTGGGCACCATCTCTGAAGTGCAAGGGGCAAGCTTCAAAGCATTTGGAAAGAATCATCCTCTCCACCTCCAAGAGAAGGATGACATTCAATAATTATGCAAATATTCTGCTGTTTCCTTATATGCATGGCCTCATTCTTTTCTCATAACAACAATTGAGATGAAAAAGATAAAATACAATTCATATTTTACATATGAGGGACTGAGGCCCAGATACTTAGGAAGTATTAAAATCAGGTTTCAATTTGGGCACTCTCGTGTAAAACCATTTTCTCTGAATTCCACCACAAAACAATGCAAACGAAACACTTTTAGCTATAACCTTAAGGGAGCAATAAAGAAAGTTACAAAGTTCATAGGAACAGAAGATAAAATGTTTCTTTAAAAGGTTTCTGTAAATACATTTGATATACCTTGGGCCAGAAAAATACATTTTATTAGCATTTAATACGTCTTAATTGTTAATTAAAATATATATTTTATTAACATTTTAATAGGTTTTTTTTGCATGTTTTGAATGTTATTCACATCGTACCTTAATTTGTGGAATCTTCAACTGCACGAGCAAACATTAGTTTTTATTTGAAAGCTGAACTCTTCATATAAAGTGATTAAAATTTATAGGTATAATAATGAAAAAAGAAATGGAAGACAAATAGTTGAGATTTAACACATACAGAAACCAGAGCCTAGATTTGGCCTACATGAGTCAGTTGTTGCTGAGATCCTCACAATCATCTAGAATCCTTGATGGGACTTACTGCTTTTAACAAAAAAAAAAGGAAAACTTTTTAAAAATGATTCCATATGTAAGTAAAATCATATGGTATTTGTCTTTCTCTGTCTGACTTATTTCACTTAGCATAATGCCCTCAAGATCCATTCATGTTGTTGCAAACAGCAGAATTTCCTTCTTCCTCAGGCTGAAAGCAATCCCATTATATGTATATATACTACATTTTCTTTATCCATTCATCCATCAATGAGCATGTAGCCTGTTTCTATGCCTTGGCTGTTGTAAATAATGCTACAATGAATACGGGGTGCAGAAAGATCTTCAAGTTTGTATTATGTTTGCTTTGGAGGTAGCAAAGCAGAATACCCAGAAGTAGAATTGCTGGGTCATATGGTAGTTATATTTTTAATCCTTTTGAGGAATCTCTATACTGTTTTCCATAGTGGCTCTGCCAATTTACATCCCAAAAGTACACAAAGTTTTCTTTTCTCCATATCCTCACCAATACTTATGCCTTCCTTGTCTTTTTGATAATAGCCTTTCTAACAGGTGTGTAGCCATATCTCATTGTGGTTTTAATTTGTATTTCCCTGATGATTAGTGATGTTGAGCATCTTATAGTGTACCTGTTGTCCATCTGTATGTCTTCTTGGGGAAAAACAAATGTGAGATCCTCTGCCCATTTTATAACCAGAATGTCTTTTTTGTTGTTATTTGCTATTGAGTTGTCTTTAATTGTTGCTTAATTTAAATATTGCCAGCTTTGGCAATGTGCCTACACAAATGCCAGATGGTAACCTTAATTTTCCTTTAATTCTAATATAGCATACTGGGACTTAAAGAATAGATTATAGATAATAGATATATAATTGATTGATAGATAATAGATAGCTAGATAGATGATAGATGATAAAAGATACATGAAAGAAAGAAAAGAAGAAAGAAAGAAAGAAAGAAAGAAGAAAGAAAGAAAGAAAGAAAGAGAAAGAAAGAAAGAAAAAGAAAGAAAGAAGGAAAGAAAGAAAGAAAAAGAAAAAGAAAGAAGAAAGAAAGAAAGAAAGAAGAAAGAAAGAAAGAAAAAAGGAAGAAAGAAAGAAAGAAAGAAAGAAAGAAAGAAAGAAAGAAAGAGAAAGTAAGTGGTAAGTGGGAAAGTAAGTTTTAATCATAAAACACTCATAGCTGCTTGGATTATACATTCTGATATGATAGTTTCACAGAGAAGCGATTATTAATTTTTTTTTTTTTACCATAGTCTTTGAACTGCCTTTTCAAAGACCTTTGAAACTTGCAGGGAGTTAAGATGGTGGAGTTGTAGGGGGACCCTATGCTTGCCTCATCCCTCAAACACAGCTAGATAAATATGAAATCATTCTGAACACCCAGAAATTGATCTGAGGACTGAAAGAACTAATTGCATGACTAGAGGGAGAAAAGAGGCCACATCATGGAAGGTAGGAGGTGTGGAGACCGGATTTGGGGAAGAAAAGAAGCTGGAATGCTGTGGAGGGGAAGGAACCCTGATCATGGAGAGAAGGGGGAGAGAGAGAGAGAGAGAGAGAGAGAGAGAGAGAGAGAGCAGTGGACAGGTGATCACATAAGAAAAACACTTCCTCAAAACCATTGAGAGAAAACGACAGAGGCTGATTATCAAATACCTTCACAACTCAAGTAGATATTGTTGTCACGTACAGCTGTATATATTCAGCAGTTATTAACTGGATACTCCATGAGTTTATCAAGCATTCTGATATGTTTTGAGAACACAGTTGATGACAGTACCTTCTATAAGTAATAGTACATTCTAACTTTTGTGTGTGGCACTTGGGTTGGAGACTCCACACTGAGAAAATAGTGTTCAATTATAGTTCAATAAAGATCCTGCTTAAGTTTCAAAATAAACACCATATATAGTTATGAGAGTGACAGAACACCTAAAAAGAATCTGCATTGTTAAATGTTGTTAAGAGCACAGATACAAGTCTCATCAAGTGTGTGACCTTCTAGAAACACATAAAATTTATAAAAAGCCCTATGGGAATTGTCTGTGAATCAAATAACCAGTGGAATCTCATTATGCTAAAACCTCTCTGTTAAGTGTCATTATTTGTTCCTCTCCTCAGTGTATTTTCCGTTAGCTCCCTGTTGCAGAAATCTCATACTGATTATTTGCCTTCAGAGTAAAATATTGAACTGGAAACATTCTTACAATCTACTCTTGTTCTAAATTGCTGTTGACATTTATGTACTTGGCATACATAATTGCCCTAATCTCTTTCTAGACCTCCTAAATGCCCTGCTGGACTAAACTAAATTTAAAATACATTGACTTCAAATGCTGCTGTGATTCCTAACAGGTTTGTATTGACACCATTAGTGCCTGACATAATATTTCCGATAAGCTATTTATTTCATCAAATATATTTGACAGTTTTATGTTTATGACACCATATAACTATGTTGGAAAGGATTTTTATACTGATCTAATTAGAAATAATAATATATTGATATATCTGTTATCATTTCTATTTCTTTCTTATACCAATACTCCAGTGGCTTTTATATTCTCATTCTAGGATGATTTTTGAATACATTGGCAATGGAAGAAATCCACAGTAAGTCGCTATTTTCCATCTTTGTATATCTAATAGCTATTTACCAACATATAGCTGCTGGTTTTAGGAGTTACCTTTTGTTTTAAAATTCTTTTAATGTGATCATTTATTTGCTTTATGTTTTTATTATGGTCATCATTTCCAATAACATTCTTAAAGTACAAATCATATACTTCTAAGTGTTAGAAAGAAATACAATTTATGGCCTCATTTATAAACTAAAATTCAGTTAATAAGAAGAGTTATTTAAATCAAAATGCATAAGTTACCTTTCCGTAACCAGAAATATGTATTTATAGTAGAAAAGGAATGGTGATTATTAGTCTAGTATCAGAAGAGTAAAGAAAGAAGAAGTATTTGCAGAAGTGATTGGGAAGCTTTTAAGACTTTTTGGGTATAAATTGCAGGGTGGTTCCCCTACTTACCAGATCCACTACTTAGCTTGACACCTGTTTTTGTTTAATTCACATATCACACTTTTTTAAAAATTTTTAATAATTAAAAAATCAAAAAATAAAATTTTGTGATGTAAAAATTTTACTAATTACATATTTCAATATTCATAAATTGGAATACTGTGTTCCTTTATTGGAGCACAGCCACACTCATTCCTGAGGGATTATGGCTGTGTTTGCCCTACAACGGCAAAGTTGAGTAGTTATGATAGAGGATGTATATCCTGCAAAGGCTAAATTGTTTACTACTTCTACATTTACATTAAAAAGTTTGTAAACACCTAGATCAAAGTATAGGAAGGACTCTTCCCTCTGGTACGTTCCGTTTGGTTTGTAAAACACAGAATCAAACTTGACCATGCTAAAAAGATTATTTTTTTAAGAGAGAGAGATAGAGAGAGAGAGCACTAATGGGGCAGGGAGAGAGGGTGAGAGAGAGAGAATCCCAAGCAGGCTCCGCACCATCAGCGTGGAGCCCCATGCTGGGATGGAACTCATGAACCGTGAGATCATGACCTGGGCCAAAATGGAGAGTCAGATGCTTAACTGACTGAGACACCCAGGCACTCCCAAGAGAGTATTTATTTTAAGATACCCAGATGATTCATTAAGCAGAAGGAAAATATTAAGGCTATACTTCAAAAACATACTGGAATCTCAGTTTAAATAGCCATTTTGATACCTTATTCAACTCCCTGTTCATCTACTCCATTTCCTTTTTCTGTATCTAAAAAAGATTCTTTAGGGCACCTGGTGGCTCGGTTAAGCGCCCGACTCTTGGTTTTGGCTCAGGTCATGATCTCACGGTTGGTGACATCCAGCCCTGTGTTGGGCTCTGCGATAACAGTGCTGACCCTGCTTGGGATTCTCTCTCTCCCTCTCTCTTTGCCCCTCCCCCACATGCTCTCTTCCTCTCTCTCTCTCTCTGTCTCTCAAAATAAATAAATAAACATTAAAAAAAGATTCTTCTACTACTTCAGTCAGCATAGATATTTTTTACACATATGGACACACCTATTCCATACCTCACACATACATACACTTCTTAGGTACAAGCTCTCAAAAGCTTTTTTTTTTTTTTTTTTTTTTAAATTACTGGTCAAGCCACCAAATATAGATTGATTCTTTTTTTTATCCTATTTCAAAATTCCTGGGAGCATGACTGGTTCAAACAAATTTAGTCAAGTTTACTCCTATAGGGCAAATAACTATGCTTAGGGAAGGTAGTCATATGGTAGAAACATGTCTGGCCTTAACTTTCCCCCATGGCCACATCGCCATCCATATGGAAGGGAGCATCCCCAGGTACTCAGTACTCAGTGCTCCAGTATGTTAAACTAGCATAGCAATAAAAGTAATATAAAAAAATACATGTAAAATTAACATGATATATATATGATAAGGATATCAAATTACTTTAAGATGCCTTGAACACTTTGTCTTTTCTGTAATCAGACAAAATTATGAATCTCAAATTATACTTGATCAAACCAGAAGCATACAATATTAAAAAAATATGAATAACTACAAAAAACCTATAGCATTAATAGCAATAGTGTGTAATACTTATTAGTTTCTAACATTGTGCCAAATATTCCCTCCTTACTTATCTGATCCTATGATGTAAGAACGATTAAAACCACCATTGTACACAGAAGAAATCTCAGGCTTAGATAATATAAATAACAAAGGTCATACAATTTCACTGGGAGAGTCATGTATCAAATCCAATAGACTGCCTTCCTCTCCACTAATCTATTTCACAGGATGAAAAACTGAAAGAATTAATATGTATCAGATACACACATATTTGAATTTAATTACTTTATCTGATAAACACTTATTTCTAAATTTATTAATATTATGAATATTAAGAATATGTATCCCCTTTCTCAAACTAGAATATATCTAGTAAAACTGACTAGGGACCAGATTTTAAATTCCATATACAATGGTATAAATTATTATTGGCCCTGTCAAGAAAAGACTTACTGTTTTAGTTTGAGTTTCATTTTTTTGTTTGTTTGTTTGTTTAATGTGATTTAATTCAAAGTGAATGGGCAACATTGCAAATTTCTGAATAATAATAAAATTGATATTTAATATTGATGATAATATTCAAAACTCTTCCTAAAATTCTGCTTGTTTCAAAGCTCAGCAAAAATAGCATTATGTATTAACAAAAAGTATAAAATTTTAAATTAGGTATGTAGTTTTCAAACCACATATCTTGAACTTTGATTTTTAATGATTCCAAGCAGGTTTTTTTCTCCAATATTTGAATCAAACTCAGATCTTCCTCATATTTCATCTGTTAGAATGATTTATTTTAATTCAAGAATTGCACACAATTATCTCAATTTGGTCCCAGTGGTTTTAACACTTCTCTCAGCAAACTTTATCTCATCAATAGTTTGGAGTCTGGCTTATTTTGACAGAAAGATGTATGGGTTTTGTAAAGGAATCAGCTGCCTCTCTGGATAGCGTAATTAACTATTCAAAAATGTATATCAAAAAGATGTATCACTTGATGAGAATGATGCTTAATCTTAATAAATTATATGTGTACATGTATATACATACAAACAATAAAGATATGTATTTTGATGTTTTATATAGTGTGATTCATAATTGTTATTTTAAATATCTAATGAATTTCTTATGCAGCAAGCAAGAGAAGAAATAATTCCTGAGGCTGTTTTACATATTCAAATTCTAACAGATAAATTTATTTTCATGGAACATTACATGAATGAAAACTTCATCTGTACTACCTCATGCTATTCGTAAAAATGCTTATTAGACTATAGTAAAACTATAAGTATTATCATTCTATAAGTCCATCCTTACTTTTCCTGCTATATTTAACAAAAGATTTTCCAGAAAATAAATTGATTAAGAAGTAGGGTTTGCATATATTGTTTTAATGTATCTTGTCGTATGCAGAATGCCCTTTCTGATTTATTTTTAGGTCTAATGGGCAAACGCTGGAACCACAGCACATGATATACAGCAATGGCTTTCAAATATTTTTGTCTACAAATCATTGTCAGAAATATATTTCAGATTATGATCCAGAGTACACACCCTTATAGATATGTATGCATATATAAACTAAGAAAAGTTGTATGACACATGTGATGAACTCTCACTGTAATTTTATTCTATTGCATATTATCTATCCTTTTTATTTTCATTTTCTAATACTGGTTGCAGTCCACTAAATAGATTCCACAAAACCCAGTTTAGAAAAAAAAAAAAAAAAGGCATCTCCAGAACCATTGATCTAGATATGTAGAGACGGCAACATCACCTTTTCTACTGTGATTTTTAAATTTTTTTTTTAGATTTTAGTTTATTTTCTAATCGATGTAGTTCACATTTTAAGAAGAGAAAGAAGTACAAAAAGATGGCCATATATGAAGGAGACTGTCATCCATACAGTGGTCCAGACCACTGTGACTGTGCCATTTGGAAGGCAATTTATTTAACCATTAGAAACTTGGCCCAGCCTTCCTGAAATGTTGAAAAGCTCTCTGCCACTCCAAGTGAAAGGCCAGTGACATTTTTCAGCCTTAGAATTTTTGGCACAGCTCATCTCTAGAGCAGATAAAACTCAGAAAAAATCTTCCACTCCCATTCAACTTTGAAGAATACAAATTTTAATAAGAAGTGAAATTTCACAGCCAAAAATGAGGGGGAGTGTAGTGAGAAGGATATTGCTAATTTATTAGACCTGTCACTTATATTTCCACTCCCACTATGACGCTGTTTTAAGTGTCAGTGAAGCATGAGGATGAAAGACTTTTGAAGCAGTATCAAAGAAAAATAAGTTCTTTGACATGGAATACGGGGACCTGAATGTAATATTTTCTCAGCTTTCACTTTCAATGCTCTTTCATCATATATCACAGTTTATTAATTAACCTAGCACTCTTCATAAAATTAATTACTAAACCACTTCTGATTTAGTCATTAACACGTAAATGCAAAAATGGTCTAGCAAATGAAATATAATTTTCATAAGTTGTTAAAATCATTGAAATGTGATATTAAATTGAATAAAATTTCTGATATCAATGCTCAGTTAAGATATATAAAGTTGCAAAATCTGGACATCTTAACTTTTAATCAAATTATATCATTTAGAAATAAATCATAGTTTGATATATGTAATTTTCCTGCCTTATTTTTTTAATGTACACTTCTCTGTATCATATTTTTTAAAAACATTTAAAAACATTTTTTAAATGACAATACATCTCAAATCTCTTACTTACCGTTCTACTACCTGTATAAATCGTACACAAGAATGAAGTTTAGTCAATCATTCACCTAAAAATAGCACTTATTTTGAATCCACCCTTTTGCCTCTATAGGCATTGCATCAATAATTATCTTTATTCAGTTGCATTAAGTATTGCTTCTGCTTTGTGGGTTAGATTTTGAAAAATGAAATTTATAGATAAAATTGTAACTGTGGGTTTGCTTAAGTATTACTTTCTAAAGAGGACTTGAAACTTTATATTTCTTTCAATGTTTTATAAGAATCTCCTTTTCTCCACAACATTTCCAGCAATAGATATTATACATCTTTTACAAATATTTTTGTTAATTTTACAGGTATACATCGGTGTATCATTGACACCCTTAATTTGCATTTCTGTGAATTTTGAGAATGTTGGTTGTTTCTTCATATTAAAACCAGGGTTCCATTAACATTTAAAAAAATTTTTTAATGTTTATTTTTGAGAGACAGAGAAAAGAGAGAGACATAGTGTGAGTGGGGGAGGGGAAGAAAGAGAGGAAGACAACAGAATCTGAAGAAGGATCCAGGCTCTGAGCTATCCACACAGAGCCCCATGAGGGGCTGGAACCCGAGAACCTGGAGATCATGATCTGAGCCGAGACTGGACATTTAACTGACTGAGCCACCCAGTTGCCCCAACACTTTTTTCCCCACTAAGCCATCTATATTCTTTGGCTTTTTTATTTTCCTTATAATCTATCTTGCTAGTGAAAGTTTAGATTGTTATATATATTAGTGCTATGATTTTTATAAATGGGTCAAATATTTCCCTATCCTAGAATTGTTCTTTTATTTAAATTATACATATGCTATACTTTTTATAAGCATTTTAATGTTTATGTATGAAATATAGGCATTTTCCCTCTATAGTGGGGAGTAACATCATCATGAAAATATCTACTCCACCCCACTCATGCTCTCTCTATATATATAATGAAAAGAAAAGAAAAAAAGTAAAGAAAAGAAAAGAAAAGAAAAGATCTACTCCAAACTCATATTCTCTTCTTTTAATTATAAAAGTATTTTTATCTATGTGCATTTATATAGAGTAGGAATCCAGTTTTACATTCTGGCAGATTTAATTAGCTTTTGCTAGTTCCATTATGTACATGGTTGGACTAAATTTAAATAACTATTTTGCTATATAAAAAAGTCTGATGTATACTAATATTATTTTTGGTGCTTTTTCCCTAGTTTAATTAATGTGTATGTTTGAATGACAGATAAAATGATTTTATAGAGTATTTTACTATGTATAGGAGAATAAGTTTTGTTTTGTTTTATTTGCTACTCTAATTGGTTCCCCTTTTTTTGGTTCTAAGCCATTTCTTTTAATCAAAAAATAGTTTCTAATTATAATAATTAAAATTAAAAATTAATTTTAGAGAAATAGTAATTTTACTGTAGTAAGTTTTCCTTTAAAAAAACACAACATAGGGGCGCCTGGGTGACCCAGTTGGTTAAGCGTCCGACTTCAGCTCAGGTCATGATCTGGTGGTCTGTGAGTTCGAGCCCTGCGTCGGGCTCTGTGCTGACAGCTCAGAGCCTGGAGCCTGCTTCAGATTCTGTGTCTCCCTCTCTCTCTGCCCCTCCCCTGCTCATGCTCTCTCTCTATCTCAAAACTAAATTTAAAAAATTAAAAAAAAATCTTTAAAAACAAAAGACAACATAGTATATCTTCTCATTTAAAATGTGTTATTTGGGGGCGCCTGGGTGGCTCAGTCGGTTGAGCATCTGACTTCGGCTCAAGTCATGATCTCGTGGTCCGTGAGTTCGAGCCCTGCGTCAGGCTCTGTGCTGACTGCTCAGAGCCTGGAGCCTGTTTCAGATTCTGTGTCTCCCTCTCTCTCTGACCCTCCCCCGTTCATGCTCTGTCTCTCTCTGTCTCAAAAATAAATAAATGTTAAAAAAAATTTAAAATAAAATAAAATAAAATGTGTTATTTTATCTCCAATTTTTTTATATAAGCCCTAAAAATTCCCTGTTAAATTTATTGTTGAATATGTGATAATTTTCATATTCAATGTTAACGTGCTGTGCTTTCCATTTTTGTTTTGAGATACTTAGGGAAAAAAGTATTTATTTTTGTCTATTTTTGTATCAAATTATCTTTCAACATGTAGTATTTTTTTCCTAATAAAGTCTCTTGGTTTTATTGGTGTAAATTTATATCATAAAATATTTCTCCATTATTATGCATTATTTCTTTTTCTTTCTTTTTTTTTTTAGTTTTTAATTTGTTAAAGCTTCCCAATAATACAGAATTACATTCTTATTTTGTTCTTACATTCTAATACTTAGTAAATGTTAAAAGAGTGATTTTTAAATAGATGACCAAAAGATGCATAACACAAATCTATAATTTGCTATATAGCTTTAATATCTTTGTTTTAATTTTAATGAGAAACAATCATAGTTTGGGATGCTTGAGTATTACTTGGTTCAAAGATATTTTATTTCACAAACTTCATTTATGTAGAGCATCATTACTGAATTTCTGCCTATTTGATGTATCAATTCCTGACAGAGAAAGATTAATGTCTCTAACTATAAGAGTGGGTATGTCTCTCCTTTCAATTCTAGTAGTTTTTGCCTTATGTATTTTGGTGTTTTGTTATTAGACACGTATGTTTTTACAATTGTTATTTTCTGGTCTATACTTTAACCTATCTGAATGTTTGTACATAGAGTTGATTTATTTTTAACAACATATAGTTGGGCCCTTTTTCTTCAATCCACAATGTCAGTCTATCTTTTAATTGATATACTTAGACTATACACATGAAAAGTGATTATTTTTTTAATTAGACTAATAATTACCATTTTTATTACCTTTTCCCCTCCACATTTATCACTTTTTACTATTAGTTGCTTTTGGTTTTTGTTTTTTATGTTCTCTCTCTGCTTCTGACTTCTATGGATTTTAATTAAGCATTTTACATAATTCCAGTTTTTCCTCTTCTCTTGGATTACCAATAAACTTCTTTGTAAAACTTAGTGGTGTTTGAACTAGGGTCTATATATATATATATATACATACATATATATATTTAAAGTTATCTAAGTGTACCTTCAAATAATACCATACCACTTCACATGTAGTACAGGCAAATCTATAACAAAGTCTTTCCCAATTCCTCCTTCTTATCCCTTAAAAATTATTGTCATTCATTACATATATCCATTTTCTAGAGTCACCCAAATATTGTGATTTGGCCCAAGTATTGCCTTTAACAAGCAGTTACATACAATGATTTAAAACAACAACAGGGCGCCTGGGTGGCTCAGTTGGTTGGGTGTCCGACTTCGGCTCAGGTCATGATCTCGCAGTCCGTGAGTTCGAGCCCCGCATCAGGCTCTGTGCTGACAACTCAGAGCCTGGAGCCCGTTTCGGATTCTGTGTCTCCCTCTCTCTCTGACCCTCCCCCACTCATGTTCTGTCTCTCTCTGTCTCAAAAATAAATAAACGTTAAAAAATTAAAAAAAAAAAAAAATAAAACAACAACAACAACAAATTTACCTTCATTTTTTCCTTTTATTTTTCTATGCATTTCTGTATGTAGATTCTAGTTTCTGGCCTATTTATTTTTCTTTGGCTAAAGAACTTTTTAAAACATTTCTTGTGTAGAGGTGCCTGGGTGACTCAGTCAGTTAAGCATCCCACTCTTGATTTCAGCTCAGGTCCTGATCTCACGATCATGACCTCACAGTCATGAGATCAAGCCCTGTATCAGGCTTCCCCCGCTGGGTGTGGAGTCTGCTTAAGATTCTCTCTCTCCCCATCTCTCTGCCCCTCCCCACCTCAAAAAAAAAAAATCATTTCTATGTAGCAGGTCTGTAGCTGATAAATTCCCTTAGTTTTTGTTTGTCTGAGAAAGTCTTTATTTCCACTTAATTTATGCAGAATAATTATGTGGGATATAAAATTCTAAGGATGTTTTTCCAAAATATTATATATTTTCCTTTATTCTATTCATATTTTCATGGTTTCTGACAAGAAGTCAGCTGTAATTCTTATCCTTGTTCTTCTATAGTAAGGTATTCCTCCTCCCCACCTGGATGTTTTAAGATTTTCTCTTTGCCTTTGTTTCCCTACAGTTTAAATGTAGTATGTGGTATTGGGTTAAATTGTGCCCCTCCCCCAATTCATACTTTGAAGTCTTAACCTATAGTAGCTCAGGATGTGACCTTATTTGGAAAAAAAAAAAATTCTTTCTAGAGCTAATCAAGTTCAAATGATGTCATTAGGATAGCCCTTAATCCAATATGACAAGCGCGTTAATAAGAAGAGGGAATTTGGTTTCAGACATCAAGAAAGGGAAGATAATTTAAAGACACAAAGAGAAGACAGCCATCCAAAAGCCAAAGAGAGCTCTGAAGTACATCCCTCCCTCACGGCCCTCAGAACAAAATAGCCCCTGCCAACCTCTGCCACAGTTCCTTCAGAACTGTGAGAAATTTCTGTTGTTTAAGTCACCCAGTTTTTGGCACTTTTTATGGCAGCTTTAAAAAACTAATGTTAGAGCAGCTTTAACAAACTCATACGTATGCTTAACCTAAATATTTGTTTAGTTTAGTTTTGTTTTGTTTTGTTTTCTATTCATTCTGCTTGTTTTCTAGGCTTCGTGTGTCCATTGTTAATTCTGAAAAATGTGTAACTATTTTTGCTTCAAATGTTAGTTATGATTTGTCCTCTCTCCTTCTTCTGCCATTCCAATTACACATATGTTAGTTACATCTTTTGTAATCACCCCACAGTTTTTGGATATTCTGTGGGTTTTGTTTGTCCTCTACATTTCATTTTGGAAAGTTCCTATTTTCAAGCTCAATGATTCTCTTCTCAGCTCTGCTAATGATTATTCAAAAGTGTTGCTCAAAATTTTGATAGAGTGAATGAATAAATGATTTAATGACAAATTTCAAATAAAAATTATTTTACAGTAAAAAACAATGCCTAGAAAGTATTAATCCATACAGTGTTGAATATCATCTGCTTAAAGTTGAAACTCAAATAAGGCCTCTATCTATATCGTGAACTCAGTACATTGCTTTTTATTAACCCAGCTTGTAGGAGGAAATATGGCAGAAATGTATAATTAAAAAAATTTTTTTAATGTTTATTTATTTTTGAGAGAATGAGAGAGAAAGAGAGAGAGAGAGCACAAGCAGGAGAGGGGCAGAGAGAGAAGGATACAGAATCCGAAGCAGGCTCCAGGCTCTGAGCTGTCAGCACCGAGCCCACGCAGGGCTCAAAACCACAAACAGTGATATCATGACCTGAGCCTAAGCTGGATGCATAACCAACTGAGCCACCCAGGTGCTTCTTTTAATTTATTTTTTATTTTTTTAAATGTAGAATGAATAATTTAAAGAATGACTTTTTAACAAATGCCTTCATTTAAAATTTACTAAAGCTTCCCACACTCTATTAATTCTGTTCCAACTAGTTCCTGGGCTTTTAGGATTTCTCAAATCAAGGAAGACTTCCTAAGCAGTGTGACAGCCCATCATTTGAAACCCCTACAAGGAAGACAAGAGGAGTGATTTCATTTTATTTCATTTCATCTATTTATTTTGAGACAGAGAGAGAGAGAGAGATTGAGAGAGAATCCCAAGCAGTCTCTATGCTATCAGTGCAGAGCCTGCCATGGGGCTCAATCCCATGAACCGTGAAATCATGACTGGAGACAAAATCAAGAGTCACACACCTAACCCACTAAGCCACCCAGTTGCCCCATATGTCCTTCATGTCTTTAGACACTTAATTCATCTATGAGAAGTGTTTTCTTTGTGTTGGAGTTTGGAGAAAAGGCAAAACTGTAGCTTGGTGTGCTCAGCTAATATCCTGTGTCCTTCAAACAATCCTTTGCAGTTAGGAAGGAAGATTAATTCCCAAGTCATAATTAGATTCTGCAATTCCTTCACCATTCATCTTCACTATTTTTCAAATATGACAAGGAATCCTCAACATCAAGTCCTTGGAATTTGCTGTTTCTCCTGCTTTGTATGATATTACCTAGATAGAAGTATGGTTCACTCCTTCACTTTCTATTTAAAAGTGACTTATGAAAGGGGCGCCTGAGTGGCACAGTCAGTGAAGCGTCCGACTTTGACTCAGATCATAATCTCACAGTTCATGAGTTTGAGCCCCACATTGGGCTTGATGATGTCAGCACAGAGCCAGTTCCCATCCTCTATCTCCCTCTCTCCCTGCCCCTCCCCTGCTCTCTCTCTCTCTCAAAATAAATACTTAAAAAAAGAGTGGAACTTATCAGAAAATATGTTGTCAGTCTGCATAAACTGTATCATACTTATACAAAATGATTAAATACCTTAAGACTCTTTTCCCTATTATCATATTTTTCCCTCATATTTTCATATTTCATTCATATCATATTTTTCATCATCACCTGACAGTACATGTTTATTTATTCTAAGGTATACAGAAAGAAGGTTTCCATTTTGGATGAAAATTAACACTACCTCTATGACAACATTGTTTGGGGTATATTCACAAGCCAAGAGTGTATTCCACTTCCTTTTGTTTTTTGTTTGTTTGTTTACCAAGACTGCTGCTTCTGGCCAGGTTTTCTGTATAAGCTAAAGAAAAACAAACAAAACAAAACAAAAACAAAAGGAGTCTTATTCTACTTGTCTCTTGTTTATAAATAACTAACTTAGTTAATCCATAATTTAGAAATATGTTTACAGATTCTGATTTCCTAAGATCCACAAAAATCCATGCATGTCGATTTTGTGTGTGATTTCTGTAAATATAGATGTTTTTGCTAATATTCCTTGATGGATGTTCCTTTGGTACAGTTCACTTATGGATTCCAAATGAGCAACAGAATATTACATTGTCTTAGTTTGTCATTACTCGTTTTTTAATTTTTTTTTATTTTTTCTTAAGTATGGCTAGATATCATTTCCAAAATTATTTTTAAATTCTGTGCATGTTGCTATAACTTACTTTTTCAGACTCCTCACAGTTCAGTTTTATGTGTGTGTGCTTGAATACAATGTATATTTCCCTGAAGTCTGGTATAAATCCCAGGTCTTTTGATTGTTGTACCTGAATTTAAATGAATTGAAGTAAAAAAGAAACATGACTGAGATGTATATAACTTTTCAGTATAAATTTTCCTCTTTTACTAACAAGTGCCTATTTTAATATTTGGTATTTATACCCTGTTTGGCTGTTTGGATTATACTTTTCCTAATCCCCACAAATCAGTTGTTTCGATTGCCAGAGTGACACTTATTCTCTGAACATTGTTTTCATGAAGAATAAGTGTAAACTACGTAGACTGTCTTTGGTTTTTATTTTACTGTTTCCTTTTAGTCTCTGCCACTAAAGGACATACTGACCTATCGACCTCGCTTGAAAAAAAAATATGCAGAAGCACAGGGAGCAATACAGACTTTGGAGCTTGAGTCCATGTTTACTGTATATCAGGACAATCATAAGGCAGGTATCCAACGGAATGCTTTAGAGACACAGGGGAAAAAAACAACTCAAGTCAGAGTGTCAGAGAGCAGAAGAAGCTTATAGTCAAAAAGTAAATAATTTACTAAATACTCTTACCAAGGATTTTAATTTTCAACACTGTTGTCCTTGACCTACAGAGCACGTAGCTGAGAATGTATGAAAAGCTTTGCTCGGATGCCGACCAGAGCAGAATAATGCCTCTAAAGTAATTTCAAAGTGAAAAGAAGAAAGCAATAAGCACAGTGGTTGGTAGATTGGAGACTGTGGGAATAGACGCTCAAAGGAAAGTCTTCTTATCCAAATGAAGAGAAATGAGAGAACAGCACTGCAGACAGACGTGCTCTGGTGTAGCCAGATCTGTTTTGACTCAGCTTATTTTCCCCATCACTGAGAAGGGGCAGCTGTGCCATCAATCATAGTCAGATCATTTTTTCTCTGTTAAATAGACAACTTGTCAGGTAGGTAACTAAATGTATGTTATGCTCCAACAATGTCACTTAGGAACAGAATCAACACTCTGAGCGTGACTTTCACAATACAACATTTCATTATGAAGACGGTAGCGGTTCCAAATAAAGCTCCGAGGGCAATTTCCCAACAGCCATTCAGTGAAGTCAATGTCGGTTGAACTTTAGCAGAATGGAAAATGTTACTTCAACAAAAAGTCAACCTGATTGAAATAGTTTCCCTAGTAGCTCATTTATTCATGCAGAATACTTATGAGAGGGGACTCTGCATTGTTTAGAGGATCAGAATTAAATCTATACTTTAAACCTAAAACTAAGCTATTAAACAAGCAAATTATATCTTAAAACCAAATGGATTTTCAAATTAGTATTGAGTGCAAACTGTGTCATACCAGCAACATGTTTCCAGGAAGAGGTTCACATTAAAGTAGATGCTGCTGCCTAGAAATGTCTTGAGAAATGGCAATTTGATTTTATCACCAATTTTAGAAGCAGAGTATCTTCTACACTACAGTTCTTGGTGGCGCAGTTCTAAATTTCCTCAAATAACTTTTCTTGAATTAATGGGTGGTATCCTATAGCACTTGGGTATTCTTTATAGTCTTTGGAAACTGTCAATATTTCTAAGGCCTTCTTGATATCTATGGGAAAAATGACATTGTAGTATTGAATATTTTCCTAAAACATTTTGTCCTTTTGGAAGATATTATGCAAGGAAGTTAGAATCTCTAAAGAAAACTGTATAATATGTGCAAAGCATTCACCTATGTTTCAAAAATAACGGGTTGAAAGTCCTAGCATAATCATTAAATAGTAATAATGACCTAAGATACTTACTAATTAAGTGCTCCATCACTGCCACGGCAAATTGAATCTGACAGTGTCATTCAAAATTGTTACCTAAGCATCTAAGCAGCAAATAAGATTGAAACTGACATAAGGGACCTACAGTATTTAGACCTCTTGATCTCTAGGTCATATTCTCTCTTTCTCTCGCTCTACCACTCTCTCCAAAAAGAATGGGAGAAGAGACAAGAATTTGTGGAAATGAATGTAATTAATACATACCCTCTACAGTATTACAATGTTCTGTCTATATATCCTTTTATCTACTTACCTGTTTATCATCTATTGTCCATCTAAAACTGTATTTCCTTTCTTCTATGTCTTAATTTGTAAGGGATTTTGCCAACAAATATTTCAATTAAAAACATCTACAGTACTATTTTGGTTTACACTTACAGTACTCCTAACCCTTATTTCTCAGTAATAATAATATATATTTAATGATGAGACAAACATACTTTACTTTATGCAGAATTATATTCTTTAATGTGTTTGTGAAATTTGAATGTTATTAATTGGAGCATATGCTGGGTGCGATAAAATAGTTCTTTAAAAATGTCTGTGATTTTTTAGTAAGAAGAAAAATGGTTTAATTTTGTGATCAATCCATACTTCCATAAAACTAGAATACTTAAATCATTGGTTTTAATATAGTGAGTTACTTAATTAGCCATAATCAAAGAAAAAGTATATATTGAACTTCTGCTGCTAAAAATATAAGACACTTGAAAGAAAAAAAAAATATAAAACTAGAAAATATGAATACTGTTCTCAATATTATAATCTAGCTATGAAGAAAAAAGCAAACATATGAAAATATTAGCAGGAATTAGTATTAAACCCATTTTTATTCACATCTTTTTAATAATCATTGAGACTCCAATTCTTTCTTTCACAATCTGCCCTCTTGTTTTCTTACTGCTGAAGACAAAGCTGGCTACTGTCTAAAATAATCTGTAAACTATTTAGCATGGCATACAAAGCCTATCATACATTTGACTTTCTTTAACTGTCCCCTTGAGTGATTTTTTAATTCCTATTTTCACTTTTTAAAAGGTGTACTAAAGCATTTTTAATTCCTGGAACATATTTTGGCTTTAAAATGTCCTTGACTTTCAATGTCTCTTTATGTACTTCCCTGCTTATCCACTTGTTAATCTCTTTGCCAGGAAACAGCTCTCTGGCTCCTCCAGGCAAACCTAGGCAGTCCTTCCTCATGGTCTTTCTGTGTCTTTCACATACCTCCTATCAGTACATTACACTATCATGTCCTTCTCTAGATAGTAGACTGGGAGTTGTTTGCAGGCAAAGACCATGTCTAACTTGTTCGCTGCTCTTACACAGACATCTCGTACATAGTAGACATTTAGTAAATATTGTTGAATGAATCACTGAAAAATTCTGGTGTAGTATAATTTTAATCTAAAAAGGCAGTTACAGATATATATATTTTTTTATTTCAGTAATATTATGCTGAAGTGCTAAGTACAGCGCACGGCAAGGTTAGTAATGCAGAGAGCTGATACTGTGAAAAGTTCAACTGATCATATCTAAAGAGTTTTTTGCGGGGGAATTATCTCTGTGATTCTATTATTATACCCTCCTTAATGCTCAATATAATTTAGGACAGGAGAGCCCCTGTGTCTCACAAGGGTTCTCACTTTATGCAAGCTGGAATACTGAGGTATAAAATTCTCACATCAAGTTATTTCTTTGTCTTGAGAAATATAATTGTTCAACAGACCGGAACACTCAGCAGCATGATTAGCATATTCTTTTAAAGCCAGAAACTGTACGAAGTTGAATAATAAGCAGAATATGGCTTGATGAGCATAGGGCCATTACAACATTTGAATCTTGAATTCCATCAAACTAAACGATGCTATACTCATCTAGGTAATAGAATTAGGAATGCCAAGGGACGACACTACCCAGCTATTGGCTGAGATGCGCACCCTGCTTTAACCTGGCCAGTGCTTAGATGGTCAATTTTTACATTTGTCTCTACATTAATGTCTAGCCAACCTCTCTTCTATTTATCTCGTCTTTCTTTGGTTAATTCAAACTAGTCAGGTTTTACTTATGCACCATTCACTGAGATTGAGATGCTTGCTAACATGAAAATGTGTTCCATTGCTCTCTCTCAAGGCATAGGCAAGCCTGGAAGTTCAAAACCTGCCTTTACTCTGTGCCTTTCCTGTATCAACATTATTTTTAATTTCTTAAGGGGTAAGGAATTTCTAATAAAGTAATGCAGAAAACAAGAAGAGTAACAAATGATGCATATAGTTATATTAAATGCACATATTTAAAATATCACATTATATACGTGTTCTCTTCTACATAAATAGTGGTAATTTGAGAGCAAACATGCATGTGTTTGACATATGTTGCACTGGATTATTAGTACACAAATGCCATTACAGAAATTTTTATTACTTCATGTTTTATTAAATAATATAATTAATATGGAGCTGCTACTTCATAAATGACCCCACACTCTGATATGTAAGAGATTTGGCAAACCAAGATAGAAGAAAACTCAATGTGCTGAATGAATTATGAGCAGACAGAAAGGAGAAACAGACATTGAATGAGCGTTTGCAAGGGTGGGAAGGAAGACATTCTATTCTTCAAAAGCACTATGGTACTTCAAAAGTGCAGTAAAGGAAAAATGATTTTTAAATCAATACTTTGGTTTTAAATTAAAAAATAAAACCCTAATTGTTACATTAAATGTAAACAATACAAAGGTATATAAAGAAGATGTAGAGACCAAAGGCAGGCTGCCCTAAAATGAGCCATTTTGGCAGGTAGATTTTTGTGAGCTTAAGGTAATAAAGACCCTGTGGGCTCAAGAGAAACTTTTGCCCCTCCCTTAACTATAAAGAAAACTGTATTTGGGGGGCGCCTGGGTGACTCAGTCGGTTGAACATTGGACTTTGGCTCAGGTCATGATCTCGCAGTTCATGAGTTCGAGCCCCACGTCAGGCTCTGTGCTGACAGCTCAGAGCCTGGAGCCTGCTTCAGATTCTGTGTCCCCCTTTCCCTCCGCCCCACCCCTGCTTGTGCTGTGTCTCTCTCTGTCTTTCAAAAGTGAATAAACATTTAAAAAATTAAAAAAAAAAACCAAAAACTCTACTTGGAAGGTCTTTACAGAATAAAGGTTATTACCAGAGATAAATTTTATCTGAGTAACCCATCTAATGCGGCAAGGCGACCATCTATTCACCAAGCATTACTCTCTTCCTTTCTTCCTGTTCCTTTCAGACACTTGCCTGAGTGTCTCTGGAATTTCCATGTCTATGTGGATATATATGCTACTAGATTTAATTCACTCCTCTTATTCTGCCTCATGTTCATTTGATTCTCAATTCAGCGACAAAGACCTTCGAAGGGACAGGAATTCTTTTTGCCTAACAAAAAATATCAATATTCTCTTCCCCCAAGCCTAATCCCATCCCATCAATCAATATCAATAGCTTGGTGTATATATTTATATTATTATCTTTAACTATATCTATATAGATATCCATGAAATAAGAAATATATATATGAGGAGAATGTATGATATATGCCATATGAATTATGATATATAGCATAACATAAAATGTGTAATAAAAACATATATTTTACTTATTTATATATTATATAATAATGAAGTATTAACTTTATTTTTTCTTAGTTGTTTAAATGTGTATGTGCATATATGAATTACATACAGATATACTATATATGAATATATATATTCCTCACTTAAATATTTAAATATATTTTTGAAATATTTCCTTACATATAATCAGTAAACTTGTAAAATCCTCAGGTAAACTATACATTGGTATAAACCTGTAGGTGCTCCCACTTATGCTCACACCTGCAATAGCAATAGACTATATATTCTAATAACATTTTTAGCATATTATCATATGTAAAATGAATTTTCCAACTTTACGTTTGAATCCTTTTTTGAGCAAGCAAAATATAGGATGTATTTTCCAATTGCATGATTTTTCCCTAATTTTTAAGGTGAACAATGATTTATAAAAACACTACTAGCAAATGTGTGTGATACAACTTTATGGCAGTCACCAAAGATACAAAATTATATCTGTATGGTAATATGTCGCCTAGTCCTGATTCTGAAATGAATTTTCAGTGTTATATTAACAACCACTAGTAAATCACACATGAGTTATTTAGATTTTTATTTAATTTTGTTACTATTCAGTGGTTATCGTTTCAAACTTAAACTCTTCTTTCTCTAGTACCTCTTGTGTCAACTTCAACCATATAAAAACTAAATTATTTAAAACTAATTTCACACACTGAATAACAATCATTCAGAATAAGAAAAGTGATGTTCTCAGATCCTAATATGTACCTTCAAACACAACTTAATTCATTATAAGATTTAAAGTAGACTACACACACACACACACAAAATGTTAAGTATGGGACAAAGGTTTAAAGAAAAGTGGTCAACTTTAGACTAAATGAGAATATTATCTGTATTGTTTATAAAAATGGAGAGAAGATAAATTTTTAATGTTTTTTGAGTATTTGTTTTTTTACATAATAGCTATGGAGAACAATAGGATGTTGTCTTTACTTGGTAAATTGCTGAAATATTTTGTACTCAAGCTTACCATTGAGAAACAAATAGATACTATCTTCTGAAAGACAGATTATGCCACATTGTGTGTGTGTGTGTATGTGTGTATGTGTATGTATATAGTTCTTGGAAGGATAATAAAGGAACTTGAATTTACCTATTTGGTGCCTATGTGATGAAGAGTGTCAGGAACAAGTGTGGTTTAGGAGGCTCCCCATGATGTCCATCAGCATCTCCCATCTGAAAGATACCACAAAAATGATACTGTTTGGTATGAGAGAGTGATATTACCTCTATATACATAAAATGTGAATAAAAGCATTTAAAATTTAATGTAATGATACTGATCTCCAGGACACATAGAACTACTATATTTGTGATCCAAATACAGCTTTATGATAGTCAGTCCATGATCTCATGTGACCAGAATGACACCTCTGACGAGAAACCTGTTTTAATACCACCATGTATTCTCTAAAGAACAGTATTTGGTCGGGGAGAAAAAGTGTTATCCACATTGATTTCATATGATGTATTTTTATAGCTATGATTGCTAATTTTTCATTTATTCATTTTTGAGAGAGAGAGAAAGAGATAGTGTGTGAGTGGGGGAGGGGCAGAGAGAGAGGGAGACACAGAACCTGAAGCAGGCCCCAGGCTCTGAACTGTCAACACAGAGCCCGACGCAGGGCTTGAACTCATGAACGGCGAGATCATGACCTGAGCCAAAGTCGTACACTTAACTGACTGAGCCACCCAGGCGCCCCAATGATTGCTAATTTTAAATAACAAAATTAGAGTGACTTTAGAGTAAGTCTTTATGAAAAGTATTTTATTTCCTCCTGGATGTGTTAAAATTAGATACAAGCAATACAAAGTAGAAATAAGTTTAGTATATGGAAGATGACAAAGCTTGATCTAATTCTTAATTAGGAAGTAAGAAAAAATACTAGTAATGATATGGATCACTGATTTATGAGGAGCATGAAGTTGTATTTGACTTCATTAGAGTCCACTCCCAGTGATACCTGGCATTGATATGCAATGGAGTAATGATCTGTTGCCCCTTTCTATCAAGTGAGAAACACAATTTTATATTCTAAAATAGTAACTTGTCAGTGGGGATATATGTCAATTCATACTGTTTAATTATACATATCAACAGATATCGATTTTCTGTTGCAACAGAAGCTCTTTCAATTATTGCTGATTTTATTACGTAATATAAAAAAAGATTCTAATAGCAACATGCACTTGAGTTAAAGCGTTCTAATTCTTTTTCTTTTTTCTTTATTTGCTCCTGTCTTCACATATGTAACCTCATATTCTCTCTCAAACATTCTAGACATTTTTATTCAAATTTATACATTTTTGTATTATTTGTGTATTTTCAAAATTTCCAGCTGATTTTATTTTGGTTTGACATATATAGTTCATACCTTCCAATTTTCTGCATGTGATTTCAAATGAATTTTGCTGACATATGTATAAGACTTCCCAATTTAAAATTTCTGTCTAAGCTTCTCTTGGCCAATAGCAGTAATTCAGTAGTGTTAGCACCGGAATCCTGAATAAGTTCTATGGTGCAATATGTAATCACATGCAATAACTTCAGTTAACTAAATTATTTTTATATTTTAAGAACATGATCTGTGTTTAAGGGAGCCAAAGAAAATGTTAAAAACTCCCTACAGATCCTATAACATTCTATGTCAATGATATCATCATAAACAACTTTGAGATAAACACTTACCTTTATGTTTGATATAGTTATCCTTGAAGCTAGTAATTATTTAGTTAGACAATGATGATTTAGTTAGTTATCACAGTATTTGGTTAGCTTTACCATAATTATTTCAGTATACCCCATTCTGTTATGTGTTATACCAAGTGATTTTTTTTTTAATTTTTTTTTTTCAACGTTTATTTATTTTTGGGACAGAGAGAGACAGAGCATGAACGGGGGAGGGGCAGAGAGAGAGGGAGACACAGAATCGGAAACAGGCTCCAGGCTCTGAGCCATCAGCCCAGAGCCCGACGCGGGGCTCGAACTCACGGACCGCGAGATCGTGACCTGGCTGAAGTCGGACGCTTAACCGACTGTGCCACCCAGGCGCCCCTATACCAAGTGATTTAACTTAGTGATTATTACATTTTCTCAATTTATGTCATTTTATATTAAAATTAATAACTCAATTCTTTAAATTATCCTTCTCTAAGTACACAAAAGTCTAAAAAAGTAAAAATTTCCAAAACGAAATTAGTCATTATAACTTTTTTGCAAAAGGACAAAGATTTCAAAAATATTTAACTTGTTTAAATTAAATACATAATTTTATATTAACTTCTGTGAAACTTTAAAAATACATTTCATCTATATTTGACATTTAATTTCACATACTAAAAATTTCTATGATATTTAGAATGTATTTAGTCTGTTATATAAGAAAATATATCATCCAAACAAATTGTATATGCACTCAAATAGATAGTATGTTATGCCATTTTTTTTTCTGTTAGCAATTACTTTTCCGGCAATTCAATTCACAAGTTGTTCAGAGCACATTTTCATGGCTCTGCCTTTCCATAACTGCTCCTCGATTTCTTGCTTAAAAGTTACAGTTTAGATTATGAAAAATTGGATGAGATAGGAGTGCTTCGGTGTAACAAATTGGTATCTAGGGCAAATCTAAAATGAAACACTATGGATAAGATCCACCTTTGCATTCAGAAAACTCCCAGCCTGACCCAGGAAAACACAATAATAGCACCGTCCTTAAATATAGCCACACCATTCAGTTCTTCTATTGACCTTCTGATACCTGTGATGTGAAAAAATAGGATAATATTTAGAAGAATAATCTCTGTAATATTTCAGGTACAGAAATCCCAGGCTCATAATATGGCATGACTTAGTTTTTGAACAAAGCAGGTTACAATAAAATGTTACAAATATGACTAACACCTAACACATACTGGAGCCACTATTCATGCTACACATTCCTTTATTATATCATATGTATTATGATATATCACATACTATTATATCATATATATAATAACTTTTAAAAAGTTATCAGTAAGGGTCACTGTGCATTCTTTTGCTCTTTTTTAAGAAAAATGTTTCAAAATTTACCTAAGTTCTTAACAATTTTTTAAGTTTGTTTATTTATTTATTTATTTATTTATTTATTTATTAGAGAGAGGGAGGGGCAAAGGGAGAGGGAGAAAGAGAACCTCAAGCAGGCTAAGCGCTATCAGCACGGAGCCCAACATGTGGCTTGAAGCCACAAACCATGAAATCATGACCAGAGACGAAATCAAAAGCTGGAGGCTTAACTGACTGAGCCCTCAGGTGCCCCCTTAAATTCTCAACTTTAATCATAGTCACACAAAGAAAATATTTTAGAAATATTTTTAGTTTATACCTGAATTAGTCCTGCCAATTCTAATTAATCCATTTGAACTAATAAAAATATATTCATCATATTATGGCATAAAATTATGTTTCGGGGCACCTCAATGTCTCAGTAGGTTAAGCCTCTGACTCCTGACTTCAGCTCAGGTCATGATATCAGGGTTCTTGATCAGGGCATGCGTTGGGCTGTGTGCTGACAGTGCTAAGCCTGTTTGGGATTCTCTTCTCTCCCTTTCTCTCCCAAAACCAAATAATTAAATAAGCTTAAAAAATTATGCTTCAACATTCATAGGATTTCCAAAAAAAAGTATAACGCTTTAAAAAATAAGGCACCCCACTGAAGAAGAAATGAATATTGTGTGCTCAAATGACTACTAGCCCCAACAAAAGTGAATACAGGTACAGACACACCCACCTCTAGCTTTCAAGTTGAATGTCACTAACCTCACTTGAAAAGTATCCAAATCATATATTTGCATGCAAACATCTTTATCCTGCAGCCTTAACTGCAAGGGTGCCTTTGCCAAAAGCTAATTCTGTTCTATGGAAAAGAGAGCATGTCCCCTATCACATTTTTCAGTTTGTTCTAACAAATTTTAAATCGATCCTCAAAGAATCACTAAGTTTGACTTATCAGTTGTTCAAACTTATGTTGGAAAAAGCTACTCTACCTCAAAACGTTTCTCTCTAAATGTAGAATTTTGTACTTTACAGACAGGATAAAGCACTTTACAAATAATTCCAAATTATGCTGTGTTTGCATGCTATTTAAATGAGACATTTCACAAAAGTAAAATGCTGCATTTGATTAGAAGCTAACCTATCTAAGCCATTTATAAAAAATATCTGAGTTGAGAGAATAATATCTTCATTTTGGAGGAATATAAGTTAGACACATTTATAATATTAGACACATTTTTATTTCAATGTTAATGCAAAACTCTTTTCATGTTAAGGTTGTGGTCATTATAATGTATTTGATTATTTTAAGTGTGGTTTGCTGGAAAGTTTATCTTTCCTCCAAGTTTTTGTTTGTTCATGTGAATAAAAAATGCAGTTTGGCCTGAGATTCAAGTTCATGTGATACTGCCAGCTTCCCGTTGCAACATATTTCCTCAAAGATTTAGACCTTTGAGAAATTGTTAAGCATTTATTGTTCATTAGATTTTATTGAAGATATTTGCTATTTCTTTAATACTTTATTCAGGGTTTTAGTGATTATCTGTATTTCATATATATGAGACATCAATTAAAATGTTCCAAAATTATGTTTATTGATTGATATAAACAAAAAATGTACTCTATTCTTATACTGTAAAGCAGGACTCTAATAGCAGCTACTACTTTAATAACAAGTTTATAGGTAAACATATATCGATTCAGAGAGGTTAGAGTCAGAGTTTTTTGAGATGAGTAAACATGGTTTGAGAAGAGATGGTTGATTTCCTAAGCCGGATTTCTTAGCCTCTAACCTAAACAACATCTACTAAGTGACGAGGAAGCTGCCAGGAACCTAAAATGCCTTCCCTCTCTATCACTTAAATTTATTTGAGACTCGATTTCATTCTTCTCTTCCATTCTTTCTCTCTCTTTCTCTTTCTTTTTAAAATAACATCGTCTTCTCTCCAATTCCCAAGAGAGAATATAACTAGTCTCTCTTTATATCTCTCTCTATATATACTCTATATATACCATAACTAACAAGTTTCCATGTTGCAACAATCCATTATATACAGATAAACTCAAATATTCACCCAGCTTAACTTTATATACCCAAGGGTGAGGTCTCATTGAACCATTATTGTAGCTTTGCTCCTGTCTTGTTTTTTCAGGCTGCTGTAACGAAACACCATAAACTTGGTGGCTTGTAAACATCAAATATTTCTCACAGTTCTGGAGGCTGAGGTTTCCAAAATCAAGTCACAGACAGATTTGGTGTCTTTTGAGGACCTGTTCCTAGATAGCTGTCTTTGGCTGTGACCCCCGTGATGGAAGGCCAAGGGAGTTGTCTTGAGCCTCTTTTATAAGTCACAAACCCCATTCATGAGGACTCCCCATACCGCCATCTTGGGGTTTACATTTCAACATATGAGTTTTGGAGGGACATAAACATTCTGAACAGCATTCTGCCCTGACTCCCCAAAATTGGTGTCCTTCTAGGATCCAACATATATGAATTCCATGTCACTGACCCTAAAAGTCATAACTGATTCCAATGTCAATTCAACAGTCTAAAGTACAAAGTCTTATCTTTTAAAAAGTCTACTCCCAAGGCTCTACAAAGTTGTGCACCCATTGCTTTGAGTGATCCTGCACTTTAAGAAGGATCTATGCATCGGCCTCGTGTTTGTTGTGGTTCTCTGAGGTGATCTTACCTCTGCTGTGGTTCTGTGCCTTAGTCCAAAGCTCCCTCAGTCTAAAATAGCCTGCCAGAGGCTCTACTTGTCAGAGGTCATGAGGGAAGTCCTGCCTCTAGGGCTCTCCTGAGCATTGCCATAACTGGGGGTCTCTCTGCACTAGCCCCACAGGCTTGCCAGAACTCTTACACTCTGGGTCTCTGTTGGGAAGGGCATATCCAATAATCTCCAAAATGCCTTTGGAGTCATTTTTCCATTGCTTAGATGGATAGCTTTTAGCTCCCATTGATATGGCTGGTCTGTAAAAATCTGGTCAAATTGCCATACCCTCTGTTCTCTCCTGAACAGGCTTCCTCATTTGTTCCCCAATATATATGGGCTGAGAATTTTTCAAATCTTTAACTTCTGTTTTCTTTTGATTAACAATTTCATCTTTAAATTATTTCTCTCTTCTGGTCATTTCTACAAAAGGTCAAGAGAAGCCAAGTCACACTTTCAACATTTTGCTTAGAAATTTGTTCAGCCAAATGTCCAATTTCATTGCTCACAAATTCTACCTTCCACAAAACACTAAAACATGAATGCAATTTAGCCAAGTCTTTGCCACTTTATAACAAGGATCACCTTTCCTCCAGTTTCCAATAACATGTCCCTCATTTCCAGCTGAGACCTTAACAAAATGACCTTTACTGCCTAAATTTCTAGCAGTATTCTGTTTTTGACCGCTTAGTCATTCTCTAAGAAAATTGAAGCTCTCTCTATAGCACTCCTCTTTTATTTCTGAGGTTTACCAGAATCTTTTTTAACAGTTTATTCACACCAGTGTAGGCCTTTCTAGGGTGTACATCTGAACTCTTCTGACCTCTATCCATTAACCACTTCCAAAGCTGCTTCTACCTTTGTACATATTGGTTCCAGCAGCAACCCTACTTGTTGGTACCAACTTTCTATCTTGGATCATTCAAACAAAACACCAGAGACTGAATAGCTTCTCAACAACAGATATTTATCTCTCACAGTTCTGGAGACTGGGAAGTCTCATAACAAAGCCCCAGCAGATTCAGTGTCTGATGAAATCCTCCTTCCTCAGACAACACACCTTGCTGAGTCCTAATGGCACATGACAGAAGAGGCAAGGGAGCTCTTTTGACCTCTTTTATAAGGTCATTGCTCCCATGCATGAGGGCTCTAACCTCATGACCTAATCACCTCCCAAAGGCCCCACCTCTTAATGTCCTCACTTTGGAGGTTAGTTTTCTAAATATGAATTTGGGGTAATATGAACATCCAGACTATACAGCTTCCTCGACAATACTCTAACGGGTATATTCATTTTTGTGTCTGTGTTTTTGGAGAGAGGGAGGACAATCATATTGACTTAACAAAGCTGATGATAGCTAATCCTTATTCACTTTAGTGATACTATGGTGTTAAGTTTAAATGTCAGAAATGTTTGAGGGCACCTGGGTGAATCAGTCGGTTAAGCGTCTGACTCTGGATTTTGGCTGAGGTCATGATTTCACGGTTTGTGAGTTTGAGCCCTGCACTGGGCTCATGATGAAAGTGAGGAGCCTGCTTGGGATTCTGTCTCTCCTCTCTCTACCCCTCCCTTGCTTGCTGTCTCTCAAAATAAATAAATAAACTTAAAAAAAAGTTTGTTATATTTGTAAAAAGAGGAGAGAACAAAAATGAATATAATTACAATACCACAGTTCTAAGGCTTTTTATTTTTACTGATAAATAATTTATACATAATAAAATGTAATGATCTCAGGTGTTTGGTTTGATAAGTTTTGACAATAAGATGCACCCATGTGACTGAAACTCAATTAAAAATATACATTTCCACAACTCAGAAAAATCTTATTTGTGCACCTACCAGTCAATTTTTCCCCAGTCCCTGATACAAGCATTTTCTTATTTCTATCACCATAGACTTTCTGTTTTTATACTTCATATATGTGGAACCATACATTATATATTCATGTATCTGTTTCTTTTTGTTCAACATAATATTTTTGAGATTCATTCATACTATCCCATTTATGAATAGTTCACTTGTTTTTATTTTTGCATAGTATCCAGTTATATAAATATAATGCAAATTGTTTGTTTATTGTTTGTGGACACTTGGGTTGTTTCCAGGTTTTATCTACTATGAATAAAGTTGTCACAACCATTTTTGTGTAATTCTTTTTGTGGGCATAGATTTTTAGTACATTTGAATCAATGATATGATTCTATAGAGATCTAGGAGACATGAGTTGAAGGGAGAGAAAGTATTCATCTAAATATAAGAACAACTTTTGGAAATAATCTAGAGTTATAAAAGGTAATAAAATATCTTATGATTCAGATATTTATGCATCATTAAAAAAATCAAATAGAAGCTGAATAAATATCTGAGAAATTGGAATGTGGTTTTGTACTGGTAGATATTGGGCTAGCTACCTTCTTTGTATTCTCCCAGCTCTACTCCCCGAAAATGGCAAGATTATGTATGCTATTGTAGATTTAGTAGATTTAGTTCATTTAGCTCGTGTTCTAAAACAGGTCACTTCTCTAATACAAACCATATATTTTGTAGAAAAGTAAATTGCGACATAAAAATAGTAAAAAAATATAACTTGAGTGTTGACCATATTGAGAGGAAATTTATACTTACATCATAGAGTTTGAGGGAAATAGTGATTGCTGCATACAAATTATCATGTATTAGACTTTACACTGAGAATAAACTTTTGCAATGTTTGAACATCTTTTTTCCATAAAGAAATGACATGATTTTTGAATGTTAAGTGAAACTCTGTTTTAGTAAATAGTGCGGTCTCATTTTTATTTATTTTTAAATTTATTTAATTTTTTTTAGAGAGAATGAGAGACAGAGGGGCAGAAGGAGAGAGAGAGAGAGAGAGAGAGAATCCTAAACAGACTCCATGCTCAATGCAAAGCCTGACATGGGGCTTGATCCCAGAACTCTGGGATCATGACATGAGCTGAAATCAATACTTGGACACTGAACTGACTGAGCCACTCAGGAACCGCTGCAGTCTCATTATTAGAGGTTACCACAAATTTAACCTTGAAAGACTGCATTTTACAAGGTTCACAAATATCTACAATATGCAATTCCTTAGGGCATTTTAGCACACAACTGATATGCATATACAGACATTTATCAGTGTTTCATATTAAGGAAAGAAAAAAGTCATTCCCAAAGGATCCTATAAAACACATAAATAAAAACTGATATCTATGAAGGTATTCAATCATGATTTGCTAAATTCAAAGTTTTTATTTTTTCCCCACAGCACCAAATTGTAGAGTGTTATTTAACAAAGTGACTTTGGTCTGTGTGAATGTCCTTTCAAAATGTTCTAGTAACGTGGCTTAGCAGCAGGACTTTTGCCACCAACTCAAACTAAAGCAAAGAACTCTAAAAAAGTGCAGTTGTTATGTGAAAGAGTCCTCTGTAGGAAGTAGAAAGGAACAATGTGTTGAAATGTAAATTTCACTCACCTTCTTACAAATCCTGCTCTACAGGGATTTCCCTTTTCAAATGAATCTTCTGTATTTACTACACTTGTTAAACTGTAACTCCCTGGGCCAAGATTTGTAAATGATCAGAGAACTGTCACCACAGGGCTAATTCAGGCATGTTTCCACCCTCCTTACATTGTACCTCTTTGGACCTAATACTAATACTGTATTTGGAAAATGATGTGTAAGAGGCAGTAAAAACATAGTTTTCAAAATATTTCTAATAGCTTGCTAATATAAAAAGTTAAAAACCAGAAACATTCTTAAGAAAGATAGAAGCCAAGGATACATCCCATTTTATGTCATTCTTTTCAGCCTCCACAGTCCAATCCAATATATTTATAAAAATAAGCTAGAATAAACATGGGGACCAATTTTGAATTTGAAAATAATTTAAAAGGCAAATTCTTAAGAACTATAACCTGTTCTCAGCTGCAATAATGATAGGGGATAATACACAGATTGATACTATAATTTTTATGAACCTCAGATATTTCTTTTGAACATCAGACACTGTAGATAATTTTATCCCCTACCGGATGTATTCACATATATAATGTTTATTAACTGTACTTGAGATTAGTGGATTTCTAAAAGTGTTTCTCAGAGACCTAAGGGCTCCATTGAATTGTATCAGAAGCTTCTAGGGTATGAGAGGAAGGAGGATTTTCTTCCTTTCCAATTCAATTATGCCTATCAAATCTGTTTTGATCTGATTCACTTACAGTATTTCCACATAAAAAAGAGACTTGTATAATGAGTATATACATAAACACTGCAGACACATATACACACACATATATACACACACACAACAGTTGGGTATGAGTTTATTATTCATATTGTAGGGACCGAGGACAGGCCACCCCAAGAGGAGCCACTATGGCATGAAGAGTATTTTGAGCAGAAGGCAACTGAAATCCTGTATGCTCAAGAGAAACTTTTAGCTACATATAAGGGTATAAATCGGGGGTCTTTCCCAGAATAAGTGTTATTAGCAGAGATAAATTTTATCTGAGTCACCCATCTGTATGGCAGGGCAAAAATCTCATTACCAAATATCTACTCTTGTTCTTATCGTCCTGTGTATTACATTCCTTCTATTTGAAGTCCCAGACCTCTAACTCCTTCTCCTTAGTTCAGGATGACATATATACATCATTTTGCCTGACTGTCTTTGGAATTTCTATGTCTGCGTGGATTCCTTGTATATACAAAAGTAAATTTGATCTTGTCCTGTTAATCTGTTTAATGCTAGTTTGATTCTTAGACCAGCTAGAAGGACCTTGAAGGGAACAAGACATTCTGCATCCCCAAAAATATCCCAACTATGATACGTGTGTACCAGCCAGTCACTCTGATATTTCATTATAAACCTAGGAAGGTCTCTAATTATAGGGGAAAAACTCTCCACCTATATCAATATCCATATCTGTGTGTCTGGATAAAAATGTAGCTAAGACTTAGATTATTAATTACAGAGCTCTACTTCTATTGTTGCTGTTGTTGTGATGAATATGCTTCCATTACTATCTATAACTGGCGCCTGCTGTGCCTCATGTGGGAGGCCGTGGAACATGTTGAGAAGCAGTGATGATTGGATTTATGGTATAAAGGTATCATGTTTTTGCCACTGCTCTGTTAACAGAATACAGAGTGTCAGTTGAATTCAGAAGCATGGAAAACCACTGCCAAACTACTTCGAAACTGCAGGCAGGAGATGGAGGTTGCTGGAATAGTGTAGCCGTATTAAAAGTGATGGACAGAAGTCACATTATGTACATTTTTTCATAATAGGAAAAATTGACTGGCTTGAAAAAGTTGACTGGAAGGAAAATTTGACTGGATTTCCAGGAGATTAAATATGGCGTGTGGCAGCACTGGAATTCCTGAGAGGTAAAATTGTATACTGAACATAGAACAATTAGGACTTGTAGGTATGATAGATGAGGAGTAGAAGGGTGAGTCTAAGTAAAGTCAAGACTGTCTTTGTGGATGGTGGTAACATTAACAGACTATGAAAACTGGTAAAACAGCTTTACAGGGTGAAGATTGTTTGCTTGTTTGTAATTGGTAAATCTTAGCTGGTAAATCTAGTAAGTTTGCATCAGTTAGCTATAGCTGTTCTTTTTTTCTTTCTTTTTTAAATCCTGAACTTAGTGGCTTAAAAACATTTTTTTTTAAATTACTATTGTAGGCTCATAAGTCCCTAGGTAGGGATCTGGTAATACTGGCCAGGCTCAGCTGATCTCACTTGGACTCAATCTTGCATCTTATGTGTCAGTTGGTGGTACATTTTCTTATAGCAGTAGAATTGGCCGAAGCTTTCAAAAGCAGCAAGTCTGACCAAGGAAATAGCAATAAGTAAAGAAAAAAGAAAAGCTGCAGTCAGATTGCAAGGCAATATATATTTTTTGCATACTTGCTTATATGCCAGACCTAGGTATTTGAAATATATGAGACTCCAATTTTAATAAAGATACCATTACTTACAGGTTATATATGTAATATTCAAGAGTAATTTTCTTATTTAAATAAAGCTTTTGGGAAATAAACTAAATAAAAGTACATTATTTGAAATCCCTGGAAGGCTAAGATTTTGTTTTATTCTTAATTCTTTCCCATGACCATATTTAAATTATATATATATATATATATATATATATATAATTTATATATCTTGTATATTTCTTTAATAAACTGTACATTCTTAGAACACACATACACATAGGCACGTACACTCTTAGACAGTCCCAAGATTTTTATGTCCTCTGATAGAATTTACCTGAATTTAAAAAGTATAATATATAATGAGAATAAAAAGATGTAAGGATAAAGGCTTTGAATTTTTGACCGTCTCTCAAAAAAATAGAACAGTTTTCATCATTTGTTAGTAGAAAAGTAAGTCTCCAGTGTTTTCCTCTTCAATACATCCCCTACTAATATCTTCCCCCAAACATAGTGACTTCAAACAACTATTTACTAAGCTGGTGGTTCATAGGTTCCCCCCCATGAGTTTTATTGGGATATAATTGACGTGTAACATTGTATTAATTAAAAGTGTACAACATAATGATTTGATATGCTTATATATTTAAAATAATGACCACAATAAGTTTAGTTAACATCTGTCATGTCATGTAGTTGTAATTATTTTTTCTTGTGATTTGAATTTTTAAGATCTCTCTTAGCAACTTTCAAGGATATAATACAAAATTATTAACTATAGTCACCATGCTGTACATTACATCCCTGGAACTTATTCAACTTATAACTGGAAATTTGTTCACCTCCACCTATTTTCCCCACCCCACATCTCGTAACTCAGGCAACCACCAGTCTGATCATTGTTCTGTGGCTTGGTTCCTTAGGTTCCATATACATGTGAGATCATATAGTATTAGTCTTTCTCTGTCTAATTTATTTCACTTAGCATATTGCCCACTCTTTGTCTTTGACTTTGACCATTTAATTATAATATGTCTCAGTATAGTCCTTTTTTAGCTCAACCTATTTGGGATCTGTTGAGCCCCATGAATCTAGATGCCTATTTTTCTCCCCAGGTGTGGGAAGTTTTCAGCCATTATTGCTTTAAATATATTTTCTGTCCTTTTTCTCTTCTTCTGAGATTCCCATAATGTCTCCTGTACTTGTGTCCCATAAATCCTGTATGCATTTTTTTATTCTTTTTATTTTTTCTTTTTTGCTTCCTTGACTGATTAATTTCAAATGACTGATATTTGATTCACTGTTTCTTCTGCTTGGTCAAGTATGTTATTGAAGTTCTCTGTTGAGGTCTTCAATGCAATCATTGTATTCTTCAATTCCAGGGTTTCTGTTTGTATTCTTATCATTTCTATTTTTTTGTTAAACTTCGCATTCTGTTGATGCATTGTTTTCCAAATTTTGTTCAGTTGTTTGTGTGTTCTTGTAATTCAGTACTTCTCTAAGAGGATTATTCTGAATTCTTTGTCAATTTATGGATCTCCATTTTATTAGGGTAAGTTATTGAAGTTTAATTTCTTTTGTCACATTTACCTGATTCTTCATGATTCTTGAAGGCTATGCACTACAAGTCATGGGCACACTACCTGTTTTTATGAACAAACTTTATTGAAACACAGCCATACCCATTGATATATGTGTATTTATGGCTGTTTTTAATGGCAGAATTAAGTAGTTGCAAGTGACAGAACCCAGATACCTGAAAACCTACTATGTTTACCATCTGGTTCTTTAGGGGAAAAAAAATGTTGACTCCAACCTATAGACATGCTTCCCAGCTGCCTTTCCATCTCGACAGGTATATGCTGTTTCACCTTTCAGGAAAATGACTCTGCTTTACTTTTTCTTAAACTTAGGCTGGTATTATGAATTTTTTAATAAGTGAAATATGATGGAAATTATCATTTGACAGTGGACATTAAAAAAGGCTCATAGTTTCTGCTTTTACTCTCTTAGATTTCTGTCACATAAAGAATTCTATGTTATTCTGTTTCAGAGACAATTTGGAGTATAACTTAGGTACTTCAGCTAACAGCCAAGCCTATGTGATCTTTCAGATGAATGTGAACATGTGGGTGACCCCAGCCAGCCACATGTGGAGCAGAAAAATGGCCCAAAACAGATAGACCAGCCAATCCAAAGAAATGTAGGAAATAGTAAGTCATTGTTTTAAGCCACTAAATATTGTGGTGGTTTGTTATTCACCAATATTTAACTGACAAATAAATTAATTTATAGAAGTGGCACGTTCCAATAACAAAATTCTACAACACTGACTTTAGCTTTGGGTCTTGGCAACAAGCAGAGGGTAGAAGACAGTGAGTAGACTTTGAGAAAACTGGAAAAGCAGTGAGGTAAATGTGTCTGGGGGAAAGTGACCATTTTAGTTAGTACTTCCATAGTTTTATATCTACTAAAATCGTTCTAATGTTTCCGGAGATTTCCCACTGTAAATTAGCTATTTAAATCTTTTTCTGTCCTTAGTTCTTTTGCATTTTTGGAATGTTTAATTTAAATTGGTCAAAATAAAGAGATACTAATTTGCTTCAAAATTGGTGGTAATTTTTGTTTTCCAGAATATTCTTGGTTATGTTAGATTAGTACTTTTATATTTAAAACAGAAGTCTGGCTGATAAACTTTAAAATACCAGTGCTATGGTTTTAGATCTCAGTGCTATAGAACTTTTTCTTCATAATATCTTCTGTTTAGTAAAGCAGCTCATTTCTTGATGAAATTTTTTTTGACTCTGTAGATTCGATATGATTACAAGACAATTTCTGGTCTTATTCTGGGAGACACTGGCAAATAATGGAAGAATCCCAGTAGGTGGGGTGGAAGGGTTGTCACTCTGTTGGCTGGCTTTTTTATTCCCAAGGGTGATGGGTTGCTCTTGCCTGAAGTCCTCTAAGGTCATGATTTTCAAATTCTAGTACTCGGATGAAGGGAGACCAATGAAAATATTCCAAATATATCCAACAGCTTTATGTTTTTTTTTAATGTTAATTTATTTATTTTGAGAGAGAGAAGGGAAAGAGGGGCAGAGAGAAAAGGAGAAAGAGAATTCCAAGAAGGCCCCATGGTGTCAGTGCAGAACTGGATGCAGGGCTCAACCCCCAACTGTGAGATCCTGACCTGAGCCAAAATCAAAAGTCGGTCCTTTAACCCTCTGAGCCACCCAGGCATCCCTACATTTATTTCTTTAAATTAAGTGCTATAATTTGGTTTGTTCCAAAATCTGTTTTCCTTATAAGTAATACGGTGATTTTGTATTGTTACAACTTAGCTATGATGGAATTGCATTTCTCAAAAGTTCCTCTTATGCATATTCTAGGTTAGCATGGACCACAAAAAATGTTTGTATGGAATTGAAATGATAAAGGTGAAGTAGGAACCATTACAGTTTTAAGGTTGATGCTGGATGCCAGGCACTTTTGTAATTTCACGCATTATCACAGAACTGCTGGCTTATCTTGGAGGCATAGGCAGCAGCTGGCCCATCATCTTTCCTGGCTCTCACAGATCTGCTTCAGTGTCTCTACGCCCTAAGTCAGAAGCATAAGGAGCTCCAGGTACATAGTTCCAACTCTTTCTGCTGACCTCCATGTAGTCAAGGCTAGTGGCATAGAGAGAGTCATGTGGTTCCACTGTGTTGTCATGTGTTCCAGTTTGTCCTCACACTCACCTCCCCCACATCCAAATTTTTATCCCTTCTAAAAAGACTCTACTGACTGACAGAGACATAGAGCCCAGCATGAGACCCAAATGTGATGGTCTTCAATAGAATTATTTAAGAACTTCCACTATTACCTAAAGTGTAATCACTCCCTACAATATGTCCCTTCTACTGTATTACTTATAACCATTCTGCTTCCTTCATCAAGGGCAATGGTTAAGAGTGAGGACTTTAGGATTCAGTTTTCTGAGTTTGCATTTAAAGCTTAGCCTCTTACTGGTCTTGTGACCATCAGCAAATTCCTTAACCTCTTTCTGCCTCAGTTTTTGCATTGGAAAAATAAGGATGACAATATTATAAACATATGAGCCTGTTGCATCAGTTACTATGTTTAAGTACTTAAAATGTAATTTATATTACTTATTATTATTTACTTTCCATTAAACTATGTTGTTTGAAGAAGGAGAGATAATGAATTCACTTTGTGGCCTTCATTCGATTTGTTTAGATCCTCCTAATGTTTATGTAATTATAAATATGTTAAAATACTCATTTCCATTCCAATGAATACTATTTCCTGTAGTTTCATATCTAATTGAACATTTGGAGTAAAAGGATATAACCATTTGAGCTAACATAGCTATTTATCTCCAAATTGGAAAACCTACTATTTTTTTCTAGAATCTAGCACATTGTGTAGCACACAGTAGGCATTCAACATGTTTTTCAATGACTAATAGACTATTCCATTTAAATTATTATAATAATTCATACTCATATCTCCACTTTATATTTAAGAAAAATTGTGCAAGTACTAAAAAATTCTTGTTCGAAAATAAAGTTTAATAATCATTTATTAGTGTCTCAAGTGATTGAACAAAAGTTCACTGTATTTGTTTTCATCTTTATATCATTCTACCTATACCATTCTCTGTGCCTTTGAAAATTACTTGAGGCACACTTCAAATTCTGTAGCACAAATATGAAGGGCACAGGGGTTGTTGAATTACTGCTTCTGAAATCAAGAGAAAGAATAATTATATCTTTATTTCTATGTTAAAGGTATGTCTAGAAACTCAGTTGACTAAATTAAACATAAATTTCCAAAAGCTACCTGAAGGGGTGACTATAAGCTATTCTAAGCCATCAGGTCAGTTGGATAAGATTTCAGTTCTTTCTTTACTCAGAAACATGAATTTAACTACAGATATTTATTAATGTTGAATAGGAGCATCTAATATATATTGCTGCCTCTCTTAGCTGTGTATAAAATGAGTTTCTTATCAGTTTATTTAGCAGCCTTCATTAATTATTTTGAGGAATACTTGTCTTCTACTGAGATAGTAATAATGCCCTGGCTGATTAATTACCAGTGCAGATGGGACAATGACTTAATATACTACACCCCAAAAGAGGAAACTTTAAGATTAGTGGTTTTGTGATTAGTTTATGCCACCTAATGGTTGGGACCCTAACGTCGATCTTTCCCTTCTACCAATAGCACATAGGTTTTACATTGAGCCAAATTAATCTCTTCTATATTTTGGCTGTGGTAAAGGTATGATTAACCCACCTCTGATCACAGTGGAAGCCCTAGTGACTTGAGTCAAGTTCTTATTGATCAAGGTGTTTTATTCTGGTTTAGGTTTATTTCCCAATGTAACCCAAAGAGACTGAGGTGACTGGCATGGTTATGCTACATGGTTGAAAACTCATAGCGTATTTGTTTTTCCCTTTGTTTGTTTTCTTTCAATGAGAGGAAGAAGGAGTGAAAATAAAGTTGTCTCACCTGGCAAAGTGGAGTGGAGAGTATCATCTCTACACCGATTTGCCACTCTGATGACACCATTGACCTCTGAATCACTTAGTCTGGAGCCAGCCCTCCTCTGTACTCTTTATAAGATTCAATATTTTTGTTCTCAATTTTAGTTTGAAATATTCTGTACCTGGTTTGATCTTGTTTTACCAGTTTAGGAAATTTTCTTCTCCCTTGCCGTGGTAGGCATAATAATGGCCCCACATGGATATAACTTCCCAATCTCTGGTACCTGTAAATATCACCTTATAAAGAAAAATAGGTTTTGAATAAATTAAATTAAAGATCTTGAGATGGAGAGATTATCCTAGATTATCCAGGCAGGCCCTAATTGCAATTGCAATGTCCTATGACAGGCAGAGGGACGTTAGACAGACAGAAGATGAGACAATAAGGTGACAACAAACGGATATAAATTGGAATGGTGTAACCAGAAGCCAAGATTGCCTGTAGTCAACAGAACCCGGAAGAGCAGGGAATCAATTCTCATCTAGAGACTTCAGAAGGGGTGCAACACTGCAGACACCTTGATTTGCCCCAGTGATACTGATTTTGGATGTTTGGCCTCTAGAACTGTGAGGCACTAAATTTCTGTTTGTGATAATTTGTTACAAAATGTGTAGTAATTTGGTAAGGCAGCAGAATACAATACACTTGCAAATAAATTATTTCTAATTAACATAGAGGCAAGAATCAAGCACAGATCTAACACCAAGCACTCTGTTCCACAATTTATCCAAGGAGATAGGATGAAGACACCAGACACAAATATTGTTCAAAACCATTCTCACATATATTTATGTTATAAACCTCTCTTTCTCTCTTCCTTTCTTTTCTTTCTTTCTTTCTTTCTTTCTTTCTTTCTTTCTTTCTTTCTTTCTTTCTTTCTTTTTCTTCCTTCATTGTTTCGATAGAGAAAGAATATTTAAGGACAAGACAGTTGTCTGCATTGGCCTCATACTAATTTGGTTTTGTCTGTAAGATAGTTTGATGTGTTATTGCTATTGTTGTGTCTCTCCAGGATTTCAATCTTCTGCTTTATTCTGTTCCATGTTTGTTTCTCAAGGCTCAAATTATCATTTTAACTTGCCTCAAAATTTGTAGTTTTCCAAATCCCTAAGAGATCAAAAGAGTGCTGTGTTTGTTTATAACTTAGTGTTGGTCTCTTCTGTATACCATTCTTGATGTTTCTGAATGTGCTTGAAACACACTCCAAGTTCTGCAGCACATATATGAACTTGAATACATTTACAAGGGAAAGAGAAGTAAAATGCAGTCCCACTTTGTTTCATTAAAATATATGCACACAAACTGATTTTGGATGAATTTTTACTAGCATTTTCAGCACCTATTGTATTTTTATAGAAAATTTTGATGTAGGGAGCTGACATAGTAAGTTTAAACAGTTAATTTTTTGTGATGTTTTTTCTAGCTTATATACCACATGAAAACACAGTGAAAACATGTAAACACTTCTTATTTTGTTTTGGGAAAATAAAATGTCAAACTTCAAAAAATGAAAGTCCTTGTGGTTATAAGATGTGTATTTTATGTTCCTATTATTTATTTTTTGACAGTAACTAAAATATGTTTCTTTTGTTCATTAATAATGACATTTTTACATTTTAGATATAATTTCTAAAATGTAGCACATAGTCATTTCAACCACACTGGCCATTTTTGAGTTTCTGAGTTTCTGTTTCTTGACCACGCCAACCATACCCTCCTGAGGTTCACTGCACCTGCTGTCCTCTTTATTTAAACATGTCCCCCAGCCTGTCCCTGGCTCCCTGCCTCACATATGAAAATGTCATTTTTACCACAAAGACCTTTTTTAAATAGCCTGTATATAATCTTCATTTCTATCTCCTTATTTCAGCTTTATAATTTCTTTTCACTTACCACTTAACATAGCATATATTTGTCATTTTTTTCACAATCTGTCTGTTTGCCCTCCTTCCCACACCATTTTCTACTTGCCCACAGCATGCACATTGCCATATAGGGCAAACACAGTTGGCTGTTTTGTATACTTCTATATCCCCAAACCCTAAAACACAACTGGGACAATTTGGGGGCTCAATAATTTTTGTTGAATCAGTAAAATAATAGATATTTGTAAAAATGTTTTATATTTCAGGGCACCTGGGTGGCTCAGTTGGTTGAGCATCTAACTCTTGATTTTGGCTTAGGTCATGATCCCAGGGTTGTGGGATGGAGCCCAACGGGCTCTGTGCTGAGGGTGGAACTTGTTTAAGTTCTCTCTTTCTTTCCCTCTCTCTCTCTCTCTTCCTCGGCAGAGGGAGGTGATTAGGTATCACCCTGCTCCCACTCTTGCTCTCTCTCTCAAATTAAAAAAAATATATATATATATGTATGTATCTTCATATATGTTTATGCCAAAATATTTAAATATGAATATATATGTATATACTATACATACATATATATTTATATTTAATATATATTTAAATATTTATATTTAAATATTTTGGCATAATATATTTATATTAAATATTTATATTTAAATATTTTGGCATAAACTTATGTATAAAGTTCAAGATAACAAATTTACTCACTTCTATCAACCTTGATCTTCATACCTTTTATTATAAGTGGTGTTGGAGCCTGTCAGATACCTGGTCAATGGCATCTACCTCCATCCCACCTCAGTGAAAGATACCCACATGAATTTTGTGTTTATCCTTCTGTGTATGTTTTCTTAAGTTTAATACATATTTCTGCATCCAGAATAGTATGTATCGTACTCTCTTACGTATTTTTTCAATATTATAGACATAGCATCAGGTGCATGTGTCATTTTTCTTCCCTGTACTTGCTTTTTCCCTTCAACGTTATTAGACTTTTCCACATTGTTGTTGAAAATGGTAGTACCAGAGGGGGCTCAGTCGGTTGAACATCCAATGTCAGCTCAGGTCATGATCTCATGGCTCAATTCTGAGCCCCACATCGACCTCACTGCTGGCACTGCAGACCCTGCTTTGGATCCTATGTCTGCCTCTCTCTCTCTGACCCTTCTTTGCTCATTCTCTCTCTCTTAAAAATAAATGAACATTAATAAAAAAGAAAATGGTTGTACCAGCCTATAGCAGTATAAGTTCCTTTTGTTTCTTATTTTCTTGTTATTATCTAATTGTAATTTTGCCTATATAATAGATGTTAAATGGCAATTTGTTGCTTTTTTTAAAATTTACATTTCTCTGATTACTGGTGAGGTAGACCTTTATGTTATTGTTTTATTTACATATACTTTTTCTTCTAAGAAATAGCTCTAAATCAGCTCTATACTTTGGTCACTTTTTTTCTTATTTTTAATAGATCTTTCATATTCTGAGTAATACCTTTTTGGTGGTAAGCATTTCAAACAGCTGTTCTGAAATTGTGTGTTGCCTTATAATTTTGTTTATGGTATCTTTTGTTATGCAGAATAATTTAATTTTTATTACAAATATATTTAATATATTTTGTTTGGTTTTTGGATTCTTTATGATGTGCCTATGCCTAAGAAATCCTTGCCTGTTTTAGGGGTGCCTGGGTGGCTCAGTTGGTTAAGCATCCGACTTCAGCTCAGGTCATGATCTCACAGTTTGTGAGTTCAAGCCCTGTGTCAGGCTCTGTGCTGACAGCTCAGAGCCGGGAGCCCAGTTCTGATTCTGTGTCTCCCTCTCTCTCTGCCCCTCCCCCACTCATGCTCTGTCTCTGTCAAAAATAAATAAACATTAAAAAAAATTAAAAGATATCTGATTCATGAGTAGTGATAAGCCACTAATGTCTATTTTACCATTATATCCCATTTATTTTCTATCATCTATCTATCTATCTACCTATATTTTGATGTATATATTCCATTATATCTATTTCTATGTCTTTATATGTCTTAATATGTATGTATATTTATATAAAGTGACATTTCCATTATATCCTTTTATGTGTCACTAACTTTATTTTCATAGAAAATGTAACTGTCTCTGTCAAAAATAAATAAACATTAAAAAAATTTCAAAAAGATATCTGATTCATGAGTAGTAATAAGCCACTAATGTCTATTTTACCATTGTATCCCATTTATTTTCTATCCATCTATCTGTCTATATTTTGATGTATATATTCCATTATGTCTATTTCTATGTCTATATATGTCTTAATGTATATGTATATATATATAAAGTGACATTTCCATTATATCTTTTTATGTGTCACTAATTTTATTTTCATAGAAAATGTATTCTACTTATGTTGCAAATAAAGCCTTTCTTGCATTTTTTAAGTTGCCTTTATTTTAAATTTTGATTTCCCCAACCAAAAATAAAAAGAGCAGAAATTATACACTTATAAAGTCTTTAAATAAATAAAAATTTAGATTACAGTTAAAGTGTTGTTTTCTAATCTTATTTTTGGAATTGAGAATTTATCCAGCAAAAACACGAGTCTGTTGCTGAGCTTTCTGATGTTTATTAACATTGTTTTATGTGAATTGTTCCCAATTCAAGCTATAAAAACTCAGGAAAATGTCCAAATAGCCCTCAGTAGCTATAAGAAAATTCTGTAAAAGCTAATAAAAATGTCCATATCCCATAGTATATATATTTTGTATCAAAGATGTCACGGCTCTTTCTCAGTGTTACCATCTGCTATTTCAGGATCTCATGATTGCCTCAAACAAGGATAAAGATTTCTTTCTTTCTATGAATGTACATTTTTACATTTAATATTCTTATAAAATAATTCTTATAAAATAATTCTTATAAAATAATAGTTTATTGCTATACTCTGTTATTTTTTCCATTTTGAAAGGATGATTTGGCATTTTTTAAGCAAAATGTTTAAAAGATTTATACACAGGTACACACACACACACACACACACACACACAGAGTCTTGGGTATATGTGATTTAATTTCTTTCATGTTTGCTGTCAAAATTTTGTAAGAGATTAGGGTGTAATCTCAGTAAAAATACCAAATTTATTTTCTGTAAATTTTTCCTTACCCTGTTATGCGTTTTTACCACAGGATAGTTACTTATAGATGTGTATCAAGATATTGCAAATTGCTAGTTTTATCATTAATGCTTTGTCATAAAAACCTCTTGACAGCTACACTTTTTGCACAGTCTAATTTCTTGAATGATATTTACTCATGTTACATTCTTTATGTTGATGTTTGATGAAAATATTCAGTAATTCAAAAAATAGGTACTAAACATTTACTTTGTGCTGGGCACTTTTTAGGTGTTTAGGATACATTAGTAAGCATAATGAAGATCTCTGCTTCATCGAATTTATTTATTCATATGAACTTGAATAAGAGGAGTTAGAAATAAAAACTAAAATAATAATTTATTGTATAGACTGTTAGAAATTTAAATGAATGCTATAAAGAAAAAAAATTAAAAAATGTAAAGGATGTAGTTTTCTTGGTACAGTCTAGAAAAAATAACATATTTGGATCATTTGGGGCAGTACTACCCAAAGTAGAATCCACAAGACAGAGCTAGTCCCTGGATTATTTGTTTCTAATTTGTATCCGTTATTTGTCACACCAATTCTGGATAACAGGCTATTCCAGAAGCAAATGGTTTAGGACAATAACTTATCATGTCTATAGTTCTGACCATCAAAGCCAGGTTTCATTTATCTTCTCTGGGTTTGCTTATGCATCTGTGATAAACTAGAGAGTTGGCTAGCGTTTGACTGGCATAGAATGACCTCAACTGGGGAAGATTAGCTCTGCTAATGTTTCTCACATTTCCACAGTACTAAACGGGGAATGTTATTGTAGAAACGGCAGAAGATAAAGAAAGAGAAGTAACAAAAGTGTTAAAGTGTTTTCTTTTTCTTTTCTTTTTTTTCCCCAGACTTTGCTTGAATTAAATTTGTTCTTGTCCTGTTGGCCAAAATAAGTCATGTGACTGACACCAGAATCAAGGTATGATAATTTGGTTGGAACACCCACTTGCAAATTAAAATATATGACATAAAGAACTTGAACATAAGATCAAGACAGGATGTGATTACTCTGATGCAAGTTAATGAGAAGTAAATGATTTACTTGAGCCACATGATCAAAATAATTATAAAGTTAATGTTATTAGTGTTAACATATAATGAACTAATTTAATTCTATATCTGTAAATATTTGATAAATATTTGTTGGATGATAAACAACTAGATAGTAGATACTGTTTGAATTAAGACACATATTACAATAAGATGCCTCTCTTTTAAAGAGAACTAAAACATTTGTTCTAAAATGCAAAAACTGGGGCGCCTGGGTGGCGCAGTCGGTTAAGCGTCCGACTTCAGCCAGGTCACGATCTCGCGGTCCGTGAGTTCGAGCCCCGCGTCAGGCTCTGGGCTGATGGCTCGGAGCCTGGAGCCTGTTTCTGATTCTGTGTCTCCCTCTCTCTCTGCCCCTCCCCCGTTCATGCTCTGTCTCTCTCTGTCCCAAAAATAAATAAATGTTGAAAAAAAAAAATTTTTAAATGCAAAAACTTTTCTGCAAGAAAAAAAAATGGGGTTGTAATAGTGTCCTAGGAGTGAAAGAATCCCAATGAAGTGGTGTTGAGAAGGAAGGAGGAACTGAAGGTAACCTTGAGAGATGGTGTATCACATCTTGCAGGTCATCTATCTAGTACCTATTAATCTCACATTCTTTACTGTAAGAATCATGATGTGATTCAGAGTGAGCATGTTCCGGGGGGGAAAAACAACAACAATAACAAAACCATAGTTTTCTTATCTCTCCAGGTGACTATTCATGACATTGTCTTACCAATGAGGTAGAAGTGGTTGTCTACAGCTCTAGGCTTTCCAGTAGGTTATTGATTTTTGTTTTAAAAAGTACGAACAATTGCAATTAGAGAAGCACCAATAACACTTAGTATATTAAATTTAACAAAAAAAACATTCAAGAGCGCTTCATGGAAAACTAGAAAACCTTACTGAGAGAAAATAAAATAAGACCTAACTAAATGGAGTAGATAGGACAAGTAGTTGTTAAGATGCCCATACCACCAAAATGGATGTATTGACTCAGTGAAAAATCTAATAAATCTCAAGAAAAATATTGATAGATATTAATAAATTCATACCAATATCTACATGGTACAATAAATAACCTAGATAAGCCAAATAATCTTGAGAAAAAGAACTCCCTGTCTTTAAGTTTTAGAGAAAACTTCAATAATCAGAACAATATATTATTGGTGAAATAATAGAAAAATGTCAATGAGAGAGAACACATTGTTCAGAAAGAGGCCCACATATTTGTGGTCAAATCATTTTGACAAAAATGCAAAGACTATTCAATGGGGAAAGAAGTCTTTGAAACAAATGGAGCTGAAATAACCAGATAAGTTTATGAAAACGTGCACTGAAGTCTCTACCTTACACAATTCACAAAAAATAAGTTATACCTAAATATAAAGCTATAGTAGAATAATTCTAGGAGATAATATAGTATATTTTTGCAACTTTAATGTAGCAAAGATTTTATGAAGACATTTAAAGTATTAAACTTAAAAAAAACATATGATATATTGAAGTTCAATGGAATTCCCATATATCTGTGTGTATTAGATAGATACATTGACAGATAGATATAAATAGATAGATGTAGCTCAATATGGACATGACAGGTATGTATATACAATATATTATTAACTTTAATGAATCAATAAGGTAATAAGAAGAAGAAGAATGGCAAAAATTTTGGACAGATATGTCACAAAGAGTATATACAAATAGCCAATATGCACATGAAAACTTGCTCAGTCCCATTAGTCATCAGGGAAATATGAATGAAAACCATAATGGTATGCCATTACCCTCAGAAAAGAATTACTAAAATTGCAAATATTGACATGATCAATACAAGGATCAATCAATCCAGAGGATGTAAGATAACTCAAACTCTCATATAATTTCTAATAAGACATTAGTAAATAGACCAGGAATATAAAGTGCTTCATAGTGGTCATTACAGGAAAATTTTAGAGAACCAGAAATCTAGTTACCAATGCTGTGCACTTTCAAAACATAGGTCATAGGGGCACCTGGGTGGCTAAGTCAGTTAAGTGTCCAACTCTTGGTTTTGGCTCAGATCATGATCTCATGGTTTGTGAGAATCCCCATGTTGGGTTCTGTACTATAAGCACAGAGCCCACTTGGGATTCTTTTTCTCCCTCTCTCTTTATCCCTTTCCTGCTTGTGTGCACTCTTTCCCTCTCTCAAAATAAATACATAAACATTTTTTTTTAAATATTCAAAACCCAAGTCATAAAATCAATGACTTGCCCAATAGTGAAAATAAAGTCTAGTTCCTAACTATGGCCTACAGTGTCTCAGGCATATGAATCATTATTTGACTACACACTTTTTCTGTCTCTCTTTCTATTCACTGTATTCTAACCATACTGATCCCCATTTCCTTACACACATTTTCCCCTCAGACTCAGGGCCTTCAGATATCTTATATTTTCTATCTAATATTCTTTTTCCAGATCTCCATATGGCTCTCTGATTTCATTCATCTCTCTCCTTAAATTTAATCTTTATAGAAATAACTTTCCTGGCATCTGTTCTTTATAATTTGAAAGACTAATTATTCTACATATACATTATCACTACTCTTATCTGTTCTATAATTTGTTTTGTATTGTCTGTCTTATCTCACTAAAATATGAGCTCTGTGAGATTTTAACTCTTTCATTTACTGTTGTATTTCTAATGACTAGAGTAGTGCTTGGCACATAGTTGTCACTCATTAAGTGGTACTGAACAAAGGGATGGGTGGTAATTTAGAGTTTGGCATCTGGGAAAATTTCTCGTCTACAACATATGGTTAAAACTTTATAACGATTTTTTTTATTTTTTTTTATTATTTTTTCACATTTAATTTAAACACAAGATTTGTCTTTCTACATAATCTAATCCACAATATGGTCAAAATAAATTATTATGAGGTAGCATCTGGACCAGTTGTATTGATATTTTTTTTTAAAAAAATCATGAATATTCACATATTTTACCAAGGTTCTTAATTATCCTTAGCAGGTGTTTTCAATACACAAACCCTTCTCCATCACATATTTGGAATTTTATGGCTACCTCCACAATAATGAACATTTGGGAAAAACTGAATACTACAAAGCATGCATGCATGGTTGTAACTCTTAGAACTTTGAGTTAAATTTGAGATCTAATTTTATTTAGAACTGCCAAAAAATAAATTGCTGCTGATTAAATTTAGACCAATAATTCAGAGACATATTACCTCCTAATTAGAAAAAGAGAAGTAAGAAAAGATGCCCATAAGAAATGATGTTTTCTTTATTCAGCGGAATTTGTAACATTGCTACCTATAGAATACTTTAGACTATTATGAACTTGGCAGTTGATACAAATATACATGATATAGATATCTTGGTTGTAAGGAATAGAAGGTAACTTATGCTAATGAACATAAAAATTGACTAAAGGGATATCAAGTAGCTGCAGACATTTGGGAGGAAATGAAAAGAAAGCCCAAGAATGGGATCCTGTATTTTGAAATAGCAATGTGTGAGAAGATCATAGTGAAACTGAAGCATTGAGCCTCTAAATTTTGTCGAGTCTTCTTTATCAGTGGAAGGGTTCTCCCAACCCCTTGCCTCCCTATCTCAAGAAGCAGCCTCCCCACCCCTGATGGTATTGGCCTCTCCACCCACCATGGTACCTTCTTTTCCAATGCTGTCTGAGGGGATTAATATTGTTTTGCCTAAAAAAAAAACTGCAATGATTTTTCCTGAGACAGCTGCTATGCAAAACAATGCTGATTCTCCTTAGAACCCAGCCTTACCATTGCCCTTTGCTAGAACTAGAACCAAGCCCCTGCAGGCCCCTAAAGTTGAGGTGATTCCAACATGTGACCCATGAGTGGCTGTGTTACATTTCAAAAGAACTACCTGAGGGGGCGCCTGGATGGTTCAGTTGGTTAGGCATCTGATTCTGGATTTCAGCTCAGGTCATGATCTTCCAGTTCATGAGTTGGAGCCCCACATAGGGCGCTGTGCTGACAGTATGAAGCCGACTTGGAATTCTCTTTCTCTCACTCTCTCTCTGCCCCTCCCCTGCTCGTTCTCTCTCTCTCTCTCTCTCTCTCTCTCTCTGAAAATAAATAAACATTAAAAGCAAAGATGTACCTGAGGTTTTCTTTTTAATAAATCAAGGAAACATATGTGGGGATGGATAATAATGATATGGGATAGTGGTGTAAGGAATATAAAGTTGGACAGGCCAGATTTAATAATAGAGGTTCACTGAACAGAGATTCAGCATTTGATTTTTTGGTTGGCTGAAACCTGGATTAAAAGGTGGTCCACAGTGAATGAGTTAGAAATATCACAGCTGTCTTGGATTAATGTAGAAGAAGAGATCCAAAGGCTTAGAGAGTTTGAAATATCAGAGCATATTTGTCATTTCACATACTCACACATACTATGAGGGTCCAGAATGCATGCCTTTCACCGGTACTATCAGGAATACACTTATGAGAGGAGTCCTGGTATCCTTGAATAGCGCTGTGATTATTCTTCTGTTTAGGCCCGACCACAGAGTGGGAACTGCAGTCCCTGAATTAGGAAACCAGGATGCAGTGGCAGTAATTAGATGCTTGGGTGGTAGGGCAAAGTGATGGCACTCAGCTACCAGAGCTAAAGTGAATATAGTTTCGGTGACAGACAGCATGCTGAGTCAAACAGCAACAGAATAGTCTGACTCACGCAGATCTCGGCATTGGCTGCTCGGTTCTGGTGCGCCTAGGATTTGTTCCATCTGACTCATCCTACAACCAGAGATGACGCACAATGCGTAGCGGGCGTCTTTGGTCTTTGGAGGCACCTATTTCTCTTTTGGGTGTTACTCCAACCCATTTATCAAGAGACCAGAAAAGCTGCTGGTTTTGAGCAGGGTGCAGAACAAGACAAGGCTGTGCAGTAGGTTCCAGAATGCTGTGTAGGGTGCCTGCCACTTGGACCAGGTGATCCAGCAAACTCAGTGGTGACTGAAGTATAAAAATGACAATAGGGATGCTCTTTCGAGCCTTTGGTAAGGTCCTAACGGTGAATAAACAGTGCAGACCCTTAGGATTTGAGAGCAAAGATCTGCTGTCCTCCACAGATAGCTACCATCTTTCTGAGAAGCAGTTCCTTGCCTGCTACTAGGCCTCTCTAGAGACCAAACACTTAGCCACGGGCCACCAGGGGATCTGAGCTGCCCATCATGAACTGGGTGTTATATGAGCCACCAAACCGTAAAGGTGGCTGTGCATAGCATCATTCCGCCAACCAATGTAAATGGTATATATGTGGCAGAGCCTAGGCAGGCCCTAATGGCACAAGTGCGACACATAAAGAAGTAGCCCAAATGTCCATGGTCCCCACTCCTGCTATGCTGTTTTCTCTCTTCCAGCCTGCACCTGTGGTCTCCTGGAGAATTCCTTAAGATCAGTTGGCAGGGGAAGGGAAGACTCAGACTTGGTTTAGAGATGGTTCCATATGATAGGCAGTACCTGAAAGCGGCCAGCTGTAGTACTACAGCTCTTTTCTGGGATAGCCTTGAAGGACAATGGTGAAGGGATGTTCTCCCAATAGCTGGAACTTCTAGTAGTGCACTTGTGTTTTCACTTTATAATATGCACTTATACACTGATGAATACTGAGCTCCCGTAGGTCTTCTCCAGTACCTCCCTGGTGCATATTGAGTAAGTCTTCCAGACGGATGTGGTATTAGGTGTCTGAGTGCTGAAGCATTTCATTAGCCTATCTCACGTCAGCACAGCACTCAACATGATCTCCATTAGGGTGGCATTCAGGGCTTCCAGCCTGACCTTGTGGCTGTTCTGCAAGGAATTCAGGATAAGGTTGGTAGGTGCACTTAACATAACAATAAAGCTTTGTGCTTTCTAACTTTCCCTGGTATAACCTCACAATATGCTTTCATTTTAAATTATAAAATGCCATGCTGTGCATTTTAACTTTACTTTTAAAAGCGAAAAATGAATGAAATTACTTATATAAAGATATGTTGGATTTAATGAGAGCTGTGCCAAGCAAATAAACTACAGGAACCAGAGGATATTTCTCCTCAAAAACAGTAGTCGTTTCATACCACACATAGAGACAAGTTCATTAAAAGCCACTTAGTGATGAATTAGAAACTCACCAATATTTTTAGTCAGTTTTATTATCATTAAATGTAGGTCTTATTATTTTTTACTTTGGAATATTTGCCTAATGTACCACAATTGATATCTGTGAAATAATAAACAAGTATTTACAGAGAGATTTCCTGGGAGAAAGAAGGCTGGGGATTATCAAGATGTGAAAAAAATGCAGCTGAAGGGTTTTAGCCCCACAGCACAACTCACAAGACAACTCTCTGAATCACACCGGGAGTGATTACCTAAGGGAAACAATTCAGGAACCCATTCACTGCATCTAATTTCATCAATGCCCACATTCTTACTGGGAAAAGTGTACTTGACGCTAGTATTTATCTGAGTAAAAAGTAGCTTTATTTCTTGCTGTTCAGATAACTTTCTTAATACTCTTAGAGATAAGGATTTAGAAGACAAGATCTACAACCAGAAGAGACTTCAGATAAAGCATATGCTTCTGAAAGCTGAAAGCATCAAGCAAAATATTTCTATAAAGAGAATAATATTGAATGCTTTGTAAATACAAATGAATCACTTTAGTATGTACACTTTTTCCTTTTATTTAAAGTCATAAGAGTGATGTTGTCGTGTTAAGATTTTTTTTAAATTAATGTGAGTCACGTACATGTTAAAAACACATGTGGCAAGGTATAATCCAGTAGCAAAATGCAGACATTATTCTCAATGACATTGATTACATTTAACGCTATTGTTCAGAAAATTTTGTTTTTTTTTTAATAAAATGATCATTTTAAATCATTTAACTTTTTATTGAGACAGAGTGAGAGACAGAGAAAGAGAGAGAGAATGAGCAGGGAAGGGGCAGTGAGAAGCGGGGACTGAGGATCCGAAGCAGGGTCTGTGCTTACAGCAGAGAGCCTGATGTGGGCCTCAAACTCACAAACTGAGATCATGACCTGAGCTGGAGTTGGGATACTTAACCAACTGAGCCACCCAGGTGCCTATTAAATCATTTAACTTTTTAAAAAATAATTTGCTGTGATCCATCTAAATCTGTGTTTGCTTGCTCTAAACATGATGCAACGAAAATAAAACTACTAATCAAAGGAAAGAAATTTCAGCCATGACATAATGTCTATTTCTTCTTTTTTAATTTTTTTTAAATTTAAATTTAATTTTTTTATTTACATCTAAATTAGTTAGCATATAGTGCAACAATGATTTCAGGAGTAGATTCCTTAATACCCCTTACCTATTTAGCCCATCCCCCCCCCCACAACTCCTCCAGTAACCCTTTGTTTGTTCTCCATATTTAGGAGTCTCTTATGTTGTGTCCCCCTCTCTGTTTTTATATTATTTTTCGCTTCCCTTCCCTTATGTTCATCTGTTCTGTGTCTTAAAGTCCTCATATGAGTAAAGTCATATGATGTTTGTCTTTCTCTGACTAATTTCACTTTGCATAATACCCTCTAGTTCCATCCACATATTTGCAAAAGGCAAGATTTAAGGCTTTTTGATTGCCGAGTAATACTTCATTGTATATATATACCATATCTTCTTTATCCATTCATCTATCAATGGATATTTGGGCTTTTTCCATACTTTGGCTATTGTTGATAGTGCTGCTATAAACATTGGGGTGCACGTGCCCCTTCGAAACAGCATATCTGTATCCCTTGGATAAATACCTAGTAGTGCAATTGCTGGGTCATAGGGTAGTTCTATTTTTAATTTTTAGAGGAACCTCCATACTGTTTTCCAGAGTGGTTGCCCCTGCTTGCATTCCCACCAGCAATGCAAAAGAGATCCTCTTTCTCCACATCCTCGCCAACATCTGTTGTTGCCTGAGTTGTTAAAGTTAGCCATTCTGACAGGTGTGAGGTGGTATCTCATTGTGGTTTTGATTTGTGTTTGCCTGATGATGAGTGATGTTGAGCATTTTTTCATGTGTCGGTTGGCCATCTGGATGTCTTCTTTGGAGAAGTGTCTATTTACGTCTTTTGCCCATTTCTTCACTGGATTATTTGGTTTTTGGGTGTTGAGTTTGATAAGTTCTTTATAGATTTTGGATAATAACTCTTTATATGATAGGTCATTTGCAAATATCTTCTCCCATTCCGTTGGCTGCCTTTTAGTTTTGCTGATTGTTTCCTTCACTGTGCAGAAGCTTTTTTATTTTCTGAGGTCCCAATAGTTCATTTTTGCTTTTGTTTCCCTTGCCTCTGGAGACGTGTTGAGTAAGAAGTTGCTGCCACCAAGGTCAAAGAAGTTTTTCCCTGCTTTCTCCCTGAGGATTTTGATGGTGTCCTGTCTTACATTTAGGTCTTTCATCCATTTTGACTTTATTTTTGTGTACGGTGTGAGAATGTGGTGTAAGAAAGTGGTCTTCTGCATGTCGTTGTCTAGTTTTCCCAGCACCACTTGCTGAAGAGACTGTCTTTATTCCATTGAATATTCTTTCCTGCTTTGTCAAAGATTAGTTGGCCATACATTTGTGGGTCCATTTTTGGGTTCTCTATTCTGTCCCATTGATGTGAGTGTCTGTTTTTGTGCCAGTACCATATTGTCTTGATCATTACAGCTTTGTAGTATAGCTTGAAGTCTGTGATAGTGAGGCCTCCAGCTTTGGTTTTCTTTTTCAAGATTGCTTTGGCTATCCAGGGGCTTTTCTGGTTCCATACAATTTTTAGGATTATTTGTTCTAGCTCTGTGAAGAATGCTGGTGTTATTTTGATAAGGATCGCATTGAATATGTAGATTGTTTTGGATAGTATCAACATTTTAACAATATTTGCTCTTTCTATCCAGGAGCATGGAATATTTCTCCATTTTTTTGTGTGTCTTCTTCAATTTCTTTGATAAGCTTTCTATAGTTTTCAGTGTATAGATTTTTCACCTCTTTGGTTAGATTTATTCCTAGGCATTTTATGGTTTTTTGTGCAATTGTAAATGGGATCGTTTCCTTGATTTCTCTTTCTGTTGCTTCATTATTGGTGTATAGGAATGCAACCGATTCCTGTGCATTGATTTTCTATCCTGCAACTTCGCTGAATTCATGAATCAGTTCTAGCAGTTTTTTTGTGGAATCTTTTGGTTTTCCATACAGAGTATCATGTCATCTGCAAAGAGTGAAAGTTGGACCTCCTTCTGGCTGATTTGGGTGACAGTTATTTCTTTGTGTTGTCTGATTGCAGAGGCTAAGACTTCCAATATTATGTTGAATAACAGTGCGAGAGTGGACATCCCTGTCTTGTTCCTGACCTTAGGGGGAAAGCTCTCAGTTTTTCCCCATTGAGGATGATATTAGCGTTGGGTCTTTTGTATATGGCTTTTATGATCTTGATGTATGATCCTTCTATCCCTACTTTCTTGAGAGTTTTTATCAAGGAAGGATGCTGTATTTTGTCAAATGATTTCTCTGCTTCTATTGAGAGGATCATATGCTTCTTGTCCTTTATTTTATTGATGTGATGAATCACACTGATTGTTTTGTGGATATTGAACCAGCCCTGAATCCCAGCTATAAACCCCATTTGTCGTGGTGAAAACAAAAATTTATTGTATTGTTGGAGACATTTGGCTAATATCTTGAGGATTTTTGCATCCATGTTCATCAGGGAAATTGGTCTATATTTCTCCTTTTTAGTGGGGTCTCTGTCTGCTTTTGGAATCAAAGTAATGCTGGCTTCATAGAAAGAGTTTGGAAGTTTTCCTTCCATTTCTATTTTTTGGAACAGCTTCAGGAGAATAGGTGTTAACTCTTCCTTAAATGTTTGGTAGAATTCCCCTGGAAAGCCATCTGGCCCTGGACTCTTGGTTTTGGCAGATTTTTGATTACAGACTTGATTTCTTTACTGGTTATGGTTCTGTTCACATTTTATATTTCTTCCTGTTTCAGTTTTGGTAGCATATATGTTTCTAGTAATTTGTCCATTTCTTCCAGATTGCCTTTTTTATTGGCATATAATTGCTCATAATATTCTCTTATCATTGGTTTTATTTCTGCTGGGTTGTTTGTGATCTCTCCTCTTTCTTTCTTATTTTATTTATTTGGGTCCTTTCCTTTTTCTTTTTGATCAAATGGGCTAGGGGTTTATCATTTCGGTAATTCTTTCAAAGAACTAGCTTCTGGTTTCACTGATCTGTTCTACTGTTTTTTTGGCTTCAATAGCGTTAATTTCTGCTCTAATCTTTATTATTTCCTGTCTTCTGCTGTTTTGGGGTTTTATTTGCTGTCCTTTTTCCAGCTCTTTAAGGTGTAAGGTTAGGTTGTGTATCTGGGACCTTTCTTCCTTCTTTAGGAAGGCCTGGATTGCTATATACTTTCCTCTTATGACTGCCTTTGATGCATCCCAGAGGTTTTGGGTTGTGGTGTTGTCATTTTCATTGGCTTCCATATACTTTTTAATTTCCTCTTTAACTTCTTGGTTAGCCCATTAATTCTTTAGTAGGATGTTCTTCAGTCTCCAAGTATTTGTAACCTTTCCAAATGTTTTCTTGTGGTTGATTTCGAGTTTCATAGCATTGTGGTCTGGAAATATGCACGGTATGATGTCAATCTTTTTGTACTTGTTCATGGCTGATTTGTGTCCTAGTATGTGGTCTATTCTGGAGAACTTTCCATGTGCACTGGAGAAGAATGTATATTCTGCTGCTTTAGGATGAAATGTTCTGAATTTATCTGTTAAGTCCATCTGGTCCAGTGTATCATTCAAAGCCATTGTTTCCTTGTTGACTTTTTGATTAGATGATCTGTCTATTGCTGTGAGTGGGGTGTTGAAGTCCCCTACTATTATGGTATTACTATCAATGAGTCTCTTTATGTTTGTGATTAATTGATTTATATATTTGGATGCTCTCACATTTGGTGCATAAATATTTACAATTGTTAGGTCTTGTTGGTGGATAGACCCCTTGATTATGATATAATGTCCTTCTGCATCTCTTGATACAGACTTTATTTTAAAGTGTAAATTGTCTGATATAAGTATGGCTACTCCGGCTTCCTTTTGTTGGCCATTAGCATGATAGATGGTTCTCCATCCCCTTATTTTCAATCTGAAGGTGTCTTTAGGTCTAAAGTGGGTCTCTTGTAAACAGAATATAGATGGATCTTGTTTTCTTATCCATTCTGTTACCCTATGTCTTTTGACTGGAGCATTGAGTCCATTGACGTTAAGAGTGAGTACTGAGAGATCAAATTTATTGCCATCATATTGCTTGTAGACTTGGAGTTTCTGGTGGTGTTCTCTGGTCATTTCTAGTCTTTTTTGCTTTTGGTCTTTATTTATTCATTACTTTTTTTCATCTTTTCTCCCCTCAGAGTGTCCCCCTCAAAATTTTTTGCAGGGCTGGTTTAGTGGTCACAGACTCCTTTAATTTTTGTTTGGGAAACTTTTTATCTCTCCTTCTATTTGGAATGACAACCTTGATGGATAAAGAATTCTTGGCTGTATATTTTTCTGAATCAGCACACTGAATATATCCCGCTACTCCTTTCTGGCCTGCCAAATTTCTGTGGATAGGTCTGCTGGAAACCTGATCTGTCTTCCCTTGTAGGTTAGGGACTTTTTTTCCCTTGCTGCTTTCATGATTCTCTCCTTGCCTGAGTATTTTGTGAATTTGACTATGATATGCCTTGTTGATGGCCAGTTTTTGTTGAATCTAATGGGGGTCCTCTGTACTTCCTGGATTTTGATGTCTGTGTCTTTCCCCAGGTTAGGAAAGTTTGCCACTATGATTTGCTCACATAACCCTTCTACCCCAATTTCTCTCTCTTCCTCTTCTGGGACCCCTATAATTCTGATGTTTTTTCTTTTTCATGAGTCACTGATTTCTCTAATTCTTGAATCAGGCTCTTTTGCCTTAATCTCTCTCATTTTTTCTGCTTCATAATTATCCATAAGTTTGTCCTCTATATCACTGATTCTCTTCTGCCTCATCCATCCTTGCCGCTGTGGCATCCATTCGAGATTGCAGCTCAGTTATAGCAATTTTTTAAAATTTCATCCTGACTAGTTTTTACTTCTTTTATCTCTGCAGAAAGGGATTCTAATCTCTTTTCAGCTCCGGCTAGTATTCTTATTATCGTGATTCTAAATTCTGGTTCAGACATCTTGCTTGTATCTGTATTGGTTAACTCCCTCACTGTCATTTCTTCCTGCTCTTTCTTTTGGGTGAATTCCTTCATTTTGTCATTTTGAAGGGAGAAAAGGAATTAATGGGGTAAAAAAAATAAAAGTAAAAAACATATTAAAGTTAAAAAAATAAAAACAAACACACAAAATCGAATAAATGATCCTGGATCCTAGGTGTGTTTTGGTCTGGGTGTTGAAGGGGCCTTGATGGATTAGAGAAAAAAGGGGAAAGAAAAAAGAAAACAAAAAGGAAATCGTTTGAAAATTTGAAAAAATGAGTACAGTGAATAGACTAAATTGAAATGATGGAAGTAAAATAGAATTTGAAAAAAAATTACACCAAAGTAAAAAAAAACATATAGTAGAAAAAAACAAATATATTTTTAATAAAAATTGAAAATAAAAATGAATTTTTTCTGTCTCTGTATTCAAGAAAAATAAAAGAAATGAAAAAAAGAAAAAAGGAAAAAAAAGGAAAGAAAATTGAATAGATGGACCATTGAACAGGCTGAAACACGACTGAAATTACATTGTTTTCCCCTAGAAGTCTAACTATGAAGTGCTTTATAGTCCTAAACTAAGCAGGTGGAGAGACTTGTGTTCCTGAAGACGGAGGTTGGCCCAGTTGGGCGGGGCTCAGTGTAATGGCTCCGTTCCCCAGTAGATGGCGCTGCTAGCCTACTGGGGTGGATTACTGCGGCACTCGTAGGTGCGTATGCGCATGCGCAGAAGCGGTCAAAATGTCGTCACCCACATACCCAGTCTCTAGTATCGAACCTCTGTTCTTCCAGATCAGCAGTTGTGCACCTGTCCTTTGTCTTTGGCTTCCGTCCATTCCCCGTTTTTACACAGTCCATGACCAGGCCCCAGGCAGCACCTCCCTCCTGAGTTTTGTCTCAGATGTGGCTGTTTTTCCCAACCCCTTACTTCTGAGGGACTGCGGCTTTGACCCCTTCTGCCCCTTCTGCAGGAGGTTCTCACCGAGCAATGGCCTGGTGCTGGCCACACCCAGGAACGTTAGCGGGACCGTGATGCTGCCACCTGTGCCCAGAGACCGTGCCAGCCCGCCCCAGGAAAAGGTCACACGATCGTGTAGCAGCAGCGTTTCAGGGATTATGGAAAATCACAACACACATCTGGCACCAGGATTCACCCTTAATGACCTTGTTCTAGCACCAGTGAATGTGGTTGTTCCCCCCAGGTCCACGGGGCCTTGCCTTTGGGGGACCCACACAGCCTCTACCAGGTGTCCTCCCAGCAGGGGAACCGCCTCTCCCATGTGGCCTGAAAAACCCGGGACTCCACTCTGCTCCTGGGAATTCGCCCTTCTCACCAGAGCACCACCAGGTATCGAGCTGCGGCATTTCAGACTCTGCACTCCCCCTGTTTATAGAGTCATAATGGAATATAAACCCTCTCCTTTCTCCCTTTTTAGTTCAGTCCCTGCGGCTGTTTACACTTTTCCACTTTCTCTCCAGCTGCTTTTGGGGGGGGGGTGCTTTTCCCATATTTCCTCCCCGCCCCGTCTCTGTCCTCTCTCCACTTGCAAAAGCGGCTCTCTGCCCTCCGCAGCTTCTCTCTCCCCCCGTTCACCTCTCCGCGCTGCATACCTGCTGAGTTCTGTGGTTCAGGTTGTGCACATTGTTGTGTTAATCCTCAGATCAGTTTTCTAGGTGTGCAGGATGGTTTAGTGTTGGTCTGGCTGTGTTTCATGGACGCGAGACACACAAAAGACTTCCATGCTGTTCTGCCATCTTTCGACCTAATGTTTCAAATCAGCTATATTTACAATAACACAAAAATTATTCCATCAACTAAAGTGTTTCGATTTACCTGTGAACACAACATTTTTGTCTAAGAACTTATGTTTAAATTTTATACATAAAAACACTTGCTGTTCTTGTTGACATAAGCTGCAATATGAGATAATTTTACATTTTCAAATAACTAACATTTACGAATTTGTAAAAATTGAATTGATGGATTATTTTATTCATCCTTTGTTAATCATTTTTTCCTCAAATTTTATTTTTAGTCTGCTGTTTTATAAGGATAAACACTCTTATGTCCAAAATACAATAAATACTTGCTTCCTTGTATAAGTAGATGTTAAGTATGTGTATATACATACATTTGTGCGTATGGATGTCACATAATACATCAAAGTGCTGTCTGGTTTGCTGAGAATTTGTGCCTCATATTTTGTGTGCTTTTACGACACCCTCTCATATTTGGAGAAGCACACATGCAAATGTTGGTGATGCAGTGATGTTTGCAATAATAGATCATCTTGAATGTGTTAAAATCTATACATAATCCAAAGATCTAATTGGTTATTCTTTATAATATTCTCCATAATCTTCTTCTAAATAAAATTTCAATTTATTGGCATATTTAGAGTTTTCCTTGGCGATTTTATTGTAGATTCTAAGAAATATAAAATTGCATTTTAAAGTATAGCTATTCGCATAATATATCCTTTCTAATCACGAATGTGCTACATCTAAAGATTCGGATAGTCACATGTATCTATTCAGATATTATATGTTGAATTAACTCTAATTTTCTAATTAGGTCTTTTGGCTTTTCTAGCTCCTGTATTGATTATCATATTGTGCTTTATTTTAATGAGCATTCCTCCTTTTTTCTGCTAGACATGCTTTAGCACGGGAAAGCATAAACGTTTGGTTTATTAACACCTTTTATTACGATGTATTAGTGGACTGTACTTCTGTGACATAAAACCTGCTTATATAAAATGGTTAAACTATATTTAAGGTGGTCCAGGTGGTCAATAGTACCAGGGGGTCAGATATAGCCTTTGAGAAATATTTTTAGGAAAATTCAGAAGGCATTATTTAAAATATACTACTAATCTAGTACAAGTATTTGTATATTCAGAAATACTTGATGTAGTGAGTGCCTAGGTTCTTTATTCTTAACATCCAGTTAGAAATAGCCTCTTGAATATGAGTGGCACATTACAATGCAGGCAACTTCTGTATAGTTTTACAACAATAATTCGCCCAAAGCATTATTTTGTTGAGGTTTTAAAAGCACCAGGAAAATAACCCCAACCTTGAGTGACCAGGTCTGCTTCCTCCCTTAAATTAATTGTGTTGTTTTCCTGAATTCAGCAAGGCAGTATCATCTACTCAGTAAAGTCAAAAGGGACCTATTTATTTATTTATTTATTTCTATTTCCTCAGCATCAAATCTGGCTGAATCCATCTTGTATATATTCCTTCAACCCCTCATTTTTTTTTTCTTTGCCCATTGTCACTCTGTCATAGCTTATATCCTTGGGGTATATTACATTTTGGGTTATATCAATTTTGTACAAATTTAAAAAAATTGATTATTATGATCAACACATATGGGACCCCTGATATTTACTTTTGCTTACCTCCTATGTGACCTCCACACTGAGACCCAAGTGACAGGCACAAAATCAATCTGCATTTGTCATCCTTCTTCTTAAAATCCTCTTAGGACATGGCACAAGGCCTCTCCTATTTTTCTACCATTCTCTCTCATCTCTCTGTCACATTTTTACTTCACTGTTACCAAACTACAGAAGTTTCAACACATACATCCTTTTTCCTTGCCTCAATTTTTTTCTGTTCCCTGTGTCTGAAGACCTTTTAACCTCTTTCCTGGCTCCCTCATCCTTTTTTTTTTTTTAATAAAGTTTATTTATTTATTGTTTTGGAGGGAGGGGCACAGAGAGAGGGAGAGAGAGAGAATCGCAAGCAGGCTGTGCTTTGTCAGAGTCTGACATAGGGCTTGAACTCAGGAACCTTGAGATCATGACCAGAGTCAAGGTCAAGCGTCCAATGCTTAACCTACTGAGCCAGCCAGGTGGCCTGAGGGCTTTCTCAGCCTTATTCCTCAATGCTCAATCGAGTGCTAAGAGCCTTCTTTGGCAACCCTGACCTATCTTTGACTTCCCAGCCTACAATAAGTGTCTCTTCTCCATTATCACAGTGCACTGGCTTGTCTCCTTTATTCTACATAGCATGCACATGTCTGTGTTCTCATACTTTGCCTGTTTCATGTTGTCCTATAAGCTGACTTTGGAATGCCAATGCTCTCTATACCCCAAAGTGCCTGAAGCAGAGTCAGATGTCGCAGTTTCACAATTAGGTTGAAAAGAGCTTTCCCCTCATCCCTGTTTTCTCCCCTCATGCTATTCTTTCCCTTCATTTTTACCACATGTTAATACCATTCGGAGATCTTTTTCAATCCATAATATCTGACCTGAAATATGTTTATTTATTTTCAAAGATGTATCAATATGTGCAATGAAATTGTGTGCAGAAAAACAGAGACCGTATATATAATATTTTTGCTCCTTCAGAAGAAAGTGCTAAAAATTAAAGTTGCAATTATGTACCACATATAAATTTTTGTCTAGGATTAAAGTAGATCATAAAAATATTAAAATTGTGTCTAAATGACAGTTAACTGATGGTCCTTAAATGGAGTTAAGATCTATCAATTGTTGGGTATATTGGAAGATGATGTGGCACTGAACCAAGTTTCTGGTGTTGAGTACAATATTATCAAATGAAGAAAATTATCTCATTTAAATTCAGGTGTGATAGTAAATTCAGGTATGCTAGTAAATTATATTCTCTTTTTTAGCACAATCAAACATGTTTATTCTGTTAAATCATGAGTGACAAATCATCGAAATAAATTAAATCTAGGTAAAAGGGTGGATAATACCAGTGACAACAAATTTGGCTTTCTTTTTCTCAGGGAACAATAATGTAAAAGTCTCCCTAGTAGCATTGTATGTATTTTTTTTCTCCTCAAAGATTGCAGTTACGTTTGTCCCAGAGAAATAAAGAATATGTTCACACATAAACCTGTACGCAGATGTTTAAAGCAGTTTTGTTTATAATAGCCAAAAACAAGAAACACTGAGATGTCCTTCAATGGGTAAATGACTTTGCAGACTGTGGTGGCCCATTCCTGCCATGGAATACTACCCAATAATAAAAAGCAACAGGCTGTTGACACATGCAACAACCTAAAGGTTGCTCAGTGAAAAAGTCAATTCTGTGCAGTGAACGTCAGTCCTCAAAGGTTATATATTGGATAATTCCACCTATATAACCTTTTTGAAATGACAAAATTGCAGAAATGGAGAATAGATTAGTGGTTGTCAGAGGAAGTGGAATAATGGGAAAATGGGTGTGGTTATAAAAGGACAACATGAAGGATCCTTTGATGATGGGAAAGCTCTGTATCTCCAAGTCAATATCTTTATTATGGCATTCACATTGCACTATGCCTAGTCCTGCAAGATATTAAAGGATACATGGAATCTCTCTGTGTTCTTGCAATTACATGAGAACCTATAACTATATCGAGATAAATTTTAATTTAAGAAAGGTAATTTTGTTGATGATTAAAGAATAATAAGGAGGGCACCTGGGTGGCTCACTCGGTTAAGTGTCTGACTTTGGCTCAGGTCATGATCTCACAGTTCATGATTTCAAGTCCAGTGTTGGGCTTCCTGCCGACAGGTCAGAGGCTGGAGCCTGCTTTGGATTCTGTGTCTCTCTCTCTTTCTCCTCCTTACCCACTCATAGTCTGTCTCTTTCTCTCTCTCCAAAATAAATAAACATAAGAAACAACAACAACAAAAATGATAAGGAGAACTTTACAACCTTTCTAATTCTATGTTCCTTAAGATGGGTAGTAAAACTTTGATTATAATATGTGCTTTGAATCCCAAAGCACAGACAGATGTGCTTAGGAAGACTAGTTTAAATCTTATGTTAATATTTGTAGATATTACTTTGTAGATATTTTTGTAGTTTGTAGATAACAAAATATTCTAGGCAGTTACTTAATTTTTAATTTTTTTAAAACGTTTATTTATTTTTGACACAGAGAGAGAGAGACAGAGAGACAGAGAGACAGAACATGAGTGGGGGAGGGGCACAAAGATAGGGAGACACAGAACCTGAAGCAGGCTCCAGGCTCTGAGCTGTCAGCACAGAGCCTGTCGAGGGCCTCCAACTCCTGAACCGCGATATCACGACCTGAGCCAAAGTTGGACGCTTAAGTGACTAAGCCACCCAGGCACTCCATTTTTAAAATGATATAATAAAAATTAGCCACATATTAAGCAAGTTATTCCATTAAGTATTGTAATAATTGAACATTTATATGATTTCAAAGTGTTTAAACTTTTTCTCTTTTTCATTTTTTCCCAAAACAATGCAAGTATTTGTTACTTTACACTACCTTGGAAACAAAAGGCACAGAAGGACATGAAACCAAATAAGTTAGTGTTATTAATATAAAATTCTAACTAGGGGCGCCTGGGGGGCTCCGTCGGTTAAGTGTCTGACTTGGGCTCAGGTCATGACCTCACGGTTCATGGGTTTGAGCCCCCTATCGGGCTCTGTGCTGACAGCTCAGAGCCTGGAGCTGCTTCGGATTCTGTGTCTCCCTCTCTCTCTGCCCCTCCCCCCCCCCCGTCTCTTTCTCTGTCTCAAAAAAAAATAAACATTAAAAAAAATGAAATAAAATAAAATTCTCACTGGACAAGGTATTAACTCTTTACCAATGTTTATAAAAGGCAAAAAAAAAAGACTCATTAAAAATTTATGGTTTGTTAGACACTTTGCTTGTTGGCAACAACATAATATCTGAAAAATAAGTTGCTAATCAACAAAGACAATAGAGTAAGTGTAAAGTGACCTGATATGAACTATATGCTATGGAAAATGGGGGAGAGGGGAGAAAGGAGGGGGTGTGCACAACTAATTATTGTTAACTCCAAACCAAATACCTAAGACAAGATTGTTTCTTTTAAATCTCTGATGTAGTCTAACAGTTAAATGAGTGAGATATAGCTCCAATTCAGTCATATTAGTTAACTTACCATGTTGATTGTTCATATTTGAAATCAGATTTAAAAATTACGTGTTTTGGGGCGCCTGGGTGGCTCAGTCGGTTAAGCGTCCGACTTCGGCTCAGGTCATGATCTCATGGTCCGTGAGTTTGAGCCCCACGTCGGGCTCTGTGCTGACAGTGCAGAGCCTAGAGCCTGTTTCAGATTCTGTGTCTCTCTCTCTCTCTGACCCTCCCCCACTCATGCTCTGTCTCTCTCTGTCTCAAAAATAAATAAACGTTAAAAAAAATTAAAATTAGGTGTTTTGATGACTTTTCAATCTGTTAAGTGAAATGTTATATTAAAATATTTGAGAAGAAATTTTTCATGTTAAAACAGTGTAATTGCATCAGAAACTCCAAATTCCCTGATCTAGTTTGTTATTTTTATTTGAAATAAGTATTACTTGAGTTATTCATACGTTTATTTATTCTTTTTCATATATTTCCATCTAATAATACCACATATACAACAATAATCACTAATATAATCCACTTACCAGAAGTTTACTAGATGTTAAACACTAATGTAGACAGCAAAATTATATAAATTATGTCTATTTTTCAACTTAGTAAAGCGTATTTTTCTTTTCCAAATGAGAAACTAGTGATTTTCGTGTCAGAGTTGTGCCTCTAGTGAGAAACAAACTAGACTAATAGAACTCTAAATTATTTTCCCTTTCCACTCTACTGTGGAAATATTCTAATGTATTGTGTACAGTTGAGAATATGAACTGTGTGATTTATATATATTAAACAAACATTCTTGGGGATATTTCTTAGTAAGAATATGTAATTTTTAATGAGGAAGTAAACAAAATCAGAAGGCAATAAGAAAATACATTATCAACAGAATTAATGTTATGTTTTCTAAAGTCTTTCATTTAATGATTTCATCAATAGTGGTAATGTTAATAAGAGCAAACGACTCTTACTCGCTCTGGTCTCCTGTTCTGCAATTAGAACATTGACTCTTGGAGTGATGAGAACACAAGCTGCATGATTAGGGAAACACCAGCTTTTACCCCTGGATGCCAATTTATCAACTATGGTAGCTGAGTGAACAGGCCCTGCCCAGATAGAACTGACAGTTCAAGCCTTGCAATTGTAGCTTGGTGGTATGGATAACTCCAGGTAGAATTATCCACTCTGGCATTCCTAGATACACCAGCTTGACCTCTTGTTGTGATCAAATGTTGGAGAAGTGGTGGGATTCAAGACTTAAAATTGTTCAATCCTTGCATTTAAACAGGAGTAATCATTTTAATCAATGAACCATAGCTCATTTCTCCTGAGTTTTAGAGAAAGCCAGTTCCTTTTCCAGGATGGTGGGCATTTTTAGGTCTTAGGCAAGTCAATATTTACCTTTCATTAGGAATGTTGTTTAATTTTGGAAGACTGACTCTCTCAGCTGCCTTTGGTGGTTAAATGTAGTAGTACAAATAAAAGGTTCCAAAGATATTCTCTATAATGTTAATTACCGGTATATACATAAATATGTTATAATAATTATTAGAATATGTATAAAATAAGAAACATAGATGATCCTAATTAACAAATGAAATTAAAAAATGAATGAGATTCAAAAAATGTAAGTGAATTGTCCACAGAGAAGTTAATGACCTAAGTACCAAGTCTCTAATTTTCTAAATCTAAAATAGTTTCCTATTTTTTTAGCCTACATGAAAAATGTATTTTGAACTTTATGTATGAAAAGTAGCAGTTTTAAATATAAAGTGAACACATATACTTTTTTATTTAATAACAGATCTGACATAAGATGTATTTTTATAATATATTGCAAAATATTTTATAAAATATGTAAAAGTTTTCCTCATATTTGGATTATACTAAAATTTAGAAATTAACTCTTCAAAAGTACAAGCTCAAGAAGTATATAAGTTGAGCAATGATGCTGAAAATATCATGTTTAATGTGATTATAAACATAAAGAAAAAGAACATTACCTGCCTATGGCAATGCTTATTATTGTTCAATTTTATTTGATAATGAGCTAAATATCATGGTAACCATAAATCATTACTTCTTATTATGTGGAAAAGGATACTGTAGTAGATGACATTTCTTACATGGGGATTTTCTTTTAAATAGATGTTATGTTTTTTCTCTCATTTAGTTATAGGAAATATTGAATATAACAAATTTCAGGGGAGGGGGGAAGGAAGTAGCATTGTATAATAATTAAATGCACAGATTTGGAAATTATACTGCTCAGGCAGGAATACAATATCCAAAATTAGTTACATTTGAAGATACTGATCATCAATTTTCCTAAAATGTTACAATTCATGTTTCCAACAGTGTGTAGATGTAGTTATTCCATATGTTCTCCAATTCTTGATATCTTCAGCTTATAAAAACTAGCTATTCTGGGGCGCCTGGGTGGCTCGGTCCGTTAAACATCGGGCTTCAGCTCAGGTCATGATCTCACGGTCCGTGAGTTCGAGCGCCGCGTTGGGCTCTGTGCTGACAGCTCAGAGCCTGGAGCCTGTTTCAGATTCTGTGTCTTCCTCTCTCTCTGCCCCTCCCCTGTTCATGCTCTGTCTCTCTCTGTCTCAAAAATAAAAAAAACATTAAAAAAAATTTAAAAACTAGCTATTCTAGGGAGGGTATATACATACATATATATATATATATATATATACACACACATACAAATACACACACATACGTATATATATACACATATATATGTATGTATAGCTATGCCTCCTTGTGGATTTATTTTATTTTAAGTGTTTTGTTTGTTTGTTTGTTTGTTTTACTTAGAGTAAGTTCTACACCCAAACGGGGATAGAACTCACAACCCTAAGATCAAGAGTTGCATGCTCTATGGACTGAGCCAGCCAGGCACCCTTGTGGGTTTATTTTATTACTTTATTTTATTTTACTTTATTTAATTTTAATTTTTTAAGTTTATTTATTTATTTTTGAGAGAGAGATTGATAGAGAGAGAGAGAGCACAAGCAGGTGAGGGGCAGAGAGAAGAAGAGACAGAATCCCAAGCAGGCTCCGGGCAATCAACGCAGAGCCTGATGCAGGACTTGAACTCATGAACTGTGAGATCATGACCTGAGCTGAGATCGTCGGATGCTTAACCATCTGAGCCACCCAGGCAACCCCTCTGTGGGTTTGTTTTAGACTTCCCTATGAATTATGATGTTTAGCACCTTTTCATTGCTTTCTAGTCATTTGAAAATTTATTTTGTTGTCTGCACTACTATTTTTCCTTGCCCTCATCCTCCTCCTCATTATTTATTATTATTATTATTATTATTATTATTATTACTAACAATTATCTGTTAAAGCCTAATAAATCAAAAACCACCAGGAAAAAGCCGGAAGCCTGTCAAAGTCATATTTACTGACCTGATACAGCAAGGGAGGCAACTTCAAGGGAAACAAAAACGCCACTCCACAAGAGAGATTAGGAAAGCATATTTTCTAATGTTTGGCTTCTTACCACATGACTCTTAAAGTCTAAGGGAAGCAAGAGTCAATAGTGGATTGGTCCACATCTCTGAGGCGGGCTTAGAAGTAGGGATCCGCTAGGGGTTGGGCGCTCCTGCAAGGCAAAGGCAGTTCAGTGATTAGGTATCACCAGTAATAGGACTGGCAAAGTGGCTGTAAGGTGTCATTGATAAGAAAGCAAAAGTCTTTTAAAAAAAGAGGTCATTATGCTATTTCACAGTTGCTTCATGACCTTGAATAAACAACAGTTGTAGTTAATTTTGCAGCTGGCTTTATCTATGTCTGTTCTCCTGGTGTGATTAATGGCAGGGATACTTCTCTTTTACAGCCCCTAAGTTGATTTTCACTCTTCTAGTCCCAGACAGGTTTTTACTTTTGCACTATGTATTTTTGATACAAATCTTTGTTATTTTATGTGATGAGACTATCATCTCCCATTCTTTGGTTTTTCCTTTTCTTCTCTTAGTGATGCCTTCTGATAAACAGGGGTCCTTAATTTCAATGAAGTGAAATTCATTAATTTTTAGTTCAGAGTTAGTGTTGGTTTATCCTATTTAAGAAATGCTTGCCTGGGCAAAGTTCATGAAGGTATTTTCCTATATTACCTCTATCAGCTCTAAAAGATAATTTGTTAATTTCCCTTTTATGTCAAGTCTACAATTCATCTGGCATTGATTTTTGAATACGATGTAAGGTACTACTCTAGATAATGAGATTCAGCATTTTTCCCCTCCTTGCATATAAACAGTCATATTGCTCAATAACTTTTATTAGGAGGTTATTCTTTTTTCCTGAGTTACAATGCCTTTTTTCCCCATAAATGTGGTGGCAATATATTAGGTTGGGTCTGTTTCTATACTAAAATATTTTTCATAGATCTATTTAGCTATCATCCTTCTACTGTTATTGTACCATTCTATTTACTGTAGCAATATAATGAATCTCGGGACTGGCTAATGTAACTGCTTTAACATTATTCTTATTGTCAATTGTATCTTTAATTTATCTTGTTTGATAATTTGCAACACACACACACACACACAGAAATCAAAAAAGACAGGATGATGACAGAAATTGCATTGGATCTATATGAATCTAGATATCAGTTGAAGGATATCTCTTAATTTTGAAATGTCAGTCTTTCAAACTTTGAGATGGCATAGCTCTTTTTATTTGTCTTTACTTTTAATTTCTCTTAATAGTATCTTGTAGCTCTATGTATAGATCTTGCATATATTTTTTAATGTTTATTGCTAGGTTTTAACATTTTTTTCATAATTGAAAGATAAATGATATCATCTATTTTCTAATTGTTTGTTGATGGTATACAGTAGTGCATTTACTTATTGCACATTGATCTTTATCTAGGTAACTTGCTAAGTTGACTTATTAATTTGAGAAGATTTTTATTAGTATTTTAATATTTTTTACAATCCAGTCATATCCATGAAAAAGACAGTCTATATTTTCTTCATCTCTCAGCTCTATACTCCCTTATCATCTATTTCACTTAAACAGAAGTGAGGGTAATGGACATTCTTTTCTTTTTTTCCCCAGTCTCAAATGGAACTTTCAATATTTAATAAGTATGTTTTCTCTAAGTTTGTTGTACCCAATACTTATTAATTTAAGACATTCTCTTCTATATTTATTTTACTAAAATTTTTGTCTTAAAATTATTTTAAATATCAAATTTTTATTAACGTCCTTATGTTTTTCTGGTTTTATCAATGAAATGTTATCAACCAAGTTTTTTCCAATTGTTTTTATTGTGGTAAGATACATGCAACATAAAATCTACCATCTAAACTATTTTTAAGTGTACAGTTCAGTGTGGTATTAAATATATTCATAATGTTGTCTTACCATCACAACCAACCATTTCCAGAGCTCTTTTCATTTTATGAAACTGCAACTCTATCCTCATTAAATCATATCTTTCCATTCTCCCATTTCTCCAGCCCCTGGCAACTGCCATTAATGCTGCTATAAACATAGATGCACAAATATTTCTGGAGAACCAGCTTTCATGTCTTCTGAGTACTTACCAACATGTGGAATTACTGGATCTTATGGTAATTATAGTTTTAATTACTTTTTGAGAAACCACCATACTGTTTTCCATGGGGGTTGTATTATTTTACATTCCCACCAACAGTACATGAGAGTTCCAATGTTTCCACATCCTCACCAACACTTATCTTCTGGGTTTGTGTGTGTGTGTGTGTGTGTGTGTGTGTGTGTGTGTGTGTTTGCCTTTTACAATAGCCAACCAACTGGAAGTAGGATGAACACTGCTTCTCAAGTTTCCTTAAGCTTTCCGGATTTATTTCATTCTTGAGTCTTATTAATTCAACATTCTTTTCTAATTTGTGAGAGATCTAGTATTGTTCGAATATATTTACTTTTCATTTTGATAGGTAAGGTAGATTTTTGTTATTTGCAGCTAAAATAATGCCAACATCTCTACACATTATTTCTTACCTTCCTCCTCACAACGACACGTCTTCACTGTTAGGGTGTCGTCACCTCTAACCCTGCAAACAATGCCAGTTTATTCTGCAGTGGTATTTCATGATTGCATGTCCCTATACAGACAGCTATAGTTATTTCAGGGAGAACAATCCCAATTCTCACCACTAAGTTCAGACAAGAATATTCCATGCTTTCATACTCTTCCTTGCCCAACCATTGTTGTCATGAGCACAAAAATTATGCTATATGTTAAGGTTGGAATAAGCTCTCGGTAGCAACTATTTTCCTCTATCCAAACTTATTATTTTTCTCAGATCCTTGACTCCTTTCCTTAACTTAGAATTACCAGTTTACATCATTCCTTTCTGTTGTTAATTATATTTTAAAAGATTTGTTGCCCACCTTTGATACTGTGTCTGAGTGGAGACCTTGCCGTTCTAAGCCAACATTTAATCCCAGGACACAGAATTTGATATATTTTTTTTCTACTCAAAAGACTGGAATTTCATGCAGATTGATCCCACCACATGCCTTCAAATCTTTGCAAGCCAGAAATTTCAGGGAGCGGAAATCTTAAAAAAGTCATATAAGAGTTTACTGTGTCAGCTCTCTTATTACTATTTGCCCAAGCACTTTAAATTAGCCTATAGAATTCACAGAGGTCAACTTCTCTTGATTAAAACTAGCCAGAAACAAAAACATACAAGGAAATCGAACCATTTTCTTCTTCAATTATTCTTAGAATCTACACTCCTGGAAGTATATTGCTCACTGGGTTTCCAAAGTCATGGACTGCCATGTTTAATCCCTGAGTCTTAAATGAGAATAGACGGGAAGAAAATAAACTTTTCAGTTATTTTCCACACTGCATCCTCTTTCTTTCCTGCCCTAAACTTCAGCCCAGTGAATTCTGAACCAAGTTTTATCGCATCTCGGTCATGTGGCGGACACTCCTGCTGGGGTTAATTGATGATTATTCCCCACCATAAATTTAATTGCAATTCCTGAAATGATAATATGCATTCATAGTGCAATAATTAGTTCTAAGTTAATTTTACCTTTACTGGGAATTGATAGGTGAGAAGACCCAATTAAAAAAAAAATTAATATGCATTATAATTTACAATTTATATATAAGTAACATTATAAATAAAACCAAACATTTTCCAATGTGGCTTTATTATTTTTCACTAGAACAACAACTATTTATTGAATATCTATTATTTTTAGAAATTATCCTGGTGAGAAATGTAAAATCACATATGCTATCTCATAATTCATAGTTTTGTGAAAATAAATTTGTAGTCTAATGGAGGATAAGTATGAAAAAAATACTCCGAACGCTTGTACATTTAATTTGCTACATTTTTCAATGTAACAAAAATTTACTAAAATTAATTTATAACTATTAAAATTTAGGGACCATACTGTAAATCAGGGATAATTTGGAATGGTAAGAGGTCTTGCAAAGAAAACTACCCATTCTTTATAAATCAATGGCTGAACCATCTAATGATAACAAAATTATTATTACTGGCAGAAAAAAATGAGTTAACGTTAATGCTTTAAAACCCCTGACCTGGTTATTTCTACAAAACCAAGTCAGTTACTTCACTGATTTATTATTACATAAATAGAGTATGAATTATTAAAACTACTTATAGGCCTTTACTCATGCATTATTTGCCAATGAAGTCACAGAGTATATACAAATTATTTTGCTAATCAGTTATCAGTTATGTTAATAAGATTCAAATGTATATACATAATTTACACAAATAAAATTAAGTTTATTTGGTAAGTTGCACATATGGCTTCTAAAATATTAGCCTATGGATTTATAATTTTAAACAAATTGATCATAAAAATGCTGAAAACTTTTGTATCCTGAGATAAAAATGAGACTAAAGAAATACATCGCTTAAACGTTTTTAAACTTGTATTATAAATGTACTTTTAAAGTTCTTTTCTATTTCTTTTAGAAGTGAAACATCAATAACATAGTCATTTTCACATTTAAGGTCCACGTAGGCCTTTTGCCTCTTACTTTACAGTGCAAAGTCAAAGGTGCCAGAAGGGCCACCCTCACTTCCTGCTGTGGCTCTTGAGCCAATGGCAATTATTTTCATTCTAGGTTAACAGGGCACCAACATCCAGCATATATTTTGACAGCTGAAACTTTGCCATTTAAAGGTTAGAATCTCTTTTTTTTTTTTTTTGAGAGAAAAACAGAGAAGCACTTCTATCTTATAAGACATTTTCTAACTCTCCAAAATATGTGACAATATCATTAAATTATAAAACCTTCAATTTAAGGTATCACAATTTTTTGTTTTATTTCATGATACACCTAATAATTAGTATATGTCCATTGTCAAAATTGAATATAAGAAAAATGATAAAGGAGGGGTACCTGGGTGGCTCAGTCGATTGGGGGGTCTGACTTCAGCTCAGGTTATGATCTCACAGTTTGTGGGTTCAAGCCCCGTGTTGGACTATGTTTTGAAAGTGCAGGGCCTGGAGCCTGCTTTTAGTTCTGTGTCTCCCTTTCTCCCTGCCCCTCCCCTGCTCTATCTCTCAAAAATAAATAAAAGTTAAAAATTGTTTTTTTTAAATGATAAGGGTCACTTGGGTGGCTCAGTCATGATCTCAGGTTCCTGGGTTTGAGCCCCGTCGAGCTCTGCACTGATAGCTTAGAGCCTGGAGACTGCTTTGGACTCTGTGTCTCTCTCTTTCTCTCTGTCCCCCTAGCTCCCACTTGTGCTCTCTCTCTCTCTCTCTCTCTGAAAAATAAATAAACTTAAAGAAGAAAAAGAAAATGATAAAAAAAATAACAGAAAATTTAAAACAGAAGTTCAAAACACTATATTACATGTTACTCAAAATCATCAATACTTAGGGAAAAATGAAAATAAATTTAATACTGAGATATTTTATCCTTGTTGGACTTGCAAAAATTAAAATTGAATGATATTAAGTACCTTAAGGATTTGGGTATATAAAATCATTTATGCATCTCACGTAAGAGGAAGCTCTTTAGAACTCATGACTTCAAAATGTTAATTAGCTTGATTGTAGTAATAATTACACAAGGTAAAATTATAGCAAAACACCACATTGTACACATTAAGTATATACAATTTTTAATTTGTCAATTACACCTCATTAAAGATGAAAGAAAATAAGGTACCTGGAACTGAGTAATGTGACTAACTTAACTCTTGCTAATTGAGATGTCGAAAAAAATGCAAAAGAAGAAAAGTAATTGATAAAGAAATATTAAATTATAGGAGCACTTGGGTGACTCAGTCAGGTAAGTGTCTGACTTCAGTTTATGTCATGATCTCAACGGTTTGTGAGTTTGAGCCCCACGTCTGGCTCTGTGCTGGCAGGTCAGAGCCGGGACCCTGCTTTGGATTCTGTGTCTCCCTCTCTGCCCCTGCCCCACTCGTGTTCTGTCTTTTTCTGTCTCTCAGAAATGAATAAATGTTTAAAAAATGAAAAAAAGAAACACTAAATTATAGATAAGATATTAGGCAGCATATGAGACCATACTACCAAGAGAAAAAGAAGAAAATATTACTCAATAACAATTTCCTTCCAACATACAGTTTTGGACATCTCTCTATATAGCTCTCTCCTATCCCCATCTCTCTCTCTCTATCATCTATCTAGTTCTACCTATAGTTATGTATTTTATAGCCTTATACAGATTCATATATACATGACTTCAAAATAGCATTCTCCCGTGTCACAGTAGACTTAATAAAATTGTCTCTTTTTAAATTTTTTTAATGTTTATTCATTTTTTAATAAAGACAAAGTGTGAGTGGGAGAGGGGCAGAGAGAGAGGGAGACACAGAATCCATAGCAAGTTCCAGGCTCTGAACTGACACCACAAAGCCCGATGTGGGGCTCGAACTGATGGACTGCGAGATCATGACCTGAGCTGAAGTCGGACCCTCAACTGACTGAGCCACCCAGGGGCCCCAAAATTGTCTCTTTTTTAATCAGCGGGTTGTCCTGGTGATATTTGGGAGAGTAGACAGTCAGTAATTTTGTAGTTCTTGTGAAATGCAAAAAAAAAAAAAAAAAAAAAAAAAAAAACCCTTGCCACCATGCAGAAACAGTTTAATCTTCTGTGGACCCTTGACCTAAACATGAGCATCTGCCTGATTTCAGTGTTGTGGCAAGTTTCACAATAGATCTGAGCTCTGATTTCTTTCATCGGTCTTCCAAATGCTGAGATTATTTTGTCTCTTGCATATGATAAACCTCCTTTAGGATTTAATGGTCTGGTTAGATTTGAAAACTTATATCCTTAATGAAAAACTACTTTGTTGTTAAATTACTAACACTGTGATCATCCCACAGAAACAGATGGACCCTCACCCAAAATTTGGTTCAGATATTAAAACTGAATGCCACACACACACACACACCAAGATAGCAGAAAAAGTTTATTGCTTACATAATAATACTTTCTAGGGAGAACAAACTGACTTCCTACACTGGTTTAAAGATAGCTTGAGAGGGAAGGAAAGGAGCCTGACTTAGGTTTTAGTGTAATTAGGGGATGGGGCTGGGTTCTGTCTGTGGGCAGGGCTTGCATGGTTTAAATCCCCCACTAGTGCCAAAGATGAGAGCACAGCAGGAGAAGAGAAAAGAGAAGGGTAAGGTTTAGAAGTCATTAGCTATCAGATATTGAAAACTGGAGTCTGACTATTACAAAAACTGTTTTTCTATCTGATCTTTTCAGTTTTTAATGTGAGTCTCTTAGGTGAAGTTCCTAAAGAAATAGACAGGTGGAGTGTTGGATAAGTCCTCTTTCATAGGATAAACATTGCCTTGGGATACTTACTGAAACCTTTGCAGCAGGATTCTTGCACAGAGAGTCATGACACGGAGGCTTTTCTTTCCAGGAAGCAAGTTTATTCATGCTGGAACCGCTCAGTTGGGTTCTTACCCAAAGAACTGAACCTTGAATGCCACGTGGCCTAGTTTTGTATAGATTTTCTATTTCTTTGTCTCCCATATATGGTAACACACAAACATGCAGTCTGATTAAGTGGTCTCATGTTAACAAGGTCTAGGGAGTGATGTTGTCACTTAAGGTATAGCCAGGTTGCCTTAATGTTTTTGTTTGTTTGTTTGTTTGTTTTGTTTTTCATTCCTTAGGGAGGTGACCCTACCACACCTTATGAGAGAAGTCAGGGAATCTTCCAATTCTATGACTGGAAGAGTGATACAGGACCAGTAGGAATCTCCATAAAGAGACTCAGTTTCTAAAAACTCTTGAGCCAAGGAACATATAAACATATCTTTACAAAAAATCATTTTGAAACTGACTTCCTATTTATATCAAATATCTTTTTTTCTACCCCACACAACAAAGTCAGGCCATGTAGCTTCATCTATTTTTAAACTACTATCCAGATTTGTTTGAAAAGCCTATTCTAGAGGGTCCATACTGAAGAATAAATCATTGTATTGGCTTATATTGAACAGCTTCATAATTGAAATGAAGCCCATTTTATTTATAAGAAACCCAAACTTTGAGGATTTGGTGAGTTCCCAGTGCTGGTGCTACATGTTGATGACAATTTTCCTAAAAGAGAAAACTCAGTAAGAAAAAATATTGAGAATTATAAACACTTTGTAGGGGTGCCTGGGTGGCTCAGTCAGTTGAGCAACTGACTCGTGGTTTCGACTCAGGTCATGATCCCACAGTTCATGAGTTCGAGCCCTTCATTGGGCTCAGTGCTGCTGGTGTGGAACCTGCTTGGTATTCTCTCTCTCTCTCTGCTCCTCCCCTGCTCTCTCTCTGTCTCTCGAAATAAATAAGTAAACTTAAAAAAAAATAAACACTTGTAAAGCATGTGTACTCATTATCATGTTGGTCTGGATTGTATGGGTTTTGGAAGATGGAAGAGTGCTATCACCCAAACAATTTTTCCCTGCTCTGCTTTTTTCGAAAGCTTTGTGGAACTCAAAAGTATAGCACATGTCGTCTTTATGTTTTGTCACTGTCTTTCATATTTACTTATGACTTTTTTCTCTTTTTTTTCACAAAGTGTACTTGCATTTAATTATTTTTCCACTTAAGTCTTTCCGTTTGTTTCAGTAAGTATTACTATTGCTCTGAACTTCTCACTAGACTGATCATTTTGACCTAAGAAAGACCATAGCATTTCTAACTCCTTCACCAACAAAACCTTCCTATGTGTTTACTTATGCCCTCTGATTTGCATGGGCATGAATTGCCCCAGGCCTCTCAACCAAATTCTGCCACTCAGGTATGACTAAAAGATAATAAACTGGTTCAGGAGAATGCACGTAACTCAAGGGTGAGGCTTCTGAGCTGACAGAGTACAAAGTCCATTGCTTTTCCTTTATCTCTTTCTATCAATAACTCATGGCAAGGGGAATTTATTAATTTTTCCAGGAATGAGAGGACCTGTTTAAAAAAAAAAACTGCAAATATCCAATGGTTCAAAGTTCATCTATCTAACATTTCAGTTTTGTTCATTCTGGCACTTATTTAATATGCTACTCTGGCTTGATCTAAATATCTTACCCAGTGATTTTAAGATGACCTTTAAGGAGTAGAACTGTGTATGCTGGAAAATTATAGCAGAAAATACTTTTGCTTCTCTTCAAGCTTCAAAAAAATAAATTAATAAAGAAAAAAAAATGCCTGACTTTGTAGAAATGTAGTGTTTCATTGCAAGAAGCCCGCAGGTATGTAATCTACCCTAGTAAGAATTCTTGAACTGAGTCTGTGAATTGTATAGACACACAGAAAGATAAGCTTAAGACATACAAAGTCTGAAAAGACAGAAACCTGTTTTCCCTTTATTCTTTGGCAAGATAGATATGAGATTTGTTTGTAACAAGCAAAGGACATTTGCGTTTTACATGTAATACTTTGAAATTAAAAAAACATCAATATTTATCCCATCCATATAAAAATTAAATAAATATCAAAAACAAAAACATAGGAGAACTTTCTTCAGTCATATTGGCTCTGTTCAAGATAATCTACATCTAAAAGAGATTCTCTAATCCTTCTTTTCACTGGGAATGGAAAATGTCTTAGTTCTGCAATTGGAGAAAGAGAGCTGTTAGCTTGTGATTGGACACATGGGTCCCACAAGCAACACATCGCCTGAACTTTGCCAGATGCTAATGGGTTCTCCTTATTCTAAGTCCTCTGGCCCAGACACCTGCTTCTTTCATGTACTGACAATGTAACTCTGAACTATGTGCTATCTGTCTAAATTGGATACCTTTACCAAAGATAATTTAGAATTACAGGTGCAACTTCAGGGAACTTTTGATATGAGGGCATTGTTCATTTGAGTGGATTAGTGGTGAAAATTATCACAAACATCCATTTTTTTATTAGCATAATAAAGTTAGTAAAAGACTTTCATAAAAGACTCCTATCCAACTCCAGTAAAAATGTAAAAACCTTACAACTATTTCTCCTTTAAATTACTCCAGATCATAACCTGAAACTAATGCTCTTTCTCTCTCTCTTACTTGCAATCTGTTTTAAGCTATCCCACTGAATTCTGTTCCATTTTTACCCAGGACAATACATAGAAAGACTTAAATAAAAAAAAAATCAAATATTTGGGCTGTTGGGTGGCTTAGTCAGTTACGAGTCTGACTCTTGGTTTCGGCTCAGGTCATGATTTTACAGTTTGGTGAGTTTGGGCGCCTGGGTTGGACGGTGTTGAGCCTGCTTGGGTTTCTCTGTCTTCCCCTCTCTCTGCCCCTACCCCAGTCGTTCTGTCTCTCTCTCAAAATAAATAAATAAATAAACTTAAAAAAATTGCAACTAGGGGCACCTGGGGGGTTCACTTGGTTAAGCATCTGACTTCATCTCAGGTCATGATTTTGTGGTTCATGAGTTCGAGCCCTGCATCAGGCTCTGTGCTGACAGCTCAGAGCCTGGAGCCTGCTTCAGATTCTGTGTTTCCCCATCACTCTGCCCCTCCCCTGCTCATGCTCTCTGTCTCTCTCAAAAATAAATAAACATTATGGGACGTCTGTGTGGTTCATTCGCTTGAGCATCTGACTTCGGCTCATGTCATGATTTTGTGGTTCAAGAGTTTGAGCCCTGTGTTGGGGCTCTGCACTGATAGCTGAGAGTCTAGAACCTGCTTTGTGGATTCTGTGTCTCCCTCTCTCTCTGCCCCCTCCTGCTCATACTTTGTCCCTCTCTCTATCAAAAATAAAGAAAACGTTAAATTAAAAAAATTAAATAAACATTAAAAACAATGATAAATTAATTTAAAAGTGCAAATATTTAGTATATTCAACTTCAAAAGATTTTTTGATGATACCTTAAACAAATTAAAAGAGCAAAATACATTGGAAAAATATCTGTGCATGATAATGATAGAGTTTGGTCACATGGATATCATTTAAGGAGAACTAATTCAATAAAGTAAAGGAAAATAGTTACCTATTGCTGTGTTGCAAGTTACCAGAAAACATCGTGGCTTAAAAAAAATTAGCTGTTTAGGATTTCTGTGGCTCAGAAATTTAGGAGCATTTGAGCATGTGGTTCTGGCTCAGGGTATATCACTTGTTTATAAGCAAAATATTAGTAAGACTGATCTTCTTCCAAATGGCTCACTCACATAGTTGTTGGCAAAAGGCCTCATCCTCACTGGCTATTAGCAGGTGCCTTAGTTTCTTGCTAATTGAACCTATCCATAGACTACTTGACTATCCTCATGACATGACAACAGACTTCCCCAGCATAAGCAATCCCAGATAGAAGCCCCAGTTTCTGAAGTCACACATCATGGCTTCCACATTCCTGTATTTGTCTGAAGTCAGTCACTGAATTCAATCATACTTAAGATGAAAGGAATTAGGAATTGCTGTTTGATGTTGGGAGAATATAAAGAATTGTGGATTTATTTTCAAACTACCACAACAATAGTTAATTCATAGTTCTGGCAGGGAGGTATTGATATACACAGGCTAATATAGAATAAAGAGAAGAACATAGCCAGAACTCTCTGCTAACCCTTTCCGGTGGGTTTCGGTTCTCCTTCTCCTTGGTCTTTTACTCCATCGTCACTTCTCCAAGCTTTCTCAGTCCATAGAAGTTCCTAATGATACTTACTGCAGTTTTATATATGATAATTCCTTCTCTCTTTGGTGGCATCTCTTAGTCTGGGTTTAGGAATGGCTGTCAGAAATCCATGTTTATTAACTATCTTGTGCACAATGACACTTGTTTTTTCTATTGTAAATATACTAAGATAGTGATACAGCACAAAATATTCTTTTTTTGTATCATAAACATTTATTTATAACATTTGTTTTCTCTATTAACTCTAAATTTTGGTTCTGTGAAATTTCATTTAATAGACTACACCCTAAATGATTATTTAAAAAAAAAATTAACGTTTATTTATTTTTGAGACAGAGAGAGACAGAGCATGAACGGGGGAGGGTCAGAGAGAGGGAGACACAGAATCTGAAACAGGCTCCAGGCTCTGAGCGGTCAGCACAGAGCCCAACGCGGGGCTCGAACTCACGGACCACGAGATCATGACCTGAGCTAAAGTCAGACGCTTAACAGACTGAGCCACCCAGGCGCCCCTGATTATTTTTTTTTTTAAGTAAGCTCTACACCCAATGTGGGACTTGAACCCATGACTCTGATATCAAGAGTCACATGCTCTACCGACCAAGCCAGCCAGGCACTCTTCAATGAATATTTCTTGACTAATAATAATATTTCCTTAAAACAAATATAATATATGGTCCATCAACATTTTTGAATGATAGTAATATTTATCCAATGACCAATTTATTGTTTTCCAACCAAGGCTTAATAAAATGTTTTCAATACACTGAATAAGTAAGAGCACCTAGAATTTCTGAAACCCAAAGCCTAGAAATTTTGCTGCTATCTTAAAGCATTAAAATATATTAATGACTAACAGATGAATCTAGAAATATCAGGCAGTTGTGATGTGTTTGAAGAATATGTTAATGGCTGTTCACATTGTGAGAGATATTTTATTTTTTGGTACTATGAATATCTTAGTTGCAAGGAGTCAGTGTTAGTGATAACACTTGAAATGTCAAATGTATCTTACTTTTCATTGTTTAAAGATGTCTCTCAATAATGGGTGTTTCCAGATCACTTGTTTTACATCTTAGCCTCTGCAGTGACTAATTTCAGCATATTCAAACTACAGCACAGCATTTCTCCTGCTTATACGGTTAGAAGAAAATTAAAATGGAATTTTATGGGTTCATTTCGTGTTTAAAACACATTTGATTTGAATACTCAGTAGGAAGCATATTTAGTATTTTATCTCTCATATCTCACATTTTCCAGGTTCTTGATATTACATCCAAATTGTGACACAACCAAGTAATCCAATTGTCAAAATTTTTGTAGTAGAGTTCATGAACTAAGTGTTAGTAAAACATTTCCTTTCTAGTACACACTCAAGAAGTCTCCAAGAAGTATTCCAAAAGTCTGCTTGGTAATAATATTTTATTGTCATTTTTAATGCCAAGTTCATGCACATTTTTTACTACATTGCTAAATTATATATTCCAGTTCAGTCAGAGGTTTAAACATTATATATTCCAGATTGTGATTCACACTGTGCTGCAAACAGCATTATGCCTGGTGCAGCTGTCATAATGGAAGTATTATAAAGTGTTGTACAGATATAAAATGTAAACTTAAACTCTGCAAAATTCACAGAAATTAAGGACGAGCAAGGAGAAAGTTAGTATTAAAAGTTTTGCTATAAGATAGTCTTTCTACATATATATTAGATATACCGAGTAAATTTGTAAATACATTCATCAGTCTATTGTCATTCATTACTAAATGACAAACATTGACCAAATACTCAAATTCTTCACATACAAAAGTGAATAGAACAGTCAAATTCCTCCCCATATGCTGCTTATATGGTAGTGGAAGGAACCAGATCTTAAATAAGTAAACATGTAAATATATAACATGCCAAATAATGAAACAGTCTATGAATGGTAATAAAACTGAGAAAGAATGATAGGGGTTTCTGAAGATGGGCTAGGGAGAGTATTTTATTTTGTATAATATCAATTTTGTATCTTACATGATAGTCAAATAAGATTTGTCAAATAAACTTTTCTAAAATATAAATCTGTAAAAAATACATCCAATGACCTTAAAAGTCCTTCATAATGCTGACACAGTTCTATCTCTTCATGAGAATCTTCCATTGGCTGTCCTTTTCACAGTCTGCCCCAGCCATAATAGCTTCCACACTGGTCCTTGAGGACACTATACCTGCCTCCATCTTAGAAAGCACCTGCTGTGACTTCTACCTGGAATGTTCTTTATACAGATATCTGCTTATATCATTAGTTCTTCAGGTCTCTGCTCAAAATAGCCTCATATAAGATTTATATTTTAGAAAAGTTTTAGATTACAAAATAATTGAAAAGATACTATAGTTTCCATATACCTCTCCCTGACTGATGTCTCCAACTCTAATCCATTACTACCATAGGAATCATTGTAGCCTCCTGCTCTTGCTTTTATGTAAATCCTACTCCAACAGAGTAGGCTGGCTCTGTTATTTTGCTTCATTTTTTAACTCTAGTATCTCTCTCTCTCTCTCTCTCTCTCTCTCTGTATATCAGAATTGTTAACTATTACCCTCATGGAAAGAACTTAATCAGCTAGAGTAAAGTAATTTTATAACGTTCCTTTTGCCTTTAGGATTACATATACCCCTCATTTCCAAAGTTAGTTACTTCAGCAGCTTCCCCCCACACCCCACCCCTGCCACATCTCACTGAGGGTGTTTCATACATTTGTAAATATAGTGACAGCCTCTTGTCATAGTCTGAATTGCTTCCTGGGGTCTCCCAACCTCCTAAAATATATATATTTTAATTTGTATATGTTTAATAAAATAATACTATGTTTCCAACATTATAATATCGTACAGAATAGTTTCACTCCCCTAATAATCTGTTTTTCCCTATTCACTCCTATTCTCCTCCCCCCACATCCTAAGCAGTCACTGATATGTTTTTACCCTTTCTAAAGTGTTGCCTTTTCCAAAGTATCAAGTAATTGGAATTACCTATAATTATGCATTTTCTGTTTCTGCATGTTTTTTTTCTTTTTGTGTGTGGGTTATAGCTCATTTCCTTTTATTACTGGATAATATTACATTGTATGGATATATCACTATTTATGCTTTCATCCATTGAGAGATATTTTGGTTGCTTCCAGGTTTTGTCAATTGTGAATGAAACTGCTAAATATTTTCTTCTAGTTTTCTATGTGGAAACTGGAAGTTTTAAAAGCCAGTTGGAAACATACCTAGTTGCAAGACTGATGTGACTATGTTTATCTTTTTAACAAACTGCCAAAAATGTCTTCCAAACTGGCTGAACAACTTTGCATTTTCATGAATGAAATGAATGAAAGTTCCTGATACTGCCCTAAATCACCAGCATTTAGTATTGCAAGTTTTTATAGATTGTAGTCATTCAAATGTGTATATTGGCATCTCATTGGCATTTTAATTTCTGATTCCTTACTGACAAATGATAGTGTATTTTTACATAGTTATTTGCCATCTGTATATCTTTTTTCTTTTTTGATGTGGCATTTGTTCAGTTATTTTGCGCATTTTTTAACTGGGTCGTTTGTTTTCTAAATGTTGAATTTTAAATACTCTTAGTGTATTTTAGATACAATCCTTTATCAGATAGGTGTTGTACAAATATATGTTCTAAGTCTGTGGCTTAATTTTGACTCTAAACTGTGTTTATTACTGTTAATACAGTCCAATTTATCATTTTTTTCCATGAGTTGTGCTTTTGGTACATCTAAAAATACATTGCCAAATTTTGGTGTTTCTAAAAATACAGTTGCCGAAGGTCACGTAGATTTTCTCCTCTGTTTTCTTCTAGTAGTTTTACAATGCTGTTTTTTTTCTACTTAAGGTCATGATCCTTTTCGAAATACTTTTTGTGAAAGGTTTAAAGTTTGTGCCTCAATTCATTTATTCTCAAATGAACTGTTAACTTTTCTAGCACTAATTTTGGTAAAGACTATTATTTCTCCATTGAATTATCTTTGTTCCCTTTTAAATGATGAGTTGACTATATTTTTGTGGTTTATTTCTACAGCATTCTGCACTGCACTGTTGCAAATGGTATTTTTAATTGTCGAATTTCAAATATGTATTGCTAGTATAAAGTAACACAAACGAATTTTGTGTAGTGACCTGTTATCCCATGACCTTGCTAAATGTATTTTTACAGGTGTTTTTCTTTTTTCTTTTTTCTTTTGTTGTAGATTTTTAAAGGCTTCTCTACACATGCAATCATGTTGTTTGTGAATAGAGACAGCTTTATTCCTTTCTTTTAATCTGTATTGTTTTTATTTACTTGCCTTATTGTAGTAGTTAAGACTTCCAGTATAATGTTGTTGAACAGAAGTAATGAGAGAGGATATTTTTACCTTGTTACTGACATTAGGGAGATGGCATTCAGTCTCTCACCATTAAGTATGATATCAGCAATATTATGATAGGAGAATATACGATAAAATAGGCAGAGAGGAAAAGGACAGGACCTGAGGTCCCTGGGTGAGGAAAAGAGCATATTTTGGAACAATGCTGGGACCCTCTGACCACAGCAAGCCCCCTCAGGCTTAAGGTAACCTCTTAAGAATATAACAGATACCACCTACTCCCTCTCAGGTTCCCCTCAGGAATTTGATAATCAAAATACCTAGCTGAACCATAAAACTTATGTTATAGGTGGGACAGTATGACCAGTCTGACTCCTCACACAATGGAGTCAAGCCACTCAGGAATGGACAACCCAGCACCTAGAGTGACCAGCCAGTAGGACCTGAGAAGGAACAAGGGAGAAGGGGTGGGGGCCGTGACCAGAACCTTATAAAACAAGGACCCTTACCTATAGTCTCAGGCATTCACTTTCAAATGCCCCCCTCTGTAAAGAGAGCTTTCCTACTATTCCTACTTTCTGATATTACACTCTAATAAACTTTTGCCTGCTGTTCGTTTTATTCTGTGTCCACCTCTTCACTCTTCGAAGTGGCGAGACAACGAATCCTGAGTATTGAGGTAATAAAATCCTAACTTTTTTTTCTATACATTAAAAATATATTGTCTAGGGGCACCTGGGTGGCTCAGTCGGTTAAGCGACCGACTTCAGCTCAGGTCATGATCTCACGGTTCATGGGTTCAAGCCCCCTGTCAGGTTCTGTGCTGACAGCTCAGAACCTGGAGCCTGCTTGGATTTCGGATTCTGTGTCTCCCTCTCTCCCTGCCCCTCCCCCGCTCATGCTCTGTCTCTCTTTCAGAAATAAATAAATATTTATATTTATATATTATATATATTTTTATATTATTTATATATTATATATATTGTATAATATAAATTATATATTATACAATATATATAATATATATATAAATATGTATTCCAGATGAGTTAAAGATAGATATGGGAAAACAAAATTTTAAAACATTAAGGTTTCCATAGAATATCTTATAATCTCAAAGCAGGAAATGGAATCTTAAATAAAACATTAAAAATGTAATGATGAAAGAGGCGCCTGGGTGGCTCAGTCGGTTAAGCGTCAACTTCAGTTCAGGTCATGATCTCGCAGTTCCGGACTTCGAGCTTGGCGTCAGGCCCTGTGCTGACAGCTCAGAGCCTGGAGCCTGCTTCAGATTCTGTGTCTCCCTCTCTCCCTGCCTCTCCCCCACTCATGCTCTGTTTCTCTCAAAAATAAACAAACATTAAAAAAATTTTTTTAAATGTAACCATGAAAGATAATTTTGAAAGATTCGATTACAGTAAAATCAAGAACTTCTATTTTATTAATTTTTATTTATTTTTTTCAGTTTTTATTTAAATTCTAGTTAGTTTACATACAATGTAATATTGGTTTCAGGAGTAGAATTTAGTGTTTCATCGCTTACATATACCATCCAGTGCTCAGAAGTACCCTCCTTAATACACATCACCTATATAACCCATCCCGCACCCACCTCCTCTCCAGAAACTCTCAGTTTGTTCTTGATAGTTGAGTCTTTTTTTCCCTTCCCCTATGTTCATCTGTTTTGTTTCTTAAATCCCATATATGATATAAAAAGTGTATCTCCTTCAAATGGGGAGACAATATTTGAAATATATGTCATAGACAGATATTATTTATCTACCATCATCATCACATATCTATCTCCATATAAAGAATTCCTACAAATTATTAAGGGAAAAATTTGGACCTCTTAGAAAAATGAATAGAATATGTGGACAGTTATTTCTAGAAAAGGAAATATGAGCTAATCATAGTGTTCATCTTCTGTGGTAGAAACTGCCAACTATGGCTCCATTTCACCTAGTGTCAATTCTTCCCTTTGTACCTTTTGTAATGGAAACCACCAAAATCAGCGTCAGAATCATGATTATTCATGTGGAAGACCTAGTCATTCTTGGGTCTATGCATAGTCTTGAGATTAAGGGATCTTGACAAGGAGATGTGAGTGGAAGTAACATGTGTAAATTATAGGTCAACTCCTTGAAAGACCAGCTCCTTTTCTTTTCTTCTCTTTTCTTCCCTTTTCTTTTTCTTCTTTCCTCTTTTCTTTTATTTTCTTTCTTTTCTTTTCTTTTCCTTTCTTTTCTTTTCCTTTCTCCTTTCCTTCAAACTGGAATTTAGATGTCATGCTGAAAATTGGCCTTCAACTATGGCTGAGAGAAAGCTCTATGAGATGATAGAATCACAAGGTAAAGAGAGCCAGAATCTATGGATAACCTCATGGAACAGAGCAACCTTCCTTCTCTGGGCTACCCATCTGTATTGTGAAAATTTTATCCAAAAAAAAAAAAAAAAAAATCAATATCTAGTTTGTTTAAACCACTAAATACCCTCGTTACAGCACCATACTTTAATAATCAGAATTGGTATTGGAAATAAACAAAAATGTTTTGGCACAGGTTATTCTGCCATGACAAATCATTTCCACTGAAATACTGTGGAGATAGATATCTACAAAGGCTGTTAAAAAAAAAAAAAAGTTTAAGTATTGGTATTTCTTTTTAATCCCTTCCTGCTTTAGCAACATAGTACAGGCCAGATTAACAAACCAGAACACAAAGGGAGGACAAACCACTCTACTAAAGAGGCTTTGTCTGACTGCAGCTGCGATCTAAATTGACTGAAAATCCACTAAAGTTGAGACTTGCAGGGTAATAAAAGCCAACTGCTTCTGTCCACTGAACAGCAGTTGATAAGATTACGGAGCCTACACATCAATGTGCTTGGACATAAAATGGTAGCCAACCCAGCTGCAAAGATCAGATTATGTATATTGTCTGTTCACTAGCCTATTTTTTCAGATGCCCTTGAGGTAGCTGCCATTAAAATGAGTATAGATGTCAGTAAATAAAAGAGAGTCATCCAGGCTTAAGAAGTAGTCCAGGTAGATGTTTGTTTGCATTGGAATTTCTTTCACATGGAATTGAATGGAATAAAATAAATCAGGAGCCTCTTGAGTTTTTGAGGAAATTGTTTTATCCAAAAAACCTTAGCTTTAAAGGCTGCTGTTTTTCAATTCCTCAGGCAAACTAAGTCTGAAAACCTGACCAACATGGAGTTCACTGTTAAAACTCTGCCACTCTAAGAAAGGCATAGTTATTTTTATTTTAGATATGGGCATAATGAACATGAAAGCTCTTGTCATAGAGGAGTCACGTACCTTTAAAGAACTTACTTTAAGAGTAAGAAAGGCAGGCTTCATAATATCTATCCGATAGATTTTGTAAGTGACCAGGACTTTATTATGTGCGCCCTTTCCCCTTTTCACAATTGAGTTATTATTGCAGTTACCCTGTAGTTGAAGGGTGGAAGGTGGTTGTTAGAGATGAATATCTTTGTCTATTGACTTATGGATCACAAAATCATGAGGATTTATATGTAAACCTTTGGGTAAAACTATATCACAAAGAGATCAGCATGATCAAAAGAAGACTGAATAAGATAGTAATAGAAAACAAGATGATAATGAGGTAAAGTTGTGTGGTGCCAATCTCATAAGCCTCCACTTTCATGCATGCTCACGAAGCATACAATTCCAAAAGGCTGGGAGAAATTAATTAATCAATACTTAAAGAGTTGAAGCTCCCCAAAACCTGCTACAGTTGCTCAGGTGTTTGAAACCAATACCAATCTCACTATGCCAATTATTGCTACTTTGAATACAGAAAGTTTCCACTTTCACAGCTGTCTTAATACAGTAAATACTTTAAGTTCTATGTACACTGTATGTAGTGATATATATATATATATATACATATATATATATATGTATATATATATATATATATATATATATATATATATGGTATAGAGTTGGAGGATCCCAATTCTGATACTTACTAATGCATCAATGAACCTGAGGAAATTTATCTTCTAAACTAAATTATCAAAATGATTGGATAATGATATGACTTATCTCCTTAGATTCATTGTATTAATTCATCTCAAATTCTTCCTTGACCTTTGCTATGAAAAACATTAGTTTCTAGAGATACCTTTTGGAAAAGGTTGAGAAGTTGTGTATTCTTGGTCGCATTTGGCAATTTATACCGAATATTTGCCCCAAAGAGCTTTTATTCCTGCAGAATATAAGCATATTTGAATTTATTAACAACCTTTTTTTCAAAAACAGAAACACATGAACTCTTAATGAATATTATTTGAATATAGGAATGAATAAATACTTTATTTCCATGGCACTCACTACCTCTGTTGACCTCTGCTGATTCATAATCTCCCCCCCATACACACACAGATGTCATTGAATTTTAGTATCATAATCAAACTGTAATGTTTTATCTTTCCAGTACTCTCATCCTACATATAAATACACTTTGTATTTTGAAATAGTTGAAAAATTCTATTGCCTACTGCCTGACATTCTATTATTCTAACTTCACACCTTTCCATTCTAGGGAATATATTCATGGAAAAAAAAAACTTGATTCTAACTTTGCAACAATAACACACATGATCCATTATTCTTTTCTTTCAATCTATTATAATTTTTGAACATTCTCTAAAGTAACAAAATTAAAGCATTGATATAAAATTTGAAGATTATATTTTGTAGCAAATATATTATAGAACTTACAGATTAATTCTGGTACTTTACCCATCAATTTCCCCAAAGCCTGGTTATTTTATATTCTTGAAAAAAGTATAAGTGCAGTATCTCTGCTATTAACTGAAGAAATAATAATGATTTTGAATTTTGCAGCATCATAAAGTTTGTCACACGTTAAATCTTATATTTCTAGAGGCAGAGAGTTTAGCTACTCTACTTGGAGCACGTTAGGCTCTGGTGACTTTTCCTCCTACACCTAGTTTCCCAAGGATAAAATTCTAAGCCCCCTCATCAATCATCCCCAACATGTTTTCTTCATTCTCACATGTCCAATTTACTTTAGGAGTTTATTGTTAAAAGGCCTTTTATCTCATCTGTTTCACACAAAGCTTCTAGAAGAGCTATCAAAATTTTTAATGCATTTATTACTTTCCATTAAGCCACTCTATGTCCACATGAATGATGTTGAAATGGCTGACAGCTTTTCTTACTGTTGAAAACTGAAATGCCAAGGTCAAGGTAAGCTCTACTTAGGCCAAAGTATATTGGGACTTGTTGTCACTCTCCAGCATGCTTCTCTTCAGGAGGTTCACTGGATAGTTTCTGGAGAATTCTTTTCATATACCTGCATAGAAACAGAACTTTATGATTAGCTAGGATACACTAAATTTGTAGAACAAAATCAATACCAAGGCTTAAGGTATCTCAATGATTTTGATCGCTACATGTTTTGGATTCGTGCACTTATATCAAGATTTGAGTGTTTACTTTGCCTCTTTAGAAAAAAATCGTATTTTATATTTTCTCAAGCAAAATTGTGGTATATGATTTCAATTATTTCTCATTGCAGGTAAATGGATATTCCAGTATCAGCAAAATATTGCATCATAGTATTTAAAGATAAATCATCCAAGCTATCTATAAAACTTAAAGCAGAATTTTGGTCCCATCTCTTGAAAAAATCCTGTATGCTTTAATAGTTACAACTGATGTTATAAAAATAACATTATAGCATGAAATTGCCATGATATTATTTGAAGAGTTCATAATTAATTGATCATTGGCTAGACCATGTTAATGTTCATTAAATAGAAAGAAAAGAGGAAAAAACACGAACCACTGAACATTATTTGTCATTTAATGTTCTGAAATTTTTTGAAAAATATTTTAAATTTATTTATTATCCTGGAGATCCAAGGCAAAGAAGTCTCAACTTCTTTAGTAAACATTTGAGAATACAAAATATAATAACATAAATTAATTGTTATAACATTTGGATATGTTATACTAAAGAATTAGAAAATAGAAAAAAAGAATAGAAATTAAATCTAAAATATAAAATGAGATTTATTATTTTGAGATTACTTAAATGAAATATAAGATATGATATTCCTTAAATGAAAAATAAACTGAATCTGTAATTGAAATGGCATAACTTGTTTTAGGATACAAAATCATCAGTGAAGGACTGAGTTTGAAATTGCTCAGATTGCTAAAACCAAAGCAAAATAAAGTACTTCACAGACATTCAGAGGAAAATCCATAGAGATGAGAGAAAAAAAATCTAAACACCCAAATGTGCAAATAGGCTGGCCACCAAATTTACAATGAAAATTTTAGAAAAGAACTGAACTTTTGAGGCAAAAGAGCATGACCCTAGAGTTTTCTTGGAAGGTAGATCATCTTTGAGTAGAAAGACAAAGTAAGGATTTTGTAAAACTATCAAGAATATGGAAGTATTTTATTTATGAACTCTTCCTCACTCCCCTTCCAGATTGGACAGACACACACACACACCACACACACTCATACTCACACACAAAAATAAGTAAATAAATCACATGATAGAAGGAATAGTTCAAAATAAAGACCGAAGGAATTAGGAATATCTTGAGGGGTAGGATCTGTGCTAACTTATACATTATAAAATGGAAATATGGTTTATGTCTTGCACATAATTTAAAAAGGATAATATTTAAACCATTTTACCGTAATATCTATTAGATTATCTTTAATTCTCGAGCAATTAATTAATTTTTCTTTAAGTTTCTAAAAAAAAAAAAAATGACCCATCTTCCATTCCACAAAATGTAGTACACCTATGCTATTACTGTCCACAAAATTCCCAAAGTTTGCTGCTGGAGGGGAAGATAATATGATGAATGATTTTACAATAGAATTCTCAGAGTCACAATTTTTCCAAATGCTAAGATAAGAAGCACTTAGCGCAGAAAAAAAATAATGTAGTTAACACTTTTTTCTGACATATAGAAAAGAAAATAATGTAGTTAACACTTTTTTTCTGACATATAGAAACACTTTTTTCTGAAATATCTGGCTAGGGAAAAAAAGATCATCTTTCAAGCTTGAGTTAAATAGAAGGAACATAAACAACCCTTGAAGTGTTAGGTGGTTTAGTTTTATTTGATGGAAAGGAGTTGGTAAATATTTGGAAGCAATTCTACTTATATATACATATTTTTCTCTATTAATTCCCTCCATATTTACCTTCTTCTGTGACTTAGAGAATCTGTGGACATAGATATAAATTCAAATTCTGGCCATTTATTCAAAACAATCTAAAGTAAGTCCTCAGCAAATTTCCTTGAAATTAATTAACATTATACATGTTTTATTGTATCATATCTACATAAGAAAAGGTATTTTAGAAACTTTTGGTTTTGTTTTTTAAATCTGAATCATCCTATCTAACACACATTTCAGCTGCTGAAGAATATTATTCATTTTATGTAAATACAATTAAAATTTTAATCACATCAAACTATGATACAATCCTTGGAAAAAGTTAAATGAAATTTGGTATTCAAAACATATTAAGCTTGACTGTATTAGTTAGGATTCTCAAGAGAAATGGAACCAATATATTATGTATTATATATTATATATTACAATATTTTATATTATAATCTCTTTATTGATTACATACAATCTCTTATATATTATATATTTATTATATATATTATAGATGTATAATCTCTTCATATGTATGAAGAGATTTATTATAGGAATTTGTTCAAACAGTAATGGGAGGCACATGTCTTCTGCAAACTGGAAAACCAGATATGCCAGTATTATTATTCAGTTCAAGTCTGAAGCCCTGGAAAACAAGAGAGCTGATGGTATAACTCCCAGTCAGAGCTTAAAGGCCTGAGAATCAGGTGTGTGTGAGGGTTTATTTGTGTGAGGGGCACTGCTAGTGTAGTCCAGAGTCCAAAAGTCCAAGAACTAGGAGCTCCAATGTTTTAGGACACAAGAAGATAGGTATTCTAGCTCAAGGAGAGAGAAACTGAGAGAGTGGGGGAGTGGAACATTGGCCCTTTTGTTCTATTTGAACCCTCAAGCCATTGGATGATGCCAACTCACATTGGTGATAGTGATCTCTTTCACTCAGTCTGCCAAATCAAATGCTAATCTCTTCTGGTAACAACCCCACAAACATATCCAGAAATAATGTTTTACCAGTTATCTGGGCATCTTTTAGTCCAGTCAAGTTGACACATAAAATTAACCATCATAGGAAAATATTTGTTGTGAAAATAATTAGGACATGTCCAGAAAGAAAAAGCTGTACTTTAGTATAGTATGCTTAAGTGACAAATTATTATACAGATTAAAAAGAACCATTGATCATGGCATTAGGATAATATTTTTAAAAAATTGCTTTCTTTAGGTTACATAAGGGCAGACCTTTTCATGGTCAAGGTAATTTTATCTAGGTAAATCTATGTATGTATGTATGTATGTATGTATGTATGTATGTATGTATCTATAATCTATCTAATGTTTCAACTTTTAATTTAAATTCTAGTTAGTTAACATATAGTGTGATATTAGTTTCAGTAGTAGAATTTAGTGATTCATCACTTACATATAGCACCCAGTGCTCATCACAAGTGCTCTCCTCAATGCCCATCGCCCATTTAGCCCATCCCCCAAGTGCACTCTGAAAGAATGTGTATCCTGATGCTTTAGGATGAAATGCTCTGGATATAACTAATAAGTCCATCAGTTCCAGTGTATCATTCAAAGCCAAATCTTAGATGATCTGTCCATTGCTGAAATTTCTGAGTTGTGTTGTGTTATTACCAGTTTATTTATGTTTGCTATTCATTGCTTTATATATCTGGGTGTTTCAAGTTGGGGGCATAAATATTTACAATTTTTAGATCTTGTTGGATAGACCCCTTTATTATGCTATCGTGCCCTTATCCATCTCTTATAATCTTTGGGCTTAAAATCTAGTTTGTCTAATATAAGTATGGCTACCTCTGCTTTGTTGTGATGTCAGCATGATAAATTGTTCTCCATTCCCTCACTTTCAAAAAAAAATTTTTTTTTACACTTATTTATTTTGGAGAGACAGAGAGAGACAGAGCGTGAGCGAGGAGGGGCAGAGAGAGAAGGAGACACAGAATCTGAAGCAGGCTCCAGGCTCTGAGCTGTCAGCAGAATCCAATGCAGGGCTCGAACCCATGAACCATGAGATCATGACCTGATCTAAAGTCTGACGCTCAACTGACTGAATCACCCAAGCCCCCCACTATTCCCTCACTTTCAATCTGCAGGTGTTTTTAGTTCTAAAATGGGTCTCTTGCAGGCAGTATATAGATGGGTCTTGTTTTTGTATCCATGCTGATACCCTATGTCTTTTGATTGGAGCATTTAGTTCATTTACATTTAGAGTGATTATTGATATATACCTAGGTAACTTTAAACTGAAAACTATGTTTTAATATTGTATCTTCAATTATCTGAAAAGTTTGTTAAGGAGGTTTGCAATTAAACTGTAACTCTGAGTACTAGCTCGTTTTAATTCATAGAGCTTTTTTGTGTCTTTTGTTAAGAATGTTTTTAAAATCTCGCTACTCATTTATTTTTTTTAATTTTTTAAGTTTTTCATTAATTAATTATTTTTTTTAAAGAGAGAGAGCGTGAGCAGGGAAAGGGTTAGAGGGAGAGAGAAAGAATTTTAAGCAGGCTCCATGCTCAGTGTGGAGCCCAACTCGAGTCTTGATCCCATGACCCTGGGATCATAACCTGAGCTGAAATCAAAAATCTGACACTCCACTGACTGAGCCACCCAGATGCCCCATCTTTGCTACCCATTTAAACTCATGTTTCTCTTTGATAAATGTTTAAACAAGGGTAATGTGTCTATAGAAAGTAGATTGCATTTTCCTTACAAAAATGTCCATTTAAAATACATTACCTAGGGGCGCCTGGGTGGCACAGTCGGTTAAGCGTCCGACTTCAGCCAGGTCACGATCTCGCGGTCCGTGAGTTCGAGCCCCGCATCAGGCTCTGGGCTGATGGCTCAGAGCCTGGAGCCTGTTTCCGATTCTGTGTCTCCCTCTCTCTCTGCCCCTCCCCCGTTCATGCTCTGTCTCTCTCTGTCCCAAAAATAAATAAACGTTGGAAAAAAAAAATACATTACCTATATTTCAAATTCAAAGTACTCACAAGGTATTTGTGTTAAACTATATAGTAAACTGTTACATAGTTTTTGTGTTAGGCTATACAAGGGCAGGTGTATTTGATTTGTTCTCAGAGTATTCACTCTTTTGGGTTCATTCAACTACAGACTTAAGAATTATATTTGTTTAATTTCCATGGGATATATGATGAGTCTAGTTTAAATGGCTTGTCCGAATCTAAATCTTGGCTAATGCCAGATGACAGATTTCCTACCTGATTCTAAATCATGCTGTTAAAATTATTCTTCATTCCTTGTGTTGGATTCCAAAGTCAAAGAAATATAATCCTGTGAGAGTTTTAAGATAACTTAAGCAGCTTGTCCAAAACACATGTCCCAAACAATAGACACATGGAATAAAAGTTTTTCTGCTCTTGTAGTTTCTTTTTCTTTCTTTCTTTTCTTTCTTTTCTTTTCTTTTCTTTTCTTTTCTTTTCTTTTCTTTTCTTTCTTTCTTTTTTAATGAAAAGCATTTATTACCCTCTGAAGCATGCAAGCATTCCTGACCTTACATCTCATTGGCTAGAAGGTGCTTAGTTAGATATCTCTGGTTTCAAGAGAGTCTGGGAAACTTAGTACAACAAATGGGTGACAGTGTCTTGATTGGCTTAAAAATCATGATTCATGCCTGGGGCTATGCACTGAGCAAAGTGAGAGTTCTGACAGCAAAGGAGGAAGGAGAAATAATTTGTAGAAACAGCAAAGCATGTCTGCTATAAACATTTATTTTTTTCTTAAAACTCCAACACTAAGTACTGAATCCATTTGTACAAGCGTTGTTCACCTAGTGAATACTAAAGAATAATTTACTAGTGTATCTGGACCTTTCTTTGTAAATCATATGTTCAAATTATGTCCAAAATATTTTACATTTTACCTGAATAATATCTAAAGTGTTGCTAGTATTATGTTGCCAACTATAAAGGTTATGGAGAGTATGCTATGGCTGCTAGAAAAATCTGTTGAATCAAAGCAGTTTCCACTTATGGGATAGTGATTCCCATGATTTCGGGGATTGGTATTTTCAAGCCCTCACCTCTTTACAGAAGGGTATATATATTGCATAGCAAGTTTGATAAGTGAATCCTTTATTTATATGCAATTAAACTGTAAACACATACATGGGTGATGTTGATATAGCAGTTTTATTCAATGTTTGTATACACAAATATATGTTTGTATACCCAAACATATACTCTCCTGACTCCCTCTAGGAAAAAATAAGTTTTGTGTAAAAATGCCAACATTTATTAAATGGAAATGGTTATATCCTTTTAAAGAAATTATTCTTCCTTTAAGTGCTTTAGGTACTCATGATGCATATTAAAAGAAGATAATTATTAGCATCATAAATTTATATGACGTATTTCCAAGTAAGCATTTAATTTCATCAGTTCAAGGACAATTTTAGATTCCATATAATCTGTGGATTATAGAGGCAATAAATACATTGCTTCCACAGATGAGGTGACATTTTAGCCAATGAGGGTTTGGACTCTGAACAGCATGACATTTCTGCCTTCTGTTAAGATCAAAGTGACAACTATGTCCTTTCATCTGAATTTACAGACTATAGGTAGGTGATGATCCTTAACATCTATGCATTATTTACACTGAAAAGAAAAGTGCCCATAAATAGATGATGGGATGACTTTGCCTGTTAGTAAATGCTGCTGTACCCGAATTTGCTTTGAATTTCCTTAAAGTAAGTTTGCATGTGACTGTTTCAAATTAAATTATAATCATAGATAACAAAATATCATTCTAAGTAACAAAGCAGAATTCAAAGTTTCATAATATCTTTTTTCTTCACCACAGGGCCTATATAGTTATTAAATATATTTGACAAGACTCTACTAATTAGAATCAGCGAAACTGTATTTGCATCCACCTTCTGACATATTACAGTTCTGTAAGCTTGGGAAGTTTATTTAACCCTCAGAAGTTCACTTAAAAATGTTTAATGCACATAACCTAAAATTTACTACCTTAACCATTCTTAACTATCTTTATTGTCATTAAGTACATGAAGGTTATTGTGCCACTATAACCACTGTCCCTTTCCAGACTTATTTTCCTCTGTGTAACTTAATTTGTATACCTATTGAACAGCAAGTCCCTATATCTTCATCACACAACCCCCTGGTAATCACCATTCTACTCTATTTCTCTTAGTATATTTTTATATACTTCATGTAAGTGAAATAATTCAATATTTGTCCTTCTATGACTGGGTTTTTCACTTAGCATAATGCCTTCCAGTTTCATCCATGCTGTTTCATATGGCAAGATTTCCTTCCTTTTTAATGGTCAATAATATTCTACTCTATGTATATACCTATATACCACATTTTCTTTATTCATTCATCCATTGATGGACATTTAGGTTGTTTCCACATCCTTGGCAATTGTGAATAATGCTACAGTGAACATGGGAGTGCTGACATCTCTCCAAGATCTTGACTTTAATTATTTTGGGTATATACTCAAGTGAGGTTTCTGGATTCTACGGTAGTCCTATTTTTAAAAATGATATTTCTATTTTTAATTTTTTGAGGAACCTTCATATTATTTTCCATGTCTGTTACACCATTTTACATTCCAATCAAGAGTCTAAATGAGTTCCAATTTCTCTACCTTCTCACTTTTTATTTTTGTCTATTTGATAATGTCCATTCTAACAGGTATGAGGTAATATGTCATGGTGGTTTTGATTTTCATTTCTCTGATGATTACTGATGTTGAGCATCTTTTCAAATACCTGTTGGCCATTTGTATGTCTTCTTTGGAGAAATGTCTATTCAAATCATTTTAAACTTGGTTACTTGTGGTTTTGTCATTGAATTATATGATTTTTTAAATATATTTTGGATATGAGTCCCTTGTCATATATAGTTTGCAAACATTTTTTCTTATTCCTAAGTTGCATTTTCACTATCTTGATATTTCCTTTGCTATGAGGAGTTTGATAGTTTGACGTAGTCCGTTTGTCTATTTTTGCTTCTCTTGCTTTTGATGCCATATCTGAGCAATCACTGTGAAAACCAATGTGGAAGAGTTTTCCCCTGATGTTTTCTTCTAGAAGTTTTACACTTTCAGGTCTTATATTTAAATTTTTAATCCATTTTGAGTTAATTTTTGTGTATGTTTTAAAATAAGAGTCCAATCTTATTTTTTTTTGAATATGAATAACTACTTTTCTGAACTATTTATTCAAGAGACTATCCTTTCCCCATTGTGTACTCTTGGTAGTTTGAAGATCCTGTTTACTGTATATGTGTGGGTTTATTTCTGGACTCTCCATGATGTTCTGCTGGTTTAGATGTCTGTTTTTATATCACTACCATACTGTTTTAGTTGCTGTAGCTTTGTAATATATTTTGATATCAAGAAATATAATACCTCCAACTAAAGATTGTTTTAGCAATTCAGGATGTTTTGTTCCATGTGAATCTTAAAATTTTTCCCCATTTCTGTAAAAATTGCCATTGTGATTTTAATAGAGATTGTGTTGATCTATAGATCATTTTGCATGTATAGATTTTAATATGGATATTATATAAAAAGCCCACAGCTAACATCATAACTCAACAGCAAAAAGCAGCTTTTACTCTGAGATCAACAATAAGGCAAAAACTCTACCCTCTCACCACTTCTATGTGACATAGTTTGAGAAGTTCTAGCCAAAGCAATTAGACAAGAAAGAAACATTTGAAAATACCCAAATCAGAAAGAAGTAAAATTATCTCTGTTCACAGATTACATGATCTTACACATAAGAAACCTTAAAGACTCCACTAAAAAAAAAAAAAAAATAATAATAATACAACAAAAACATCAAAAAACTGTTCAAATAAATACATTCATTAAAGTTTCAGGATATAAAATCAACATACAGAAATCAGTTTTCTTTCTATACATTAAAAATAAATATTGAAGAAGGATATTTCAAAAATAATCACATTTATCATTACATCATTAAGATTAAAATATTTAGGAATAAACTTAATCAAGGGCGTGAAAGATTTGTATGCTGAAAACTACAAAGCACTGATGAAAGAAATTTAAAAAGAGAAAAATGAATGGCAAGACATCACATGTTAATGGATTGGAAGACAACGTTGTTAAAATGTCCGTATTATCCAAAGGGAAACTTGTTTTTAAAGTGCAAGGAACAGGGGCGCCTGGGTGGCTCAGTCAGTTGGGCGACTGACTTCGGCTCAGGTCATGATCTCACGGTTCGTGGGTTTGAGCCCCTCATCGGGCTCTGTGCTGACAGCTCAGAGCCTGGATCCTGCTTCTGATTCTGTGTCTCCCTTTCTCTGCACCTCCCTTGCTCGTGCTCAGTCTCTCTCTGACTCTCAAAAAATAAGTAAATGTTAAGAACAACAACAAAAAAATTAAAGTGCAAGTAACAATATCTATATCACATTTAGATGTTGATATCATGATTTGTTATACCTTGTATATTGCACTTTCTAAAATCATTTTAATGCTTTCATGATACTACCCTAAATGGAGACAAAGACCTCATGCCTTCTAACGAAAGCAGATCCTTTGGTATAATTCTATGTCCTCTGTGTTTTGTCCACTCAGGCTCCTCAAGCAATGAGATTTTGTTAAAGGAAATAAAGATGTCCAAAACTTCATAAATAGCCTGGAATTGTCATTCACTTGCCTCTGTCAACAACTCCAACAGTTCATGTATTGAAAAAATTTGCTATAACTGTAGAGACTAAGCCTCAGTCACTCAAGTATTTTGCTGTATTTAGCAAATTTTGTTTGATCTACTTTAATTATGATACCTCAGATCCCACTGCCACTCCCTGTCCTTTCTATCTCTCTCTGTTTCCACTTCTTGTACAGTCACCAACTACCTTCATCCCAAGCATTCTTTTTTGCTTCATGGCTTCAGTTAGCTTAACGTTTAATTATTCATAGCTATCTTTTGTATGTATAGCCCCTCCTGCTACTGTCATCTTGTGGCATATTTCCAAGCATCTTTTCAGCTCAAAATGTCCCTATCAACTGACAGGTAATTACTTTCATTTCTAAATTCAAATTATGCAGAGAAAAACTGAGATATTTAGTATCATCCTTGTTTGTGTGGAAATCTCACTGCCTAATTTATTCGCTGGGTGCGACCAGAATGACTTTGCACAGAGCAGGTCATTTAGCACAGTTTCTCTTAACTAGGGAATATCTATATCTATATCTATATCTATATCTATATCTATATCTATATCTATATAGATAGATATATAATTATTATATATATAATAATAATTATTATTATTAATCTTGATTTATCTATAATATAGGTCTGTGCTTCTGGGTTTTCTTTGGTTCATTTTGGAATGGATAAACATATGGAGAGAGTTTCTCCCATTATTCTTGTTGTATTATTAATATTATGATCTATATTGGTTTGATAGGGCTGCCATAACAAAGTACCACAGATCAGATGATCTAAACTGCAGACATTTATTTTCTCACAGTTAAAAAAGTGAAAAGTCCAACATCAAGATTTCAGCAGGGTTTCATTCTGAGTTCTCTCTTCTTAGCTTGTAGATGGCTGTCTTCTCTTTTACATGGCCTTTCCTCTGTGCACACTCATATCTGTGTCCCCATTTCCTCTTTTTATAAGGATACCAGTCATATTGGATTATGGCCCACCCTAATGACCTCATTTACCTTAATTACTTCTTTAAAAGCCCTCGTTCTAATTTCAGTCACATTCTGAGGGACAAGGGGATAGGACTTCAACACATGAATTTCAGAGGGACACAACTCAGTTCATAACACCATTCATATCAACTTTTAAAGCACATGAAAAATAATTTTATCTGTAGTATAGTTGTGAGTAAATCTAAAGGATGACTTACAAAAAGAGGAGTGATACTAGGGCAGTTTAGAACATGGCCCATATCCCATTAAGAAAAGAAAAAAATGTTTGGAAAGAAAATATGATTTTAGAAACTTAGCCCACCTTGTTCCTAAATTTGTTTTGGTCTCTGAAAAATGCTAATAGTTTTGTGTATACTAATAAAGTGTAATTAACACTGAATTTTGAGACAATGATAATGAGACTTCAGCAACGGAAAAGACAGATGAGACAGAGAAATAGTGTTCTCTGATTCACTAACAACTGAATTAAATACTTCCTTCAGGATTAGGCTTCTCTATTGTGCACCTTATGCATAAAAATAAAATTTTGGAACATGGCCTGCAGCACATTGGGATTTAGGCAGTTTTAAGAGATCTTACATAATTAATGGAAAACAAACACAGGCATAAGGAAGCATATTAAATATAGTCTTATGCAAATATTCTATGCCACCTAATTCATAAAGATTAGAGATATGCATGATTCCAAGAGACCTCAATTGTAGCTACTTTTCCTCAATATAAAATAAAAATGGCCTTTGAATTTTTAATTTTGTTAATCTAAACCAGACGTGATAAAAAATCTCTCAATAAAATAGTACTGAATGAATCCCTATTTGTATTAATAATATAACTTAAGTGGAATCCACAGACAGTTCTGAAATCAGATGCTGTTCCATTCTCCCCCAGTCCAGGACCTTTCATTATACTAATCCTGGTCTGACATTTATGAATGTCCAACTTGCATCTCTGCTATCTAAACACTTTCACAGAAATTATCCTAGAATTTGCTTAATTTTACTTCATGCTCATTTCCTGTATGGTGCATGGATTTTGCCTGTCTTTCCACATCCCAGATTACCTTTGCATTTGATGATAGAATTAGCATTTTTGACTTTGACCCTTCACACCTCACAAAAAAATGAAGGCTTTTGTGGTAGATTACGTTAGTGGTCTCAATTCTTTACCCTGCTCTGAACAGATACCATTTTACGGTCTTCTCACCGATGGAGTGCACTTCTCTTTCTCTTGTCTTTGGGCTCTATACCATTTTGCTTTTGGCTTTAGATGCATGTATTTTTATTTGTCTTCATCTGTCTATTCTAACCAGGAGAATATTTCCCCATCTAAAGCTATTGCCCCAGGAAGAGGATGATAGAAATGTGGAGCCAAACTGACCTCAACTTTTGCAACCTGAGAATAGTTTGCAGGAAGAAGCAGAATTGTCAGGCTAAGTTCATTCTAGATCAAAATTCAAATACTTGCCCAATCATAAGTGATCGCTGCTTTGTGGTAGTTTGCTATACAATGATACCTAACTGATACAGGTTGTGTTATGGCCTGAACTGTCTAAAAATTCATATGTTGAATCCTACACTATACCTCAGAATGTGACTGCATTTGGACATAGAGACTTTAAAGGGGTAATTAAAATAAAATGTGGTGATTGTTGGGGGCCCTAATCTGATATGACTGATGTCTTCGTAAGATGAGTTGATTAGGACACAGAGGCATACTGAGGGAGGGCCATGTGAAGATATTAAGACATTTTTCTTTCAAATAATATGTTTAAGTACTTGTTCTTTTTTTTTCTTTTTTTTCTAATTTTTTTAACATTTATTCATTTTTTTTTTTTTTTGAGAGACAGAGAGCAAGCAGGGGAGGGGCAGACACACACATGTGCGCGTGCACACACACACACACACACACACACAGAATCTGAAATAGGCTCCAGGTGCTAAGCTGTCAGCACAGAGCCCCATGTGGGGCTCGGACTCACGAATCATGAGATCATGACCTGAGCCAAAGCTGGTCACTTAACTGACTGAGCTACCAGGTGCCCAGTTCTTGTTCATTTAATGGCTAAATTCATAAGGATTAGGGATTCTATGCTTTATTATTTTGATGTATTCCACTGTAGGGTTATTTCTGCTAATGAGAATTAGCAAGGAGTTAGCACTCAGAGAGATACCAAGCATTTGATCTAATGAAAATAAAATTAGAGGTCACATTAACAAACACATAACACAATAAGAAATAAATGAAACAGCAACAACAAAACCCTGGTTGTTTTAATTCGGATATGAAAACTATATTTGGCAAGAGTTGGCTTACCCTTTGGGATTATTAATTAGCCAGGGTTTCTTTTATCTGGTGCCACTACAATTTACCAAACATGAGAACTTTCTCAAACATGGTATGTTAATTTCCATCTCAAAATTTTACAGATGATTTTTTGATAAAAATGTCCCCCGCCTTGCTCTACTGTAGTTTCCATACTACATTTGTTGCCAAAAATTCAGTCTTGCTTTAAATGGGAATCTCTCAATATTTGACTGCTTGCTGCCTTTTGACACTTCCCAGTGAGACACACTTTCCTTATTTCATTCTGGGCCAACTCTGTGATCTGCTTTAACAAAAACAGTGTGACAGAAAATGATGATGTGCCAGTTCAGGGACAAAGCTTTAAGACATTTCTGACAATTTGTCAGGAAGCTATTAGCCACATAAATCAACAGGTATGAGACCATCATTCTGTAAGAGAGACTCAGATAACTGAAATAGACATATAAAGACACCATATGAAAGAAAGTTGAAGCTCCTTTGGCCAGAGCAAACCCTAGTCCCTGACTGCAAGTCCTGGATGCAACCCCAACTAACACCTGGTATCAGATTGCCAGGCACATGGTTGTGCCTTCTGGAAAATGGATCCCCTCCAGCTCTCAGACATTCAAACAATTCACACCAGATATGTGAATAAAGCAACCCAACCATGTTGGACTGATATCATGTGGTACAGAGAGGATTTATCTTACAATGCCTTATCCAAAGGCCTAATCAAAGAATCATGAGCAAATAAGATAGCTGTTGTTTGAAGCTTCTAAATTTTTGAGTTGTTTCTTATACATATATGGTAGTTTCTTAGGGTATTAACAGAATACCACAGATTGAGTAGAAATTTATTTCCCACAGTTCTGGAGGCTGAAAGTCCAGTTTCAGGGCGTCATAGGCAGGCTTCGTTTTTCCAGAGACCTCTCTCCTTGGCTTGCAGATGCTACCTTCTAACTGTGTCCTTGCATCCTTGGTGTCTCTTGTTTTTATAATTACATTAATCACATTAAATTAGGGCCCTGCCCTTATGGCTTCATTTAACCTGAGCTACCTCTTTAAAGGCCCTATCTTCTAATACAGTCACAGTGGGGGTTAAGTCTTCCTCATCATATGCTTTTGGCATATGATGGCATACACTTCAGAATATAACCACCTCTAGAGGTGTGTCCGCTCAAAATTTGTAACCACAAAGGCGATAGTATTAGGAGGTGGGGCCTTTGGGAGGTGATTAAGATAAGAGCAGTGCTCTTATGACAAAAGGTTCAGAGATCCTGCATCCCTTTCCATCAGGTAAGGGTACAATGAGAAGTTGGCCATCTGAAACCCAGAAAAGGGACCTCACCAGACCCTGACCATGCTGAAATCCTGAACTCAGACTTCCAGTCCCCAGAACTGTAAGAAATAAATTTCCGTTGTTTACAAATCACCCATTCTGTGTCATTTTGTCATAGTGGTTTAAAAGCTCTACAGATATAGATTAGTTAAAAATTAAGGGGTGCCTGGGAGGCTCAGTCAGTCAAGTGTCTGACTTCTGCTCAGGTCATGATCTCACTGTTCTTGGGTTCAAGCCTTGCATCGGACCCTGTGCTGACAACTTGGAGCCTGGAGTCTGCTTTGGATTTTGTGTCTCCCTCTCTCTCTCTGCCCCTCCCTCACTTTCACTCTGTCTCTCTCTCAAAAATAAATTAAAAACAATTAAAAAATTAAAGAGAAGTTCATAGTTAGAATTTGGGTCTTTCCATAACAAAAATCTAAACCAAGTAGTACTGACTGACATCAGTGGTGGCAGGCAGAATAATCTTGAGAAGACTATTAGACATATGTAAAGGGCAGTGAAGTAATAATTGCTGTTGGGAACCGAATAAAATGAGGAGGCCAGTGTTTTTATTGGCAGAACCATTGCAAGAGTAGCATTTGTGGTGACTTAGAAGATTAAAAAAAATACTTTTAACTAACTCGTGAACTTGTGTTTGGCTGAGATAATTTTAATGCAGATATTAAAAATGCAAACTACTCTTTGGTTTTTGCTTGTATGTGCTTTATTTTATCTATGTGTAAAAGATAAAGATAAAAAGAAATGAACTAATGCAAAACTGATCACCTTCAAGCAGAATCTAAAGAAAATATTTCTGAACCAAGACTTGATATTGGAAAATAAAACTATTCTTTAGTTCCAGTCTCTTGAGCCAACTCAAGGTTCTCAAAGTAAGAAATGATCTTAGTGCAAAGATTAAAAGTCAGGACACTACCGTCTCCACAACCAAATTCCTATAAGATTTCAGAAAAATCTACGGTGGTACATCAAGATCCTCTAAACCACAGAATAAAACTCATAATAATTTTAAGAATTGTCCTGCAGCACCAAGTAGAAGGGAGTCTACCGACTTGGGACATGTGTTTGTATGCCTCTTTTCACATGTGTGTACGTCTTTGTGCCGTATTTATTGGAGGAGATTATAACTTAATATATAGAAAGGGCCCATATTTATAAAGCCAAATATATTAGCTTGGACAAAAGGGCTAAAGAAACTGCAAAATGGAAGGAGATTTCTAGGCCTCCAATTTCCTACAGGCAGAAAACGGGCTGAGAAAGCTACTTAGCCACAAACATGTTTTTATTGTTTTTTTTTTTTTTTTTTTTTAATTTTTAACCTTTATTTATTTTTGAGACAGAGAGAGACAGAGCATGAATGGGGGAGGGTCAGAGAGAGGGAGACACAGAATCCGAAACAGGCTCGAGGCTCTGAGCCGTCAGCACAGAGCCTGACGTGGGGCTCGAACTCACGGACCGCAAGATCATGACCTGAGCGGAAGTCGGCTGCTTAACCGACTGAGCCACCCAGGCGCCCCTGTTTTTATTGTTTTTTAAATAAAGTATGACTCAGAGGGAAGATTCAAGAACCACAGAAAGCATATAGAAGAGATAGATTATAGACACACATGATACAAGAATCACATAAAACCCTTCCCAGTAGTAAAATTGGGATCTAATCAAGAACTGGTTACATGTGCTTGGCTATATTTAAGAAAGATTGTGAACAAGTGAATGCTATGTGGATCTCATTAAATGTGTCTCATTATGAATGAAAATGTTATTGGAATTATGCAGTTCTTACTTCACATATGTTGGCCAAATGGGGAGAAAACAACTTGTCTATTTAGTTTGTAGATATTCAGATGGAGAGGAACCACACTTGAGAGGTCTTATCCCTACCTGAACATGAGTTACAAAACTTGACCCGGGACTTCAAACTTGAGCTTGATAATGTAACAAGATGAGATTTGGAGTACCTTGGGGGGGTGGGGGGTGGGAGGGATTGAATGTATTTTGCATATGTTAGGTCATAAATTAGTGGAGGACAGAGAACAGCCTATTGTAAAAGGTTATATTGGTGGCTCTAATGAATAATGCCTCTGGATATTGACATGTTTTTAGTACTTTCACTGCCCCTCCCACTCCCAGCTGTCCCATATGATCTGCTTTAGCTGCGTGATGTTGCACCATTTCCAGGCCCAAGGAACCCTAGCAGGTTTTGCTTTTGTACTTCTAGCAGTAAGCAACCGTCAAAGAAATGCAAATATGCTGATTCCATCATGCTATGGGAAAACCTAAGACCATCATGTGCAAGAGAACTGAAGAATGTGTCTGATAACAAGGAACACACTTTTCTCAGTTGAAAGTGTCTGCTGAGCTTCTAGCTAATTGCCAGACCCATCTGGATGGCCCTTTGAGTGATTCCTCTTGGAAATGGGTCATACAATCCCAGTTGAGACATTGTAACTGTTCCACAACCACTTAAGCCATCTTAGCTCAGGTTACTACACATGGGAAACAAGAAATAATGTTGGGGATTTCAGCCCCAGAAGACCACTCATGGAGCAAAGATAAGCTGCCCCTTAGATGTCCTGTCAAGGTTCCTGATTCATAGTCTAGGGAACAAATGAAACAGTTCTTGAATTAATCTACTGAATTTTGAGAAACTGTATTGTACAGGAATGGATCACCAAAACATGCTGACTGGATCCTGAGAACAGTAACTCATATAATTTTTTGATTAAAAAATCAAATTAAGTAAAGAAACCTGTGAGTAAAATTTCTCACCAAAGTCAAGAGTTTTCAAAGACCATTCTAATAAAAAGAACCAATTGTTTTCTATTATTTTTCCTTGATTCTTCAATTTTACTCCCATCTGAAAGGATTCAGAATGCATTATTTTTGTGCTTACAAAAGACAGATATTGTGGTAGATACATGCATGAAAAAACCTCCCAGTTTCTATTTCATTTGACAGTATACTCCCATAATAATGCTGGGCTTGGTGTGTGAATTTCTTTGACCAGGTAGAAGACTGGGAGAGCACTTTGTGTTTTTACTTCTCTTTTGCATTCTTCTTATCACCATAAAGCATGCTGAGAGTAGGCGGTTGGAGGAATGAAGCACATGTGGAGTCCTCCCAGCTAGGTTGTCCTATAGCAGCCAGCCTACGCCAAATAGCCAACTTCTTGCAAATGTTTGAGTGAGCCCATTCAAGATCAGCTGAGCCCAGACTATGTTATTGTAATCTCAGTGCACTCAGGCATGAAGATAACTTTTGCTGTGGTAAACACTAGGTTTTAAGGTGGTTTGTAATGTGGCATTATTGTAGCATTAGATAAATTAGCCTAGAATTAAGAGCAGAAGTTCGCCAGAAAATGAGTTGTCAGGAGTGTGCTAAGAAAAAAGAAAAACATTGTGTGAAGACGCTAATGAGGGGAAAAGCTTGGTGTGCATGAGAAAAGAATCCCAAAGTAGGTCATGTTTTGTATCCTTTGGAATTTGGGACAGAATTATGGCTTTTGTGCATAGTTAACTTAAGGCTTTGATAAAGCCATTTTTGTTCCCAGGAATATAATGGCTTATTAATTGCTTGAATTACTAGACACGCTGATTCCAATTTGATACCAAAATTTCAAACATGACAGAAACCAAAAATCTAGATCTTGATTAGACTATTCACTTATTCTTATATGTTTAAGCATTATGATACGCACTGGAAATGCAATAACAAATATAATGAAAGAATAATGAATAATAATTACTGTCTCATTAAACACAAAAAACAAAATGGTTGTAAAGTCATTAAAAATGCAAATGTAATTTTTGGATTTTTGGGATCAAAGACAATGTAATTCTGGCCAGTCAAAAATATCCATGATCTATTTCAAAACCTAACCTTAGCCACAATAATTCTGGGATTGAGGAACTGTTATTTTTTTTTTAAGTTTATTTATTTATTTATTTATTTATTTATTTATTTAGAGAGCAAGCGCATGAGTTGGGGAGGAGCAGAGAAGAGAGGGAGGGAGAATTCCAAGTAGACCCTGTGCTGTTAGCATAGAGCCACACACAGGACTGCATCTCACCAACGGGAGATCATGATCTGAGCCAAAATCAAGAGGTGGACGCCTAACCAACTGAGCTACACAAAAACCTTTAGGAAGTTTTAAATATACTTTTAAAACCTCATTTAGTATTTATAACAAAGGAATAAAAATGCAATCCTTATTAATAAAGTAGAATATAACTTTTTCTGTATCTATGCATTCTCATATCATTTAACCATTCCGGTGCAAATACATGTACATACAGACAGACATAAATGTAGCAATTTCAGGTAAAAATGTGTCATTCAGAAAAAAAATGTGACCACTTTTTTTTTCTTAATGGATGTTTTATTATGTTGTGGGGGGGCTTGTCACATAGAAATATATACCTAATACACATGTTGTGTAATTTGTTTAGTCTCTAGCTTTTGAAACTGATACATTGCCCATTTCAGTTCACAGACTAAGTGCATAAACCTCATTCTTTTTCATTCTTGTATAGCATGCCTGTTTAGAGATAAATTTATTTAACTACTCTTCTATTGATACAAGTTTTTAACAACATTATCTATTAAAATAATGCTAAAGAGAATATTATTGTAGATAAGTATTTTCACATGTGTCCATATATCTATAGATAAAACTTTGGAAGTGAAATTTCTGAATAAAAAGTATGTGCATTTTTATTTTGATAGACTTGGCCAAATTGCCTTCCATTGAGATTATATAAATTTACACACCTACCATCAATGTAATGAGAGTGCTTATCTCCATGTACTCTGGCCAATACAGATAATATAAATATTTAAATATTTGTTAACCTTATAGGTGAAAAAGATGTCACTATAAGATTTAATCTGCATTTCTATTATTATGAACAAACTTGTTCATCCTTTCCTACTTTAAGAGCCATTTAAATATTTTTATAGGAATCTTTGCCAAGTGTTCTATTAAATTGTTAATCTTTTTTCTTATTGTTTTACAGGAGCTCTTTATATTTTAGAATAGCCTTTTATTTTGATGTGAGCTGCAAATAATTTATTCCCACTTTGTTGTTTGTTGGGGAGCATCATTGAAATTGGTGACCACCCGTTGACATGTGAGCTGGATGCTGGCTCTTGGAGGCTCTCCCCACCCCCTCCCCTGTCCTTGGAATGTGGGTTCTGCTTGCCTTTTGCATGCCCAGAGGCTGCTCCCTCTGGGGAGCTATGAGATAATGAAGTGATGTTGATGGCCCCTGCACAATACATGTGACTGAACCCACTTAAGGCCTCTCTATAAACATAAGATTTGGTAGGCTAATTTGTGGATCCATTCATTTTGCTGATGCCCAAGACAAGCCTCATATGTAAGTTCCCTTCTCTTGTTGAGACCTCCACTTACCACCCCGGAGTGAATGCCTCCTTCTTCAGTCTCTCTCTTCCCTCTGAGTACAGGGCCCAGTTTCAGATTTCAGCAGGGAAGCTCCTGGGAAGGTTACAAACCAACATTGTTTGACTTTTTTTAATTAAGATAAAACTGACATATAATACTGTATTATTTTTATACGTATGGCACGATTTGATATATATAAATATTGTAAAGCAATTGCCGCCATAAGTTTAGCTAACAGCCGTCACCACATATAGTGACAGTTTTCCTTCTCGTAATGAGAACTTTAAGATCTACTCTCTTAGCAATAAGATACAACCACTTTTAATTTACCTAAAGAATAACCAAAGGATAGGGTGCCTGGGTGGCTGGGTCGGTTAAGCGTCCGACTTCGGCTAGGGTCATGATCTCACGGTCCGTGAGTTCGAGCCCCACGTTGAGCTCTGTGCTGACAGCTCAGAGCCTGAAGCTTGTTTCAGATTCTGTGTCTCCCTCTCTCTCTGCCCCTCCCCTGTTCATGCTCTGTCTCTCTCTGTCTCAAAAATAAATAAACGTTAAAATAAAAAGAATAATCAAAGGATATATGTTTTGATAGTGATGTATGTTATTTTGTTATAATTTTAAGGACTTGTTACATCAAGCATGGCTTGCATGGTATTTTTCATTTGAAAATGATAGAAACCATATAGTTCAAAAAATGTGTTCTGTGTAAAAAAAAAAGTAGAAAATTAGAGGGAAAACTGCATTACAGCCAAAAATAGACTAATAACCCCAAATTAATGAAAACTTCTGCAAAAATGCTAACACCAATAATCTGTTAGTAAAAAGAATAATTAATCTACCTAATGCTGTATTAATATTTCACCCCATTGTGTATCAGAATAATTATTTTTAAAAAGTGTGCATAAATAATAAGGAGGTCCAAATAACATTTTGTGTTATTGTGACCTATCTGGAATAATGTAGTTTAGAAGAAGCCAGAATAAAGACTTATCATTTATTCTCCATTGTTACATTGTTAACTTATCCATTAGTCCTTTATCTTAATGATATTCTTTCAAGCACTAAATGAAATGATAATGATCAAAAACATCTTTGGTTTGTTATAATACTGCTAAAACAGAACTATAAAATATGGCTTATGCTATCAAGTTATCATCAGCAGATTTTTTTTTCATTTGCTTCTTGAGGATGATCAATTATTTTTAAAAATAGAAAACATTTTAAAGATTTGAGAACGATTTTATATTGGCAGCAAAATTGTAAGTATAGTAAGAGTTTTGATACACACTACACCCAGTCTCCTATATTATTATTAACATCTTACATTAGTATGATACATTGGATACAATCAGTGAAACATCATCGAGACATTATTTTAAACTAAAGTCCAGAGGCACCTGGATGGCTCGGGTAAGTGTCCGACTCTTGGCTTTGGCTCAGGTCATGATCTCACAGTTCCTGAGATCAGGCCCTGAATAGGGCTCTGCACTAACTGCACGGAGCCTACCTGAGATTTTCTCTCTCCCTCCGTCTCTGACCTCCCTCACACACTCTCTCTCCTCTCTCAAAATAAATAAATAAACAAACATTAAAAAAATAAAGTCCATACATTATTCAGATTCCCTTAGTTTTCTTTCCTTAGTTTTAACCTAATGTCCTTTTCCTGTGCTAGGATTCCAGCCAAGATTCCATCATGTCTTCTTAGGTTCCTATTGGTTGTGAGAATTTCTCATCTTTTCTTCATTTTTGATGAGTTTGACAGTTTTGAAGAGTGCTGGACAGGTATTTTGTGGACATATAAGTGATTTATTATTGTTATCACTGTTGGTGCTTTGATCACCTTATGTCGGTACACTTTGTCAGGTTTCTCTATTGTAGAGTTATGTTTTTTTTTTACCCCATCCCGTATTGTACATTTTGCAAGGAAGACATTATGCACAGCCCACCCATGAGAATTGGGGAATTATGCCATAGCTCCTTGAGGGTGGACTTCTATCTGCACAGGGTAGTTCTCTCTCTTTTCCCACTTATTTATTCACCAACTCATTTATATCAGTACAGATCGTAGGTTTTTATTTCATACTGTGGGTTGCAACTTAGCAATACTTTAATTTTTTTGTGTTGCTCAGATTGGTTCAGCACTGGCCACTAAGTACTCTCTCAGTTGGTTCCTGTCTCCTTTTGATATACTGTAATCAATATGGGTATTTAAAAAATATACTTTTTACTTTTTTACACTGTAGCACTATACAGTTCTCTGATCTGATCTTGTGTATTTCTAGTTCCAGTCTTAGAATCAGCCATTTTTCTATGGAGTTCTGGTTCTTTTTATTGGAAAAATGGCCTTAGAAATCAAGAACCAGGTATTACTGTGTTCATTGTATCCTTATATCTAACCCATCTCAGCTGTCCAATCCAGGAACCATATGTGTGTGTAATAACCCATGTGTATACACATATCTATAAATATTTCTGTATGGAACCATCTGTATCTATAGTAAGTTTTACATGAGTTTATTCTGCTGTCTCCAATTCTATTATTATTAATAGATTACTAATGATGTAGATTATGTCCATTCCTTCTTGTTTATCTATAAATTCTCACCAGTAAAACTCTGGCAGTCACCATTTGCCCTTTATTTACTTCACTATCAAATTCCAGTGTAAATGTTAAGCAGCATCAGGATGGTTAACCCACGCTCCCACGGAAAACAACTCTATCATGCAGACTATAAGGCTTATGCATAGTTGGTTTCACCTTAAATTCTGCAGACTACTCTCATTTCCAAAATTATTTAGATCAGCACTTTCCTGTATTTACAGGATACTTAGACTATCTTGTCACAGTCTAAATTCCCTCTTGGGATCTCCAACTTCCTAAGGGACTTTTAAAATTTGCATACGTTAATGTTCAGTCTTTGTGCTATAATGTCGTATGGTTTTTGACAAATGCATAGTATCTTGTATCCATTATTACAGTATCATAAATAATAATTTCAGAACATCAAAAAATTCCCTTAGCTTACCTATTCAACCCTCTCTTCCCCCCAAGCCCCTGGAAACCACTGATGGTTTTACCATTACTATAGTTTTGACTATTCCTGAATGTCATATAATTGAAATTATACAATTTGTAGCCTTTTTAGACTGGCTTCTTTACTTAGCAATGTGCATTTAAGATTCATCCGTGTCTTTTGTTGGCTTGAGGCTCCTTGCTTTCCACTGCAGAATAACATTTCATTTTATGGGATGTACCACAGTTTGTTTATCCATTAACCTATTGAAGGCTGTTTTGATTACTTTCAGTTTTTGGTGATTATCATTAAAGCTGCTATAAACATTCACATGTAGGTTTTGCATGGGTATACTGGATCCTATGGCAAGAAGATGTTGAGTTTTATAAGAAATGGCCAAATTGTTGTCCAAAGCAGCTGCACAAATTTGCAATTCCACAAGCAATGGATAAAACTTCCTGTAGCCCTGCAGCCTTGCTGTCAAAGTGTCTTTTTATTTTATTTTAGCCATTCTAATACGTGTGTACAGGAATTTCATTATTGTTTTCACTTATAATCCCTAATAACAAGTGATGCTAAATATTAGTTTATATGCTTTTTTAATGTTTATATTTTCTGGTGAGGTGTCTATTCAAATCTTTTGCCTGTGTTCTGTTTGGTTGGTTTGTTTTCTAATTATTGAATTCTAAGAATTTTGTGTACATTTTGGGTATGAGTCTTTTATCAGATGTTTTGAAAATGTTTTCTCTGTAATTTTCTTATTTTAATAGTGTCATTTGCAGAGCATTTTTCTTTATTTAGTAAAGTAAAATTTATCATGAATTTTTTTTCATGAATCATGCTTTAAGAGATATATTTTAAAATTTATCTCCAAATGCAAACACACCTAAATTTTCTCTTATGTTTTTTCCTAAGGTTTTTAAATTTTGTATTTACATTCAGATCACTAAAGGCTTTCTTCGTATCTGTTACATTTTTGATTTTAGCGCTTCCTTAAATCTTTCTTAGGCTTCCCATTTCCCTGCTTACATTACCTGTTTGTGCTTCATATTGTTTATTTTTTTTCCTATCAGAGTCCTTAATATATTAATTATAGTTATTTTAATTCTATGGTAAATCTGCCATTTCTGCCCTGTCTCATTTTGTCTCTGATGATTGTCTTATGTCTTTTGATTATGTTTTTTCCTGCCATTTAGCCTGGCTTGTAATAGTTTGTTGGTGTAGTGGTAAGATGTGCATGGGTAAGTATTCCATAATCTTATATTAAACTTCAGTTTTTTAGTGAAACCATTCAATGGGTTGTGATCTTCAAAAATGTTTCTTAAGTGTTTTGTTTTGTTTTGGTTTTGATGTCTTAGCTAAAACATAAAGGCTCAAGAAGGCTGGAGTAGGAAAAATGCCCTTCCCCCAGGCAGGAAAGTATTTTATCCTGGAAGGTAAACATTTAATATAGAGAATGCTTTAGGTGTCTTTCCTCATTATTACACTTTCCCTTAACCCGCCGAAGACAAAGGAGATCTTTCTTTGCTCTTTGCTCTTTACTCTGAGACATTGGTGAAGTTATAGGAGTAAAACCCATGAATGTATCCAGGAATTTTTTCTCACCTGTTAATCCACATTCAGCTTCCTGTCGTTCAAAATCATTTAACTTGTCATATAAATTCATTGGTCCAATGTCTTCTGCTCTAAGTAAGCAGGTCTTACCCTGATTCTCTACATTTGCCTGTCCATCCAGATTTTTCTGGTAGCAGCTGTCTCTGCATTCTCAGCTCTTTGTGGATCCAAGATAAGTTATTGATTTGCAGTTTGGATCAGCTTTTTCTGGTTGGAGGATAGGACTAATGACTTCTAAGAACTCTACATGTCACAGATGAAATTAGAAGTCTCAGGAGATTTTCAAAGCTTGTGTGTATATATATGTGTGTGTAATATATATATATATATATATATATATATATATATATATATATTATAGTATATATTTTTTTATTTTTACAATTTTTTACAAATATTTTACAAATATTTATATTTGTATTTTCCAGTACAAATGTCTACATAACTTTTGTGATTTTGTAAACAAGACAAATTTCAGCAAACGTAGTTGTTTCAATTTTTATTATTTAGAATATTTCAATTACAATTAATTAAATATCGTGCCTGGGTGACTCAGTCGGTTGAGTGTCTGACTCTTGATTTTGGCTCAGGTTATAATCTCACAGTTTGTGGGTTCAAGCTCTGTGTGGGGCTCTGCTCTGTCTGGGCCAAGCCTGCTTGGGATTCTCTCACCCTCTCTCTCTGCCCCTCCCCCTGCTCATGCTCTCTGTTTTTTAAAATAAACAAATAAACTTAAAATTAATTAAATATCTATATACTGAGCTTATATTAAGCTTATGACTTGATAGCAGCTATTAGCAACATGAACATGGCGAAATCCTATTTTTCATATATTGTACAGCTTTGAGACAAAATAGTTGTGTAAATAGCTAAGACAGATGGAAGAGTATAATACAAGCTATGAAAAGTAAATATATTCTGGGCAAAGAGAACAAGAATTTACATGTAGCTAGTGAATCATAGAAAACTTAAAGGAAAATATGGAATTATTTCAAACAAACCTACAGAATCCTTGTAACAGTATTTTAAATGTGTCTACATTTCTGGAGGGATATGTCATTCCTTTAATTTTTCATCACATTCTGAAAGAGTCAACATTCAGGGAAAAATAAGTAACAATAATTTTTAGATTTTAATAGGTAATATATTAGATAATATTCTTTTTTATTGTTCATAAATACCAGTAACTCTAGATTTATTTCTTTTATCTTTATCATTGATCTTAGTGTGAGGCGCTGTTAATTTTGACATATCACTTGATATTTCTCACTTTTATCAGTCTCTCTCCCTTTATCGTATCTTACTTCCCATCCTTCCAGTGTAGCCAAAGGTTCAGGATCAGTAGGACAGAGAGGGAATACCTTTTTGGCAAGTCTGTGCTATCAGGGCTGAAAACATATTTCCTGAGATCCCAATATCCAGACACTGGACAGAGTTAGAAAAGTGACCCCACTGAGAAAGTAGAAGACATCCAACCTGAAAGGTATCATATCTCAGCAGTAACCTGCCTTAGTTAGTAACTTGGGCTGAACTTTGCAGTCACTAGTGAAAAACCATGAATTGAGTAAGATCAAGTTCAATTATGCCACCAGGATGAAAATCATAAATAGAAATTAAATGTGCTTTGAAAAATAAAATGTTGGGGTGCCTGGGTAGCTCAATTAAGCACTTGACTCTTGATTTCGGCTCAGGCATGGTCTCACAGTTCATGAGAGTGAGCCCTGCATCAGGCTCTGAACTGACAGTACACAACCTACCTGGGATTGTCTCTCTCCCTCTCTCTCATCCCCTTCCCCTCTCTCTCTCTCTCTCTCTCTCTCTCTCTCTCTCTCTCTCAAAAATAAAGAAATAAACATTAAAAAAAAAGAAAATGTCATGTAACTTCAAAGAGAGTCTTGTGGACTGAGAGTTGCCTGACCGTAAGACCATGGTATGACTAATATCTTACATTTGTATAGATCTTAAAAGTTTTTTTAACTTTTTTCTAACCATTTTCAAAGAGCTTTTTGTACATTCACTAATATTATTTTTTGAACAACTGTGTAAAGTATAAATTAGGAATTTATTATTATTTTCCCCATTATTTTTTACCTCTTAATCCCCTTTGGCTATTTCACCCACCCCTCTGGCAACCACCAGTTTGTTCTCTGTATTTAAAAGACTATTTTTGTTTCTTTATTTGTTTTTTTTTACATTGCATTATAAAGGAGATCATGTAGTATTTGTCTTTCTATGTCTGAGTTAATGCACTTAGCATAATACCCTCTAGGTTCATCCATGTCATGACAAATGGCAGAATCTCTCTTTTTTATGGCTGAGTAATATTCCATTTTATACATATAGCATATCTTTTTGATCCATTCATCTACCTATGGACATTTGGGTTGTTTCCATATCTTAACTAATGTATATAATGTAACTATTGTAATTATATATATATATACATATATATATATGTACATGATATACTTTTCAAATTAGTGTTTTTGTTTTCTTTGTATAAATACCCAATTTTTATTAGCTCCATTCTTAAAGATTGACATTAAAATCATATAGATTTGTGTTAGATAAAGGAATGAATAGTGATGCATAAAACCTCTTGCCAAAAGTAAGAGATAGAAGGACTAATTGATCTTTATATAAAACTCATGTTCACTTGGTTACTTCATTTAGTAACAAGTCAGATTCTTTTGCTATGTCTTGTTTACTCAAACATCCCCCAAATTTTCATATTTCACAAGAAGATTTTACTTCCAACTAGCAGAAATTAAGAATAAATGTGTCAAGGAAAATCAAGTAACATAGTATAGAATGTGTACTGTTATAAAGAAGTATAATGCTATTTTCAGGAAAAATGACCAAATTAGTAAATATCACATAACCTGGTATAAATTATTCTTTTGAATGCCTTAAAATTGTTTATGAGTGTGGTACCTAAAATGCAAATTCGTAAAAAATCAGAGTATAGTTCAAGTATGGAATAATGATAACATTTATGATAATCCATACTATAGTAAGCAGTATTGTTAAATCTCAAATGTATGTTATTGTGGGGTATTATTATACCCCCTGTTTTACTGGCAACTGGTTTGGAATTGCAACTCTTCATTCCAGTTCCAGTGCCTAGGGATTTTTATATATGCTTAAGATTTTGAATTTATGTTCTGGAAATGGGTCACTTAGTGTAAAAGGTAAAAAATAATAACAATGTTTATGTAAGTTAAATGGCATGTTATTACTCAGTTTTTATTGTATTTCTAATCAACAGAGTTTGTGCTTTAATAAGGGCTAGTCAGGTAAATATATGATAGAGTCAAATAATATATCAACATCATTGGCTTTGCTCACAATTGCATAAACAATTTGTGGGGCATTTTAGAGAAAATAAAACCAATTATAAAGTATTAGTACACTTTAAGACTTTAAGGTAGGAAACTAAAGGAAAAATTCATGGTTGTCTTTGCTTCAGTTTCCTATTACACAAGCAAAGAAGTGGTGCCAGTTTTAATGGCATTGAGGACACGTGTGAGTGCATATAGCCACCTAATATGTCCCTTGTTATTCAGAAACACACCTGGATTTTTATGATGAATGAACCCTACAGAGAATCCTTGGAGTTTTTTTAGGTCAAAAAGGCATGAAGTTGGCAATAACTTCCTTTTAAGTCACTGAGCTGAGAAAAGTGAGAGAGGTCATATCAATACATAAGATTCTCTATTATTATCTCATAGGGATTAACCTGCTGCACTGCAGTTACGTATTTTGTGATCTATTTCCTATTTATAATTATGCGTTCTTTGAGATTTTAGTGCAGCTGAACTGGCCTTGTCCTACACAACCCATAATCTCATTAGTTAATTAGCATTAGAACTATAAGTATATGTTTTTGTGAATATAATTGATTAGTCTGAATTTAATGTTGAATTATTGACAAATTGTATATTTATGGATTAACAGTTCATGCTTACCCACATATTTTTTTCTTAAATGTGGACAAATATAACCTGTTCTGCATCTGTAAAGATCTCTAATCATAAGATTGATTTTTTTTTAAACTCCTAGTAGGTCACTATTTACTGATAAGAATACGTTATCGATCTCCTGTATTGGAGGAATACAAATTACTATAGTTTATATTTATAATGGTCTTTTGTACAATACAACAATTCTCCTAAACTTTGCATAACACTATGAATACTTTATTAACTTGTTCTGAAGGGTTAAGGAAATATGTATTGGAGAGAAAAAAAAATGGAAAGAAAAAAATGAGTGTAGTTCCAGATACTATATCAAAATGTACATCATCAGTGAGGGGAAGACTCGTTAGAAACGTTAAGCAAGATTCCATCCAAAAAAAGGATTTATTAGTTCATTAGTTGTTTGAGTAATTTTTTTTAACTGATTAAGATATTGACAAGGCTTTGAAGAGATCATTATCTATGGCTAGCTATCTATTTTGTTTTGTCTACAAACAAAAATTCTCTAACTGGAAGCAAAGGTATATCTTAAAGAACAATCTTTGTTTTAGAAAAACATTATTAAACCTTTGGTTTATTTGTTTGTTTCCGAAAGTTTGTTATCGTGTCATGGTCAAAATGGACTAGGAAAGAGGCCTTGATGTAGCTCAGTTGTATTGCAAAAGACTTTTAAATTTGGGAAGGAGAATTGGGGGAGAGAGTGACTAATAGCTAGAAAGAGAACAAAAGTTACCAAGAAAAGGGAAGAGTAATTAAGACAGTATGGTATTCGTGAAAGAAAAGATGAATACGCCAGTGGGGCTAGAGAGCCCAGTGGTAGATGCACATAAATATAGTTCAACTCATCTTTGACAATGGAGCAAAGACAATACAATGGAGAAATGATAATCTTGTCAACAAATCGTGTTTGAACAAGTGGACATCCACACGCAAAAAAAAAAAAAAAAAAAAAAAAAAAAAAAATTAATTCAGATATAGACCTCACATCCTTCACAAAAACTAACTCAAAATTGTTCAAGATCTAAGTGCCCAACACAAAAGTATAAAACTCCTAAAAGATAACATACAATAGGGGCGTCTGGTTAGCTCAATTGGTTAAGCGTCCGACTCTCGCGTTCAGCTCAGGTAATGATTTCACGGTTCATGAATTCAAGGCCTGCGTCAGCTCTGCACTGACAGCATGGATCCTGCTTCGGACTCTCACTCTCCCCCTCTCTCTCTGCCCCTCCCTGGCTTACACACTCTCTTTCTCTCAAATTAAATAAATAAACTTCAAAAAAAAAAAAAAAAAAGAGAGAAGATAATATAGGATAAAATCATTAAATACTGTTAATGACATAATTTTAAAAGTTTTATAATATTGTCCTAGAAAGTTGTTTACTATTTTTAAAAAGTATGTTGCTTTAAATTTCTACAATTATTAGAAATTATTATAAAATTATTTAGAAATTATAAAATTATTAGAATTATTAGAAAACCTGGGATTAACCCATTTGTGTAAAACTTCTGTGCTTATCCCTTTTCCCTTAGGACAAATCTTTAGAAATATTCTTACTGATGTGAAAAGTAGCATTTTAAGTTCTTAATACACATAATAAACAGCATTGCAGAAAGGCTTACCTTCTTTTCTCACTAGTGTTGTATTAGTATTCCAGTTGCCACACTAATAAGAGCATCGAGTCTTCACTTCCTTTCTCCTTCCTTTCTTCCTCCCTTTCTCCCTTTCCTTTTTCTTTCTTTTTGCCTTTCTTCTGTTTGTCCATCTATATGAAATAAAATAATATGGCTATTTACACTTTTATTGTATTTCTTTAATCATTATTTTGGTTATATATTATTATTCATGATTTTTTATAGTTTCATATTTATGCACTTTTGAATACTTTAATAAGAAGCTTAATTTGGATAGAGCTGCACTCTTTCCAGGTTTCCAGGCAAAATTGTGAGTGTGTGACATTTGCCTTAAGTTTCATTCTTTTTGATAGCTTACCTCCTCCAAACTCCTATATATTTCATGGTCTCATTTTGCCACCTGCATACTTATTTGCCTACAGCTGCATGCATTAGAGGTAATCAAAAAGTTTGTCCATCAGAATGAGGAGATATGAGTTATTCTTAAATTTTCGGCTTGTGTTGTGATCAAGCTTCAGTGTTTAGAGCAGCTGAAGGGAGTCAGCACAGGCCTCACTGAGCAGCTGGGAAGCGTTAATTGGAGCTAATTGCTGATTGGAGACTGGCGATACTATTTATCCTTACCTATACAAATTGGCCTATAAAAAGCGCTGGGAAAGGTAACCAGGCGGATGGAATTTAATAGCCTCTTACAGTGACTCTTAGAACAGACAAAGCAAATGATCTGAAGTCATGGGATGAGAGAATGAAGATAAGAACAAACTAAAGCTCTCTCAATTAATGGATTATCAGCTGACTCTACAGTTATTGTTGCCTGTAGGCTACACCTTTGTGTTAGTGCACAAACTAGTTCCAGTTATGTGCTTACTAAAAGAAAATTACTCTCCCAATTTAAGAAAGAGCGTTTTAGAAAAGATGAAAGCTTTTAAACTGTATTGAAGAAAATACAGTTGTAAAAGGAAAATTAACAAAAACCTAGTTCAAGAAAGGTAAGTTTTGTGATGTTATTTACAATATTCTTTTGGGGAGAAGCTAATTCTTCCTAGCGTAAGGAAGCCATTGTTCTTGTTCTTTTAGAAAACTAGTTATATAATGACCAAGCTGGTGGTCATTCAGGGACCTAATAAACTTTATATGCATTTTGTCTTATATACAAGGTAAGAAAGAATATTTAAACATTTTCTTTGTCTATATAATGTCCCTATAATATTGGATTTTGAACTAGCTTAGTTAGAAAGTTCTTCCCTTCTACAAGCTGGAAATAGAATGTTGGCCTACGTTCACTACTAAATTTTCTAAAATCATATTTTCAATACTCAAAGAAGCAAAAGTGTAGAGCAACCAATTCTATGGAGAGCAACTTTTATAACTGGTAATACAAAAAATAGTGAGCAGAATAATACCCAAGAGGAAAGAAACTACAAAACAGTAAAGTGATGTTATTCTTTTATGCAGACACCTTCTTCTAAAGAGGAATATTTTTATGCTCTAGAACTAAATAAGAATTTCTAATCAGTAGTGTATTTGGGGAAATATTATAGATACCCAGGGTAAAAATATTGGTGGGTAAATAAATTAGATTTATTATGCGAACCATGATTTTGGAAAAAAATAATGTTTTGTGTAAGAAAGAAGTCGATATCATTTTGACTGATTGGAATATCCCTAGTTGGAGAGGTGTATATATCCAATGAAAAAAAACATTCATATGTGTAGAGAGGACAGGAGGGAATAATCAGATAACACTGTCATATGCTTACTCTGGGAGAAAATCTTACAAAAAATAAATATTCCATGAAGTGTTTTGTTTTTAATATACAGGAGAAAAATTTTTGAGAAAGAAAAAAGCAACTAGTATGTCTTCACCAACGTTATAGAACAGTTAAATCTTCAGTCCTAATATAATCTTTAAAAATGAAAGCAGATTGGGGGCGCCTGGGTGGCACAGTCGGTTAAGCTTCCGACTTCAGCCAGGTCACGATCTCGCGGTCCGTGAGTTCGAGCCCCGCGTCGGGCTCTGGGCTGATGGCTCAGAGCCTGGAGCCTGTTTCCGATTCTGTGTCTCCCTCTCTCTCTGCCCCTCCCCCGTTCATGCTCTGTCTCTCTCTGTCCCAAAAATAAATAAACGTTGAAAAAAAAATTAAAAAAAAAAATGAAAGCAGTTTGTTGAATATTTCTCCTGAATATATTTGACATGTTGGACATATGACAGCTTTATAGTTATGAAAGGGATTACCTTATAGGACATAGTTTTATTTGAAACAAGAGAGTCTTTATATGTTAAAAAATGAACATAATTGCATGAAGATAAATGCATGTAAATAAGCAGTTGGTTAAGGGTAAATGAAATACAAAAATTAAAATCTTTGTGGATATATAATGAGCATCATTTTAAAATTCAGGAAATGGATGTTATATGTTTTACACTAATCCCAAGTAATTACAGAGGCAAAATTATAGTAATGATAATGGTTTTAGCTATTAATTTTCATTCAATTAATAATAATGTATTCATCTAATTGTAATCTGGAATTCATCATGTACTTCAATATTCTCTTAAAATTCACTCAAATTTTTTTCCTCAACATATGAAGAAATCCACTGCTTCTTCCATTTATATCACTGTTTCTTAAGAAGTGACAAATATTATTTACCCATATCTGTCTTCAATTTTTGGGCTCCCCTAAAACCTCAATATCTTTCACACCATGATGTTTATAACTTTACTTTTATCCTTGCTATTCTGACGTCAATGTACAATAGAGTGCTTCTTTTCCATTTTTCCTAAAAAAAAGTGGAGGTTTTACCATGATTGGGAATTGCAATTCAGAAAACCACAGTACAAGAACCCCTGCCTTTAACTGCAGGTGTTTTACGAATATATATATTTTTAGTCACTTGGCTTCATCTTTCCAATCTTTTGCTCTTCCCTTTTCTTGGTAACTTTTGTTCTCTTTCTAGCTATTGGTTGTTCTCTCCCCCAATTCTCCTTCCCAAATTTAAAAGTCTTCTGCAATACAGCTTAGCTACATCAAGGCTATTTTCCTAGCCCATTTTGACATGACATGAGAACGAACTTTCAGAAACAAACAAATAAACCAAAGGTTTAATAATGTTTTTCTAAAACAAAGATTGTTCTTTAAGATATACCTTTGCTTCCAGTTAAAGAATTTTTGTTTCTTATCTCCTAGCCATGGATAATGATCTTCTCAATGCCTTGTGAATACCTTAATCAGTCAAAAAATTATAAAAAAACAACTGATTAACTAATAAATCCTTTTTTTTGGATGGAATTTTGGTTAACCTTTTATTTATTTTTATTTTTTTTTAATGTTTATTTATTTTTGAGAGAGACAGAGACTGTGCGAGTAGGGGAGGGGCAGACAGAGAGGGAGACACAGAATCTGAAGTAGGCTCCAGGCTCTGAGCTATCAGCACAGAGCCCAATGCAGGGCTCGAACCCACAAACTGTGAGATCATGGCCTGAGCCCAAGTCAGACGCTTAACTGACGGAGCCACCCAGGCGCCCCTGGTTAACATGATCTTTAGTTCTTGTGATAATAGAAGGAAGACAGCACTCTTTCAAAATATTAATTGTCCCAAAAGGAATTAAATCCATACCCTTTGTTTACTCGTTCGCGCTGCCTAATTCTATGTCAAGGGAGATGTACCCTTTGGGCTAGACCTGAGTATTCTAAAGGCCGAGCTTGTAAGATAAGCACCATTTGAACCATGTCACCTACCCAGGCCAGTATAGACAATACTAATCAACTCTTTTCATAACCATGTCATTAAGAATGTTTGAAATAGTCAGGGCCTAGTAAGTATTAAGGGACGATAAAGGAACACAGTCTCAAAATTAGTGCTATAAGTTGATATAGTGACCTGCAGTTCTGATTAGATTAATTGCTATTCTAAAATAAAATGTTTGCACTAAAACCTAAAAGATAATGGAATTTAGCATGAAGATGAAAAGAAAAGGATATATACTTCTTAAAAATTATTTTTTGATGTTTATTTACTTTTGATAAAGACAGAGTGTGAGCTGAGTAGGGGGGGAGGGGTGCAGAGAAGGAGAGGGAGACATAGAATCTGAAGCAGGCTCCAGGCTCCCAGCTATCAGCACAGAGCCCAACATGGAGCTCGAACCCACAAAGTGTGAGATCATGACCTGAGATGAAATGGGACGCTCAACCAACTGAGCCACCCAGGCACCCTGAAGAGGATATATTTTTAAGTAATCTCTACACCCAACATGGGGCTAAAGTTTACAACCCCAAGATCAAGAGTCACGTGCTCTACTGACTGAGCCAGTCAGGCACCCAAGAAAAGAAAAAGCTATAGGAGGAATGACATATGAAGTGAGAAAATGAATAAATTTGAGGGAAAAATAAGCATTTTAATTGTGATGCTATTTTTAATTTTGGAGAATATATCCAGAGGTACAATTGCTAGATCATATAGCAGATCTATTTTTAACTTTTCCAGGACACTCCATATTGTTTCCAAACTGGTTAAACCAATTTACATTCCCACCAACAGCACGTAAAGTTTCCCTTTTCTCCACATCCTCACCAACACTCATTACCTTTGCTTTCTTGACATATGATCCAGCATTTCCACTTCTGGATATATATCCCAAGGAAATGAAAATAGAATCTTGAAGAGATAGCTGCACACCCACATTGATTGCAGCATTCGTCACAATAGCCAAGACGTGAAAAAAACCTAAGTCCCCATCAATAGATAAATGGATGAAGATGTGATACACACACATACACACACACATACAGTGGAATATTATTCAACAATGAGAAGGAAGAAAATTCTGCCATTTGCAACAACATGGATGGAAGTTGAGTTCATTATGCTAAGTCGATATGTCAAAGACACATATGTATTATATTACTTATATATATAATAATAATCATCAAACTTGCTAAGAGACTGTATCTTCATTATCCCAACCACAAAAAAGACATGATAATTATGTGACATGATAGAGGTCGATCACTACAATGGCAATAATATTATGATATATAAGTGTATCAAATCAGCATGTACAGGCAAAATTCGTACAGTGTTATGTGTCAAATATATTTCAATAAGGGGCGCCTGGGTGGCTCAGTCAGTTAAGCATCCGACTTTGGCTCAGGTCATGATCTCATGGTCTGTGAGTTCAAGCCCCACGTCGGGCTCTGTGCTGACAGCTCAGAGCCTGGAACGTGCTTCGGATTCTGTGTCTCCCTCTCTCTCTGACCCTCCCCCGTTCATGCTCTGTCTCTCTCTGTCTCAAAAATAAATAAACATTAAAAAATTTTTTAAAAATGTATTTCTTTTTTTTTTTTTTTTTTTTTTTTTTTTTTTTTTTAAATTTTTTTTTTCAACGTTTATTTATTTTTGGGACAGAGAGAGACAGAGCATGAACGGGGGAGGGGCAGAGAGAGAGGGAGACACAGAATCGGAAACAGGCTCCAGGCTCTGAGCCACCAGCCCAGAGCCCGACGCGGGGCTCGAACTCACAGACCGCGAGATCGTGACCTGGCTGAAGTCGGACGCTTAACCGACTGCGCCACCTAGGCGCCCCTAAAAATGTATTTCAATAAAAAATAAAATGTGGTTCTGCATTTTAAAGGTTTACAAAAGTTTTACGATATGTATATCATAAACCTCTTACCTGTTAAGTAGACTATATGGTTCCCTTCTTTCTAACATATATGAAATTATAGTCACATTTAAAAATATAACATTATTGAAAAATATTTAATTGACTAGGATTTTAAGAGAAAATAAAAAACCTTTCAACAAAATGCACGGAAGACATAATCATCTTAAAATTCTTGGTCACATGAGTCCATTTTTGCATATTCTCTCAGGCAAAGATCCTTAGAGATTGGTAACTAGGTGTAGATGTTTTACAAGAGAGAAATAAGTATGTAAACATTCATATGAATTTCCCTACATTTATGCATTACTTACATTATTTTAATATATCAGTTTACAGTGACTTTAAAATGAATAAAAGTAAAATTTTTGAATTGGTTTTAATGTGCAATTTTTTGAAATAGTTTCTGCAGTCAGAAAGAGAAAATCTAGTATAAAGTCATTTCTGTGTGTTCTAGCCAGCTTCCTATATTAAAACTTCAAAATAAAATGAATGATTTATGGTTTCTAGAAAAATGCCATTTTTAGATTTGAAATGTCACTTATACTTTTCTGTCCATTCAATTTGTTTCCCTCTTTTGCACTTAAATACATTATTCTCTTACCTCAACCTCCCATAAATATCATGGTTTTATATCAACTATTCCAAGTAGTTTCACAGCACTCTGGGAATATCTTACAAAAAAATTGTTTTAAGAAAGCTTTTGAATTTACTTAAATATTCTAGTAAAGGGAAGAATGTGGCAATATATGTACTGAATTTTTTTCTAGGCATAGAGTCTCGAATAGGGAAACCTTGACTGATCAAACAATCTATGCATTTACAAAACAGGCAGCTAGAAAATTATTTTTCTATTTTGTTACTTTAAGACTTACACAGTTTTTCTATATGATAGTAATAACTTTTATTAAGGTACATATGAGTGAAGTCATTGGCTTTATTCTTTATTTTTCTAAGATAATATATTTTTAAAATTCAAAATGTTTTGGTTACTAATGAAGACTAATAGAGACATACATAACTCTATGCTACCAATTGTATTATTGCATTTGTTGTTTTTGTTATTTTGATTTGGTCTGACATTTTTAGTAAGTAGATTATGTATTTCTATCATTGTATTGTTATGAAATGGTAAATTTATATGTGCATACATGTGTGTACCTTTCCAATGAAGAAAGAAAAAATTAATAGCACCTGAATTTGGCCTTTCAATGTGACATTAGCTTCCACAATCATTTTTAATATAGCACTACAAGATCTAGAGAGAGCATTTATATGCTGAAAACTTCTGTTCAATGGGATATTTAAAATTTTACTTGAAATCTAAAATTGTTCACATTGTAACTGGTAATATTCTAAAGCAAAATTGTATTAGCGGTTAATAGTTCCGGGAAGGGACAGTAAATTGTTAGAAGCCATCAGGTAGATTTTTGATATTTGTGGAATATAGGTATAAATAAATAAGAGTCATTTAGCCAAGTGTTCAAAACAATTTTTTTATTAAGATAACTATTTCCCAAAACCAGTTAAATGTGAAAGTATTGTCTTGGGCCAATAATTCCTAAAAAAATCATTCTTGAGAATTCAGGAAATGAAAGAGGTCCCTTGTAAATGGACTACTCAAGGGCAAAGGCCTCACCCTAGAGCAAAACCCGCTGAATGCTTGTGAGTTCAGCACGGATGCAGGTCAGGCCAGGACCTAGTCATCCTGCCTCTTGTGAGAAACCACTTCACCTTCACATCATCCATTACCAACAGAATTTGAATCCTTTAAATCTCCACAAAATAACAAGTGTTCAGACTTGACTTAAGATTTATAACTGACAACTTCTAATCAAAGTTTCTAATGTGTATGCCTAACCTAGGTTATCAAGACCAAGAATCTACTATAGTTTCTGTTGTAAGGAGGTCGAAGTTCAATGTATGTTTATGTTTCACTGACTTGTTCAGAAACATATCTTACAAACTGCCTTGTCTCATTTGTTATTGTTTCTGGAAACAAAATGTATTGGCTTGCTTTAGTTTTAATATAGCATAATATTTCTTAATTAGGGTTTGTTTTGTAAAGTTGAGGTCAGTTTAAATGTAGGCCAATATCTTGTGGAAGAATGCAAAGTCAGAGGCAGTTGTTTTTGATCAGAGAACATGCCTGAATTATTCATTTTCTAAGATTCCATATTAATAACTATCTTTAACTTAAATATAATCAGAAACTGCATTATTCTCTGCATTTCCATTGTATAGTGTCAAAGAACTTAGTTGCATACAAAATACTTAAACTGGAAACAACTCAATGAGGGATGATGTAAGCTGCCAAAACTTATAATTTATTACTGCAGAGGAACTGAATTTTCATAGGCCAGACAGGATGGTGAATAGGATAATAAATCATGCTTCTGAAGGAAAGCAATTGTGAATCCTTAATACTCAGACACCCACTTATACATATTATACAAACATGTGAAAGTAGAAACATTTTCACAGGTGCACAAATTCCACAAATTTTGTCCTTGTATACCTTAACTGAACAAGTTAATTGAAAGTGAATTATAAAAAAAAAAATAATAAGAGAGAAAACTGCCAAGAAGAAATAGGTCAGAGAATCTGTTACCCAAGAGTTCAAGAAAGAGAAGTCAGAAGAAGAAAAATATGCAGCAGATATGTGAAAAGCATTCACTGTGAACACAGCAGTAATGGGAGGGCCTTGACAAAACTAGAGGTTCTATGCACTGGATGATCAGAAGAATATGGTAAAGGTGTCTTGTCTTTAGGTTAATGAGAAAAAGACTATTAGAACTCTAGGAGGGCAAACATATAAAAGAAAAATATGACCCAAGCATAAAGCAAAATATAATGTAGCATTAACATAATGTTACAACATAACTGTTGTAGATCAAACAATTAATTATACATAGGACAAATGATTTCAGCCAATATTGATGCTAACACTGTTCTCCTTTGAGACGCGTGGAACTCCTACATCATTTATACACACAAAAAAGTTGAAAAGAAAACCCACAGTGTGGAAATATATGAAGTCATAATAGTGTTGTTTGTTGTTTGTGATATTTTTTGTTATGTTGTGTTGGAAATATTATTAGTTGGGTTTTGGTTTTTTATCTGGGCTCTAATTTCCTTTTTGATATGGCTTCCTTGTTTCTCTAACTCTTCACTGCCTGCCGTAATCACCTCACAAGACACCTTTACCATATTGGCCTTCTTGGCCAAGCTGGTTCCCATTGCAAAGCTTTGTTCTATCCAGTACTTTAGAGTCCAATAGTTTTATTCCCAGGTTTCGCATGAGTTATTTCGTCCTGTCAATCAAGCTTCACCTTACAAGGGTTTTCATAGAGGTCTTCTGTGACAACCAGATCTAAAGCAGAAATTCCATTGTATGGCATATAAACTTTGTGTGGATACAAGCCTTGTGTGGATGTAAGTTTTCATAACTTGGGTGAATATCAGGAGGTTGAATCACTGATTGTTTATAAGTGTATTTTTAGCTGCTTTATAAGACATGGCCAGACTCCTTTCCCTGATCGATTATATCATTTTATATTCCCACCAACAGTGAATAAGAAGTCTAGTTGTTCCACCTGCTCGATAACACTTGGTATTAATGAATTTCTTGATTTTAACTATTTTAATGGCTATGTGATGCTATTTATTTTTGGTTTATAGTTTGCATTCCTCTAATGATTAATGATGTTGAATATCTTTCCATGTGCTTATGCATTATATGTGTGTGTGTTTTAATTCATTTTATATGTATATGTAAATATATTTTAAAGCTATATATATGTGTATATATGTATACATATATATGTACTAGATACATATACATATATGTGTGTGTGTGTGTGTGTGTGTGTGTATAGAGAGATAGAGAGAGCTGCTCTAATCTTTGCACATTTCCTTTAAGTCAAGTTGCTTATTATCCTATATCTGAGTTCAAAGAATTTTTTATATATTTAACATAGAAGTCCTTTGTCAGATACATGTTTGAACAAAATTTTCTTCCAGTTTTTTTCTTGCCTTTCCATTTTTGGCTCACTGATTTTAAAGAGAAGACATTTGTGTTTGTAACTTTTGACTATGTCAAGTTTATCAGTCTTTTTCTTTCATTCCTTGTGTTTTGTGTCCTATCTAAGACATTTGGCCTACATCAAAGTTGAAAAGATTTTTTCTTGTGTTTTCTCAAAGAATTTTTAGAGTTTTATTTAGATATCTTACCTATTTTGAGTAGTTTTTCTGCAAATGGTAAGAGAGAAGGATTGTGGGGGTGCCTGGATGGCTCAGTTGGTTAAGCGTCAAACTCTTGATATCGGCTCAGGTAATAACCTCACGACTCATGGGCCCAAGCCCATGTTGGGCTTTGTGCTGGGTGTGGATCCTGCTTGAGATTCTCTTTCCCTCTCCCTTTGCCCCTTCCTCACTCATTCTCTCTCTCTTTCTTTCTGTTTCTCTGTCTTTCTCTAAAATGAAATGAAATTTAAATTAAAAAAATGTTTAAAAACAATGAGTGAGAGAAAAGGATCATGGTTCACTTTTTCCAAACATGTTTTTTTCTGACACCATTTGTTCATATTTAGGGGGTTTTAAAAAATAATTTTCTCTTATGTATAAAGATCTACAGTCCTCATCTAAGAAGACAGCCCAGAACATATGGTTTATTAAAAAGAGTGAAGAGGCAGGAGAGGAAGACAAAGCAGCCAGGTCAGATCCTTTAACATAGATACTTTAACTTTATCCTGAAACATGGGGAGCCAATGAAAAATTTTAAGAAAAGAAATGACATGGTCACATATATATTTTCAGACATGCTCTGGCTTCTGTAAGCAGGAAAAAATATATATGGCTTGGTGCTATCTCATTTATAGTACTAAATATTTATTTGTTCCACAATCTCAACAAAAAATATAAAAACATTTAGAGAGCAGTTGAAGAAATGGATATAAATGTATTAAGTTATTCTGACCATTAATCATTGTCATTTTACTATGTTAAATACTCAGTAACTTAATTCAGGTGCTCAAATTCTACATTTCCTAGGAGGTAGAACTGAGGGACAAATATAGACTGTTTTATCAAGAAAATTAAGAGTTAACCTTTTGTACATTTATAATTTGTAAGATTTTACTTTAATATAGAATGAACTGTTAAATATAGCCCATATACAATATATTCCTGTGAGTAAGTAAATTCAAGCAGGCCTTTGGTATATGTACATGCATACTATTTGGAACCAGAGCCAGAAAGTAAGCAACAACTTTGTTACACATAGACAGAGATAACTCTGCATTTCCATAGTCAATAATAATAAACCCACATCTAACTGTCAATGTCTTGACTGAGAGAGAAGTAGAGAGGAGAGCAAGAAGGAGATGGAGAAAGAGGAGGAGAAAAAGAAGGAAGGAAGAAAGATGTGACTTTTTGTCGGAGATGAATCATGTGAACCTGCCTCAATTCCAAAGGGAAAACAAAATTCAAAAAGCTATAATGTACGGAATGCTCCCAGTTTACATTCTGAGAATCATTTGCACATTTGCAACAGAGGATCAATTATTTAGTTTTACGCAAATTGATAAGTAGATGGATTATGGTACTGTTCAACTACGAAATGACTAGTAATTGTCATAGAATGTTTTGAAGATGTTTTACCCAGTATAAGTTCATTATCTTGAACTAGGATGTGTGCTCACCAAGCAAGGTTAAGAGCCTAAATATTTGATTCATCAGAAGAGTTTTAGGGAAAGCTAAGTTTGATTCTATATGTTCTTTTACATGTGATTTTTAATGATATCAAGAGAATTGGTCAGAGACTTAACAGAAATGCCAACTTTGTAAAGTCTAAGTTTTCAAGAACCAATGTTCTTTTTTTATTTTTTAAATATTTTGTAATGTTTATTTATTTTGAGAGAGAGAGAACCCCAAGTGGGCTCCATTCTGTTAGCACAGAGCCTGATGTGGGGGTTGGTCTCATCTACCATGAGATCATGATCTGAGCCAAAATCAAGAGTCAGATGCTTAACTAACTGAGCCACCTTGGTACCCTGGACTAAATGTTATTGAGGAACACAGAGAACGTAGTTTCAAATATTCATACTTGTAAAAGTTTAGAATGACATTTTAACTGAAGAACATATAAAAATAATTGTGGTTTACAATATATTAAAGAAATTGTTCTGTTATTTGTCGCAATTACATATAATCCTAAAATATCACCTTAATGATCATTTTATTATTTTTAAAATTTTTTTTGTCCATTTCCTAACTATAATATTATTTGTTAGGCTTTGGTCAAGAATGGAATTCAATAGGTCTTTGGGATTTACACAGGTATTGAAAGACAGAGATAAAAGTTCAGGAAATTCATCACTGTTTCAGAAGCAAGTAGTTGAAAACAGCTCCCTGGGAAGCTGCTACAATCCGAGACTAAGGGAACTTCCACCTGTCTTATTAAGCAGCAGCAATGTGGATGGGTCATGACACTCACCAGGAAGCTGATGTGTCCGGTCAAAATTTCCTCTGCAGAGGAATGGCTTTTTCTTCTTTTGCTACCCTCCTAATCTTGCATTCTTGCCTTTCACTGGCAAACCCTAATGTGGACCTGTGGGGAATGGTAACTGAACAATGTAGTTCTCCCTTCTCTTCAGGGATAAAGAAGAAATCTTTTAAAAAGTTTGGGTTAAAAGAGGTGATGCTGGTAGAAAATGAATAGTCTCAAGTATTAGCTTTTATATCCCCTTCTAAATAGTGGAAGAATTAAACGAACTCACAATGCCTAGAATAAATAATTAAATGACGAGATTATTATTGATGGCAGAATAATTTAAATGATTATTAATTAAACAGTAAAACAAATTATTAAACTTGATTTTGCACATTTTAATATACAGTGGAAATTATTTACAAATGTAGTTAAAATTTCTAACCTGATATTCAAAGTGTCCTAAAAAGCAATTTAGCCTCTTTTCTTCAACTTGTCTCCCATTGTTTCCTCAACTCTACTCTCAGCACCAGCTTTCCCTGCTCATATGTGTTTGCTCATGCTAGCCATCTACTTGAATTAGCCTTACAGACTAATTTCATTTAATCGAAGTTTTACCTATATGTCAAAATTATTGTTCTTAGCTGGCCTGAAGATGGTGTATATCTTATTCAGTTGCTGACTTGTGGGGGGCTCCTGAATACCTCTGTAGGAGGATTGCACTGTAAATTCAAATCTGGCCTTTCCAGGTGTGTGTGTGTGTGTGTGTGTGTGTGTGTGTGTGTGTTTAAATGTTTATTTACTTTTGAGAGACAGAGAGAGTGGGAGAGGGGCAGAGAGAGGGAGAGAGAGATAATCCTAAACAGACTGTGCTCATAGCACAGCTCAATCCCATGAACCCTGAGATCATGACTTGAGCCAGAATCAAGAGTCCAAGGCTTAATCAACTGAGCCACCCATGTGCCCCCCACCTTAAAAAAAATGTGTCTTTATCCTTGCTGCACAACTCCCAACCAGTGTTTATTGAGAACTTACTCTATCTCAGTCCCTCTTATTGGGATTAGGGACTCCTGATGCCTGAATGAGACATCTGGACATTACGAGACAGTAATTCAGTGGTTAAATCTTAAATGATTCTGATAAATGTTGTAGACTAGAAGATTGTGTATGATGACCACAAAGAGTGGTGGTATTTTCACTATTTTATTATTTTCTGTTACATAGTGTAAGTCCTCAAAGCCATTGCTAATAAGTGAATTTTATTGTGTGGTTTCCTCTGAATTGGATGGCATGGGAGACAGTTCTCTTAGAAAATTTCAGCTTGACAGTCCAGAAGTACTTCGGCGCACACTTGGAGTGGGTTTGGCGAATGAGGAAAGAAGTAGCAGATCCATTTTGATTTCCTTCCCCATTAAGCTTTATCAAGAAAAAACAGGAACAAAAACACTATTTTATTTCTTAACTGACTCCAGAGTGAATTCCTCAGTTGGTTAAAAATATTTGGAGTTGAAAGTGATGTTATTGATTAGCAAATCAGTCATATTTATAATTTCAAAAATTATATATTTTCTCCCACAGTTAAAAGACTTTATATTACCTTATTTATATTTAGCTACAGTAGTACCCAACATAATGTCTTATAATTTATTCATTTAGTGTACATGATATAATAGAAATACATTTTATATATAGTATATATACTATATTATAATGTATTACACATATATAGAAATATAAAACATAAATATTTATAGTCTAAATTCTTTTAATATTATACCCTGTATTTACATATATATGCACACACACATATATATGCATATATATATATACATATATATACAAATATATATATATATATATATATATATATATATAAAGATTCTATATACAGCTTATGTAATTGGATAAACAACCACATTGTGTTTTGCTCTGTAAAAACTAAAGTCTTCCAAGAGGTCTAATTTAGTTGGTGGTATATTTTGATATATCACTTGAGAAGCATAATGAATTAGCAATAAATGGTTGCTAAGCTGCTTTTAGAGAAACTTAAGTTCAACTAATGTTAAGTTTTAATTTTGCTGAGTGGAGTATGCAGTTTATAGAAAAAGCACACTTTATTTGCTTAGGACACAGAGTCACATGGAAACTTTTATTTCAAAATGTAAAAGGGAAAGGGTAAATGATGTGACTAGAAGCCAGGAACAAAATAATTCCATTTAATTTTTCTGAAAGTTATAAATATAATACCCAAAATGTATAATATAAAGAGTATTAATTATTAACAAATGTGGATTTTTTTTCTTTTTCTCTTTTCTTTCTCTCTCTTCTTTCTTTCTCTTCTTTCTTTCTTTCTTTTCTTTACCTTTCTTTGAGATCATCAGGGTAAGGTTAAGACAAATGCTAAGTGTTGCTTCATAGTAAGTGAGCTGATAATAGAAAATGCCCATTTAGGTCCAGTCATTCCTAGTCCAGTCTATGAGACAGATTTATTCAGCACTCTGAACATATATATGATAATTCTATTTTTCTCCAATAACTTCCACTAAATGTCTACTTAATTTCCCTTTTAATCCATTAATGCTATTCAAAGTTTATCTCATTAAAATGGATTCTTTGCAATGAAACTTATATTAGGGATATAAAATATAAATTGTAGAACATCTAGTCCAACCTATTTCAATGTAAAACTTCAGTTTCATATACAATTTAACACCAGTCTCCTCTCTGTTACCAGTACCTGCCAGACTCTCCCTGGAGGCTTAGATGCTGTCATGTCTCTTTTCACTCATCCTCTTTCTTCACACTTTTCTGTATCTAACTACTCCAGAGTGGGGAGTGGGGAAGGAAAAATCTGGAAGACATAGTCATTTCCTAAGGCTGACATAAAAAGGCTTTCCACAGGACTGGTTTCTTCTGACAGCTCTGAGGGAGATTCTATCCTAGGTTCTTTCCTAGTTTTATGGTGATAACCAACAATCATTGTCATTCCTTGGCTTATAGAATCATTACTGCAATCTCTGCCTCTATTTTTAATGGTATGCTCCCCACATGTCTCTGTGTCTTCTTATAAGAACACCAGTTAGATTGGATTAAAAGTTCACCCTACTCTAGTATGACCTTATTTAAATGAATTATATCTACATATTTCCAAATAAGGTCACATTCTGAGGTATGGGATTAGCACTTCACCATATATTTTCCTGGGGCACAGTTCATTTCATACAGAAGAAATGTTCACAAAATATAAGTAAAAAGTCCTTTGCTTAATTGGTGAGGTCATAATACCTTCTTAATTCTCTGATGAAAAGTATCTATGAATGATTCTGGAGGAAGGATGCATATCCTTTTTTTTTTTTTTTTTTTTTTTTTATGATTCCCAACATGGGAAATTTGTTTATTGACTAACCCCCTACTCAGCACCTGCTTTGGTCTACTCCACGTCCTTCTCCACTTGGAACTTCCTTATCTGACAGCTTGCATTCTAGGTGGGGAACCATGAAACAAACCATACCTAGATAATCTTCCACCTAAATTGCAGGAAATATATCCCCTGTCTGACTAAATCATGGGACTATTATCTGATCCATTGTTTTTTTCTTCTTTCTGCCCTGTCATATCTCTCAGATTATTTTTATACTTGCTCAGATTCTTACAAAATGCTGATCAACAAATTTGTTCACTGAATAACAATCTGTTGGGAAGTGAGTGGCCTTGCTTTCAAACAATCACAGTATCCCCAGGGTTGTTTGTGTTATAATCCACTTCTTTGATGAGGCAATGGAAAATGTTTCGTAAGATTTGAAAATTCCTTTTATGTTGAGTAACAAAAAGCAGATTTTTTTTCGTTCCAGCTCTAAATAAGAGAAGGTTGCCAGGAAGGGATGCAACTTGGTACAACATACAACAGGCTGGAGCTGTAAGGAGCAGCTTATGCATGGCAAGCTAGGTACGGTTAGCGAGAATCTCTGAGCAACTTGTGAATTGCCGATTTGAATAATTTCATAGGCTCTGGGCAAGGGACTTTCCCTAGTTGTCTCGTACCCAGCCCTGGGAAAATTAGGATGGGTATATAGTAGCTCAGATTATAAGAGTCCTACACGGGAAGCGGGTGGAGATGTGGATTCAGTGGCTATCAAAAAAGGGAACTAACCTGGCTTAAAAAATGGATCGAGAGAGCAGAATTCAGAAAGAAGAAAACAAAACAAACAAACAAATAAAAAAACGAAATCTGTATTATAGGGAAGACCTTCACTCTTAACCACAATGAAAAGGCTAACGGCATAGTCTCTCACCAAAATCACCATACCACTATTGATGCTATGTCTTCTGTAACTCATCAGTCTTCTGCTTGATTGGGGTATCCTAGCATACAGCATCTCTGATATCCTTCTATTCTGAGGAGTGTGCATTTGGTGCCTCTTGACCATCTCTTTTAGACTTTGGTGGTGCTCTGATCCTACTTTTTCAGCTTTGGAGCTGTAGGAAAGAGCTTTTCATCTTTTTGTGACAGGAAAGAAAATAATCCATTTAGCATCCTTTTCCTGATGGCACTTAGTAGGCTCTATTTCTTTAATAAGATGCATTCTGACTAATAAAATGAATATATTCTGCCAAGAAAGAGGGTACTAATGGCCTGGGACACAAAGATAAATTTACCTCTGTCTGATTTATCTCCTTCGATCCTAAGTATTCTTCAAAATCTTTTATGCTTGCAGCAGATGGAAAAACATCACTGGCCAGCCCATTACTGAATAAGTGATAAGTTCAGTTCTTTTCACATGATTAAGATTGAACTTCCCTCTAATTTTTAAAATTGAGGTCAAAGATACCTAGTGAGCATTCTTCATGTGAAACAATAAAGCACTTAGGAAGAGGTTTTCTGTCAACTTCTTTCTCCTATTACTCCACTGTCTGTCTAGTATCTTCAGATCTTATGTGGCTTGAAAAGACAAGAGAAATGAAGGAATGGTGATTTAGCACTCTGGAACAACAGTGACTAAAGAGTTTTCCTTAGAACACTGGTCACTTGGTTGCTCTAAAAATATAAATGGAGTGTGGTGGAGAAAGCAAGAGTCCCTAGCCAGACAATTTTGTGAACTTCAATAAAAGAAAATCTTCTCTTGCAGCTTCCCAACATGAAATAATATGTCAAATGATGTGAGGAATTTTGCAACAAATTAGCCACATGACATAATTTAATTCAGACATCAACATTTTTTGACGCAAGAAGTTGTTTTCAACATACAACATTTCAGTGATTCTAGAAGGCAGTTTTTCAAGGTTTAACACCTCTGGACTTGGGAGGCAAAGTGAATTTCTTAAAATAGTATTCTCACCATTTGTTTAGGTGGCGGTACTGGCGTTTTTATCACTGTTCGTATTTACTTGAATTTCTTCATGGCTTTTCGGGTTGCTGTTCCTTCATTTGGTTTTGTGAAGTATTTTTACTGCATTTGTTGAATTTCACTGACACTCAAATTTTTCCCATTTTTTTCCTGAAATATCATGTAGAAACCATCTAGTCAGATAAAACAAGAGCCATAAGTACTTGCAGAATAGGTGTCATTAGTTTGGAAGAAGAACCAGGAGAAAATAATGGAACACTTTAAGACATGCTGAATCACTCGCATTGTAACTATATAAGATCTAAGAAGTTTTAATATATGACCATAGTTATTACTAAATTTGAACTCTCTCTTTAAACACATGTGGAAGCAACACTGAAAAGTTATATTAAATTGATATATGTGAAATATAAACATTTCCTTGATTAAACATAATTGATGCCAAGGTCACTTTATAGTCTATACAATATCTAAGCATGTTTTAATTAAATACACTCACATATATATGCAAGAAAATGATGCATAATAATTTTTCACTTTGCACATTATACAATAACATTGTCACAACATATTCTTCCAAACAGTTTTTGATGGTGCCAATTGTTTATCTTCAAGCCTCAAGACAATAAGGTGGATTCAGAGAGACGGGGGTGGGGTGGGGTGTAGTATATAACTGGATTGTCAGAGGCGACACCACTGAGAAGTAGACATTGGAGCAGGCTTGAAGATTAAGAGGGAGTTAGCCATTTAAAATAGCATTCCAGGCAACAGAACAGCCAGTACCAAGGCCTTAAGGTGGAAAGTATTTGACATGTTTGACAGAAAGCAAGGAGCGCAGTGACATAGGAGTAGGGTTAGTAAGGAAGATCTTAGTAGGAAATGACCTCAGAGACGTAATAAGGAGTAGATCATCTAGAATGAACAGCTGTCTCACTTTGCCTGCTATTGTTCTTGTTTTAACTCTGAAAATCCTCTCAGCAAATTCCTCAATCCCGGACAATCCAAGGCATTTGATTACCTCATAGGGATTTGTAGGCTAAAGATTGTGAGTAGAGGAGTCAAGGATAACTCTGGTGTGTTTGCCCTGAGCACCTGGCATGATGGAGTTACTGTCAGCTGAGATGGATTCTGAGTGGAATACATTGGAAGGGAAAGATCACATTTTGGGCAGATTAAATGTGAGGTATCTGCAGGCAGTTGGATATTGGAGTTCAGAATTCATAAGAGTAATATTGGAAATTGTTAGCCTACAAAGAGTATCAAAGTTATGAAACCAGGTAACTAAGAAGGAAGTGTAGATGCAAAAGAAAAAAAAAAGAGAGAGAAATGCTAAGTCATTGAGTACACACTGAAGATGGATGGTGAACTAAGAGCAGTTTGTCAGTTTCTGGTCATGAAAGTACAATGAACTGTTCAGGTTTTTATATTATTTATTCTTCTCAAAGAGACCAAGCTTTATTTACTTTAACATCATAAAAAATAAATAAACAAATAATTAAAAGTCTTGAAGATTCATCACAGTAAGTTTTCCTCAGTGTTCTTTCTTTCTGGAAACTTTTTTGGTAGGAAAAAAAAAGATCTTGTTTGGAAACATGCTTGTAGAGTTATTTCCATTTATAGAACTAATACTGTATGATGTAATTTACTCATTCTAAAATATCTTAGCTATGTCCATGCCTGAACTCATACACATAGTTTAATTAAACATTCAAATTAAGATGAGCAATGTGGTAATTGAATCTTTGATGAATAGATTGAAGATCCTATGCTTTACCTGAAATATATGAAAATGCATAACCAATATGACTTATGTACAAAAATAAAATAGTGCAACTGAAAAAAATATTACGGTGAAGAAATGCACTACCATAACAAAGTTTCTTTGTTAGGTAGAAAGGGGAAGGCGTGATCAGAGTTAGTAGAAAATCGAAGCTTTGATCATCATTAATGATTTCATTGAAAAGATACAAACTCTTTTCTTCCAAAGCCAAAACAAAATACACGCTATTCTAATTGAAGATTACAATGGAATATGTTAGAAAACAACAACCGCTATATGGCAATAAATTAAGCAAGAAAAGTAGTGTGACAGGAGCACTATGCAAGACAGAAGGAAAGCCTTCACTGAGATCATGTTTGCTAAAGACTTGTGTTGTTCCAGCTGGATGGAACAAAAAAACAAGTGTCAAGACCATAGGGGGATCTGTCTGACTATTTTTAGAAAGCAAAGTTAGGATACTTGGAGCAGAGTAAATGAATGGAGAATACTAAAAGGTGAAGTGAGAGAAATAAAGGAAAGACGGATCATATAGGTTCCATTGGAAGAGCTTTGGCTATCGTGGGGACATTAGATACAAAAGCAGAGACAAAATGTATCTTCAATATAAATAGGTGAGAGTAGCCTGTGAAAGATGTAACCTGGGTGAAAGATAGGATTACAGTCTGTGGCTTTCATCAGAGTGTTGCCAAGGGGGATGTTTAGAAAGAGTCAGGTTAGGGGGACTTTGAAGAAATAGCTAGCAGAGTTTGTTGATGGATTGCATGTGTGGCATAGCAGTAAGGGGAATACAAAATGATCTAACGTTTCTGGCATGGACCACTGGTAGAATTCTATTTTTTATTAAGAAGGTGAAGGCTGTAGCCAGAGCAGGTTTAGTAGGGCAGAGGAAAGGGAAATCTCAGAAGAGTGGTTTGAGTACACGTATCATCCACTTTCTGAAAGTTTGCTCCACTTTGCTTTTATGAAAGACCTATGTGAATACGGAATGGCTTTTTTCCATACAAGCAAAACTGCTCTTCAGATTTCTTTTGGTTGGTTGAAAACAGTTACTAAGGTAGGTCTTTTGTAAAAGTGAAGTAGTAGAAAGCAAAGCGGGAAATGGAAAGCAAAATGGGAAAGTGGGAGAATGCTCTTTGTTTATGCCAGTTTGGTTTAGGAAAGCTTTCTTGGGAATGTTCTACTTTGAATAGCAGGGGAAACCTGTATATTATATTTAATGATGAATATTTTTTTTCAACATTTATTTATTTTTGGGACAGAGAGAGACAGAGCATGAACGGGGGAGGGGCAGAGAGAGAGGGAGACACAGAATCGGAAACAGGCTCCAGGCTCTGAGCCGTCAGCCCAGAGCCTGACGCGGGGCTCGAACTCACGGACCGCGAGATCGTGACCTGGCTGAAGTCGGACGCTTAACCGACTGCGCCACCCAGGCGCCCCTAATGATGAATATTTTAAGTGGGCTTAATTAAAATGAATAAAATTAAACCCAAGATTATTTTTAAACATGATTAACTTTAAAGAACCATTTCTTTTTTTAGTATTTAATTCTAGAATTAGGGTTGCCTTAAATGTATATACTTTGTAGATGTATATACATCGATGTGTATACATTAAATGTGTATACTTTATCGAATGTATCGAAGATTACATTCTTCTAGCTTATGGTTTTTCTCTATCACCTGACCATGTAAATATATTTTGCCACATATTTTCGACAATGAAATACCCATATTATCTATATTAGTTTTCTATTATTGCATAACAAATTATGTAAACATAGAGCCTTAAAACAATACCCATTCACTAACTCACAGTTTTCATGGATCATGAGTTCAGACACAGATTAACTGGATCCTCTGTTCAGAGTCCCACAAGGCTGCAATAAATGTGTTGACCATGATGTATTTCTCACCTAGGGATCTACTGGGACAAGATCCACTTCCAAGGTCACTTAGGGTCTTACCAAATTCAGTTCCTTGTGGTTGGATGACTGTTTTCTTTCTATCAGTCAGCAGGAAGCCACTCTCAGTCCTAGAGGCTGCACAGTTACTCATCATGTGCCCTGCATAATCAAGTTCACAAGACAAATGTTGCTTTTTTTTTTTTTCCAGGACAGCAGGGGTACATCTCATGTTTGATCTTTCAGATGCTCCTTTAATTAAACCCAGTTCAAGATCATCTTCATTTTGATTAACTGAAAGTCCACTGATTAGAAACCTAATCACAGGAGTTGATATTCTATTATATTCACAGGTAATATGCACATTTAAGGGGGAGTGATCACAGAGGACATTTACACAAAGAAGCTGTAACAGGAGGGGCCTTAGAATCCTGCCTACCCATTGACTCTAAAATTTATCATCTTGCTAATGCTAATTTAAAATAATGCCACTGGTAATATCAATATAACACATAAGTTTATGAGTCATGATGCATTTCTCATATGACTCAATCCATCTGCAGTATTTCTGATGATATTAATTAATGTCCCAATAAGTATATTTAGTGATAAAACTGAGTAAAACAGGCGCTTATTAGAAATCACACACACACACACACACACACAAAAACCTTTACCTTTGTATAATTTCCATTGCCAACTAACTAAGCAACATTTAGGACATAATGCATCATGGGTTCTAACTTTTATTTGAAAGAAGGTTAAAAAGAGGAAATAAAATTTCTTTATTGAAATTCAATATGCGCTTTTATTTTTCCTATAACCTAAGATTAATGAGCATATGAGATTTTGATAAATGGTCTATTAAAACAGAAAAATGACATAGAATGGATGAAAGGCAGCCATTACTATGAACAAGCAGGTGTTTTCTTTTCATATTATACTGCAGGCTTTCATCAGACATTCCTAATTACAGTTTGTACACTGGTATTCTTGCAAATCAAACCATTAACCTTCATCTGAAGCACTAGTGTCTGCATAAGGTACATTGTCACTGCAATGCTCTTTCTCTGTGAGAGTGTGTGCTTGCTTGCAGAATGAAAAGACTATTGAATGGACTTGAGGTTCATTTTCTGTTCCAATGCAAAAAAAAAAAAAATCCTAAATTCCTCTCTCCAACAGCTCAGAAGAGGCATAGGCTATATAGCCATTTTCAAGGAGAAGCAAAAATATTTTCATTATCGAATACATAATAATGTATTGCTGAAAAATAGTTTGGCTAAAAATGAAGAGAAATACAAAGAAAATTAGAGGGATAATTTAGCAGTTCCAAAAGGAATGATGTGCAATTATAATGTACAATTAAATTCAAGGCTATTCTTCACAAAAGAAAAGGGAAAATGGCATGCCCAGATAACAGATGCTTTGTTTAAAATGTAGTTTTGTTTTTCTTAATTACTACTTAAGATTCAGAATTTTTCCTTTTAGGGTTATAAGAGCAAATAAGCACTACTTTCTTTCATTTCTATAGTATAAGCTTAATAAGATGGAAGAATATCGCATGCATTAGTTTATGTCTGTTAGATGAATCTGAATACAAACTTGAGCAGAAAAATTACTTGATTCATGTTGTCTCTCAATTAACCCTTTAAATGTTAGAAGGAAGAAATGATGGCAATGAGACCAAAGCACATTTAGATTATTTTCTTGCTTAAAAGAAAGGTGTATATATCTATTCTGATAGTATCCTCGTAGGAAAAATAATTTTAATATATGTAAATGACAAAATATCTTTGATCTGATGGATTTGATAGCATCTGTTTAGCGTATTTTTCCCCAAATGCAAGGAGTTTTATTTTTAATAGGTTTCTTTAAGTATATTCAAGGTGAAATTATTTCAGACAAATTTACCCCAAACTTATTCCTTAGATAATAAAATACATTTGGAAACTACAAAGTAAGTAGAATATGAGAGCTGAGAGGGACTTCTAGAATCTCCTAGGACCGTTCTTTCATTTAAATTATGAAATGAGGTTAGCCCCCAAATATATGAAGTGATTTGTTATAATAATTATCAAATAAATTAATCGATGTTAAATCACTACTTAGCTAGTGAATACATGGAGATTTTAAAACAACATGATTTCTGAATACCGAGTTCAGTATTTTTGATGTAAATAGTTAAATTTTATTTTAAAAAAAGCTCTATGACTACTTAATATAAATCTTGACATGTATTATTTTAAAAAATCATTTTTTAAAATATTCGTTTATTTATTTTGAAAGAGAGAGAGAACAGGGGAGTAAGGGACAGAGAGGGAGACAGAGGATCCCAGGCAGGTTCTGTGCTGTCGGCACAGAGCCCGATCTGGGGCTCCATCCCAAGAATCATGAGATCGTGACCTGAGCTGAAATCAAAAGTTGGATGCTCGACCAACTGAGCCACCCAGGTGTCACCCCAAAAATCATTTTTAATGTGAAAATTCCAGTGTGGGAAATTTTGGGGTAGGATCAAAAGCTTCATCTTGATAGGTTATTTCTCAGGGTGATTTATAATTTAGGGCCTTAATTTCATTGGAGTTTTTGAGAAGTCACTGTTATCTTACATTGAAATAAATAATCTCAACACTTTTGCTATAAAATTGCTTGCTTATATGCTACCTCCAACTCTCTTCTCCATATCCCAAACCATGAGTTTGGATTTCATTAGGTTTCATTTACAAGAAATTTCCAATAGCTTTTTCATGCTTAGGGTAATACCTACTTTCAAACAAGCTTAAAATATTAGGAATATATGGTTTCATCTGTGAGTGAATTAAATACTTTGTTATGCTTTGAGACTTTTTAGGCTTTGATATTGTACTCTAAACTTTGAATTGTAAACTATTCCTTTAATTATTTAATAATTTTTATTTAAATCTAATTCTTGAATTTATCATTTTCAAATATTTACTATTGACTGCTTCTTAGCCTACATGGAACAAATGGAGATGACAGAATAATTTTAAGTTAAGATCCTAATTATGAACTACTATCCATTGTACCCAGAGTATAGATGGGAAAAGAATTATATAAAATAAAGTAGTGAATTTTTTAATTTTAAATTGGTTTAAAAGTAGAGTCTTCTTCAAAAGTTACTGTATTAAGTGCGTTAATACATGAAATTAACTTAGCTCAATGCCATAGTACCAATCTATGATATCATCTATTATAGCTATTAAGTCTGATAATATGGAGAGTGGTAATGAATGAAATATTTGGTTTTCCAGCCCTTTTAGCGTATGAATGCATTTATTAGTACATCAATAATAAAAGGTAGCATATTATGTTTGAATAGCCAAATACGTTTATCAACCTTAAATAAGTGCGTGTAGTTTAGTATGTATATTTTTTTAAATCAAAGGCTACAAGTTGTCAATAAATCTTGCCATCTTTAAAGCAGCATGTTGATAAACACAATGGCACTGTTTTAAAATAAATGAAACAAATATTCAATTTCTTTAGAGTGGTGGGATTTTTATCACTTCTATGAGTCATGGACATATCACAGAGCTCATATTTACTGTATTGAACAACTTTTGCATTACAAAGCATGAGTCATGGTACATGCTTTTAAGAACCCTCTCATACAAGTCAGGTGAGTGTATGTGGAAGCCTTACAGCTAGATTTAATTATTCAACAAATACATATAAATGCATGGTATTTGAATGTAAAAATGTAAGTAAAAATAAAGCATTGTGTGTTACAACACAATGAGATATGATAGAATGAATGAAAAGAATAAAGTAGGGGCGCCTGGGTGGTTCAGTCCGTTAAGTGTCTGACTTCAGCTCAGGTCATGATCTCATGGTTCATGGGTTCCAGCCCTACGTCGGGCTCTGTGCTGACAGCTCAGAGTCTGGAACCTGCCTCAGATTCTGTGTCTCCCTCTTTCTCTACCCTTCCCCAAGTTGTGCTCTGTCTCTAAGAAATAAATAAACGTTAAAAAATTTAAAAAAAAGTGTAAAGTATTTTAAGACAATACAACAAACACAGTGGTGATATCAACAAGTGTAAAAAAAATGCAGACTTTCCTTTAATTTGCTTCCATGCTGTCCTGTCCCTCAAATGTCTAGGTTTTTTTGTTTGTTCTAATAAGAGTGAACACTTTTAGGGGCACCTGGGTGGCTCAGTTGGTTAAGTGTCTGACTTTTGGTTTCAGATCAGGTCATGATCTCATGGTTTGTGGGTTTGAGCCCCATGTTGGGCTCTGTGCTGACAGCATGGAGTCTGCTTTGGCTTCTCTCTTTCTCTCTCTCTCTCTCTCTCTACCCCTTCCCTGCTCGACAGCACTCTCTCTCCCCTTTTCAAAATAAGTATTAAAAAACAAAACAAGAGTGAGCATTTGTACAGGTGTTGCTCTGAGTGCTTGGTATATGTGAACTTAGTTTATATTCTAACAACTTATGCAGCTAGAACTGTTAACAGTGTCCCATTTTACAGATGAGAAGGTAAAAACTTCACCCAAGGCCACAGAAATTGCAGGTTAGAACAAGATTTAAAGTTGAGTTTACAGAAACTCCAGCCTTCTTCCTGTCTAATATCGCTTTGTTCTCTGATTCCTATTGTTCTGCAAGGTTTTGCACATTAAATCTTCTTACTTTAGCCCATGAATGCAAGACCCCAATCATCACTGAGTGACATGATTTCTTTTTTCTGTTTTTTTTTATCCATTCGTTGTAATTCCTTCATACACCTATCTATCTATCCATCGATTATCTAGCCATCTATCCGTCTGTCATTGCCATCATTATCGTCCTCCTCCTCTTCATCATCATTTACCATCTATATTATTACTTCTTCAATTTTCCTGGAAGATGACTGAGGAGAAAGTGTCTCAAATTTCATTTCCTATCTTTTAAAAATTCTAACACTTATTTTTGTCATACATTATGCTAAGTAGTTTAGATACATTATTTCAGCTCACAGCAACCAAATAAAATTGGCCATTTAAAAATCATTATTTTAGTGGGAGATAATAATCCTACTTATCTTACTTAGAAAGATTTGCATAGACTGATATCGATCACACTATGGAAATATTTACACCGAGGTTTCAAAGATAGCTCACTTGTATGCCTTACTCATTCTCAAAGTGCCATAGTGTGTCAGAATAAATTTGTTTTTCCTCCATCCAGCTTTCAATTCAGTATTGCTCTGCTTGATGAAAACATTAATTAGTAAATTTAAATTAGAAATGCTGCAATTAAGGCAATTTAATATTAGAATCAGATTAATATTCACTGATAATGTTTTGTGAGGACTTCTCATATACCAACAGTGCAAAATTAGGAATAAATAGACAGTAATAGAACTACTAATGCACTAGATTAAATACGATTAGAGAGATTAATAAGAAAAATAATCCAGGTAAAATGAATTTGTTGTAATGGTTTTTGTATTTTTATCATAATTTCAATTACTTTTTATTTTTTCCAGTGATGGATTTTTCTTTTTCTTCATGGGTCTTTGTTTCCAAATGGCAGAGCAAAACAAATCAAATCAAAACAAAACAAAAATACCCCTAGAGCAATATATTTTAAGTGCTGGATATGCCTTCTTAGAAGGAATAATGAAGAATGAATATTTTTCCCCAGGTGAATCTCTTGCCTGGGGTTTCTTCTCCAACAGCAAAATGTTATTTTTAAATCTTCGACTGCTTCAGGGAGGAGAACACTACAGGAGCGCATGGTTTAGAGATAATGATCAGAATGGCAACAGTTATACTTCTCACTTTTCATCTTGGCCTGGACATGTGTTCAAGGAGAAAATACAGAGAAGGAGCCATTTGGGAAATAGAGTTTCAAAGGAATAAACGATACAGCTATTCCAAACAAACAAACAAACAAACCCCTTTCTTAATCCACAAGTGGAAATGCATGGAATTTAGGTTTGGATATTATGAACAATAAAAATAAAACTTTTTGAAAAACAAAAGATTTATTACATTTATCTTAAAAATCTTCAATCCACTTTTTAAAAATAAAAAGCATAAATAACTTAAAAAAATTTTTTTACATTTATTATTTTTGAGAGACAGAGAGAGACAGAGCACTAGTCAGGGAGGGATAGAGAAAGAAGGAGACACAGAATCTGAAGCAGGCTCCAGGCTCTGGGCCATCAGCATAGAGCCCGACGCAAGGCTCGATTCCACGAACCATGAGATCATGACCCAAGCCAAAGTCAGATGCTCTGTTCTCTCTGTCTCTCAAAAATGAATAAACATTAAAAAATTAAAAAAAAACATATAAAATTCTGACTGTGATATTTCTTCCGTATTGAATAATTGTTATCACAGTCTTTGTTAGGAGTTTCTTCTTTCATTCCTGATGATTGCTTCAGGCATTCAGTTTAATATTCTTTTTACTTTCTTTGTATTCTCATCTCTGAATTGTCCTACTCAGACTACATTACAATGCCCTCTATGTCCTGTTTTTCCATATATGTTACATGCCTTGATCTTTTCTCTGAAATTGGAACAAATTTATCCATCTTCCTACTCCTCCTTGCATGTTATATTTGTATGTATATATCTATTGTATATAAATATATATCTAGAGATTCCGCCTCTCAGAAAGAAGAAATTTTTGGCTCTGCAACTGGTTTCAGCAGCAGTTAGAAGTGTCTACAGATTCTAGAATAACTAATAGATGTAATTAGTTCTCAAGGGGGGGGGGGACACCAGAACTAAAGAACAGAAACAAGAACAATTTAAAAAAATCACATTTTGTATTTCAGGTGAATAGCTTAATAGCTTAATAAATTTTGTAATTCTTCGCCCCTATTGTTTAAAGGTGATTAACAAAAAGCAATTTGAATTAGTGTTCTTTTGGTTCCTTGATATAAACAGGGTTTTCCCAATTATTTAAATTAAATAATAGGTACTTATTTACATGTCGTTGATGTACTTAGTTTTAAATTAAGTTATAATAATAGATTTGACACAGAGAGGCAGGCAGCCAAGGATGCCTCAAACTCCTAAGTGTACACTTTCAATGGCAGAAAGAGTATTGTCTTAGAACTCTAGAGCGTAAACTACTAGCCATAAACATTTATTTTTCTGTACATGTCAATCAGTATACTTTATATGAGGATTAATGAGTTGTCTGGAAAGACATTTAAGTGTAGATTTGTTGAAGAACTTCTACAATACCCCACAGTCATCAAATTGTATGAATGTTATTTAATACTTTCAAGTTATTGTGGAAACAATAAAAAAAAGAAGGAGGAAGAGGTGGAGGGAGGAGGAAGATGAGAAGAGAAAGAGAAGACAAGCAAAACACAGATTTGCAACCTGTCCTCTTCAGCATTGTGCAACTGATACTAATGATGCTAATCATGTATATGATTGCTTAAATTTCCAATTAAAATACTTCCTGATTTAGTCTTCTCAAATAAAAGCTTAGACTTTAAAATGTGCCCCAAATATTCAAAAGTACACTTTGTTTTTTATTAGTAGAAATATAATTAAGGTACTTGCAAAAGACTTAAATAGTTTGTGTATAACTCATTTCTTTTGCAGACTTGGTTTACGTAAACAGAAGAAAAGTGTCTGAATAGTTTCTGTTGCAGATCAACATTCAATTGACAAAGTAAACCAAGAACGATTTATGGGCAATATTAATGGCATAATGAGTCCCATTCTTCTACCTATACGGTGCACTCAGGGATCCTTTGAATACTAGAAAATTCTGATTTCTTCCATCTAGTTTACCAGATCAGCGTATCTTGGATTTCAACTCCAGTGAAATCAGTCTCACTACATTTTTCTTCCAAGAATTACTAGACAAATAGTGAAACAATGCTTTTGTTTTTCTTAGAAATACACTGCATGCTTTTTCTTCACGTTTTTGACACATCATGTGTGTGTGTGCATATATTGACAGAAGTCAGTTTTTTGTGTTAAAACATTTTATATAAACAAGAATCAGATTTCCTACTTCTAGATCTAAGTCCTATACACAACCCCCAAAATAAAATGTACCCCTTACGGAAATGTCAGCGATATTTTCTGAGGTTAATACATAAGCATAAAATGTGAACTGGTTCCAACCTACCTATTCCTTCTTCTTCTTTCCAAAACCATAACAAAACAATAACAACAACAAAAAGGCAAGAATCATGAAACAAATGCTTCTTGTAAAAAACGGTGGGTGGGAAATTTTAACGTCAAGTATCAAGCATTCTATCTTCTGAACTTCATTGTGAGATCTTTCAAGAGCTTTCTTACTTTAGTTCTGGTTTTCTTGCAGCAGCATGCTTGTCTCCTAAGGCATTAAAATGTTGTATATAATGATTTCTCTTTCAGAAACCCCAAAAGTGGAAACCGAGATGCAGTGCACTTTAGAGCCTCAGAACCTCCTCCAGGCAGAGTAAGGTGAACTTCTTTGTGTACTTTCAATTTATTCTTCACTCTGTGGCTGTACTTCACTTGAGAGTATAAATGCGATATCCTCCCAAAATCACAACGGAGAAGGCGAGTTCTTCTGTATCTAATGATTATAAACTACAAGAGGACACAAAATATACATAATTAGTTTAAATAAGTAGTTGCAACTCTGCTTTTTTTTCCTAAAATCTACATTTAAATAATGTCTAAAAGTCCCTTCGAAAAAATCAGTAATATTTCAGTCTTTAGAATTATATCAAGAACTTATTTCTTAGCTAACAAATTACTTATAAATGAGGGTTTCTGTAAAGTTCAAGGTCGCAATAATATACTACTATATTAAAATTAAGTATTTCATCCAAGCAATACAAGCAAAGTTCCACTAGGTTTAATACTGCCGTGTATTACTTTGTATTGTTTCTCTTTCTTCCATTTACCAAATATGAATGTCTGTTTTTTTCTCTAGTCCACTGTTTTGATTCTATATTCATCATTTAGATTTTATGTGTTTTAAATAACCCCATTATTTAGCCTTTAGAATTCTCATCCATATCTAATAGAAAGACACATAAAATACTCTGAGATCCAGAATTTGGACCTGGATTTAGTAGGTGGATAAGATCCTTTGTTGCAGAGTTTAAATGTATATGTAGTAGTGTTGAATTATTTAGAAATGGTGTTTTCAATGTGTTTGCATAAGAAGAAATGTGTTTGAACTTGGAGACCTACTGCCACTCATATTCTAATGATATCAGTCTGGTCGTATACACCTCTTTATTTTTGCTCCAAAGGCCTGAGTGAAGAATGACCTCTGTGATAAAGGGTGTTACAGGCGATATGGACCAAAACCAAGTGGTGCATTACATTTCTCTGAGCCAGAGTCATTTCTTTAGGGATAGACACATGACCTAAGCAAAGAAAAACAATGGATTCCTTAAGATGTTTGGGGGGAATACTAGTTTAGAGAGTTGCCTCTTTCTCCACTGAACTCGATTCTGACCATGTGAAATAACTGGTGATGCAGCCAAACACAGTAACACAATGGGAGGCCTCACAATGAGTCAAGATTTAAGGGAGATAACAGGAGTGATGAACAGAGATAGGAAGGACAATGGGGCCGGGAGTTGAAGCCTGAATCAAATTGTACTGAAGCTGGTAATTATATCCTCCTGGACTTTGCAATTTTATAGGTAATATATGTTTCCCTCCCTTGTTTACTTCCCCTCAAACTATTTTTTTCTTAAGCAAGTTTTTCATGAATTTTCTTCATTTGGAATTAAAAAGTTTTAACTAGTTAAAAAAGATAAAGTATGTGCCCATGATTCTTCCCTTCTTCTGGGTGCCACACCTCCTTTTTCTGATCATGTGGTGCATATTTGACTGGTAGGTGCATATAAGCATTGTTCACTTGTCTACAGATGAGAGTTTCCTGGCTCAGTCATCACCAACAACTGCCTTTCCCCAGAGCTTTTAAATTATAACTAAGGAAGTCAGTCTCACTAGTGTTGAGTCAAAAATTTTAAATTATTAAAGCTAGAGAGAGTTGTGTTTCCCAAGTTATTTTGCAAGCTTGTTCCCAATAAGATTAGGATGTTTGCTACTAGAAAAGGGAATCCTAAGTTACCTAATAATGGCACGTGGATACAACTTTGCGATATTCAGAGATAGAAGCAAATGACACTATTTTGAAGTGTCCAAAGGTCAGATAAATTAATAGGAACTCAAAACCTAGGGAGACATCAGAAAATAAAAAGGCTAAACCTTGAAAACTAATTAGATTTGAGAGTAAATTCACATCAGGACTTGAACTATATAATTTCAGATATTGTGCACTATAGTATTTAGTTATGAGCAAAATAAATGTATAATTTGACGTGAAGCTTGCATGGAATTTCATTGAGGCAGCAACACCTAATAGATGGCTTCTAGAGATGAAAATAATGAAAGACCACAGTGAACAGAGATGTCTCATTGATTTATCTCACTATCTTTTTCATTAGAACACAGAAAATAGAAAGAGATGGGTGATTTTGGTATGAAAACGTATATTGCGGGGCACCTGGGTGGCTCAGTTGGTTAAGCGTCCGACTTTAGCTCAGGTCATGATCTCGTGGTTTGTGAGTTCGAGCCCTGCATCAGGCTCTGTGCACAGAGCCTGGAGCCTGCTTCGGATCCTGTGTCTCCCCCTCTCTCTGCCCCTCCCATGCACATGCTCTGTCTCTCTCTGTTTCTCAATAATAAATAAACATTAAAAAAAATTTAAAGGTATATCACACTTTTCAGCCCCAGTCTGATTTCCCTTCTCTGCAGTATAACAAGAATAGAATTACCTATTGGCTATCTTGTCTGAAAGAAAAAGTTATGGCAGTATAAAAGAAGAAATCAAATTTGCAGGAAGAAAACGTAATGCATCTTGTGTTGCGTTACGGTATTTACTCAGGCATTTACCTCACATTTCAAAGCCGTAAAATATAATAGGCATTGCTGACAGTCATTCGAGGAATCAGAAATTTCCTTTTAGGGCAATGATTGCACAAGAAAGAGTGCTGTGTAGTGCATTTAATGGATAACTTACCAGAAATAATATTTGAAAGATTTTAGATTTTTTAGTCACATTTCTCCTTCATGCACAATTTCCCAAAAGTGTAAGTCTGTTATTAGAAACTTGTAATTAAAAAATATATTACTGGGATTTGTAATCATTAATGAAAGTCCTATGATATGTGGTTAATTCTGTAGCATTGATCTTTGGAAAATAACATCAATCACTTTGCTAAGCTGTCCCCATTATTACAGTATATAGTCAACTGGAAAAATGCATTGCTATTGCTGTGTTTCTCTCCATTTTTTTAAAGCTCTTCATTGGAAAATTTATTTTGTAAAGAAAAAATATCCTCCTTTGACTTTTATTAATGTTTCTGCTAGAGGTTCAGAGCAGTTTTGAAGACAGTTTTTACAACCCTTTTTTTTTTTTAAACTGACTGACCTTGGCCTACTTGTTTCACTTCTTTAAACCTAATTTTCTTTACTTGTAAATATTATTGATTAAAACCAATTTAATAAAGTCATTGAGGAGATTAAAAAAACAAAGTAATGCTCTTGTTCTGATAACTGACAAAGCAATTGCTTTTTCTTTGTAGCAGAATGGAAGCTGATACTTCATAGAACATATGTCTAAAGAGATAAGCATTGGTTTAATATTTTTAAATAGACAACTACATATATTTAAATTACATATTAAAAAAAGAAATAAAACAGATTAACATGAGGGAAAAAAGAAAGTGACAAACCAGAAAACAGACTCTTAACTATAAAGAACAAACTGAGTGTTACTGGAGGGGACATATGTTGGGGAGTGGGTTAAGGAGGGCACTTGTTGTGATGAGCACTGGGTATTGTATGTAAGTGATGAATCACTGAATTCGACACCTGAAACTAATATTACACTGTATGTTAACCAACTGCAACTTAAATAAAAACTTAGAATGAAAAGTATAAATAAATAAATAAATAAATAAATAAATAAATAAATAAATAAAATAATGCCTCATCATGTACCAATAGGATGTGATATTAACTTGGGTTAATTCTGAAGTTTCTTTTTAAATTTTTTATTAAAATTATATATTGTTTTCAATTAAAAAATTTTAATCAGAGGAAGTGTGTTTTTTCTTTCTTTTTCCATAGTTAGCATAGGCACAGCTAGTTCAAGGAAATGATGACAAAAATTTAAAGTAATTTCTTCAATATAACTCTAATAATATCTTCAATAAAAATATATTTCTATAATCTTATTATTTCCTCAGATTGATTCTCTTTCTTAGTAGAAATAGTCTGGAAGGGACTTTTTAAAAATTCTTTATTTTTATTTTTTCTGTAATTAAGATGGTAAATTTGGAGGGTTGATTTGAAATGTCCCTCGAAACCATCATGCATAAAGCAAAACAAAGATATTCTGGCATATACTCATTAGAATAGTAGTAGGTCCAATGACTTTAAGAAAAACAATGTATACATATATACAATAAGTTTTTTTATATTCAGAATTTTTTATTTTCTTGTTTATTTTCTTGTTCAGTGGATCAATTTATCTTTTGTTCCATAATCAAAATAAACTTGATAGTAACCCTATTTTAAAAACAAATGAGGGGCGCCTGGGTGGCGCAGTCGGTTAAGCGTCCGACTTCAGCCAGGTCACGATCTCGTGGTCTGTGAGTTCGAGCCCTGCGTCAGGCTCTGGGCTGATGGCTCGGAGCCTGGAGCCTGTTTCCGATTCTGTGTCTCCCTCTCTCTCTGCCCCTCCCCCGTTCATGCTCTGTCTCTCTCTGTCCCAAAAATGAATAAACGTTGGAAAAAAAAAATTAAAAAAAAATAATAAAATAAAAACAAATGAGCTATACAGATAAACACTTTGTAAGAATTTTATATTTTCTCCCTCGTGAATTGAAATACCCAAGAAACTAGAATTCTGAAGATATTGTTTATATTTCTCAAGCATATTTTTTCTCTTTTTTTTCCCTACTGAACAAAAATTTCAATCTCAGATTTTAGAACTCACATTCAATCCAAAGAAAATTACAAGGCTTATCACTGGGCTTAGTTTTTTTTTTTTTCCTTCAAACAATGGAATTAATGCTTCAAGTCATGACATCATAGTCAAGTTTGATATATTACCTTAGCAACAAGAGTAAAGCAAGTTAGACTCTTTTTTCCAAAGTGATCCCAGAACTAGCTTGTATCACTCTTCCCTAGGTCACTCTGAGCTTCTATTTGAGGATATGACAGTTGAAGATGTATCAATCACATGGCAACATGGTTGGGGTAAAAGGGATAGCAGTGCATAAAACCTAAATTTATTTAAAATCATAATCTGGAGATGCTGTTGACAGAATTTAAAATAGTGCTATACTGATCTATAAGATGAGTGTTTGATTAATATTGCTTTAGGATTTAAATTGAATTCTCTTTTAATAGAATAAAAATATTTGTTTTAATTTTTTACGATGTGTCAGGGTAAACACAAACACAACAAACATAATCTCTTTCTCTTTCTCTCTCGTTCCTCTTTCTCGCCCTCCTTTCTTTCCTCTCTTTTCATGTGGATTTTGGCATATAATTAACATATTGGTGGTATAATCAACAGACTTAAGTGCAAGCTGCTTGGTTTATACATTTCAGGAATATTTTTGGATTTATTTAACTGAAGTGAGTTACTCTCTAATCTTCCTTTACTTGTAATGCCTCCACATTTATATGGCGTCTCCAATGTTCTGCATTGGTTTCTCTTGTGAAAATATAAACAATTTTAGTAATATAATCAAACTGCGATGTGTTTACACATACAGAACAGAGTTACCTGATTTGTACTGTGTTCTTGCTAGAGATGTCTAAAAACATTGCACTGAAATAGACTGTTAAAAAAATAGAACTCAATCTTAATATTTGCTGGAAGAATGGTGAGATTCTGCCAAACTTCTGTAAAGTCAAACTTATAATTATCATTCACAAAAGGTAAATTTATAGCACTCAAAGTCGGTAAGACATTTTTAAACTTAAATACATCACTGTAGTGCCTTGACATTGAGTATCATAGTCGACTACTTAAAAGTACCTGGCACAATTTAAAGCAGGATATGTCTCCTCAGCACTTTATATTGATTGAACAAAATTTCACTAACTGGAAGTTGAAGCATTTTATCAGGCACAGATTGTCCCTACCATGCAAGTTCAATAGACTCACCTGGTCCTCTAATGATAATAAAGTGGCATTTCACCACCTCTATTGTGATGAGAATAATAAATGGAGAGTATTGCCCAGCTTCTAAAGCCTCTTTCTTAAGCTAAAAAGGATTATATTAAGGACGAAATTTGATTATGAACAATCATAACTCCTAAAGTAAATAAAGATCATAAACATAGCTGGGCAAAACATGCTAAAGTTGTTTTAAATGATAAAAGGATAATATGCCATTGTTCTCAAGTTTTAACCAAGGTATAAATGGTCCAGTCACCTAGAGTGATTTAATCCCCAAATGAGGACATTGTTTAGCCTATAACAAGAAGTTTACAAGATAAGTAAGTTTTAGAAAATCTTTGACTGTGTTTGAAAATGTAATTTCTAACAAGCATTATTTCCACATTTCTAATGCAATGGCTATAGTATTATTTATAGTACTGAAGGGTGGTAAAAGACTGGAAAGAAATAAAACACATCCAAAGAAAACCATGCTGCATTTACTGCACTCCCTTGTGTAATCGTGAGAAATAAGAGAAAAAAACTAATCTGGAAATATCTATAAATTGATTCTTAAACTTGAATTAACACAGACTTTCTAATTGGAATGACTCTTGAAGTGCTTGTTATATAAACACTTAGGGAATTTGATTAAAGATAATAGCATTTTAAGGTAGTATTTTGGCAATGCTGTGCCTGCTTTTCTCCATCAGACACCATACAAATCAGGCCACTGGCCTCTCATATCCTCTTTTTTATTATTTTTTAAAGTTTATTTATCTATTTTAAGGGAGAGACCCAGCAAGGTAGGGGCAGAGAAAGACAGAGAGGAGAGAGAGAATCCCAAGCAGTCTCTGCACTTTCAGCACAGAGCTGGATGCCAGGCTTGAACCCACAAACTGTGAGTTCATGACCTGAGCCGAAATCAAGAGTTGGATGCTTAATCGACTGAGCCACCCCAGTGCCACTCTGATTATATGCTCTTAATCGAGTCCCCACTTGTACTCCTCCCACCTCAGTCCCTTCCCTGATAAGCACCTTGAGGTTTCTTTTTTTTCTTCCCTAATGTGAATTGGACCACTTCCTTCTTAACCTTTCAGAAACTTCCACTATGCTTAAGCTAAAATCCCCATTCCTATTTCCAACCTAAGTTACTCGGAACACTCCTCCACCTCCCTCAGCTTTTCTTTCTGTAGCACACTCACCTTGTCCTTTTAAGTCTGCAAACACACCGCCTCTTGCTGCCTCGGGAGCTTTCAACATTTCCTGAATCCTGAGGCAGTACCATCTTTTCAGCTTCTGTGCCCAGACCTAGGATGCATCACTTGCCCAGAGAAGTCTCCAAAGACACTGAAGTCAAAGTGTTCCTCTGCAGTAGTGTTTATTCTATTACTTATTCTTCCTTCAATTTACACAACTAGCAGGTATTTTAAAATTTTAGTGCATTTATGCTCTTGTTTCTGGACCTTTATCTGACTATAAACTAACTGAGGTTAGGAAATATGCCCATCCCTTGGGTCGCATGGGTGGCTCAGTTGGTTAAGTTGTCTGGTTAAGTTGTCGACTTGGCTCAGGTCATGATCTCATGGTTTGTGAGTTTCAGCCCGCTTGGGCTCTGTGCTGACAGCTCAGAGCTTGGAGCCTGCTTCTGATTCTGTGTTTCCGTCCCCCCCTGCCCCTCCCCCTTCATGCTCTGTCTCTCTCTCTCTCTCTCAAAAATAAGTAAACATTAAAAAAATGATAATGAGGAGCTCCTGGGTGGCTCAGTCGGTTAAGCGCCTGACTTCGGCTTAGGTCCCAAACTCACAGTTCGTGGGTTCTTGTCCCACGTCAGGCTCTGTGCTGACAACTCGGAGCCTGGAGACTGCTTTGGATTTTGTGTCTCCCTCTCTCTCTGCCCCTCCTCACTTGCGCTCTATCTCTGTTTCTCAAAAATAAATAAAGATAAAAACATGATTCATTGTCCCGCATCAGACTCTGCTGACAGCTCAGAGCTTGAAGCCTGCTTCAGATTCTGTGTCTCCCACTCTCTCTGCCCCTCCCTGCTTGCACTCTATCTGTGTCTCAAAAATAAATAAATATTAAAAAAATGATTTATTAAAAAAATAAAAGAAATATGCCCATCACATTCCCTACTATGTATTCGTACCAAGCAGCTTCAAGGCTTACATATAGTCTATGCTCAATGACTGCTTTTTGAATCAATAAGTGGTTAGTCAATGCATCCAGTGCATGAAGCATACAGCTGGGACAGTTTGTGAATTTCATGCACAAACACACACTTTCCAATTCTAGTGGTATTATATTGTTCATATTCAAAGGTGATGCATTTTATAATCTCTATTAGTTTGATTTAAAGCTTCCTGCCGTGTTAATAGTTCTTCCCCTACTATGGAAATAGGAAACTAATTTTTACTGTTATTCTTTGGACATTCGTTGTATATTTTGTATTAGTTTACTAACCAATTCCCGACTCTCACAATTCTATCAGATCCACTTCAAAATGTCTTATTTTTATAATTTATTTTTATGTGTTCATTTATTTTTATATTTTTTAAGTTTATTCATTTTTTTTAAGAGAGAGAGAGAAAAAAAGAGCAGGAGCAGAGGAGGGGGAGAGAGAGAGAGAGGGAGAGAGAGAATCCCAAGCAGGGTCCACTCTGCCAGTGCAGAGCCACGTGTGGGGCTCAAACTCACAAACTGGGAGGGCACGACCTGTGCCGAAACCAAGAGTCAGATGCTTAACTGCCTGAGCCACCCAGAAGCCCCTATTTTTATAATTTCTTATATCTAAACAAGGCATCATTTTGTTAAAAGGATACAAACTTGTAGGTAGAAGATAATTGCTGGAGATCTAATGCACAGCATTATTATTATTATTATACTTAATAATACTGACTGCATTATGTACACCAATGTTCCTAAGAAACCAGATCTTAAATGCTCTCACCATAAAAAATATATAATAATTATGTGAAGAGAGAGAGGTATAGAAAATATTATGGTGATAATCATATTGCAATATATAAATGTATCAAATGTACACACTGTACATCTTAAACTTACATATGCTTTATGTCAATTGTATTTCAATAAAAAAACAGAAGTGAAATTAACAGTGCGTACTAGTCATTCTCTAGAGTCAAAATTTTATTTCACATGAAATTGTGTAAAGTAAAATTACTATGATGGTTATAAGAGTTATAAATATTGGTTCTGAATATAGACTTACTGGAGCTTAAATCTGGCTTCTCCACTTACAATATATTTTTATATCATTTTTCCAATGGTATATCTGAATTGAAAAAAAGAACAAACTAGATCATTTTTTAACAATTTGCTTGGAAAAATAACTTGTTCATTTATTCAGCATTATTTTTCTACCCTTTTCTATGGCACTATTTAAGAGAGATATAATTCAAACCACAGATGTGTTACATATGTAATTTTAACTTTCTGATTAGTCATGTTAAAAATAAGCTTAAAACACAGACAAAGTTCATCATATATGTGTGTGTGCAACTATATAAAGACAAAGTATTATCATTTCAAATCGTATTCAGTACAAACGTAATTAATGAGATACTTTACATGATTTACTTTGCTACTAAATCTTTGAAATCCAACATGCATTTTACATTTACAGCATATTTTAATCTGGAGTAGGTGCATTGGTTGATACATGGCGCATTAGAGTAGATTTAGATTTGCTTTCAGATAGTAAGGATTCAGCAATGAACAAAGCAACCCAATTTGGGCGGAGGCTTATTCTAGAAACAGAAAAGCATTGCTTATGTTAATAGTGTCATGCTTACACCAAGGAAATGCATTATAGCAGTTACAGCAGGTGCTCTGAGACCAGACTGCTGTGTTAATGCAACTCTGCAAGTTCAGAATTATGAGACTGCGACCAATTTTCTTAACCTCTTTGTGCTGTAGTTATCACAGAAATTTTTAAAAAGGCATAATAATAGTACTTATCTCAAAGGGGTAGTCCTGAGGATTAAGTGAATTAATATATGTAAAGCAGTTAGAATAGTGTCTGTTACACAGTAAACAATGCATGAATGTTATCTCTTGTATTATTAGTAAGATTGGTTGGGGAGACCAAAACATTAAACATAGAGTGGAGGCAAAGAGGATGGGTATGTTATTGCAATCTTAATTAAGGTACAAAAGGAAGGCATGAGTGAGCAGGTAACATTTGAGTAAAGTCCTGAATGGTTTAAAGGAATGATCCAGGTAGTCACCAGGAGTAAGAACCATCCAGGTAGTGAAAACATCGATTGTAAAGCCTTTAAGGCAGAAGCATGTCTGGCATGTTTGTAGATTGGCAAGGAAGATTCTAGGGAACAGAGCAGATTAACCAAGGGCTAGAATTTTAATAGATGAGTTCAGATAAGTCATGGTGGGAAGAGCAAAGAACTACATATTCCAGATACCAGCCTCCTAAGTTCAATCAGTTGATTCCTGATAAGGAAATATTGTTCACTTTTCCCCTTACGACACTTCTCAGCTTTCCTGGAAGTAGGGTCTAGCCCAGTGATTAACGTTCTGCTCAATATAGTACGATTAGAAATGGCATGTTCAACTTCTACACTGTGTCTGAGGGCAATTTGTCCAGGGTGGTTTGGTGGTAGTGTGGCATTATTCTCCTCTTTTCAGTTATAATGCTGGCCGTAATGTACATTTCATCCTGGAGCCTGAAAACTGGTTTTCAATAGTAAGGTGTAAGTTTCATTTTGAGGGTAAGGAGTCCCAGCCCTGATGATTCTTCTTTCATCGTATCTACCCATAAGAGAGAAATAAACTTACGCCTTTTTAAAACATTGTAATTTGAGAGGGGATTGTATTTTTTTTTAAATCATAGTCTTTCTTAATCGTATCCAAATACCTTTCTAAGGACATTTACACCTGAAGATTAGCTAGCATTTATTGACTGCTTATTATGTTTCAGCTACAAGGTAAGCACCTTTCATAAAGTGTCTATTTACATTCACAACAAATCTATGAAACTAATATCGTTAATATTTGCATTCACTGAGACTTAAAAGATTTCAAGTAGTATATCAAAGGCTGCCCATCTGGAAACAAACAGAGGTAGATTTAATTCAAAGGTGTCTAGAGATCTGAAACAGTTTGTAATTGTATTACACAGCAACGCATAGAGAGAGCTTCCAGAAGAAGTAATGTCTTATCCCACATAAGAGTTTTCTGATGGTACTATTTAAGGTATTAAGGAAGTCTGGAAAAGCTGAGTTTGTGGCGTAGGATGAATTTAATGATTCTGAGGTTCAATTTTCTAGACTTTTGAATATTAGCTAGAAAAAATCCAAGTAATATGAGAATAATTGAAGGTCACTTCACTGATTACAACTCTTAAAGGATAAAGACATAAAAATCAAGTACCTTTCTCAATTTTTCAAATTTCTGTAAGGGCATTATACACGTATATATGTGTATGTATGCACACCACGTAGGTAAAAGTGATAACTTCTATGAGAAACTAGAGTAACTTTTCAAGAAATACATATTGGAATACATTTTAAAGCTCAGCTATATAACACATCATCCTCACCATCATCATCCCCACAGTAAACATCTAATAGGATTATATAGTACATAAAATATAGCATATAAAAGCAAAAGGCTTAGAACATAATATTTTCATTATAACTTAGTACCAAATTAAATAATATATAATTGACTAGTATAGTGTGAGTAGGGCAATATGGGTAAATAAAAAAATAATTTACTAGTGAGTAATATGTAGAATACTAAATAACTGATTAGTGAATAATATAAAGATCTTAGAGTCAGCAATTTACCACAAACATTTTGGTCTATAGGAACTGGAGTTGTAGTTCTGTGATGGTTAATTTTATGTGTTAGCCTGACTGGGTTTGAGGGCGTAGATTGGCTAAACATTATTTCTGGGTGTGTCTGTAAAGCTTTGTGGAAGGGATTAGCACTTGAATTGGTAGACTGAATAAAATAGATTGCTCTAGTACACTTTGTGAGTAGGCCTCATCCAATTTGTTAAGGGCCAGAACAAAAGGTGGAAGATAGGAGAATTCACTCTCTATTCGGCCTCAGTTGGGACAATGGTCTTCTGGTTCTCAGGCCTTGAGATTCAAGCTGAAATGACATCCATGGGTTTCCTGGGTCTTCAGCTTGCAGATAGCAGATTGTAAGACTTCTCAGCCTGTATAATTGCTTAAGTCAATCCCTTACTTTATATCAGTTTATAATTAGATAGGTAGATAGGTAGATAGATAGATGATAGGGAATATTATGTATATGTATATTTATATATACTTATTACATTTACTTACATACATACAAATGACCTAAAATTTTTCTGTAGGGAGAAATCTCTTGAATAATAGAATTATATAACTATAAATATATATGTAGATAATTCATACATACATATAATTATAATCCATTAATCAAATGGACATCTAATTAATATTTGAACATGTGTGTCTGTATTTTCTCAAAACATACAAATATGCACAAATACATCTCTGGAAGTTCTCCAGAAGAGTTATGAAATATTCCAGTAGAAACTCTTCTTTATTCAATAAACTAACAAGCAATAGACTTTTCTGGGCATCGTGCCAAAAAAGTATGATAATGCTGATTTGAAACATGAAGCCCTCTTGTGGAAAGACAGCTATATGCTCGTATATTTCCCAAAACCTCATAGAGAGGGAAAAATACCCTAAACATATCTCTTACTACACTCATTAAATACTGTGAAACCATTAGGGCAAATCATCATTCATGCTGTACCTCACTTTGTTTGGCTTTGTTTATAGAATCTATTTAGAAGTACTTGGAGAAAACATTTGCCAAATTTTTAATCACTTATCAAATTCCTAGTAAGTAGAGTGCTTTCAAACACTAACAATCTATAAACACAGTTATAAAATCAAACAAAATGATATAGAATCACACTGACAACTGAATAAGCACTTCAGCTGCATTTGTTGGAATTATTCCCACCCTCAAATGCATCCAGCTAAAAAAAAAAAAAAAAAAAAAAAAAACCAAAAGAACGAAAGAAAAAAAAGAGTGATCTTTGCCTTTTTTTTTTTTTGAACTACTGAGCTAGAGAGGGCAATTGAATGAAAAAGCTTTTATTTTAAATTTTTGAATTAAAAATATTTTAAAGACTGAAGAATGATAAGTAAAATTTTACAGAAAATTATATTTCTAACAATGTGTTTTATTATCTAATTGCCAGAGAAATAATAGCTTTCAAATGAACGTGTGAAAATCTGAACTTTGATAATTGAAAAGAATCACATACAATTAAGCATTCACTGTAAAGTAAGTGCTTACTTATAATAGGCTCCGCTTTAATTTATAGTCATGTTTCATAATTTTTACTATGTAGGGGTTGTGTAAGTACATTGCCATAAAAGCAAGACGAGCAGAGAGCAAGCCTCTACACTTATGCATAAACTTGGTAACAGGAGAGAAATATGTGTGTTATGGGATTTTATATTCTTTTCTGTTTTTCATGAATATGTGTTCATCACCTATTTCTCTCAATTTCATGAAGATCTTGAAGAATATTACCCTATTGAGTTACACTATATTCTACCGTAGTCAGACTCACGTAATCAGAATAAAACTGAATGTACACAGAAATAAGTGTTATGATACTGTTTTGTAGAGAAGATAGAACTATCTTTGAAGGAGAATTCCATGGCAATTCTCTTTGTACAAGTGAGAAATTTCCAGATATGAATGATATTCCTAAAAATATGCAGTGTCTTATGAAAATGGACGCATTTCAGAGAACAGCTGTTCCAACTTTTATTGATATTGATTATTAAGAACTTAATAAAGATTAAACATGTAGTAAATATAATAAAAGTAAATACAAAAAATAAACATTTAAACCATATTTAATGTAGTTTCAGTTTTCGGTTTTTATAATGTAAATCTCCAAGAACATATGGAACATTATAGAGAAATTTACACGTTTTTCTAAATAATACTTTTTTATTGAAGTATAATTGACATATCATATCCTATTAGTTGCAGGTATACATCATAGTGACTCAATATTTTTGCATTATGAAATGAAACCCACGATAAGTCTAGATACCATCTGCCACCATACAAAGTTATTACAATATGGTTGACTATATACTATATATTATATTATTGACTATATATTGCTATGCTGTACAGAACTTTAGTACTTTTAATAAAACCTTCAAAGACAATGGTATATATATATGAGCAAATTCATGCATCACATTTTAATTGAACACTACTGTGGCCAAGTTCTAGTTATGGTCTGGAGAGACAGTGAACCTGGGATATGAAACATCACAATATGAGTATATTTTTAACACCTGTGTTTTAACGCCTGTTCTAGCTATGCCCTGTAATAGCTGAAAGCTCTTTGAGGTTTAGGATAGGGCTTAAAGAGCCAGTTTTCAATCAGGGTTGCATCAAAATGCACTTGGGCCTAAGAGATAATGCAAAAAATTATTTACTCTTTTATCCAGATCAGATTTAGTTTAAATCAAGCCTGAGACTCCTTTGAATAAGCATCCAAAAGTCCTTCTCCCTTTTGTCACCTGTTTTCCCTTTTCACTACTTCAGATTCCTGGATTCCTACCTTTCCCACATTTTAACGTTTAACCAGCCTCAGTTTCATACTATTGTCTCTTAAGCACGTACAAACAAGTCCCTGAGTAAGTGTGAACAAAATGAACACTTAGCACAAATATTATGGAAACTTGTGTCTAAGATACATACATCTTATTGTAAAATATACATATCCAATATATAATATGCTATCTAATGATGAACATATTTGAAGATAAAACACAATATTCATATTATCTGCCATAAATGAAAGAGGCAAAATTGGTTATGAAAAATCAATATATTACTAAAGACCTAAATATTTCTTGATTTGATGTTCTTGATAAATATATATGTAATATATATTTTATAATATATATTATATAAACTATATTTTTATTTTTATATTATTTTATATTTATATTATATATTTTTATTATATAAAATAATATATATATTTTATAGCTAAAGCTTGCTTACAAAATTTTCAAGGTAAAGCTTTTCTATATTATGTTTTTTTCAGTGTTTACTGGAACCTTTGTAGACATTGTGACTTATAGTTGAATGCTATATATTGACAAGTGGAATAGCATTTCTTGATACTGTACAAATATACAGTATGTAAATAGATACATTTCCACTGATCTTAAATTTCCTACCAGGTGCTTTAGTCCTCCTGGTTTTGGCAGCTCTAGGAGATTCAAGCGGATTAAAGGAGGAGCACATTATTTTCTGAAATGTGATGAGGACGAGGGCTGGCACCGGGCAGCAGAAGAGCCGTGATATCACCATAGGGAGTGTTTCACCTGCAATCACAGAATGTGACCTGTGGCATGTTAGATATGGCTGAGATATTTTAGTTTTCCAGAATGAACAGATGGGAGAATTAGAAAAAATAAGTAGCAGAAGGGTAAAACACCTGCTCCCAATTTGGGGCAAATACTAAAATTGCGGTTATAAAGAGATTTATACATTTTTGTTCTTTATTCTAGTACCTTGATTAGAATTTTGTAGTAAAAAAACATTTGCGTTGGTCCAAAGAAACGCAAAATGTTTCTCAAATATAGATTTTACTATTGAAATGAAATAATTCTCCTTATTAAATCCACAGATTGTTCTGAGGTCTAGTAAATATCCTGTTAGAGCACAATATGAACCTTTCTGCCTGTGGTTGACTATTGTTTATGACAACTTCTCCACCGAACTATCAAGTTTAGAACATTGGTAAAGAAGGAACAATCACGTGGAGATACACTCAAATGAAACCAGGATATGATTTATCTGTAATACAGTTTAGAAACGGTGTAATAATAAAAAAAAAAATATTGGCATATTGAACAGCTAGCCAGAGTTGTTAGGTGACATTAGAAATTCAATTGAGACAATGTTAAACTCAGAATTATTAGGCTGTCTATAGGCCCTGGGGATCTCAAGTAGTCACTGTTTTCAAACTGGATGGTATAATTAGCTTCTGGTTGGATGATACATAATTACATTCTGCAACCAACCCTGACACTTATTATCCTATGCCCAGAATTGACACACCATTAGTAGCTTTGGGAATTGCTAAAATCATCTTATCTATGGATTTATGTAAGCAGTATTGGCAAATAGCCTTGCATAAAAATTCAGCCAAAATGAAATTTGTGTATTGGATGTGATGTACATACTCAATAGTATATCCTTTAGACTGGAAGAATTCCATCTTTTTTTTTTTTTTTTTTCTTTTAAGGCTAATTAATGATTTAGGTGGACTTAGAGATTTCCTTTAAATTTATTAGTGAAGGTTACTTTTAGTTAACACTGCATGAGCATCAAAAATAGTTTATTGTGGGGGCGCCTGGGTGGCGCAGTCGGTTAAGCGTCCGACTTCAGCCAGGTCACGATCTCGCGGTCCGTGAGTTCGAGCCCCACGTCGGGCTCTGGGCTGATGGCTCAGAGCCTGGAGCCTGTTTCCGATTCTGTGTCTCCCTCTCTCTCTGCCCCTCCCCGTTCATGCTCTGTCTCTCTCTGTCCCAAAAATAAATAAACGTTGAAAAAAAATTATAAAAAAAAAATAGTTTATTGTGGTGCCAGCAAAATTCACAAAATGAATCTTAACGAATCTAAGCCAAGTTTTAAAAATTATAAGACCTAGAATACAAAATGAGGATTTTCTCCGAAAGAATCATCTCCTAGGCATAAGAAATATACACAATGAAGAGATACTATTTGGTAAAGTCAGAATAATGCAGTTTTTATTTTTTCCTCATTTGTTCTAAAATTTAAAAAAAAGGGTTTAGACCTAAGACTTCCTTTTTAACATGCATTATCATTACCTGTTTTGAAAGTCCAATGCTCCAATCAAAAGACATAGGGTGACAGAATGGATAAGAAAACATCCATCTATATGCTGTTTACAAGAGACCCACTTTAGAACTAAAGACACCTTCAGATTGAAAGTGAGGGGATGGAGAACCATCTATCATGCTAATGGTCAACAAAAGAAAGCTGGAGTAGCCATACTTATATCAGACAATCTAGACTTTAAAATAAAGCCTGTAACAAGAGATGAAGGGCATTATATCAAAGTTAAGCAGTCTATCCACCAAGAAGAACTAACAATTGTAAACATTTATGCCTTTTCCAGATTTTTTCCCAAGGATATCCGATACGCTTGCTATTATACTTGACACAATTTAATTGTATGACATAAAAATATAGTTAAAAAAACCTTGTAATGTATATTTGTAAAATATGTATGTGACATTTTAGGCTTTTTTTGTCACAGTAAATTATCATTGGATAGTAAACTATCTCTTGGAAAAATTGTTTAATTCTAACTTTAGTAAATAGGTACAGACATTTAAAAGAAAGAGTGATGAATGATGTGGCATAATTTTTGTCTTTTTACTGAAATAAAATGTTAAAGATTTCTTGAGGATTAAGAAAAATAGAGTTCAGGGAAAGCAAATGTGATTACCATAAATTATTAAATGTAATTTAAATAGCTATATATTATACATACATGCTATATATGCTGAAATATATGCCAGGATGTTATTTTAATTTGGTATGATGCTGTACTGGAATTATTTTTACTACTCTCTGAAATATATATATATATATATATATATATATATATATATATAATTTTTTTTTCTTTCTGTAAGCAATTTCTTTCTTTCAATATAATTTATTGTCAAATTGGCTAACATACAGTGTGTAGTTTGCTCTTGGTTTTTGGGATAGAATCCCGTGGTTCATTGCTTACATAAAACACCCAGTGCTCATCCCAACAGGTGCCGTCCTCAATGCCCAAAATCCATTTTCCCCTCTCCCCCCAAACCCCCATCCACCCTCAGTTTGCTCTCTATTTAAGAGTCTCTTATGGTTCGCCTCCCTCCCTCTCTGTTTGTAACTAATTTTTCCCCTTCCCTTCACCCATGGTCTGGTAAGTTTCTCAAGATCCACATATGAGTGAAAACATATGATATCTCTTTCTCTGACTGACTTATTTCACTCATCATAATACCTTCCAGTTCTATCCACATTGCTGCAAATGGCATGATTTCATTCTTTCTGATTGCCAACTAGTATTCCATTGTATATATATAAACCGTTTTCTGCAAGTAAGTTCTGACACTCTTTCTTGAAACAGCCATCCATAAGACCAGAACTGAGTTTCAGCTATTATTAGACTTGAAAGTTAATGGCCAGAATGGTTGATGGAAACACATTTTACATATTTTTCTCATCTTTATAATTTAAGTGCAATCTTACTTCATTTTTTATTTTTTAGGAAATATAAGAAAGGTTTAAATTATTTTCGATTTTCTTTTATTTCATCATATGTGGGAGAGAATGCAAGATTTTCTACAGGGCCATTAGGTACATTTCAACTGGTGTGGAGTTACGCTGACAACATCCCTGTAATTAGCTGTAACAGTCTAAGAAGAACAAATAAAATGTTTGTATGTCAGATTGTAGTTGTATGTTAGATTGTAGTCACCAACAATTGTGAAAAGTAATGCAAGGACTATTTGGCAATAATCCAAAAGTTAAAAAGGAAAAAAAAAAGGAAGTAAAACATGTCTAGTGGCAAATTAAATGAGATAATTGAGTCCTACTCAAATCCCAGGAAAGATTCAAAATCATTACAAGTATCAAAACTGTGGTTTAGAAACTGTAGAATAAAATAAAGTGGAGATAAAATGCTAACACAAATAGTTAAATATTAATAAAAATACTCTAATTTTGTTGAATATATATTTTTACTTTGTTATATTAAGAAAGAAGATAAGAGAATAGGTTTTCAGAGTTAATTATGGGAAATTGGTAGGTATTTGTTGAAAGCTATAAACAGACTATTTATAAACATGGAAATAAATACAAGAATGTTGGAAGTGGATGTGTTGGGGTTGAGAATGTGGGAGGGAATTGGGAGACACATAAAGACTTGTTTAAAACACAATGCTCAGTTACTAATTTATTCTTAAATTTCAAGTATGAATTACATTGACAAAATTAATAGTTTCTGATATAGGGAAGGTTTTGTTTATTTTCTGTAGCTTCCTTTCTCACCTAAGGGCAAGATCTATCATTTTAAAGTGTATTTCAAATTCTGTTTTAAAATGGTATTTCAGACTTCTGCCTGATTTTACTCTTTGCAAAAATTAGCCATTATTTCGTGAGAAAAATCTTTTTAAAGAAAAATCTTTAAAAGATTAAATCTGTGAATATAAACAAGATATATTTCAAAAATTATGAAGATGAGTCCCTAGATATCTAATATAAAGTGGCAATAAAATTATAATTATTTAAATTCCTTTCAATATATTTGTTTTTATTCCTTATTGTTTTTTGTTAAAAATGATTATTAGATGTGGATATGGAAGAGCATTCATAAATGGAAAGGAATTTATTCACCATTCAATCATTAATTAATTTTTTAATGTTTATTTTTGCGAGAGAGAGAGCATGAGCAGGGGAGGGGCAAGAGAGAGGGAGACACAGAATCCGAAGCAGGCTCCAGGCTCCGAGCTGTCAGCACAGAGCCTGATGTGGGGCTTAAACCCACGAACCGTGAGATCATGACCTGAGCTGAAGTTGTACACTTAACCGACTGAGCCACCCAGGTGCCCCATTAGTTATTTTTTTTTAATCATTCAATATTTGCCTACAGTGGCCAGATATTTGAAAATAAAAATAAACATTGTTTTCTTGCTCATTAGAAGTTTGCCACCTTGCTCGGATAAAATAAGAGAAATCAGACAAAAATTACAGTGAAGTATGAAAAACATTAAGATAGTGGAATGTACAGGGTTCTGGGAGAGGACAGGATAGGGGTGTCTAAATCAGTCATGAAAACTCATCCTGTGTGACAAACTCATTAGTATTAACATATGCATATTAATTGAATATATTTTGTTTCCATTTTTTAATAATCTAAATCATATTTTATATGCATATATGCAAAGATGCCATACTGATAAAATGTGACCTTAGATGATTAAAACGTTGAAAAAATGTGAAAATGCAAAGCATGAAGAGATGTATACATAAAACAGGAACAAAATTACAAAATATTTTTAAAGATGATTTTAATGGTATTTAAACCAGCGGCCATTACTATCATTATGTTCTAAGTATTTTAGAGAATACACTTAGTGTTACATGCAAGTCAAATGTTTAACCGTATAAACAAGCCTGCAGTTCCAGAATACTACTAATTAAATTCAGTAACTTAAACTATGTCTTCAAAAAGACTGGCAGGGTCTTTATAAAAAGTTAGAGTCCTTATCAAGGAGAGTTAGGGTATTTATAAAGGAAGAATTGAAGAAAAAAAAGGTGTGGCATGCCTGCATTTCAAACTATGGCTTTTAGGCTACATCTGGAATGCTGTTTGAATCAACTCAGTAGCTTAAAAGTCAGAATCCGATCTGTGCTGAAAACAGAGGGGAGATAAGCTGTCAAGCTATTACATGTAGCAATATTCTAAAGCAAAGGTTTTGGAATAAGACAGATTTGGCCCACCTGTTTGTTCCTTTATCAAATTCACTGTTTGGATATGATTTGTAATTTACTCAATACTTAAAATATGGGAGGTTTTACACAAAACGTCCAGCTTTCAATTTTGTAAGGAAAAATGTAAAGCACTGGCCTTACTAGAACCACATTCTTGTATGCCCACTGTCTTAATCATTTTTTATTGGCTCTCTGATCCTGAGTCAAAGTGTCAGTTTTTGCACTGGGTCTCAATTTATTACCTTTCAGTTCCAAGTTCACCCTTTTTGATTGCTTTGTAAAAATGGACCTGGGGCCTTTTAAATATTTTTTTTTTTCTTTTGCCAGCTGGCACTGAAGGTTTGTCAGTAGAGGGCACTGGAGAGACATTGAAGGAGGAAAAGGTTTTGTTTCCAGTGTGTTCCCAGCGCTGACACCAGCAGCTGAAAGCCTTCCCAGCAGCTGGCTGATGCTGTGTAGTGGAGGTTGGCTAGTAGCTAACACCCAGGGACCAAGAAGGTCCCTTGGTATCACCTTCTTCTCAACATCCCTCTGTCTCTGAGTGCCTCCGGTGAAACACCACCCAGAACTTTAGAAGGCACATTTCCATCCAATGGTTCTCTGGCATCCTTGCTCTCTCCAACAAGGCTAGCACCTCCCTGGGTACTGTAGCTCTGCCCTCGGCATTTGCTACTGACATATTCCTATATTCTATATCCTACATTCCTGTATTCTTTGGAGTTCTCTTTCTACTTGCCAATCCTGTGTTCCTCCATAATCCCTTTTATTAAACTTTCCCTGTTCAAATTACTTTGTGGTTTCTCTCCAGTGATTAGATTTCGACTGGTACAGTTTCCATCTATCATGGGGCTTGCTCTTGTTTTCCTTTATATTAGATAAATATTTCACTATACCCATGTCTTTATCAAAAGTGAGAACATGAAATTGAGACAAGGGCTTGACTTTTCAAGAAAAACGTAGGGGTATATTTTCCTGTGGAAAGGCAGTGTATCCCCATGTGTTTAATAAAAAAAATATGTAACTGTGGGGATTAAAAAAACAAAAACAAAAACAAAAAAAACATGTGCCTAAGATTTCAATAGGACTCAAACCTGTAGAGAAATGTGTGTGTGTGTGTGTGTGTGTGTGTGTGTGTGTGTGTGTGTGTGTTTTAAAGCACTGTAAAGCTGGAGGCAGGGTAGCTGCTCAGGGATGCCTGCACTATGATTCTGCTTCCTGCTCCCACTTCCCCATATTGTGGCTTTGTTGCCACTGATTTTGGTTCAATAAATAGAAGAGCCATACTTCCGTAAGTAATTCTTTTCATGGAAGAGCTAAAAGGAAAATTTTGGTTTAAGTTTCCCCTGATATGTGTGTTAGTCCCAAGCTTTCATTCAGATGGGAAACATAGTTTCTTATCTCTGACAAGTTCTTCATGCATAAGACTTGCCACCACCTTTTCCTGAAGGTGTCCCCACTGAGTGGCTTGTGAGGTTCAGGGAGTCTTAGGTGAGCTATGTAGCATGTATTCCCTGTTTGAATTTCTCATCAATTGATTTTTCTTTTTTATTATTCTTTATTAAATAGGAAACTTGCATACTTTTGAGTGTGTGGGTTTCCACCCCAACTCAGTTAACCCATGTGCCATATTGCAATATCATAATAAGAACCATAACAAGTTTCTGAAAACAAGAAGTGGTAGAAAGTGTAATAAACTCAAAATGACTATAACATTTAGTGGTAGTTCAAATGGTAATTAATGGAAACAACATCATGAAACACAGTGATATATAAAATATAAAAATTTTTGGAGCCAAATCATTTTACTGATGATGGATTTAAAAATAAATCTTTTGAGTAGAATATAAATTAAATGTTCTGAAGCTGACCAAACACTTTCAAAAGGAATCAGGCTGGAAATAATCTGGCTTAGTTTGGTAAGGACATAGCTGAGAACCTGTAGTATGATATATCTAAAAAAACAAACCTCTAAGTTTTATGTGTTATCTTCTATTATAAATGAAAGATGGACAGATATTCATAAATATCATCTGATTGTATGAGAATGCTCATTACACTGAAGAAATTTTGATGTGGTATCTCAAGAACTGTGTATGGGTACCCTCGCACACTGAGAAAAATTTGTGAAATTTATTACATACTAATCAAAATTAGGAACTACAAAACAAGGCTGCCATTGTGTTGTTTTATATTAATATTATGCTTGTAAAATTTTGCTAGCAAACAATATGGCAACATTTTTCAAGGGCATGGAAATAAAATCTTCTAAACTAAAAGTTTTTAAATAAAGCAAGTTTAAGTTATTAATTGTATATATGCCAATTCTCTTGAACTACAGACTAGTATATTTACCAGTATATTCAACATAGTTTAAAAATTAGGGGCCTGGGTGGCTTAGTTGGTTAGCGTCTGACTTCGACTCAGGTCACGATCTCATGGCTCAACGCTTCAAGCCCCATGTCAGGCTCTGTGCTGACAGCTCAGAGCTGGAGCCTGCTTCAGATTTTGTGTCTCCTTCTCTCTCTGCCCCTCCCCCACTCCTGCTCTGTCTCTCAAAAATGAATAAACATTAAAAAATTAAAAACTAATTTTTGTTCAACATCTATGAGCATACAATGTATTTCATGATATGATTTTTTCATTTAGTATTATAAGCATTTCAACATTTCTTGTACGTTCTTTTTACCTAAGATTTTTTGTGTCTGGCTAGTATTTATGTTTTTGTTGAAAAATTTATATAACTTCAATTGTTTAGAATATTCAAGGTATTACCAATCGTTCATTTCTAAACATAAAGTTAAATTAGCATTTTTTTACAAATGATTTTTTAACACTTATATTCCTAGGAAGTCTTCACTCTGGCTATGGGTATTGCAGAATAGTTTATATCATAACTCTTGAGAACAACTAGAAAATATGCAGAAAATATAAAAATTCATCATGGGTGATTTTCATATAAGAAAAGTAGATTAAGACAGACCCATATACAGAGGAATAACCAAATGAAGACACAGGGAGAAGAGGGCCATCTATAAGTCAAGGAGAAAGGCCTCAGAAGACAACCCTGCCAACATCTTATCCTTGGACCTCTAGTTTCCAGAACCGTGAGAAAATAAAATTCTGTTGCCCAGTCACTCAGTCTCTGGCACTTATTATGGCAGTCCTAGCAAACTAATATAGGGATCTAAAGCTTCATAAACAAGAAAGATCTGATGAACTGAATTCCATAGAGAATTCAGCCATTAATAGATGAATGAGGAGCTATAGAACCCTCCTTCCCTGAGGGCAGATGCCTGGTGTGTAAAGAAAGCCTGATATAGCAGAGAGACTCTGGGGAGATGAGAGGAAATCAGTCAGGCCTTGAATGACAGGCGAATCAGAATCACAAGAATGACAACTAGATCCAAAAGTCCCACCCCTACCTCTTCAATGTTGCCAAGAAAGTAGCAATGGAAGAGGGAATGGTAAGCAGAGAGAGAGAGAGAGTGCATAGCGTTGCTCAACTTCACAGTGGTTGTGTTCAGTGGCATAGTCGATGGGAAAGAGTGTAAAAGGGTATGAGTGGAGTTTTTGGGCTACTGGTAGTACTCAGTAGGTTTTGTTTTGTTTTGTTTTGTTTCTTTTTTTCTGTGACAGATATTTGGATGTGTGTTTCCTTTGGTGCATTCATGAATCTGTACGCTCCTAACTTGTGCACTTTACTATAAGGAAGCCATGTAGCTGAAAATCTTATTTAAACATAAATTTTCAGCAACCAGTATAATACATTTCTCAAAATAAATTTACAAAACAATATGTATATGTTCTTAATTTTGTAAGTATATTTCTAAATCTGTCAACTTATTCATCAATGTATTGAGTAGGTCTATATATTGCATGCCTCGAAAACACACTGATTCTAAATACTCTAAAATATTAACATTGGTTATTTCTACATGGTGGAATTATAGGAAAGTTTCATTCGTATATTTACAGTAATTTTGGAAGTAAAGAAAATATTTGTAAAATATTTCATATCTCATAACCTAGAGAAAAGTCAAAAAATTTAATATGGAAATCAATTATGGGATATTTTTTACTTATCCAATTAGAAGAAAGAAACCACACAGTAATTTTAACAGAAGAAGTTTAATTTTAATATAAAGAATTATTAACTGTAATAGGGGATTTGAGTAACAAGAAATTGGCTAGTAAGAAATGAAGGATTATCTAGGACATAGAAGTAGAAACCAGAGCTGAGATAGAACACTGAAGGAAAAGGCCCTTTCCAAGCAGAGATCCACACCTTGTTGGAGAAGGCACAGTTCACAGAATAGCAGGAAGCCACTGTGGTGCCACACTAGCAGAACTTGTGGGAAAGGTGCCCTCCACTTCCAGAAACCTGCCCACTAGGGTGCGTCTCACCTATAGCACCTGGCACAACAGCACACAAGCAGGTGCCAGGGGATGCTGTGGCCACTGCATACTTCTGCCCCCTATGCATCCTCAGGGTCCAGACATTGGAAAAACTGTAAGCATGGAGAGAACTTGGTGCTAGAGAAAACTGAAGGAACGCAGCATTGGGATGGACAAATGTCTAGAGGAGCAAGAGGTTGGACAACCATGCATGCTGCAAGAGCCTGTCCAGTGAGCACACTGCAATAAAGAAACACACCTTTTTCATTGTGCTGTCTCTAGCACATGCTGTGTTGCCAAAATTTAATATCATGCCAGCTGGCAAAGGAAATAAAAATATTTAGATCCATTTTTGTAGTGCGGCAACAAAGGTGACTTTAGACCTGAGAGTAGATAATGTGATCTGCTGAGAGTAGAAGAGAGAGGAGGGAAGGAAGGAAGGAGGAAGGAAGGAAGGAAGGAAGGAAGGAAGGAAGGAAGGAAAGATGGAAGGAAAGAGGGAAGGAGGGAGGGAAGGAAAAAAATCACATAAAAGAGCCCCACTTTTTACACTGCTATTTCAATTTCTCCCTTTGCCTTCTCTTCATAGCCAAATTATGAGCTATAAAAGAAATCATTCTCATTGTTTATATAATGATCTAAACTTAGATTGGACTAGAATTGGTTGAAAAGATTTTGTTCAGTTGTGTGTGTGCATGTGTGTGTGAGTATGTCATATTTATTTTTCTTAAGTAAAATAAAAAGTTTGAAAGCCATGGATCAAGGTAACTTTTTTCAACGGATCAAACAATAAACTATTTTGGATGTGTAAGTTGCGGTCATTTTTAATACTATTTTAGTCATGTCTATTACATCTATATTTACTAATCTTTCCACTTTAGGTTAATTCATGTAAAAAATTCACAGCTCATTGTTGAACAATATTATGACACACAGATATTAACCAAGCCTATCCCAAACAGATAAACATATAAGAATAAAAATTTATATATAAATCTAAAAATGAAAGAAAAATCAAACCTTTTAATTGAGTCTAAAAAATAAATACTTCTGGTATACCTAAATATTTATGTATATATTTTTAAATGGTCACTGGATTATTCATAGTAAGATTTTTAAAATTTCACTTTTTGTAGGTTTTTTTTCTTCTTTTGAAATTAAGCATATTTTCATCACAAAGTAAATTCAGGTTTAGGATCGAAAATTCTTTGAATCTAGTTGATTACACAAGATAATATAAAGGCCCCAACCATGACACTATATTCCAGAACTTCTTGTGACTCCTAAAAATGGAAATGCCTTTTACAGATTTATGTGTTTTTTTCCACATATAAAGCTATCTATGACGGTGAGCTGAATGAGGGGAAAAACGTGAAAATTTGATTTATGGAACATTTAGAGCAAAAAGCTAATTGACTCTTTTTTTTTTTTTTTTTTTTTTTTTTGACAGAGAGAGAGAGAGAGACAGAGAATGCATGTGCAGAGGAAGGGCAGAAGGAGAGGGAGAGACAGCATCTCAGGCATGCTCCAAGCTCGACATGGGGCTCTATCTCATGACTATGAGATCATGATCTGAGCGTAAATCAAGAATCTGGCGTTTAACCGACTGAGACCGCCCAACCTCTGGCACCCTACTAATTGGTTATTTCTAAACCAATGCAATAACATAAAGTAGACCAGCTGAATGTTGTCAAGTTGGGAACTATATAAGATCTCTCCAAATTAGTAATAAGCAGAGTTCATAGTTAAATTACTAAATTTTAACATTTTAATAGTCTGTCTAAAGATAGTTAAAAAAATGTTTAGGTAAAATCCATGGAGAAGTTCAATTTCCATCTCCCAGTGAAGTGTACATTGAGTTGTGAGATAAAGCCCTGACTGGTTTCTCGTTTCATGATCAAAAGCTGCCAAGAGCCAAGTAAAACCTAGATATTAACTAGAACTATCAAATTCACAGCAAGTAAACAGAATTAAGATCCTATAAAGTAGCAAGTGAACCTGCATCTTTTTGACAATTGTGTCACAATTATTTCTTCATAAACAGTACTATCAGTCCCTTTAGAAAATTAAATAAGCAAACCTTTTTTATAAAAATTTATTCTTGTCATAGATACATCAAAAAAGTCATCCTTAACACTGTGTAAATAAATTATGAATTATGAGGAAAGACTTTACTGGCAAGGTAATTGACATATAGGGACGCCTGAGTGGCTCACTCGATTAAGCCTCCGACTCTTGATTTCAGCTCGTGTCATTATCTCATGGTTCGTGAGAGAGAGCACTACAATGGGCTCCCCACTGACAGCACAGAGCCTGATTGGGATTCTCTCTCTCCCTCTCTCTCTCTGCCTCTCCACAGATGAAATAAATATCTATATATGGTGATTTATAATATCTAAAATAAGTATGCTATAGTAATGATGTAAATTCTCTAGCAGCCATAGCTAAATTTTGCCAGGAAGAGCACTAGTTATTTATAATTAAATCTATTTTTAAAATGTCTGAATCTGATGCTATTATGCTATCAAATGACAAAACTAAAACAATTGAGTAATGACTTTGATGTCCTTTATGAAAGGGAAAATAGTCCATGGATTTGGGGAATACAGTCATAGACCCAAACCAGCTTAGATCAAATGCATCAAAGAAAGACCTCTTCAAAGAAGTCACTTTCTTAAGCCTAGTGTCTTGTTCAACGATCTTATATAACTGACTCTCAAGTTCCCATTAAGTGTTAAGCCAAGTGTCATGAGTGGTCTAGGCCATAGCACAGATATCTCCCTATTCATCTAAAAGATAATCAAGAGCTATGCTCGTATCAAGGATAACTTTGGATAGACAGTCTAAGAATATCTGTAGGGCAGCTATTGCTTTAGCAACCGACACTGAAATATCTTCAAGAGTTAAGGAGAGGCTAACCTCCTTAAGGAAAACCCCAACTTCCTAGCCAATCATGTCTGATTGCTGTTATCTTTGTAACATTCTCTGTAACTCTCTCTTGCCCAAAATCCCTGGAGAAGAGTGCTTCACTGCTTGTGAGATGGTACTCCCCCAGTCCATGGATTGTTTTCCCTTGAATAAAGGACATCAAATATGTTACTAAATTGCTTTAGTTTTGTCATTTGACCATGACTATCTTATAGGTAGGGAAGTATATATGGAAAGCATCATTATGTTTTGTGAGATTATATAGCTAATGAGATGCACAGACAGAATTGTAACCACTTCTACACAATCTGATCTGTAGCATATAAATTGACCTCAAAATTTCAGTAAGGCATAGGACATTTGGGTAGAAACCATAGAGCAAACATTAATGACATACCTATGTTCCTAATAGTAGTAGTCCCTAACTTACTGAATTTTAACAGTCACAATTAAATTAACAATGAGAGTATATGTATGCAATTCAATATCTATATAGTTGCTTTCATCAGGTAAATTGATGAGATTATAAATTTCCACAGATTTCAATAAAAACATCTTCAAAATTCATGTAATCATGTTACATATCAAATGGATTAAATTGTAGTATTTCTGAAAATTGTTAGAGGTAGTAAGGGAAATCATGTTACAGTTGTTTTTCTCTGACATATCTCCAGAAAACCGTAGCTTTCAAAGGACGATGTGTTGAGTCTTTATATTATTGACCTGCAATGCATATGTCTTATATATCATTAGTTTAGTTCAGTTTTTGCCAGTTCCATTTAAAATAATCTTTGTTTTTAAAATCTGTATTTAAAAGAAAAAGTGTTCATGACAAAAACTGAACACTTCAATTGATGATGCTGACTCAAATAATGGATACAATAAAATAGTTGCTTTTTTCCCCTAGCCTCTTACAGATCAAGGAAGCACAAATGCCCATTTAAAATGAAAAATTCTGGGGTGCCTGGGTGGCTCCGGTTAAACGTCTGACTTCGGCTCAGGTCATGATCTCATAGTTCATGGGTTTGAACACCTCCTTGGGCTCTGTGCTGGCAGCTTGGAGCCTGGAGCCTGCTTCGGATTCTGTGTCTCCCTCTCTCTGTGCCCCTCCGCTGCTCATGCTCTGTGTCTCTCTGTCTCAAAAATAAATAAAAAAAATTTTTTAAAAATTTAAAATGAAAAATTCTGGGGTGTCTGGGTGACTCAATCAGTTAAGCGTCTGACTTTGGCTCAGGTCATGATCTCACAGTTCATGGGTTTGAACACCCCCTTGGGCTCTGTGCTGACAACTTGGAGCCTGGAGCCTGCTTCAGAGTCTGTGTCTCTCTCTCTCTCTGCCCTTTCCCCACTTGCACTCTCTCTCTCTCAAAAGTATTAACATTAAAGAAAATTTTTAAGTGGAAAATTACATTTCTAAACAAAATGCATTGTCTTGATATTTTTATCATTTCAATTTCCATTGCTATTTTTATGTTTAATACTAAAAACAGAAACAAAAACAAGACAATGAAAAATCACACAAATGAAAGGACAGTGAATATTTATTTAAAAAAGACCCCCATAGTAGGAAGATGTCTCATATACTTTTGTTATTATAGTTAAAACCTGACTTTCATTTAATCACATTTAAGATGTCAGAGAAAAATCAGCAAACAATGCTTGAAACATTCCCTTAATTGTTTTCTTGCAGAGGTGTACAAAATGAGGGAAGAAATTGGAAACAAATTGTATCTATCTGAGGGAAAAAAAAACTGCTTGTATTTAAATACAGCAAGTGAAGAACTATCTTCATCAGAAATGAATAAATGTACGTGGATATCTTGGATAATAAATATGGCCTGTTCACAGGAAATAAATAGCTGATATTTTATAGCCACCAAAAAAGGAAAAAGTTTATGTATAAAACTTTCACTTATATTTATCAGAGAATAAAATGTTACATATAACCCTAAATGGAAAACAACATAGAAAATCATTTTCAACCTCTGTATTAATCACAAGTTTAAAATGTTACTTTTTGATTTTGTAATTGGTTAACTTTTTAAAATGATAGAATCCTGTGTAGTGACATAATATTATCATTTATATTGCAGACTGGAACCAATATATCTTTATTTCTTTCTAGAAAACAGTTAAATAATATGTACCAGGGTGATTTTTTTGTTGCTGTAGTTAACCTTGACTCTACCATATTTTTGTATTAAAATAGTACCTACAGAGAACCACACAAATTCTGACTATCCAGCTTGATGAATTTTCACAAAGTGAACACATCCATGTAATCAATAAAAAGTAATAAGTAAATTAATTCAACTACCCAGTCATTATTCCCTCAAAGTAACCAATATCCTTGCTTTAACACCATGGAAAGCCATTTTTTTTTTTCTAAAGCAGATGAAGTATTTATATTCCCACCAATAATGTCTGAGAAGTCCTGTCCTCCATACCTTGGTCAACACTTGGTATTATCCAGTATTATTTTGTTATGTTGTTGCAAATTAAACCATTCCATTGGCTGTGTCTAATTGAAATTTTAATTTGTATTATTTTATTGAAAACTAATAATGCTGAATACTTATTCATATATCTGTAAATTGGTGAGCTTTCTTCCTCTATTCTAGATATATTAATCATATATATATTACCAAATTTATATAATGCCTATATATATAGTGTATATATTTATATACTTTATATAATAATATTTTTTCTCTACTGTTTTGCAGGTACATTTATCATAAATTGATTATGCTATATAAATGTGGATTTCTTCCCATGGCTTTATAATAATTCTTGAGTGTTTTTTAAAAATTCCCTTTATGGGGGCGCCTGGGTGGCTCAGTCGCTTAAGCGTCCAACTTCAGCTCAGGTCATGATCTCACAGTTTGTGGGTTAGAGCCCCGCATCGGGCTCTGTGCTGACAGCTCAGAGCCTGAAGCCTGCTTCAGATTCTGTGTACCCACCCCCACTCTGCCCCACCCCTGCTTGTGCTCTCTCTCTCTCTCTCTGTCTTTCAAAAATGAATAAACATTTAAAAAAAATTAAAAATTCCCTTTATGGATGTAGAATGTCAATGCAGTGAAATGCTCCCTTTCAGGTGTATGTTATGATGATTTATTACAAATATATAAGCCTGAAAACATTACCATAAGCAAGATAAAAAACATTTCCCTTACACCCAAAAGATTCCCATGTGCCCTTCCTAGACAATTCCCATCCCCAGACCCCCTGATCTGTTTCTCACCAAGATTCCATTCTAAATAGATACTACAGTGAAGGTAACTGAGGAGAGACCAGTGAGGTTGGAGGAAACCAGCCAAGTGAGAAAAGAGATTCAAAGAGGAAACTGTGAGCAATTGCCAAATAGGGCTGATAACTCATGTGAGATGAAAACTGAATTAGAACCCACATTTGGCTTTCTCAACGTGGAGGTTATTGCTTAACTTGACAAGAGTGGTTTCTGTGGAATAGTTGAGGAGAAAGCCTGACTGGAATAGTTTTAGGTGAAAATGAGAGGAAAAAGAATAAAGCTTAGTGAGCATGATGAAACTCTTTCAAAGAATTCTGACACAAAAGCAAACAAAAGAGAGATGGCAAGAGCTTACCTCTCTGAACTCATACCCTGCAACCCTTCCCCCCCTTCATTCTCCATCTGTCATACTGGTCTTTTGCTGTTCCTCAGTCACACTAGTCATTCTCCCCAGTGTTGATTTTTCTGTCTCTTAGAATGACTTCCTTCGTATATCCTCTTGCCTAACTTCCCCCAAATTTGCTGAAATGTCTTCAAACTTTGACTTTCCTTGTCCATTCCTTTAAAATTATATCTCTCTTTTTCCATGCTCGTTTTTTTAATCCCACTCAACCTGGTTCATTTTTCTTCTTCCTAGCACTCAATGCCTTCTAATATCCTACACAATTTATTTATGATATTTATTCTTCATTGTCTGTCTTCTCTACTAGAAGATAGCAGGACTCTTTGTTTTGTTCACAGATGCATTGTAAGCACCTAGACAACTGTCAAGAGTAGATGCTCAGAAAAATATTTGTTGAATAAGTAAATAAAATTAAGATGGAAAATAGTGGCTTTGGAGAGATCAAGAGAAATCTGGTATTTATCAGAGAATTATGAAAAATGTCTTGCTTTGGAGTCAAAGAGAGGTGGATAAGTGGAGCTGTGGAGAGGTTATGTTATATTTTCTCTTTGAGAGGATTAGCAGAAGGAAGAGTATTGCAAAAGAACATTGCAGAGGAAAGAGGATAAATTAATTAAATCAGTTTCATCTTTCATATAGATGGAAGATGCCCTAATTACTATGCAAAATTTTTTTCAGGGGGTTGGGGGAAACATGAATTTTAAGAGGGAAGGCCAGGTACAGACTCATTAACAGGATTTGATTTAAGTGAATCACTATTCACTCAAATGCGTTGATTCATGCACTAATACTTATAGCACAATGTATGTAGATGAGATTAAAAGCATGGTTGATAGAATCAAAAATAGTATAAGTCAGCAAAAATGCTGGAGAATTACACCATAGTCTGAAAACAAAAAAGTCTGTTAAAGTACAAAAGAATACTTGAAAAACACATGTCAACAAAGCAACAAATAATTGCACATTAGCATCTGGATTTTCAAAAACAGATATTTAAACAGTATATGCAAATGACATAGTTTCACATGCCAATGAGTACTTAGATTTGCAATTATCCCTTTTCATGGAGAAGTATCTTTTAAAGTATGCAAATAAGTCATTTGCATACACAATGGGCACTCCCTCTGAATATCAGACTTGTTAGAAGATTGCTAATGGTAGCAGAAACAGTTTACCTTCTCAGAACTGCAAACATCAAAAATTCAATTTGTTTACTGTATTTTCATGAAAGAAATTATTGGTTTTTAAAATCAAGAATATGCCCCTTTAATGTAAATTTATTTGCTTATTTTTACTGCATTAAAATATACATACACTTTACCATCTTAACCATTTTTAAGTGTATACAGTTCAATGGTATTGATGTACACTCACATTGTTGTTCAACCATCACCAACATCCATCTGTATAACTTTTTTTCTCTTGTACTCTGAAGTTCTATAGCAATTAAGAAAAAAACTGGTTGCTCAGTTGGTTGAACATCCAACTCTTGATATTGGCTCAGGTCACCATCCTAGGGTCATGGGATTGAGCCCCACATCAGGCTCCATGCTGAGCATGGAGTCCGCTTGAGATACTCTCTCTCTCCCTCTGAAAACTATTCCAGAATTTAAAAATAACACCTTGGGGAGCCTGGGTGGCCCAGTCGGTTGAGCATCTGACTTCAGCTCAGGTCATGATCTCGCAGTTGACAGGTTCAAGCCTCGCATCAGGCTCTGTGCTGACAGCTCAGAGCCTGGAGCCTGCTTCGGATTCTGTGTCTCCCTCTGTCTGCCTCTCCCCCACTCATGCTCTATCTCTCTCTGTCTCAAAAATAAACATTAAAAAAAATTAAAAAAATAAAAATAACACCAAAATCTCATTAAAACTTGAAGACAATTGGATCACATACTGTTATATAAGTCCTATGATGATGTCCCTTTTTTTTAATTAGTGTTGCAACGTTTCTCATTATTTTTTAACTTTCGGAGAAAGTCTTCAAATGGTCTTCAAATGATTCCAAAAACATAACAGTTACACAGTGAAATATCTACTCCCTGCTCTTTCCCCCAGCATCCACTGTGCCCCATCTCACAGCTGTTCAGTTTCATCCATCTCACCTCCTCAGGGGAAAGTCCTATAGAGTGTTGATTAGAAGAGTTGGCTAGGGAATTGCCAGAAAATAATACAAGATAATTTCCCTCTTGTCATAAATAAAAAGAAAAAAAAAAACTAAACCAAACAATACCAAATTATATCCAATGAAAGATAAAATTAATAAACAACATAACACAACATATTCATGTTGCATTGATTTTAGCAATTTAAGATTGGTGCAAACCTTAAAAATCAATTTATATAATTTTAGCACATTAACGTAAAATAGGATATATTCAATTGAATATGCCAATAGGTGTAGAAAAATAATTTGATAAAACTGAATACCTATTTATAACAAATATCTTAGAATACTAGGAAAGAATGGAATCATATTTTATCTAAGCAGAAATGTTTTTTTGCTTAATAATGAAATAGTATATACTTTCCTCCCAAACTCAAAACTCAGAAGAGAATATTCATTATTCTTGCTTTTATTCAGGGTGTTACTGGTGACCATACCAAAATAAGCCAAAAATAGATAGAAGATTTAAAAATCTACTATTAAGCAATTTATTTTAGTAAACAAATATAGCAATAGCACCTGATAAAGATGATATACAAAAATTATCCATGTATACACAATGACTATTTAGAAAAATGAGTATAAATATATCAACTAACTGAGAATAAATAAAGTAAGAAAATATGACAGACCTCTACTCAGAAAATTAAATGCTGAATATAAATTATAGAAAGCCAAAATAATGGACTTATATATCATGTTAATATTTTGGAAAAGTCAATATTATAAGGATGTTAGTTACATGTAACTGATATCTAGATTCAAAACAATACAAATAATTACTCAAATGGGTATTTTTTTGGTCAAAACTAAACAATCTGATTCTAAAATTTAATGAAAATAAAAAGGACCAAGAACAAGCAAAGTTCTGAAGAAAACCAAATATGGAAGATCGCACCAGCAAGTAATCAGTAGTTATTATCAATGTGTGTAGAGAGAATAATGCAATGTGACATAGAAACAAAGAAAGACAGTTAAACCAATGGAACAAATAGAGTAAAAAAAAAGATTCATGCTTGTATGAACAACTGATTTATTAATAAAGTAACCTTGTGCAACAGCAAATAAAAGACATTTTTACCATAAATGTTGCTGTGTCAATTGGTTATAGGCGTTTTTTAAAATAACTTGATCATACCATAAACAAATATCAACATAAGTTTTATTATAGCTCTAAATAGGAAAAAAAATAGGAGTTAGATCTTACACAAATAAAATAAAATGTATCTTCATGATCTTGTGGTAAAGTCTAAATGTCCTAATAAGAATATTTTGTAATTTATTTGGTCATTTGTTTCTCTTAGTAATAATTTGTGCTTTATTTTGCACAAGTTTTGCATCTTTTGTAAAAAATTAATTTCTATGTATTTTTAATTGTTCATATATATCTTCATCTTTATCTGCCAATCATTTGTTAACATATAAAAACATAATTGATTTTTGTGTATCGATGTGATTTCTTGTTAAATACACTTACTGCTAGGATTTTGTTTCTTTTGAAAAAAAAATTTTGTTTTCTTATAATTTTCTTCGTATATAATCACGCCTTCTGCAAATAGTTTTATTCGTTTATTTGCAATCTCTCTCTTTATTGCATTGTCATTTTTCTGCAGCACAATATTAGACAGGAGTGGTGAGGCACATATCTTTATTTTATTTCCCATTGTTAGTGGGGATGCATTCAATACTTCTCCATTAAATGTAATGTTAACTGTAGTTCTTTAGTTAATGTCCTTTATCATACTTAGTAAATTCCCTTCTATTCTTAATTTGCTTGGAGTTGTTAGCATGAATGTGTGTTAAATTTGGCAGCATCCTTTATCCAAGTTTATAAGGTGTATGGCTTTATTCCTTCTGCTATTGTGATGAATTACACAGATTGATTTTCAATTGCTAAACAATCTGAACTGCCGGTGTAAATAAATACAATTTGGAAATGCTGTATCAACTTGTTTATATATTGCTGAAATATATTTACTAACGTTCTGTTAAGAACTTCTGAATCTAAATTCTAGAGGCTTAATATTTTATATTATGTTTTCATATAATGTTCTTGTAAGATTTTGGTATTAGGGTTATACACATTTTATAAAATGATTTAGGAGTTATTCACTCCCACTCTATTTTCTGGAAGTGTGTACTATATTCATATTATCTCTCCCTTACATTAATTTTTGTTTAAATGTTTATCCAATGTCATTGCTATATTTACTTACTAATTTGAATAGCTTTAGTTGTTAGAAATCCTAGGAGTCTGGAGGTTTTATTTGTTATTTGTTTATGTAGGAAGTATTTGTTACATCATTTATTTAAACAGATATAGTGCTATTTAAATTTTCTATCTCCTTTCATGTCTGATGAATTGTATTTCTCAATGTATTTGTACATTTAATCTAGTTTTTCAAAATGTTAGTATACATTTATTCATATTTTGCTATCTTTAGAATCTATTAGAATTGTCATAATATCACACCTTTTAATCCATATATTGCTGATTTACTGTTTCTATTTTATCCTTCAATAGGTGATTTAGTGATATATCAACTTTTAAAATCTTTCCAAGGGGGAGAGTTACAGCATTGCTGATTGGTTTTCTTTGTATATCTGTTTTCCATTGATTTCCATGTTATTTTTATTTTACTTTGTGTATGTTTGCTTCTCTGTTTTCAGTATCTTAAGAAAGAAACATGGGCACCTGGGTGGCTCAGTAGGTTGAGCTTCGTACTTCAGCTCAGGTCATAATCTCATGGCTTGTGAGTTCGAGCCCTGCGTCAGACACTGTGCTGACAGCTCAGAGCCTGGAGCCTATTAGCATTCTGTGTCTCCCTCTGTTTCTGCATCTCCCCTGCTCATTCTCTCTCTCTCTCTCTCTCTCTCTCTCTCTCTCCCCCAAAGATAAATAAACATTAAAAGAATTAAAAAAAGAAAGAAAGAAAGATGGATCACTGATTCTAAGTAATCTTTTCTGAGCAACCATTTAAAATAGAAATATTTTAATAGCTAATCCTTTGTCATTGTCTCATACATTTTTTTTATTTGTTGTGATTTAACTATCATTCAGTTCAAAATGAATTAAGTTTTTCCCGAGATTCCCTCTTTATTCTATGAATTCTTGAAAACTGTGTCCTATAATTTCTAAAAATTTTCTGGCTTTACTAGCCATCTTGATATTATTAATTTCCAATTTAATTGAATATATTCAGAGAGCATACTCTGTAAGATATACTCTGTTTAATACTTGTTTAGAGTTATTGAGTCTAAATGGTGAATTTTTTATGTATTTAGTGAAACGGTTATTCTGCAGTTTTTTCACATAGTGCTCCATAAATATCAATTAGGTGACACACTGGCTGATATGGCTTGTTTATACCCCAACTGAATTTGTGTCTACTTTTTTAATCAGTTAAGGAGTGTAGGGTGTCAAAAAATCCCAACTATAAATGTGGGTTAGTCTTATTTTTCCTTTAGTTTTATTAGATGCTACATTAGAAACTGTTATGTATACACATGTTTAGAACAATGACTTCTTGAAGTCTCTTATCCTTTTGTCTTTATGATCTTTATTCCTCTTTATCTCTGGTAGTACTTGTGATAAAATCAGTTTTATCTGATAGTAATAAAATCACAAAAGCTCTTTTATGCTTAATATTACTATGCCTATCTTTCCCCTTCTATATTTTCAAGGTAGTTGTCTCTTTATATTAAATATATATCTCTTATTGACAAGACCATTTACATTTAATGTAATTGATATATTTTATATGTCCCTACCTCCTTTTCTTCCTTTGCTCTTCTTTCCAGGTTTATCTTGGTTTAATTGTTATTTTGTTTAATACTTGGGGTTTACCAAGCTTGATTTTATTTCCTCTATTGTTTTTTTTTCCTGTATCTATTTCTATTATTATATTTCCTCAGTTTATTACACTATTTAGAATAAATATTGTACTGCTTAATGTAAAATGTGACAAAGCAGGATAACTTATTTGCCTTCCTTCTGTCTTATTATTTTATGTTTAATTCTGTGTATGTTATATGCCACAAAATACAATATATGTTTTAAATGTCTTTAAAAAAAATTTTTTTTAGAAAGAGAGAGAGTGCATGAGCAAGGGAGAGGAGCAGAGAAAGAGAGAGAGAGAGAGAGAGAGAGAGAGAGACAGACAGAATCTTAAGCAGGCTCCACATTCAACATGGAGCCCAGTGCAGAACTAGATCCCACAACCTTGGGATCATGACCTGAGCCAAATCATGAGTCAGACACATAACCGAATGAGCCATCCAGGTGCCCCCACAAGGTCTATATTTTAATGGAGTTGTCTTTTGAAGTAATTAATATATGTCATCATTTTTAAAATGGTAGTCTGAGTCAACATTCCTTATATTTTTTAGATTTTTAAAAAAAATGGATAAATTTTAGGGTGCCCGGGTGGCTCAGTTGGTTAAGCATCCAACTTTGGCTCAGATCATGATCTTGTGGTTCATGGATTCAAGCCCCACATCCAGCTCTGTGCTGACAGCTCAAAGCCTTGAGCCTGCTTCAGATTCTGTCTCTCCCTCTCTCTCTCTGACCCTCCCCCACTTGCTCTCTCCCTCCCTCTCTCTCCATCTCTCTCTCTCTCTCTCTCTCTCTCTCTCAAATAAGTAAACATTTAAAAAATGGATAGATTTTAAATATTTACTAAATCACTAAAATAGTAAAGATAAATTCATTACAAGTTAACATAAATAAAAACATTTTAATGAAATAACTATTTTCAAAAAAAGCTGGTGAGAAAAACACCCATTTTACATTTTTTAAAAATCTCCTTAGTGTCTATTGGAGAATATTGCTGGATTATGATACCTGCTTCCACATTTAGTCTGTTACAATATCACATCTAAGGTAGCTTCTGAAAAAGTTAACTGTACACTCATAAGAGAATAGAGTAATAAGGTGATGTTCTGATGTGTTGTCATTTCTTCTCATCTTGAAGAACTGAAGAACTTCCTTCAGTATTTCTTGTAGTGTAGTTCAGACAGATATAAATATCCTCAGATTTCATTTGGTCAAAAATACTCTCATTTTGTTCTTACTTTTAAGGGTAATTTCACAGGATATAGAATTCAGAATAGACTTGTTTCTCAACACTTTAAATATGTCATTGTATTTTCTACTTGTTTTCATTGTTTCTGATGGGAAATACTGCTTGGAGTTTATGGAGCTTGATATTTTTCACCAAATTTGGGAAATTGTCAAATTTCCTTATTTATTTTCTATTATTTCCTTACATAAATTTCTAAACCATACTTTCTCTTTGTCTAACTGAGATATAAATTTAACTTATGTTAAACCACTCAATATTGGCCTAAAGTCATTTAGTTTCTGTTCTGATAGATTTTCCAGCTGCCCTTTAGATTGACTGCTTTCAATGAAAACATTAACCTTTAATTAAGTGCTATTAAGTTGTTTCTAAATCCATCCAATATTACTGTTTCTTTTGAGAAATCTTATTTTAATTATGAAACATTATATTTAGTTTTGTTTTAGAATTATTTTGTTTCTGTTTGTACTATAAATTGCTGTATATTTTCTTTTTTTATTTTTAGTAATGCTTAATTCATAAGGTTGAGACATCTTTTGTTCTTTCATATAATTGGCAAATATTTTTCCTCAAGGTTTAAATGTTCCTTATATATTTATATATGGCACTGCCTGTAGCCAAGAATGTTTTATTTGTTGGGCAGTCAAATGTTCCGATATTTTATTTTATGGTTTCTTCATTTTAAGTCATAGTTAGAAAAGTTTTTTCAAACCAAGATAATAAAATTATTGCCTTACTTCAGAGGGCTGGAATATTAGCACTTGAGTAACTGAATCAAGAGTTCTACAATCCTGAGGTCTGGAGAAGAAAATGTTGGTAGTGTTACTAATCTATAAAATAGAAGTGACCCCCCCCCCCAAAATCAGTTAGAGAAGTGCAGTAATAAATATGAGTCAACTTAATGAAAATTTCAGATTCACTTCAATGAATGAAAAAAGGAGAAGGGATCATAAAGAAAGGCAGAATGTTATCGTTTATCCTGTGGAGAAAGCCACTAATTACCTTGTCTTAATTTTTTTCTGGAAATTCTATTAACCAGGAATAAATAGATCTCAAAATTATGGCCTCATCAAAGCATTATTTTGTGTTGGCTACTGTATCTGCTATGTTGATAGCTGCAGATTATATTGAAAGAGCACCTCATTACATGTGCAACATCTGGAGAAACAGGGTTATTTGGTATATCTCCTGGATAGACTTAGGAATTTCATTTTCTATTAGGTTTGAAAAATTTTATGACTTAATCTATATTAGTAAACCACCTAATTTGAATCAAATACTCCCCTGAAAATACCTGGAAAAATTGGACAAAGTTAGAAGCTTCGGCTTGACAACATCATGGAGTTAAAAAAAAGAGTTTTTGTTTTATTTTTGTTTTTGTTTTGTGTTTCGGTCAAGTTATAAGGGAAGGAGGAAACCAAAAGAAGACTGGGCCCTGCTAAAACCCAAATTTTGTTTTGCAACCTTGAGTGTTTCACCCTAAGATTACTATAAATTAGATATAACTTAGACCGCATAGGGACCGAAGACTAGTCCCAAATTTTGTCAACCCAAGGTTACACTTGATCTTAGCCAAAAGGCCGAGAAGCGATTGTCAACCCAAGGTTAAATTCAGGTGATTTGGAATTTTCATTGCCTTTAGTCACCCGTTAGAAGGAAAAATATAGACAGAATAAAGATATTTTCAGAATAAAACAGAAACTAGGAAAGACCGTCACCAGCAGTCATGCGCTAAATGAAATACCGAAAATGTTCTTCATCCAAAAGGAAAATGAGTCAGTTGTTCTATGTATTCTTAAGGATTATACACTCAAATGTGCTTGAGATATATTTATAACTAGTTGTTTAAATGTTTATCTCTCTTGGGGCACCTGGATAGCTCAGTCGGTTGAGGGTCCCTCTTGATTTTGACTCAGGTCATAATCTCACATTTCGAGAAATCAAGCCCCACATTGGCTTCATGCTGACAGCACAGAGCCTGCTTGGGATTGTCTCCCCTTTTCTTTGCCCCTCCTCCACTCAGGTGCACATACGTGTTTAATGTTTAAGTAAAGATTTAAAAAGTAAATAAATAAAGGTTTATCTCTCTCAAAAGAGTGTAAACATCACAAAAAGAGGTGGCTTGATGTTTGACCATCATCATTGACCCACATTTTGGCTGCATAGTTCATATATAACAGTTACTAAGTGATTTTCTCCAGGAGCAAATTATGAATTAATTGTTTGCTTAGTAAGCATTTAATGTTTTCACTTTCCATAAGACTTTACCCTACAAAAGTGAATCCCCCAGTTTCACATTTGATTTTTAACCAATAAAATCATCGACAGTTCTGTGTCTATTCAACAGATTTTAGGATCAATTATTCCATGATATTTAGCTCTTACTTTCTGTGCTCCATTAATACAAATAGGAAGAATAAAAAAAACAGTATAGACCAATAAAAACAACATTTATAAATGTTTTCTCGAAATAGAAGAGGCAGACGGACAGGAGATTCAATGTTCTAATTTTCATATCACCCCTATCTTATTTATGTATACATAAGATACATAAGATGTTTTGTTTGTGTTTTATGTAATTAAGTTCGCTCAATCTTTAAAAGATTGGATTAAAGAGTGGTTTTGGTACAATGTCCCTTCATTTATTTTCCAGGAGCCTGAAATTCCCTTCTCTAGAGGGGCGTATATTTTTCTTGTGTATTATACATTCTTTGAAAATGCAAATGTTTTCAAAAAATAACTAATTGAGCTGTTAATAACTTATTTCTTATCACAAAACTAACAAGGTAAAGTTTAGGGGAACTGTGAACAACAACAACAAAAAACCCAAGTAATTCTACCGAGCTAGTATAATTTTTCTTTGACGACTAAAGCGTCATCACACAAAGAATGTGATTTTTGTAACCATGGATAATAAAGGAATTGCTTCTAGTTATTTTTAAACAATATTTTTGCTAGAGTTGAAATACATATATATGCTTTATCCATTTACAATGTTATAAAAATCCTTTATAAATTTAATTGTAGTGATTGTGTGATATAACAGCATATGAAAGTACCATAACACATTTAAGCATCTGCTCATCTGCATTTTGGCTACTTTCATTTTTATTTGTATCATTATGCTATAAGAAACATTTTTGCATATAAATCTGTGTAAGAAATCTGTTTTCTCTTCCTTAGGAAAATATCTTATAAGTGGAATTATTTGGTACAAGGGTATGAATAGCTGTACGGAATGGCCAGATACATATGTTCTATAGCCCACTGTATTACTGAGTGTTTTATTTTATATTTTATTAGCTGTATGATGGATAAGGTTGCATATTTCTAAGTAGACATAGTGTATGTATGAACACTTACTCTATGCCAGATAATATATTACATATTTTACATTTTTCAACCCATTAAACTTTAATAGCACTAATATTATAAGTCCATGGGGCACCTAGGTGGCTCAGTCAGTTAAGTGTCCGACTCTTGATTTTGGCTTCGATCATGATCTCATGGTTCTTGGGTTAAGCCCCATGTCAGGCTCCTTGCTAACAGTGCAGAGCCTGCTTGGGATTCTCTATCTCCTTTTCTCTCTGCCCTTCCCCATGGATGCATCTCTCAAAATAAATAAATAAGCTTTAAAAAAAGCAATAAAATCATGCTTAAAAATATATATATTATAAGGTCAACTACCAGTTTTGCTAATTACAAATATGTACTCTTTTCATAAGATTACACTTCTTTTTCTTTTTTTTAAATTACACTTCTATAAGATCTATAAATACAAGATAATGTATCAATACTATCAATGCTGGTATTAGACATATGCACGTGCAATTGTGTATATAAGCATACATGTGTGTGCGTGTGTATATATAAAATTGTGTACTTAATAAGTTTGTTCATTTTTTATTGTTTTATGATTATGTTTTGTTTTTTGCATGAACTTAACTAAGCTATTATGTTTCTACTTCAAAGTCATATAAATATATCAAGGTTTCCAGTAATGCTTATTAAAGCATTAAATACTACCATTCTTTCAAATTTCAATCCAATTTAAAAATATAGCATAGCGTAATTGTACTTTCTCAGATTTTGTCCAATAGAAATTATATTTAACATATAATAAATATATGCTTTTGCTTAAACTGAGACTTATGGTGCCATATACTATAATAAAAACACAAGACTTTATAAATACCTTATGTATTTTCAAATATAATATCTATTCCAATGTTCAACTTGATGGACAAACAAGTAAACTGAATGAGTACTTTAATATCAATAAAATAATATCATAAAATGAAACATTTTGGCAAAATCTCAAATAATTCAGCATTGAATGATGTAGTTTTTTTGTGCACTCAAGCCATGAATTAAAAAAAAAAAAAAAGTCTGCAAATGAATGTGGAACAATTTCTCTGGTTACATCATAAAAATAATATACAATTTATGTTTATGCCATGTAATCACAGACTTTGGTTCTGGCTCCATAATTCAAAGTACACGTATGATAGCTGTATCTATCCTATTTGCCAAAAGCCATATAAAACATGAAGCATTCCATCAAATGATGCTTTGCCAAAAACTATTTTCGATGTTAATGAGTTTATGTTTTATACTTTCCAGTACCTTCAAGACTGTAATAGTTTAAGATTTTTCTTGGTTTTTAGCGTAGTCATTTCATACAGCCTATTCTTGCTTCATATTACCTTCCTCCAGCAAAGGCTCTTAATTTTAAAATTAGCAATATATCTCCTATAGTCATTTTCTTGGTTCATGCTGTTCACAACACCCAAAGGCCTGCTTACTATTTTCAAACCATAATTCCATGAGTGAAGATCATTAATGATACTTAAATTGTTAACAACAGACTGTACTGAAACAATATCCTAAATAGAATAAAATTTGGTAGTATGTGAAATTACCTTGGATCCTATTCAGAAAGCATTAACTCTCGAAGTACCCCACTACCTCATTATAATTTCACTTTGAACATGGTTTTCTTTCATAGAATTGAGAATATTTCCCAAATTTATATATATGTGTATATATATATATATATATATTATTTATTTATTTAGAGAGAGAGAGAGAGAGAGAGAGAGAGAGAGCAAGCAGAGGAGGGGCAGAGATATAGGGAGAGAGAGAGAATCCCAAGCAGGCTCCATACTGTCAACACAAAGCCCAACATGGCTCTCAATCTTATGAACTATGAGATCATGACCTGAACTGAAATCAAGATTCAGATGCTTAACCAACTTAGCCACCCAGGCGCCACAAGGTTAGATGTATTTTTCAATTTAAAGTGTTTTAGAATCACAATGCCAATAAATAAAGTTCGGGAAGCAAACTCGAAAACAAACAAACAAAACAGATAGTAAACTTCTGGTATGGGGAAGAACATATGGACTTGTTGCTCAGTGTTCCTTCTTTCTAATTGCAACTATCAATACAAGAACGAATGCAATCAAAGGAAAAGTCTGAAAGGTAGAAATGGGAAAGCAAACTGGTTTGGGACTCCAGAATTGGAAGAATAACACAGTGTGAGACCATCTTCCCTACCCAACACAACAGATGAAGACAATTGCAGCCTGATATTTCCTGATCTCCAACATCAACATAAAGTGACTCAGGAATGCTCATTTCTTCATAGAATCAAATGGGGGTTGTATTGATAACACAAGACAAAGGGAACTCTACAGACAGTAAGGCAGGAGAAGCATTCTCCTTAACTGTGGGCCTGAGGCTCTACACCCTACCCCCACCAAGAAACAGTCTGGTGGTACTGGACCGTTCTGCAGTACTGACCAGCGGGATCCTGTCATAACAATCAGGAAATGTCTTCATCCTTAGTCATTTGAGACTCCCCTCCTTCTCTAATGCCACCAGATGGCCTAGTAGCACTGACAAGATGACAGCAGAGGGACAAGAGTTCACAGCAAGTATCTCAAATCAGAAAGCTTTGTCATCCCTGGGGACACGAAAATCCCTTCCCCCACACTGAAGCATCAGGATACTCCTCCTGGGGGAAATCTTTCTCCCTTCATGGGAAGATGTAGGGAGCCCTAGCCGCTCTAGCTGCACCAGATAAACTAAGCAGAGAATTGTATTTCAATTATATTTGAAACCATAGCCTACAAAAGTAGACCAGGATCTGAGTGCCAAAGCAAATAGGATAATCACCTGCCAAAATAAACAATGTAAATAGAACCCAATGTCTCCTTACATAATATAGAAGACCTTAAAAACATAATAAAATGGGATATAATTGGGGCGCCTGGGTGGCGCAGTCGGTTGGGCGTCCGACTTCAGCCAGGTCACGATCTCGCGGTCCGTGAGTTCGAGCCCCGCGTCAGGCTCTGGGCTGATGGCTCAGAGCCTGGAGCCTGCTTCCGATTCTGCGTCTCCCTCTCTCTCTGACCCTCCCCCGTTCATGCTCTGTCTCTCTCTGTCTCAAAAATAAATAAAAACGTTAAAAAAAATGGGATATAATCAACATATATAGACCACTGTACTCAAAAATACCATAATATACGTTTCTTTCAAGTATCCACAAAATGTCTATGAAAATAGATTTTATCCTGAAACATAAAACAAATCTCGACAAATTTAAAGAATTGACATTCTCTGCAAAAGTTCTTAGACTTGACACTAAAATATAATCCACAAAAGGAAAATTTGATAAATTCAGCTTCCATCAAAATTAAAACCATTTCCGGGGTACCTGGGTGGTACAGTCGGTTAAGTTCTGAGTCTTGATTTCGGCGCAGGTCATGATTTTATGGTTCCTGAGTTTGAGTCTCGCATCAGGCTCTGTGCTGACAGTACAGAACCTGCTTAAGTTTCCCTCCCTCACCCTCTCTCTCTGTCCCTCCCCCACTGGCTCCTATGTGCAGGCTCTCTCTCTCTCTCTCAAAAAAAAAAAAAAAATAATAATAAATAAATAATAATAAGCTTAAAACATATTAAAACCATTTTCTAAAAAAAAGGCTGAAAAGAAAAGCTACAGAAAATATTTGTGAGAAAATATGTTTAAACCACATATGTGACAATGGATTAATATCTAGAATATATAAAGAAAATTCCAAATTGAAAACTAAACCCATTAGGATGAATCTGCAGGACACTGAGTAATATGGGATTTTTCCCAATGTCGATTCTTCCAAACAGAAACATAGATATCTTTCCATTTTTTTGTTCCTTCTTTAATCTTTGAGTGTCTTGTAGTTTTCAGTGTACAGGTCTTTCACCTTTTTGGCTAAATTTATTCCTAATTTTTTAAAATTATTTTTGATGCTATTGTAAATGAGATTGCTTTATTGATTTCTCTTTCAGATAATTTGTTGTTACCATTTAGAAATGCTACCATTTTCTGTATGGTGATTTTATATTATGCAACTTTACTGAATCCATTTATTGTTTCAAAATTCCAATACTATTTTTCACAGAATTAGGAAAAATATTTTAAAATTTGTTTGGAATCACAAAAGATACTGAATAGCCAAAACAATATTGAGAAAGAAGAGATCATCACTAATCAACAAGGAAATTCAAATCAAAACCTCAATGAAATAATCACCTCACATCTGTCAGAATAGCTTTTTATCAAAAACACAAGAGATAATAAATGTTAGCAAGGATGTGGAGAAAAGGGAATATATGCTAGGTGGGAATGTAAATTGATAGAATCATTAGGTAAAACAGGGTAGTGATTCCTCAAAAATTAAAAAAAAAAATGAACTACTATATGACCCAGCAATTACACTTCTGGGTATATATCCAAAGGAATTTAAATCAGTATCTTAAAGAAATATCCATGCACCCATGTTCATTGCAGCATTATTTGCAATAATCAACATATGGAAACAACCTATGTCCATCAACATATGACTTGATAACGAAGATGCAGTACATGTGTTTACACAATGAAATATTATTCAGCCATGAGAAAGAAGGAAATCCTGTCATGGATGGCCCTTGAATGCATGAGGTTAATTGAGATAAGTCAGGTAGAGAAAGATGAATACCATACGACATCAATTAATATATGGAATCTAAAAAAAACAAAAACAAAACCAAAACCAAAAAAACACCTGCATTTGCAAAAACAGAATAGGGTGGTGGTTACCAGGGGCTGGAGGGATAGGGGAGTTGTGGAAATGTTTAAGTTTATAAATTTGCCAATAGTAGATAAATAAGTTCTGGAGATATAATACACAACATAGCAATCATAGTCAAAATGCTGTATTACAAACTTCAAAGTTGTTAAGAGAACAAATCTTAACTTCTCTCAACACACACACAAAATGATAAATATGTGACATACTAAAGATGTTAGCAAATGCCACTATAGAAATCATATTGCAATATATAAATGTATCAAACTAACACATTGTGTATCTTAAACTTATACACTTATATCAATTTATCAAGATACAATAAATAAACCCACTAGAAAATGGGGGGAAATTATAAGTAGACATTACATCAAAAAAAATATACAAATGGCAAATGAACACATGAAAATGTTCAGTATTATTAGCTATTAGGAGATGCAAATTAGAACCATATATACAATTATATTCTGATCAGAATGGCTAAAATATAATTAGTGGCAACACCAAATAATGGCAAGAATGTGGAGAACTTGTTTACTCACACATTTCTGGTGGGTATGTAAAATGGTATAAATACTCTTTGCAATGATGGGTAATTTCTTAAAACAAAAATTTTAATGTTTATTTATTTTTGTGAGAGAGAGAGAGAGATAAAATGAATGGGGGGGTGGGGGGAGCAGAGAGAGACACACACAGAATCCGGAGCTGACTCCAGGCTCTGAGCTGTCAGCACAGAGCCCGCCGTGGGGCTCAAACTCATTGACCACGAGATCATGACTTGAGCCAAAGTTGGACGCTAAGTGACTGAGCCACCCAGGTGCCTCAAAATTTCTTATAAGAATAAATATGCAACTATAATTTGCCTCAGCAATTTTACACTTGGACATTTATCTCAGAGAAAGGAAAACTTACACTCACATAAAACCTGCATACCAATATCCTTACCAGCGTTATTCATAATGGAAAATAAAGCAAACTACCTAAATGTTCTTCAACAGGTAAAGGCATATACAAATGGTGGTACATTCATACTAGTAATTCTAGTCAGCAATTAAAAAAAATGAATTATTGATTCATACAACTTTGAGGAATCTCAAGGGAATTGTGCTGAATGAAAAAAAAAGTCAATCTCTAGAGAAGACATAGGTTTTCATTTTTATAACATTCTTGAATGACAAAATCATAGAGATGGAGAAAATATTAGCAATTTCCAGGGGTTACGGAGGTATGCAGGAGGGAAGGGGCTGTGGTTACAAAATGGAAATAGGAGGAAATTCTATGGTGAGAAAATTATTCTAAATCTTGAATATATTGGTGGATATATTAATGGATACATGATAAAACTGCATAAAATACACACACACACACACATACACACATAAAGTGAAAGTAAAATGGAAAAATCTGAATAAGATTGGTGGATTGTAGAGAGGGAGGTGAGAGAGAAAAGGAAGGAAGGAACGAAGGAAGGAAGGAAGAAAAGAAGGAAGGAAAGAAAGAAGGAAGGAAGGAAGGAAGGAAGGAAGGAAGGAAAGAATGCAGGCAGGCAGGCAGGAAGTAAAGAGGGAGGTAGGAAAGAAAATGAAGGAAGACAGGGTGTTATGGAAAACAGTGATGAATTCCCTGCCAGCTTCCTCCACTAAGCTTAGTAGTCATGACATTGTCAAGTAATTTATTTCCTTCTCTCAACTATTGTAGAGGCTCAAGTGGACACTGTGAATTTTTTTTCCTTTTAATGCTTGCTTATAGGAAGATGAATAGATGGTAATACATTTCAAGTGAATAATGAAATTTTAATCCTTGAGTATGGAACCTACATGTCCTAAACTTCCTTCTTAATCCTCAACTACCTTATAGTTTCCTTAATTACTATGTTTCCTCATACTGCTGCAAGTATAAAATCAAACCCACTTTTATCCTTAATATCAACTCTCCTTTAGGCTTCCTAGTCCATGTAAATGATTCTGTTGTTTTTTTTGTTTTGTTTTGTTTTGTTTTGTTTTTTTCCACAAAAGATTGAAAAGTGATTGGATTTTTTCTTTACCATTTACTCTTCCTTTACACTCTGTTCTCGTCAATTAGAAAAGGTTTGCCAAACTGTTTTTAATATTTTATTCATGAATTTGTTTCTTTATATTTAATATGTGACAGGAAAAAACAACTTTTGAGAAGTTGCTGAGTGCTTGCCTGGGCATTTTACGGTTTGATAACCCTGCTCACACCTAGAGTCTGGACACTTAGATTAAATCTGGTTTAGGAAGCCTGCCATAGATTCCTACTATACTTTTCCTGGGAAAAGTTGGCGACCTTCTCTTCAACTACCTTATAAGTACTAGGTTCTTTCTGTTCAGCTCTCCCTCCCCTGCTTGCTCCTCACCTAGGACTGATTGCCTTTCCCCTCCCCCTCCCTGCTCAATGTCGCCCCCTTGCCTCTGGGATTTGTTAGTAATAAACTTTGAGACTACTTCCTTTGTGTGGGTGTATTAACACTAAGCCTTCAATCAAAATGACCCCGAGGGCTTTACTCCCTCAAACCAGGAGTTCAGATACTGAGGGGGCCACCTGCACCCCTGTGTGGGTGGCTTGTGTCTCCTCATTCAGCAGGTCATAATTTGCATGTTCTTAATTCAAGATACCTAAACTCTACCTTCTCAACACACAGGTCAATGAGTTATTATAGGGATGTATTACATCTTGCTTAAACTATATTAGTCTTCTGTTTGGTATCTCATTTCTGGTCTCTTTCCCATGATCTCTACCTGACATACTGACACTGCAGGTTTTGTACATGTCGCACCCTTATATGGAGTCAGTAGGTACTATCAATTAAAGTAAAATCTGCATACTCTAGACTGACTTTATCCAACACTCTGTAATCTGCTCCCAAGCTCTATTACCATAGCCTGATAATATCCTTAACTATTCTGTCTTATATCCTTGGCTACTGCTATTCATTCCTCCCAGAATATCTTTGTTTCTCCTCCACTCCTAAAAAAACATCTTTTATTCTGGGGTCCCTTCCACCTACACCTCTCAGTGAAGGCTTTCCTGTTATTTGGGCTATAAATCTTTCATACTTCTGAAATTCTTTATAAAAATATAGCAAAATGTTCTTCTGTATTTGATAACTTTAGAGTACTGTCTTTTTATATTTGAGGAGAAGCATTTGCTATTTAATCATATACTTTAAAAACTAATTTTTAATAGTTATATATTTGCTTATTCATCTCAACTACAGTTTGACAGAAATCAATTACTGCACTCAACCTAGTAGTTTTGATTATAAAAATTTTGTGTTTTCTAGGTTATTTGGTACATTTAGAAATGTTGGTTAAATTATAATTATTTTGATAACCATTATACAGTTTTATTAGCATCTGTGCTAGTCATATATCACTTTCCTTATGAATAGCTTAGTATTACCCATTTATTTATTGAAGTTTTAGAGTTTTATGTGATTCCCTCCCTTCCTTTTATATGAACTCATATTATTTCAGACATGGACCTTTCCCTCTTTGAACTGCAAACTATTGCTTGCTTATAAATTGTATTTTACCTACCTTTTGATATTGAAAAGAGTTTAATATTTGAAAACTAATCTGTCCATTTTACCTTGTGCATATATCTATTTCTTCTAAGGTTGAAAATTCCACCCAATTTCCAGGTTTGAAAAATATCCACTTTTTAAAACTTTTATGTGTCTTTTTTTTTAATGTTTACTCTTTACTCCAGCTGGAATTTATTTTAGTAAATAAATAAATAAAGTAAATAAAGTATAAGTGTTGTGAGAATATAAATTGACACTTTTTCTCTAAGGGAAAGCTTTCTCAATCATATCAACACCTTTCACTGAATAATAAACATGTTTCCTTTAATGTGAGTCGCCTCCTGTAACGTAAATCAGGTTGTTATAATAGGGTCTATATGTAAGCAGCCAATTTTCTACAGAGATCTATTTATTCTTGAATAAATATTCGATTATTACACTTATGGTAATGGTATATGTTTTAATGATTTCCAGGTCTATATTTTACTTTTTCTTTTTTTTTTTTCACCTTCTTATTCTCAACTGCTTAAACTTCGCAGAGTTTATTTCTCAAATGTTTTCTTTTGATAGCAGTGTCCTTTTTCTAAAACTAAGCTTGTGCCACAGTCAAGAGGGTAAAGCAGATGAGAGCTGAGCTGCTCTGGTTGAATTAACCCGAAGCCCTGACCACCAGGATTGCACCGCATCCCAACTGCAAAATTTTAGGACTCCTTAGACACATGTTCAAATCTGCCATCCTAGAATACCTTTAAAATATTTTTTTAGAAATTCTCCGAACATTGAATTTTTATGTTAGTTGAGATTGCATTAAATCTATAAATTAATTTAAACATATTTGATAATCAAAACGGTGCCTGTTACCAATCTATTGCCTCTTGGATCCAAACTAACTGGTCATTGGCTTGCCTGTGATACTACAGCATGTCACTCTTGCCAGCTGTCACAGTGCTAAGCTTTGTCGATGGAGGGTGATAGAAAGGTCAAAAGGGAGATAGTGTCTTTTTTCCCTTGCTTCTTGTGCCCTTTTCTTGACTTGTTCCTGTGGACAGTAACCGACTGCAAGTGGGTATGCCAGTAGTGCTTAGCTTCTGGCTTGCTAGTTTCACTTGTGGTCCCCTATCTCTTCAGACTCCGTCAGCCAACTTCCTGGGGCCGTTCCTGGCTTGCAGACCTTCTTTTGCCAGTTTTGACCCATTGATAACCAACAGATGGTTGGTTACTTCCTTGAAAGTCCTGGTCTGCTTTTCCCTCGCTGATCTCAGCCTTCTTACAGTGACCTGATCGAGGTTTTCTGACTGCCAGTCTTGGCCTGGCAGCATCTTCCTAAGAGTTTAGTGAGACTTGCATACTTTCTAGCTAACCTACAGTTCCTTGTCTACCAGCTTTAGATGACATCCCAGTGGGAGATTTTCTGATTTACAGACCCACCGACACTTCCCTACCCTCTAACCCCAACCCGATGGCATGCTAGTGAGGAACTTCTAGTTTCCCAGTACTTGCCCAGAGTTTCTTGCTCCGCAGGCTCAGTCCGCCAATTGTGGACCTGCTCTGAGCAAAGCAAGCCAGCAAACTTGACCAGGCCTTGGACTATATAACATACTCTTCAATGATGTCTGAATTACAGTTTTGGAGTGGATAACCCCCTTCAACAATCTTCTTTTTTTCAGTACATTTCTTTTGTCTTACAGCAATTTGTAATCACTTTTTTTATTCCTTCTTAACAGCTAATCTTTTGGAAATTGTTAATATTTCTTTGTATTAAAACCTTCAAATTACTGTGTGCTTTATATCTTCTACCTGATACAATATCTTTCCCCCTTTTCTTTCTCTTCTTCCTTCATCACTAACTCCTCCTCCTCCTTCTTTCTCTTCTTTTAAGGACACAATTTCTAATTTTTCAAATCTTTTAAAATGGGTTTTTGTGTCTTGAAAACTTCTTTTGTTTCACCTTTGTTTTATTATGTAGCATTGTTTTATTTTATAAATGCACACATTATATTTTACTCCTATGCTGGATGGGCTAATTTCCACTCTTATTTTTTCTTGGTATTTATTGATGCATAAAAAGCTAATGTTCTGCTTTTAACTATATTTAACTTCCATTATGTCTTTTAACGAAACTTTTAAAATCAGCTTTCATTAATTTTTGAGGTTCTCTATTTTAACAATTTTATTATCTGTAAACAATGTGTTTTTCTTTTTCATTTTCTTGATAACTGAGAAATAGGCCTATGTTTATAAAATAAATATTTTCTGCCTCTGTATAAATGATTAAAGAGTAGAGAAAGGAAAACTTCTCTGAATGGAAATGGACACATAACTCCCCCACAAACACTCCTTTTAACTCCTTCATGTATGATTTTGAAGAAACTATTGGTTTTAAAAGCAAAGTCTCCTTATTAATAGTTATGTTTGTACAGTTTATTGGAAGAAGCTAGTGGGAATCTCAACTCCCATTTTCAATGTACTCACCAGAAATTTACTATTATTTTGATACATCTTCTTACAAACAAACAATTCAAGAAAGTAACTCCACATTGTATCATTTTGGGCCTCTGAAATGGAAGGATGAAAATTAAAATTAAATTAACTTTAAGACTATTCTTAGTACTAAGCTTAGATTCATCTCCACTTGATTTCTTAGTTAAGTTTTTCCAAGATATTTTCCCAGGTGAGTTAACCAGTGTTTAACAATGATAACAATAGCTAACACATTTTAACTTATGTGAACCATGAACTTAAGGCCTTTCCACATGGTACTTCATATGCATTAACTCAATTCTCATAACAACCCTTTTAAATAATATTATTCTTCTTCCAGCTGTTCAGATGAAGAACCTGGAGACCAAAATATAGTTTTCCAAAATCATATAGCTAGTGAGTTTTAGATCTAAGATTTGAAGTTTGGGGGTTTCTAAAATCTTCATTTATTGCCTCTCCACATGGCAGCAAGAGATCACATTAAACAGTACTGGGAATATAAATATTTCCCAAATTGTGCTAGCTGCATTATATGAATTACTAATTTATTTTTTAATCTCCACCTTATTTCTCTAAGGTATGAATTATCATTATATTTTACATATAAATATAATGAAGTTTAAATACTACATGAGTAATTGGCCCAAGGCCATTCATTTTTCCCATTCTGAGAAAGTTGGGAAGGGAATCTAGGTTAGGTTGATGCCAAAATCCATAGTCTTAACTGCAGTGAAATAGAGTTTTTATTCTCGAGATAATTTCCCAAGAAATTAAATCACTTTGTCTCCCAAACCAAACCTTCGCTTTTATATTTTTATTCTACTCACTCAGTATCAGCAGAGATGATTCCACACAAGTGTCTAAGTGGGCATAGGAACACCTTAAACAGATACAGCTTAACCTTTCAAAAACTGTCCCAGGACCAATAACATGCATATTATTACACCAACAAAATTTAGCACAAGGAACAACCTTTTCTTTTTTTGTCAGTAGAAAACTATTTTCCTATGAAGTTGTTGGAGTGGAGAGTGGTCATACAAAATTTGGAAATCATTAAAAAGGTGGAAGAAAGCAAAAGAAAATAAAGTAAGAGAAAAAAGAAAAATCTTTTTTCAACTCTTCTAGCATCCTAATCAATCTGATTCTGTGAGAAAAGTGAGAAACATCTCCCATAAGAAAAATAATTTGATATGTTTCAACATTTACTGGAAAATCCACTATATATTTACTGTCTTCTATTTTGAAGTTGCATTTAAATATGTATCTTCAGGGGCGCCTGGGTGGCGCAGTCGGTTAAGCGTCCGACTTCAGCCAGGTCACGATCTCGCGGTCCGTGAGTTCGAGCCCCGCGTCAGGCTCTGGGCTGATGGCTCAGAGCCTGGAGCCTGTTTCCGATTCTGTGTCTCCCTCTCTCTCTGCCCCTCCCCTGTTCATGCTTTGTCTCTCTCTGTCCCAAAAATAAATAAACGTTGGAAAAAAAAAAATTAAAATAAATAAATAAATAAATAAATATGTATCTTCATTTGTAATGTAGAAATTTGCAATGTAAGTAATGAGTCACTCTAATTTGCTTCTTACCATTAATATCTATCCCAATAATCATTTTCAACTTATATCCCAAGCACCATGTATATTGAATTAAGAGTGGATTGTTTATAGAGAGGATTAAAAAGATAACTTTATGTATTTTTGTGATTTTAATGTATCTCATTCACAGAATACTCATGGAAAATGCATTGACCAGTAATCTGATCAATCACTTTGTTATTACCTCTTCTTTGGAGGAAACAAAGAGAAAAAGAGAATCAGTGAGACTTCCTTGACTTGCAATATCAGGCTGGGACCTCCTTTTATTTATCACCAGGCATGTCCTTCTGTATCACTGGAAATACTCTTAAAGTTTATACTGTCTGTTATTAATAGAGCCAGTACAGCTGTCTTTTGATTAATGTTCATAAGGTATATCTATTTGTTTCCTTTCTTTTTGTTTGTGACTATCTACATCTTCATATTTAAAGTGGATTTCTTGTGGGCAGTTTATAGTTGAGTACCACCATGTCTTAAACCTAAAAATCTCTCACTTTGTATTGTGGCGTCAAGACCATTTACATTTAATGTAATGTTAATATGGCTGGAATTAAATCTATCATCCTGCTAATTGAATTTATTAGATCTATCTTTTCTTTATTATTTTTTGTTGCTCTTTCTTGGACTTTACATTACATATTTTTAATGATTCAATTTTATTTCAAATATTGGTTTACTAGTATAACCATTCTTATATTCTGAGGGTTTACTTATGTTTCACAATGTACATCTTTAATGATCACAGTTAAGCTTCAAATATAACACCAATTTTACCTTTACTCTTTAAAGAAATTAAAAATAAAAAAAATCCTTTATATTTGTTCTCATTTTTCAAATTTCTAATATTTTGTATTTATTTGGATAAATACAACTGTCTGTCTGATATGTTTCTTTTGCCTATGAACTCCTTTAATATTCCCTGTCTCGCTTATCTACTGACAGTAAATTTGTCTTTTGTCTGTAAAGTCATTATTTCCCCTTTAGTTTGAAAGATTTTTTTGCTTGGTAGAACATTCTAAGTTGATATTTTTTTGAGAGACCTTAGAGGTGTTGCCCCACTATTTTCTGACTTACATAGTTTGTTTGTTTTCTATTGCTTAAAAATTAGCTTGTATGTAGTGACTTAAAATTATATGCAATTTCTGTGATCAGAAGTCTGAGCAAAGCTTAACTGAGACCCCTGCTCAGGGTCCAACAAAGCTAAAATTAAGTTATAAGCTAGGGCTGGGTTTTCATCTGGAGGCTTAACTTGGAAAGTATCTGGTTTCCAGTTCTTTCTTATTGTTGGCAGAATTCATTTCTATTCTGCTCTAAGATTTTTAGCAGATTATTATTGAAAGCCAACAAAGGAAAGAATCTACAGTGAGCTTGTTAGCAAAGATGGAACCTTACATAATATAAAATAATCACAAGAATGACAACCTATTATTTTTTCCATATTCCATCAATTATAAGCAAGTCAAAAGTCTCAGTGAAGGGAAGGAAATCTATAAGGACATGAATACCAAAAGACAGGGATTATTAGGCATCACATATAATTTCTGGTGAGAAGTCAGATGTAATTCATATCTTTGTTTCTTTATAGGTTATATATTTTTTTTCCTTTGGCCAGCTTAAAGATATAAGACAGAAAGATTTGAGAAAAACCCTCTAGTTATAGATTTCAACTGATAAAATCAATATCAACTCATATTATGTTTTATCTTAAAAAATAACAAAAAAACACAAAAATACTTTTTAGTCCATTTGAATGAAAAGGACTAGAAAGAATGATGGCTTCAAAGGCATGAGTACTTCCAATGCCAAAATAATGGACTCTAAATACTATTTTCTATTAAAATATTCATTGGACAAATGGCTGATTTCAAGTCTGACCAAGAGTACTTTAGGATGAGCCTGAGCCTGGAACATCTTATCACAGTTGTCAAAAAGGCTCCCAACCTATTTGGGATGACTTCTACTGGGTAAAGAAGGGATGATTTGAGCTCCATTAAGGATAAAAGGATAATAATAATAGATTGAGAACAAAAAAGGTGGGTGTATAATTAAGTTTAGAATGTGTATATGTATATACATATATACACATATATAAATGTATATGTACACATATGTACATATATAAATGTATATATATGTATACATGTATAAATGTGTGTGTGTATATATATATATATATATATATATATATATGCACTGCTATTGACTGAATGGTTGTATCTCCCTAAAGTTTTTGCACTGAAATCTTAGCCCACCAATGTGGTGATAGTAGGAAGTAGCACTTTTGGGGGAGAATTAAGTCATAAAGGCTCTGTCCTCATGAATGAGATTACAGTCCTTATCAAAGAGACCTCAGAGAACTCTCTTGACCCTATTGCCATGTTGGAGCACAGTGAGAATATGGCCACCTGCAAACTCTGAAGGATGTCCTTACCAGACACCGATCTGCCATGCTTTAATCTTGGACTTTCCATCCTCCAGACTGTGAGAAATGAACACTTGTTGCTTAAGCTATACACTCTAGAGTAATTTTTTTGCAGTAGTCCAAACAGACTAACACACACACACACACACACACGCACGCACACACACACACACACACACGTACAGGCTTTTGTTTTTCTTTTTGTAGTATCTAGTGAATCAACTCATTATTTTAAAACCTGCAAAGTTAAGGGAAAGAATGAAACATTTATTCTGGGTTTCCAACATAAGCTAAATAGCAGTGTAACTAAAAATTTAATGAAGGGTATTATTCTGTTAAAGAATTTCAGTTACTAAACTAAAAAGCATAATGGAATGGAATTTTGGAATTCTAAACAATTGGCGAATCTAGGTATTGATTGTCAATGGTTATTAACGATCAGAAAAAGAGAGGCATGCTCATGTTGCAGGTCCAGAAGAAAAAACATTTCACCACCTCTGAACAATGAAAGTGGAAGTGGGAGGAAGAGCAGAGAGAGAAGAGAGAGGATTCCAAGCAGGCCCCGCGTTGTCAGTGCAGAGCCTGCATGGGGCTTCTGGTGGCCTGGAACCCAGGAACCATGAAACCATGATCTGAGTTGAAACCAAGAGTCTGACGCTTAACCAGCTGAGCCACCCAGGCACCCCAAACTAGCCAATTTCAATTTTTTTACAGGAATACATTTGTGGTACTGCACTGTACAGATACAAACAGGAAACTGTATAGTAAAATCAACCCAGCTCCTGAAAAAATAAATCGTAACTAGAAAACAAACAAAACAGAGAAGGATTGAAAGAGAATCTGTAGATTAAAAGAATGATCAGCTATGTTAGCCAATCACATGTGTGAATGAGTTTGGATTCAGGATAAACCTCTAAAAAACTGTAAATTTTAAAAATTATAATTTTTTATATTGACTGGACATTTGAAGTTAAAAGTTATTAAGAAATAAATGTTTTCATGGTGTGAAGTGGCATTATATTAACATTACAAATAAAAGATGATAGATACATAGATTGGAGAAAAACGGTAAGTGCAATATATGTGGACAAAATAACATGGCATCTGAGATAAGCTTTAAAATGATATGAGGGTGGATAGAAATATAAATGAGGCAATATTTGTCATGAGATTATTATTACTGAATCTGGATGATAACTACATGGATATTTATTACAGTTTTTGTCTATTTCACGTATATTTGAAGGTTTGAATTTAAAATGTTAAATAAAATGATAAGGATTCTAATATAAGAAGTTTAGCACAGAATATTTTCCAAGAAACATGATAATATACAATGACAGCAGGGAGCACTGGGTGTTATATGTAAGTGATGAATCACTAAATTTTTCTCCTGAAACCAATATTAAACTATATGTTAACTACCTAGAATTTAATTAAAAACTTGAAACAAAGAGGGCACCTCGGTGGCTCAGTAGGTTAAGTGTTCGACTTTGGCTCAGGTCATGATCTTGTGGTTTTTGGGTTTGAGGCCCATGTCGGGCTCTGTGCTGACAACTTAGAGCCTAGAACCTGCTTCGTGGATTATGTCTCCCTCACTCTCTGTCCCTCCCCCACTCATACTCTGTCTCTCTCTCTCTCAAAAATAAATAAAAGATTAAAACAAATTTTTAAATAAAAAAAAAACTTGATACAAACAAAAAAGTAGTTTGTCACAAAAAATAAACAGATAAACATAATATGTAATTAATACATATTACAAACAATGATTTAAAAAAAACTATAACAGGAGTTTGGCATTATAAAATATTCAATGAGGAGGTATCATCTTTCCCAATTTTTAAAGATGTAGTATAGTGGTGTGCCTAAAAGGATTGGCTGAAGAGTCTGACTTACATGGAAAGTTTACGTAGGTACCCCAGGCCATAGTTTTCTCACTTCTAAAATGTGTATAATAGTACCTAAATGATATAACATCTTATAAACACTGAGAAAATGTTCAATATCAATTAATAATATTAAAATAACTATTACAAAGTATTGGCATTATCACACCTCCAAAGTCAACATTATTATATATATGCACAAATAGTAATATTATATTAGTATTCTGTTTCAGTTGTATTTAACCCTTAAAAATAATTGTGTTCCATAAGAGGTTAACAACTAACTTCAAGTTAGTGAGAGCCATTCAAATGAGTATTATTATGAGATTTTAAATGAAATAACATCGGTGCAAAGCAAGTTGGCCTTTATAATCAAAAGACATTAAATATATACTAGGATGTAGATCACTAAACCCTATATAGAGCACTAACAAAAGAGTTACCTCCATGATGAATTATTTATGTGATCTGTGGTTACTGAAAAAAGATAGAGTTATCATTTCATACAACATCTTAATCAAGTTTACAGATTTCGAAAACATCATATTGAAAGATCTGGTATGAAAATCTATAATATACAATGAATTAGTAGTAAATTCCACAAAATAGTTAAAAACAGAATAAAGTTCATAAAAGTTATTTTTCAGGTACTCCTTAATGATAATCAAAATTACTAGTGAATCCTTGTCATCTATAAATCAGATACTGGACTGTAGTTTGCAAAATTATTTCCATGAATTTTAATATCCATCATGTATTTTACTGTGTTCTTATAGTTTATAAAGTCAGTATAAAACACAGACTGAATTATAACCTTCTGTTTTTGTCTGGCAATATTAAATATTCCACATTTGAATAGATAAAACTATGGGCATAAATTACAGTTTTTGAGCTTGTTCATATGCAAATAAATGTAAATTTATGGAGAAAAAAACTAAAATTACAAAAATTAAAACCTTTCACTTGAAAACACTGTGACAAGATTTTAACAATCAATGTAGTTTGAATCAAGAACAATAAAATATTTTGGCCTGCTCACGTTTGAAAAATAAGTTATGTTGAAGCAATCTTCAGTCAATTAGGTCTCATTGAGCTTTTAAACCATTACACAAAAAGACAACTTGTAACTAAGGCATAGAAAAGAAATTTGCAATTTATCAAAGGGTAATTAAATTTTATATCAGTCCAGCCTCATTTATCACTATCTTTGGAATATCACCATTTTCTTAAATGTAGATAATTGAAAGTAATTTTTAAGATTAGTAATTTGCTCATTGAAATTAATCTAATGTTGACCTTTATTGTCTTAAAGAATGAACTGTAATTGACAAAATCCATTAAACTACCCAATCTTTTCCAATTTTACTTTCTAAATTTACCATAGTAGAAAAGATTGTCTTTTGTCAATTAAAAAAAAAAAAAACTTTTTATCTTTATGATTCTAGTTTATATAAATACATTATCCATGTCTTTATTCAAAATATACTTAAAGAATTATTCTTAGCCTCAAACATTGCATTTTAGGAAGCTGTAGTATCAGTGTTTTTAAAGCTTAAGATAGGGGCGCCTGGGGGGTTCAGCTGGTTAAGAGGCCGATTTTGGCTAAAGTCATGATTTCATGGTTTGTGAGTTAGAAGCCCATGTCAGGCTCTGTGCTGACAGCTCAGAGCCTAGAAACTGCTTCAGATTTTGTGTCTCCCTCTCTCTCTCTGTCCCTCTCCTGCTTGCTCTGTGTGTGTGTCTCTCTCTCAAAAATAAATAAACATTTTAAATGTAAAAAATAAAGCTTAAGGTAGATAAATAAAAATTGATTTATCTGAATTATTTTACTTTCAATCATATAAACTGGTGAAAGTATAAGTGTTTATATTAATGAATTTTAGCACTTGTTTTCAAGTTAAAATATACATATTTGATTATCTCTTTGATTACATATGATATTTTAAAATAAAAAACATTGGAAACATATTTGCATATTTGGAAAATTACATCCAGAAGATAATATTTCATATGGTCTATACTATATAAAATAAATATAATATGGGGTTAAATTAAAATATGTATATATTTTTATTTCCATTTCATAGTTTCAATATTTTAAATTGACTTATCATATATTCTAAAAGTAGTTGATATATATAACTGAATAATTGTCCTCTCATAAATACTATTTTTACTTCTAAGTTCATTTTTTCGGTTTCTTAAGTCAGAGATTTTACCCTAATAATGAGGCAAAGCAACATATCTGTTGCTTACAATCTCACTGGGTGGTAATTAACTCGTACCATGAAAATAAAGGCATTTATAAATTGTGAAATCTTTTTCAATGATTAACAACTTCTGAATCACATTTGTCATTTCTAAATGTAGAGTTAATAAAATAAGACACAATAGAAGTAGAAAATAATCCATAAGTACTTTGCTTTCTATAAAGATGTAATGAGATCATAGTACACAAGTTTCAGAAGTGCTTTATGAAACACTCTATCAAGTGGCTTTTTTTTCCACCTTTCAGTGAAAAAGTTGTTAACATATTTTTAAAAATTTTAACCAGTAACTTTATTTTGGGCTGTTTTAGGATTACAAAATAATTAAGAAGCCTGTGCAGAGATTTCATATGCCCTGTAATCTCTCTCCCAAGTTCCCCTATTGTTAATATTCTTGCACTGGTGTGGAGTATTTGCTACAATTTATGAGGCAATTTTGCTATGTTATTATCAGCTAAATTTGATAGTTGACATTAATGTTTCATTTTTGTGCTGTACGTTCTATGGGTTCTGACATGTGTAATGACATATATCTACCATTATAGTATATAGAATTTCACTCTCCTAAAAATCCCCTCTGTGTTGCCTATTTATTCTTCTCTTATATATACATTAGAAAAAAATTCAAAACACTAATTAACTAACTTTTTTTCTTTAAGAAATAGGAGGACTTCAGGAAGGTTATCTATTCCAGTCAATATGATAGACCAGGTGGTCATGACAATCCTTCAACTGAAAATAACCGTGATTTCTGAAAAATAAAACTTAAAGGGGCTAAGGAGTTGTCAAGAAAGTTTGGTAGATAGGACATAAATTTAATGGAAATTGAAACCAGAAAATTCAGTGGAGCTTGAGCAAAAGGACTTAGCAATGAGGGCATTTGCCAACAGAAATTAAATGAGTTTTAATTTTCATAGGCTCTTGGGACAGAAAGGATAATATACAAAAGAGAATTCCACTAAAGTTGGATAATATAAAAGGGAACACTTACTAAAATGAGATTTAAATTTCTAAATATTCAGTGTAGAGGTGAATTAGGAATAAGCCCATGCCCCATATCTCTAAAAAATTTGCTTAATTTGGCATCCAGTGGAGGAAAAAGTGCCCCTGAAAATTAACAGCCAGAATGTAGCCCTCACATGAATGTGCAGAATGAATTCACACTACTCCAAGCAAACGATTCAATTTAGTTAAAAAATAGTCCATTACTGGTAATTAAACTTTACATTTATATTTCTTCCTGATAAAAACACAAGGTTTTTGAATCAGAGATAGACTTAATTACTCACACAACCCTCTTGAATGGGATAGGCACACAATGATCATTCACTGGATGATACGATGAGAGCCAGATGTAGCTTGAACATATAGCAAAATTCATTACATGAGGAGGGGCATCTTGAAATTATGAATCTAGGAGCTTGTATAGCTGCTCATCCTCTCCTCCAAAGGACAGAGAAGGTCCTTCTCTTTCTAATGCAAACAAATCCTCTCTGGGAAGAAAGTAAGAGGTCTCAAAGTCAATTAAATTACCCTTTGGAATATAAAGAAATGGCTCTGGAAAACATGTTTCTAAATTTCTCTTAAAGTCTCTTTTACTTCTAAGTCTTGCTTGCCATTGTAATATATTTTAAACCAAATTACCAGTAATTTTTCCTCAGAAATTTTTGACTGTGAAGAAACATGAAAATATTTACGGAACACTGTTTCTCAACAATAATTCCCTAAGATGTTTTATAGACATGAAAGAAAATTATTTTAGAATGAACCTATCTTCATCTCAGGACTCAAAGAATTCCTATATAATATTTCCCCCCAAATTTGAGGTTACATTCATAAATACCAAAATACACAAGTAGACATTACACCATGAATCAGAGCTAGTAAACACAGCATGGAACAGAATCATACTAAAAATTCTCAAGTGGAATTTAAAAATACAAAATATAAAATAACAATATTTAGCTTATTTAAATTCATAACAATGGAATAAACTTTCAGGTGAAATATACTGCTAGAAATTAAGAAGAGACATAAAAATTAATATAATGTACAGTTTTGACAAGCCCATTTATATCAGTGATTTAACCTAATGAAAGTATTTCTTGTTCATGCAATATTTCAGAGTGGGATTTTCTAGTGAGTGGCAATTTAAAAAGTCAGGATGCTTTGCTCCATGTAGGCATCCAGGAATCCTTGTTTACACAGTCTTTTCCATCTTAAGAATTTGGCTGTCAATGTCATGCTGAGACTTGATGTCTACCTGTCATTTAGGAAAGGGAGGGATGTTTAATGATGGTAGATTTATGCACCAGAATGGATGTGACACTCATCAATTCCTGCTTACATTTAATTGCAGGAGCTCTGTCACATGACAACATCTAACTTCAAAAGAGGCTGATAAATGTGATATAACTTTGTGCCCTAGAAGAAGAGGACATAAATCTGTGATCAGTTAATAGTTTGATGCCGTTGATAATGATCATGCTTTACTCCTGCTAAAGATATATAATTTACATTTTTTATGCTCTTAACATAATAATCTCAAAATAGATGATGTAAAAATAGACAAATACAGAAGCAAAAATTTACAAGTCTATTATTATAGTGGGAATACAACACTGTAGAAGAACAACTTACTATTGATAGAGTTAATTTTAACAGATCCCCCAAAATCTTAATCTAATGGCGATAGGTGGAAGACTATAGTCAATAACTGTGGAATACACTTTAGAAATTTAGCCATAACATTCTGGACACATCTAATAATAAACTGGACACATTTAAAAGTCTAACTACATATTTTTTGTAATCATTAAAAAGTTGACTATGTAGACAAAAAGCTTTTAAAAAGAAAACTCCAAAGTCTGTTCACAAATTTCTTGAAACACTCACATCATGTACACATCCACACACTGGTATAAGTATGTGTGCATGAGCGCACACACACACACACACACACACTTTCTATTGCTGCTGCTATAATTTACAACAAACCTAACAGATTAAAACAACATAAATTTAGTTTCTTCACGTTCTGAAGCTCAGAAATATAAAGTGAGTCTTAGAGTGTTAGAATCAAAGTCAACAGGGCTAGTTTCTTCTTGAGGCTCCAGGGGAGAACCCATTCTTTGTCTTTCCCATTTTCTGGTTGCTGCCTGTAGTCCTTGGCTTGTGACCACATTATTGCAGTCTCTGACCCATCATTCCTGTCCCTTCTGTTCTGCAATGATATATCCCCTGGTCCCCCTTTAATGATAAAATAATTTTATTACATTTAGGACTCATCTAGATAATCCAGGATAATGTCTTATTCCTCAAATCACATCTGCTAAATCCTTTTTGTCATATAAGGTAAAATTCAGTTTTCAGGGATTGGGACTTGAATATTTGCAAAAGCCATTATTTAACCTAACAATTTCAGAGTTGAGAAAATATGAAAATACCTCCCAAACTTATTTTACAATGAAGCTAGTATAAGCTAGATATAGAATCTGCCAAGTAGAAAGCAATATTTATATTTAGAATTGAAAATTCCTTAAGCCAACTGGTAGCAAACCAGATCTAACAATGTATTTAAAAAGAGTCATGTTATGAGGCAATTTTGTTTTATTACAGGATGTGAAGTTGGTTAAAATTTACAAGTCAATTAATAAAACCATCACATGAACAAGTTAAAGAAAAAAAATTTGATCATAAATTTATAGAAGCAATACAAAAAGTTGAATATAGCAGCAAACATTTGTTATAATGCTGTTTAACAAAGTAGAAATGAAAGGAAACATCCCTAAATTGATTACATGTATCTTCAAAGTTATACAGCAAATACTGTACTTAGTTGTCAAAAAAAAAAAATAATAAGAGCATTTTAATGTTCAAACTACATAGGAGGGCTTAATATTGCCACTTTGATTTAACAGTGTATTGGGGATCCCAGACAATACAATGAGATAAGTAATATTTAAGGGTAGATAAATAGAAAAAATATTATTTACAAATTACATGAATCTTTATCTAGAAAACCTCAAATAGTCTATATATAAAGTCTTGACATTATTAAATTTTAAAACTTTTCTGGATTTAAAGTCAGTATTCAAAAACAGTCATATTTGGGGCACCTGGGTGGCTCAGTTGGCTAAGTGTCCAACTTCAGCTCCGGTCATTATCTCATGGTTCGTGGCTTCCCGCCCCGCCTCCAGGTCTGTGCTGACAACTCAGAGCCTGGAGACTGCTTTGGATTCTGTGTCTCCCTCTCTTTCCGCCCTTCCCCAACTTGAGGTCTGTCTCTTTCTCTCTCAAAAATAAACATTAAAAAAGAAAAAAAATCAATCACTTTTATACACACCAGCAACAAGCAAATAAGAAAATAAAATACGAAGAGAATAATGAAATTCATGAGGCATGGTCTTAAAGGGATATCAAAATATGAAGTATCTAGAGAAAATGGAATATAATTTCACCTCTTCAAACTGTTAAAAACATTTAAAATAATAAAAGATATAGAAAAATCATAATATCTCTCTACTACCGGAAAAACATTGGCATTATTTAGTAAAAATAAAGATGTATGTACATGAAGTAGAAATCCCACACCTGGGTATGAACAACAAAAATTCCTGTACTTGTGTGCTGGAAAACATATGCAAGATTTCCTAGCAGCTCTTCTAATATCAGTAACACAAACAAATATAAAAATTAAGGTCAAAGAATAGAGTGTAATATATCCTTATGATATTTGCCATATACTGCATGTCACTTGCAATACATAAGTAAAGGTGAACAAATAGCTATTGAAGACATATTGAAGTGACTCAGAAATGATTTGTTGAAATAATAAAGAAAATTACCAAAAATACAAAAAGTATACTCATTAGATGCTAAAAACAAAATATTTCAAAACTGAATATGTAATGTATAATGATATACATCTATATGTGGTAAACATATTTTAAATAAGCAAGAGAATCATTAAGCACAAAATTCTGCGTATTGGTTTTATTTGAGAATGAAAAAATGTTGTTTAAATAAGCAATACTCAAGGAACTTTAAAAGTAATGGAGTAAATAATATAATAAATAATAAAATAAAATAAAATTAATGAAGTAAATAATAAGAGTGCTTGCCACATTTTATCATATTCTTTTTTATTTATTAACACTTAATAGTTTAAAAATTAGTGACTGAACCATAAAAAGCAAGAAAAGTTCTCTAAGTTTTATAACCAGGAATAAAGGCAAGTTTTTGTATTAAAATTTATCAAGTTTAGAATCCATGCTATTAAAAGCACCATAGGTGTTTTTAAAATATATACATATAAAAAAAATCACCATGGGGGCATCTGCGTGGCTCATTCCGTTGAAGGTCTGACTCTTGGTTTCAGCTTAGGTCATGATCTCACACTTTGTGAGTTTGAACCCTGCATCAGGCTACATCAGAGCCTGTCTGGCATTCTCTCTCTCTCCCTCTCTTTCTCCCTCTCTCTCTCAAAATAAATTAATAAACTGAAAAAAATTTTTTTAAATCACAAAATTAAAAAATCACCATGGATGAAAATGATAATAGGAAACTGATTATTTTTGACAAGAAATTTGAATACAAATTTCAAATAGTTTCTTAGTAAAGCAAAGAGAATTATGAGAAATTGAATCTTTAACATGGATTTGAAATTATGGGGCGCCTGGGTGGCTCAGCCAGTTAAGTGTCCAACCTATGGCTCAGATCATGATCTGAGGGTTTGAGCCCCTCATTAGTCTCTGCTATCAGTGCTGAGCCTGCTTAGATCCTCTGTTTCCCTCTCTCTGTCCCTTCCCTTATGCTCTCTCTTTCTCAAAAATAAATAAACACTAAAAAAAGTAAAAAAAAAATAAAATAAGACATGGATTTGAAATTAAACAATGTAAAATTACTTCAGGCATAACTAACACTGAAAACAATGCAAAATTTTTCATGTAGAAAACACATTTACCCTTTGTTTTTACAAAGAAATCACCTGGAATTCGCAGCTAAGATCACAGGGCTTTGAAATTTATATCATGTTAAAATATTTAGTGTTTTTAGGTGAATTTTATGTGTATTGTAATAGTATAGAAAGCTTATTGAATATGCAGTTTCCAACAATTAAATCCTAGTTTTTTCTTGCTTCAATGAGCTATGATTGGGCCAAGAAACGAGTATTTTTGGTGAATATGAAAGACAATTGTGTTAGGAGTAGCTGAGAAGCACATTTTGAGAAATTCTTGTTTTAAGACAATTCATGCCTTTCAGTTAAAAAAAAGGAATACATATTTGAAATTTGCTAAGAGAGTAGATCTTAAGGTTTCTAAATACACACACACACACACACACACAGTAACTACATGAGGTGATGGATGTGTTATCTTTCCTTATGGTGGTAAACAGGTCACAATATGCCCATGTAATATAACATCATGTTGCATACTTTAAATTTGGATAACGTTATTTGTCAAATATATGTCAGCAAAGATGAAGGAGGGACAAGGGGAAAGAAAGAGAGGGAGAGAGAGAACAAGAGTGAAAATTCATCCAAAAGAGCTAAAAAGTTTATGTGAAAGGGGAATATTTATATACCACTTGTAAAAATGTACATAAACCAGTCTTTATCTGGTTCCTCATAATAACTGTTTACTAAAAATAAGAAACAGATTTTACTTTAAGATTATAAACTTTAGAATTAACACTAATTTTGTAATTACAATCTGCATGGCAAAGCACTTAGGTACATTTCTAGACTTTTTGGTAGTAAAAGAACCCGAGAACTATTCAGATCCTACCAGCAGCAATATGGTTTTAATGATCTTTTAAATGAGACCTACTTTTCTGAAAAATCTATAAATTTAAACTCTGTAATTAGTACAGATTAATAATAGAATTAAAGTTATTTGTTGTGAGAGCACTAAACCTTAAAATAATCTTTTTCATGGAAAAAATAACTTCCACGTAGAAAATTAAAAAAAATTATTGAGCTCTAAAACTTATTAAAAAATGCATGAAACCATATTTGCATGGAAAACTCAATTTTTGTGTTTAAACTAGGTTTTGAATTGAAGTTATGTTTCTAGTATAACACTTTTTTTTCTCTCTTATTAATTTCTGTTTGGGAAAAGTGAGAGGTATCTGACTTTGGGTAAAGAAGCCTTAATATTCATGCTGAATTATAGGAATCACAAAGAAATGAAAGTAAGACACTCAAGTTGACACAATGCCAACAATGAATATATTTTAAAATGCTGGCTGATGGAGACATAAATCAAATAATTAAAAAATTACTATTTTTAAGGTGTCTGGCAGGGAAAAACACAAGCTAAAAAGTCTCTTATTCTTAAAATTTAAGATTCATTTAAATATTTATAAGTACTAATTGTAAATACATTGCACAATATGTCTTATTAACGGAAGAAGGAATAGATGGAGGTGAGTGAAATAAGAAGAAAAATAATTATTAGGTGTTGCAGAGGAGTATGGCAAATAGACTCAACAAAATAGAGTTCAATCCAAATTTATGTAATGTTCTAAAATAAAGTAAGGTGACAAGTTGAAATGTTATGCGATTTGATTACAGAAACAATTTAGTTTTGTGTCCACCTGCTATAACAGTGACCACAAGACTGAGATAAAGTATGATAATTAAAACTATGACAAGACATATGTTAGCAAAAAAAAAAAAAAAAAGGCCCACATGAATGAAATTGTATACATTTTTAAATCTTTGAAAATCACAAGAGTTATTATTTTCTAAAACACATGTAAAATATTTATGTATTTTTTTGTTTTAGAAACAAACAATGGAGGAGAGGAGGGGAGAGAGAGTGAGAGAGAGAGAGAGAGAGAAAGAGAGAGAGAGAAGGAGAATCTTAAGCATGTTCCACACTCATCATGGAGCCCAACTCTGGGCTTGATCCCCTGAGCTGAAATCAAGAGTCTGAAGCTTAAGTATAAAAAGGGGCCTGCAAATAATTTTTTTACTTTAATTAAACAATGGCTTTCTTAAGTGAATTTCTATGAAACTAATGTATGTTTCATTTTATGTGAACTTATGAAATTATTTTACTTAAAGATTTTTAAGTTTTATTTTTAAAGATTTAATACATTCTTAATTCATTAATATTGACATTCATTTTATAATACTTTTATATGAATTTATACATATTTCATATTTTCTGACTTGTCTATGTATATTTTGGACTTCAACTGTAAATGTTGATATAAAAATTTTCTAAAATAGCCTAGAAAATTAAAAAAAATTATATCATGAATTTTAGAAATAACTCATAATTTTAAAACTTTAACCAGGTGTATATATCTGAAGCATTGATTCCTAGAAGATAAAAAAATATTATTCAAATATGTGTGTGTTTATATTATTTCATTATGCATTAAAATATTAGATATTTTTCTCTGTTTTAAAATATAAACTAGACTTTTTTTGGGTAATTGTTAACGAATGAAATATTTGCTAGACCTAGATGCTCTGAGCCAAATTAAAAAATCTGGAGCCTAACAAAGGAAATTTGAAGTCATATTGTCACAGAATTAGTGTTCAAACTAGATATTTTATTATTTTTTTTAATTTTTTATTTGATAGAGAAAGAGAGAGAGATAAAGAGTAGGAGATGAAGGCAGAGGGAGAAAGAGAATCTTAAAGCAGTTTCCACATTCAGCATGGGATCATGACCTGATCCAAAATCAAGAGTCAAATACTCAACTGACTGAGCCGCCCAGGTGCTCCCAAACCAGGAATTTTCCATTGTAAACATCCTGACTCTTTATAGTTGCAGAAGTTAGTAAAGAACTGTATGTTTATATATGTATATATCTATCTACCTGTATCTATATATATATATATATATATATATATATATATATATATATGAACAGTCTCCTCAGTCAAGAACAACAAAGGTAAAGAAACAAATGTCAGGGGATACATCAAACTAAAAAGCTTTTGCACAGCAAAGGAAACCATCAACAAGAATATCCAATGGAGAGGTGCCTGGGCACATCAGTTAATTAAGTGTCCAAATCTTGATTTTGGATCAGATCAGGATCTCTTGGTTCATGGATTCAAGCCCTGAATTGGCCTCTGAGCTGACAGCAGAGAGCCTGCTTGGGATTCTCTCTCTCTCCCTCTCTCTCTGATCTTCCCTCCTCCACCAATAAATAAACATTAAAAAAAAAAAGAATACCCAATGAAAGAAAAGTGTCTTCAACAGATGGTGTTGGTAAAACTGCACAGTGACAGGCAAAAGAATGAAAGTGGGACAGTTTCTTATACCATACACAAAAATAAATTCATAATGGATGAAAGACCTAAATGTGAGACGAGAAACCATCAAAATCCCAGAGGAGAACTCAAGCTGCAACCTCTTTGACATTGGCCATAGAAACTTCTTACTAGACATGTCTCCTGAGGCAAGGTAACTAAAGCAAAAATGACTATTGGAACTTCTTCAAGATAAAAATCTGTACAGCAAAGGAAATAATCAACAGAACTAAAAAGCAACCTATGAAATGGGAGAAGATATTTTCAAATGACATATCTGATAAAGGGTTAGTATCCAAAATACATAAATAACTTATCAAACTCAGCACCCAAAAAACAAATAATCCAGTTGAGAAAAGGACAGAAGACATAAATAGACATTTTCCAAAGAAGACATACATGTGGCTGACAGACACATGAAAAAATGCTCACCATCACTTATCATCAGGGACTACAAATCAAAACTACAATGAGATACTACCTCACACCTGTTAGAATGGCCAAAATTAACAATATGGCAACAACAAATGTTGGCAAGGAGCTCTCTTACATTGTTGGTGGGAATGCAAACTAGTGCGGCCACTCTGGAAAACTGTATAGAAGTTCCTCAAAAACTTAAAAATAAAACTACCCTCAACTGCACTACTCAACAATTGCACTACTAGGTATTTACCAAAAGGACACAAAAATATTCAAAGGAGCACATGCACCCCAATGCTTATAGCAGCATTATCTATAATGGCCAAATTATGTAAAGAGCCCAAATATCCATTAGCTGATGGATGGAAAAAGAAGATGTGGGGTGTGTGTGTGTGTGTGTGTGTGTGTGTGTGTGTGTAAAGGAATATTACTTAGCCATCAAAAAGAAAGAAGTTTTACCATTTGCAATGACGTGGATGGCCCTAGAGCGTATTATGCTAAGTGAAATAAGTCATCAGAGAGTGATAAATACCATATGATTTCACTAATAGGTGGGATTTAAGAAACAAAGTAGATGTACATAAGGGAAGGGAGAAAAAAAGAGATGGAAGTAACCCATAAGAGACTCTTAACTGTAGAGAACAAGTGAGGGTTGCTGGAGTGGAGGTGGTTGGTGGATGAATTAAATGGGTGATGAATACTAAGGAGGGCACTTGTTATGATGAGCACTAAATGTTACATGTAAGTGATGAATCACTAAATTCTACTCTTCTAACCAATATTACACTATAGGTTAATTAAGTAGAATTTAAATAAAAACTTTAAACACACACACACACACACACACACACACACACACACACAAAGGGAATCTACTGAATGGGAGAGGATATTTGCAAATCATACACCTGATAAGGGGTTAATACAAAATAATCCAGTATATAAAAAACTTACACAATTCAATATTTTAGAAAACCACAAATAGCCCAATTGAAAAATGAGCAGAGGACATGAATACACAGTTTTCCAAGGAACACATACAAGTGGCCAACAGGTACGTGAAAAGATGCTCAGTATCACTAATCATCAGGAAAATGCAAATTAAAACTACAATGAGATATTACTTCATGTTTGTTAGAATGGCCATCACCAAAAAGACAAGAGATAACACAGGATGCTGTGAATGTGGAGAAAAGGAAACCTCTGTGCACTTACTGTTTGTGGGATTGTAAGTTGATACAGCCATATGGAAAAGAGAATGGAGAATCCTCAGTAAATTAAAATAGAACTACCATATGATCCAATCTATTTCTGAAAATAGCCAAAGGAAACACAAATGCTAAGTTAAAAAGATGTCTCAAACCCCATTTTATAGCAGCACTGTTTACAAATAGCCAAAACATGAAAACAACTTAAGTGTCCATTGTTGGATGAATGGGTAAAGAATCTGTGGTATATTTACAAGGAAATATTATTTAGCCATACAAAATAATAAAATTTTACCATTTGTGACAACATAGATGGACATTGAAGGCATTATGCCAAGTGAAATAAGTCTGACAGAGGAAGGCAAATACTGTATGATCTCACTTATATGTGGAACCAAAAAAAAAAAAACTCATAGAAAAAGATATAAGACACGTGGTTATCAAAAAGGGGAGAGTATACATGTGGGGAGGAATTGGAGGAAGGTGATCAAAAGGTACAAATTTCCAGTTATAAGATGTAAAATAAGTACTAAGGATACAATGTACAACATCATGACTACAGCTAACACCACTATACGATATATAGAAAAGTTGTTAGAAGAGTAAATCCCAAGAATTCTCATCACAAGAACTTTTTAAATTTATTTTTTCTTCTTTCTTTTTTTTAGTGTAGCTATATGAGATGATAGATGTTGGCTGAAATATTTCAGTAATCATTACACAATACATCTAAATCAAATCATCATGTCATACACCTAAATTTATACAGTGATGCATGTCAATTATTTCTCAATAAAACTGCAAAAAAATTTAAAGGAGTGTATTAAATGGGGATCAACATATCAGCATTAAGGTAATGAAGACCATATGGGAAGAAGTGGTTTATGTGTGCACTAATAATGAACTACCTAAGTAAATGACTAACCAATTCATGGAATTCTTTATACTAATGTACTGTGCAATTGTAATTAGAACAGTGAATGTGTTCTGTGTGGCCTGGTAGATAATTCCATGCCAAAAAAACAAAAAACAAAAAGGAGAGAAAAGGGAGAGAGAGTGGTTAAGATGGTGAAATAAAGTTCCCCCAGATTGATACAAACATTTGTGGAGATACTTTTGCAATTAGTAATAAAACAAGTGATGTGCCATCTGACTTAGGGGTATAAACGAGAGAAACTGGTTTATACCCACAAAAGCACTGTAAAGAGATGTTTAGAGCAACATTGTTTTTTAATATAAAAATGGAACTGAAATATATATCCATTAACTTGAGGATTGGTCAATATATTTGATTCATGTACACAAGAGAATACTGTCCAATTGAGAAAATATGTGAAAAGCCATGTCATATATCTATTCTATTGAATAAATCTCATAAATGTGATGTAGTCATATAAATAAGTTATGGAATAATATAATCAGCACCTTTTCACTGACATATAAGGCATGAAAAACAATAGTATATATTGTTTAAGAATACATACATATGTAATATGAGAAATACATGGAAATTAAAAAAACAATTCAACATAGTGGTTATTTTTGTCTAATACAAATGAAGGGCCAACTCAAGGGGAGGTACCCAGTAGGCATTAGGTATATCGGGAAATGAATACATCTGTGCTGATCCCATGTAGAACATATTTAAATTTTATTTAAAAATTAGAAAGAATAAACAATTTAGAAATATATAAGGAAGGAAGTGTGAGAATGTTTACATATGTTATCATATAAGTTAAAATCTGTGCTTATTATTCCAGAAGCTGGTGGTGTCTTATTTATTTACTTATTTAAAGCATTTCTTTGGAATGAGTATTCCGTGGGTTACAATTTGGGAAATACTAAGCAAGTAGTCTATTCCAGCAAAGTCTTACAACGTTCTAAAAAATATAAACCAGGGACTAGTCATATTCTACAGAGGATAGAAGCCATTTAATATTGGGGAAAATGGTCCTAGAAGACTTAATAGCTCCTGTGGGTGTCACAGAACTAAAACATGGCACAAATTTTGCCATAAAACTGACCAGGAAAATATCATGCTCTAAGTCACTCTTGTATATGTTTCCAAGGGGACATTATAAAAGAAGTATCGGGAAGCAATAGCAAGTAATGATTAAAATGTGGATTCTTGAATCATAGTTCTTGAGTGTGAATCATGGCTCAACTACTTATTTGCTTTATGATTGTGGGCAAGTTAATTAGATCATTAAGCCTTATATTTGTTATCTATAAAATGTAGTTAATGAATGTCCCAAAGTCAAAAGACTATTAATGTATTTCAGTGAGATAAGTCATGGAAACTTACCATTTGGTTTCAGTTTTGGTTTTGGTCTTGGATTTTTGTTTTATTTTACCTTATTTTTTACCTTTGATTTTTTATTTGAATATAGTTGATACACAATGTCACATTAGTTTTAGGTATACAATATAGTGATTCAACATCTGTGTACATTATTCTATGCTCACCACAAGTGTAGCAACCATCTGTCACCATACAACACTATTACAATATCATTGACTATATTGCCTATACTGAGGAAAGGAAACTCTTAATGCACCTGAAGGTACATAGTGAGTTGCTTCATACATACATGTCTATTTTATTACCAAATATCTGTAGACCTTATTTGTAACATGATCTGTTGATATTTCTCATACTTTCTCTTTTATAATAAATATGAATTACAATTTAATTAAATATTTGCTCTGCTAAAATACAGTAATCACTAGGCTTGGGATTGCCCCAAGTAATGTTATATCCTACCAATCAATGTGTCACCCAATAGCCTGCACAAATTCATTCACATTCTGAAACATAGTAGTATTTCACCCTTTAAATCAAATTCTGGCCTGCTAACCAGAGCAGAGAGGAATTAAGAGCATAGGGCTAAGGAAAACTGACTCTGAATAAATATAATAGATAATAGACAGCCAAGAGCTATTGCTCTAATAGTCATGCCCTAAATATCGACAATATTTAGTTAGGATAGAAGAGCTCAAACTCATACATGTATAATGATAGATGATATATAGATAGGTGATAGATAGATAGATAGATAGATAGAAGATAGAGATAAAATCAGAGGTCACATTTAATTTACATATTTCTTTCCAACACTGAGTATAAGTCACCTGAAATACATTAAGTAGAAGCAAGTGTCTAATAAGCATTTCTTGAGAAATAATGGTGAAGTGGAAAGTAAACACAGAGACAAGAGCAAAAACAACAATTTGAAAGCAGTCAATGTTTGGACAAAGAACAATATATGTTAATATACCCTGAAAGGACCAAACTGTTATATGGAAAAGAATATTGAAATAATTACACTTACCAAGAAATGGTTAAGTGAGAATCACTGAAATCTGCAGTAGCAAACAGTTACAATTGTAGTATATTTGAGAAAAGCTTATTTAAGAAAATTAAATTTAAAAGAATCTGGAATAAAATTAGGTCACAAAGTTTTAATTGGTATCTTATTTTATCTAGAGAAATAAAAAAATCTCTTTAATGTCATCATGGTATGTAAGTAATATGACAACCCCATGGAGACAGATGCACGTAATGCCTGCAGTCTTTCAGAGATAATAGTTCTCTTTACGGGTAGAAGTATGTAGTTCCAAACATAATAAATGACCACCTTTGAAATAAACATTAAGAAAGAGCTTTACACTCAAATAGCCTTCATTCTTTTAGTCCTGTATTTATCTTCCAGTAATATATACTTTTGTTTCTAATTTTCTGAAGAAGTTAGGTTTCTATCTCAAAATCTTAACTATAATTTCTCTTCAATATCCATCTCCAATACACTAATACTGCATTTTGGGTAGACATTTCTAGGATGCTAAAATGAGCTTTGTCATGAGCTTGATGTAGATTAAAAAAAAAAATGAAGGTACTTCTGTTTTCTACTCTAACATATAAAGAGCTTGAATAATGACTTCCATCTTTTTCACAAGACAATTCTTGACAAATTGAAAACCAGTGACTTTTTTGGACTCATTAGAAAAACTGTAGTTGTAGTGCAAACATTACTACAAACTCTGGGGGAAGTTAGAGACAAAATCTCTTACCAGGAGCAAAATCCTCTGGATCCATAGTCTGTTAGGAATTACTAAATGTCAATGTTTACAAATTTCTGGAGGCTGAACATAGATTAGCGTGAAAATACAATATCTTGGGGACTCCAGCCTTAGAGGCCTAGACATCTATCTTTGTTTCACTGGAGGAACTTCATAAAGTTCTTGCAGTTATATTCCAGAAAATGTCTCCTTCTCGAGCTGATCATTATGAAACATACCTAGTGCCTCTACCTAACAAAGATCTACCCTCCAGAGAAAATGACCTTGCCTGAGTGCAATTCTGAAACCTGAGTTCCTGCTGGGAAAATGAAACTACTCTCCACCCTCCAGTTTCCTTCATTCTTCCTTTCCAACTTAAGGGGGGAAACGTTGTCCACATGGAACAGGACATCAAAGTAAAAGATTTGGAACACTATAGCCAGAGGTCAGGGATAAAAGATAAAGCACAAGGAGGATGGAAGGAAACACAGCTCCAAGAAACAGGCCCATAAAAATTGATATTTAATCATAGTGTCTTAGAATTTTTTCCCTTCTTAACATCTTACCATCACATTGAAAGGGCTCCAGAATAATAACAGATTTAAAGTGAAAGATCTCGAAGAAACAGACTATGTTTGAGGAAGAGAATGAGGGAAGACCCCAATGTTAAGAGGAGAGACAAAAAATGTATACTAAATGAAATGTGAAGCTTCTGGTATCTAAAATTACCACAAAATTTAAACACAGGATACTTTAGCTGTTAAAAATTTATTTACTTCAGCTCCTGTTTCCCAAAACTTGTCCACCTTTCAACAAAAAATACAAGTCATATCAAAAAACCAAAAAGAAGAAAGAAAGAAAGAAAGAAAGAAAGAAAGAAAGAAAGAAGAAAGAAAGAAAATGCACTCTAAAGAAAGAAGCAATTGTTAGAATGAGACTCAGATATGACAGATGTTGGAATTATCAGGTAGGGAAGTTTAAATAACTGATTAATATATTAAGGGCATCGATGGAACAAATTAGAGAACATGTAAGAGCAAAGTGGTGATGCGAGTAGAGAAATCAAAACTGTAAGAAAGAGTCAAAAGAAAATGTTCGAATAAAAGGCATCCCAGCAAAAATAAAGAATGTCTTTGGCAAGCTCATTTATAAATTCAACATGGCCAGTAAAATAATCGGCAAACTTGAAGATAGGTCAGTACAAACCTTCCAAACTAAAATGCAAAAATGGAGAGAAAAAAAAAGAATATTCAAATCAAGAGAAAATATCAAAAGTGTCATACACATAATAGAAATACCAGAAGGAGATGAAAGAAAAATAGAACAGAAGAAATATTTGAAGTATAATGGCTGAAAACTTGTCAGAATTAATGACTAAAACAAACCACACATCCAGGAGATCAGAGCACAAAAAGAAAGATAAATACCAAATAAACCCATACCTAGGTATATTTTAAACAAACTGCAGAGAATCAAAAACAAAAAAAAATATTGAAAGTAGTTCATGGTAGGGGATGTGCCATATCTACCTTCTGTACTAATTAGTGATCATTTTCTATTATTTTGTTGTTTTGTGTCTCTGCATTGCATTCTGGGAGAATGTATCAGCATCACCTTCTCAATCACTACTTTTTTGACTATGCTATCTTTGAGTTGATTCCATCTTTTGAAACCTATTATTTTAAATTTTGATTTCTGTGATTCTTATTTCCAAAATTTATTGAATCTTTTATCTATCAATTTGCTTTTGTTTCATTTCTGCCTATTTTAGTTTTTGTTACTATAATGTCTAATTATAGTGAATAGATATTGTGTCACATGTGTCTACTTGAAAATCCTTAATATACTGTATTTTAAATCTTTATCTAACTTCTATATAAATTAATGGGACTTCATGTATTAATCACTATTTTACTGATTTTCTTAGGAACAAATTTATTTTAATGTTAGAAGGGTTATTTGTGGTTTTTAAATTTTTTTCAAATGTTTTTATTTATTTTTGAAAGAGAAAGAGACATAGCACGAGCAGGGGAGGGGCAGAAAGAGAGAGAGAGAGAGACAGACAGAATCCAAAGCAGGTTCCAGGCTCTGAGTCTGTCAGTACAGAGCCCTACATGGGGCCTGAACTCATGAACCCTGAGATCATGCCCTGAGCCAAAGTTGGACACTTAACCAACTAACTGAGCCACCCAGAGGGGCCCCTAGAGGGGTTATTTGTGTTTAAAAGCTTTTGTGTTTGGCAGGGTTATTAATATTATATTTGTTTATGTATGATTTAATTCATATCCAAATGGATTTTTAGTTCTCTATCCTCACTGTGTATCATTCTGTGCCTTCCTACTTCCTGATTCTCAGTCCCAGTTCAGAAGGAACTTTAGAGCCCCTCTCAGCTATATTACCAATATAGGTCCAATGTTATAGGTCCAATCACAGAGCCACTGGGTGGTGTGATAGGCAGAATAATGGGGCTCTGTGCCGACAGGAGGGAGCTTGCTTTGGATTCTCTCTCTCCCCCTCTCTCTTATGGTCAATAAATAAATAAATAAATAAACAAACTTATTTTATTTTATTTTGGTTTATTTATTTATTTTGAGAGACAGAGACAGCATGAGTTGAGGAGGGGGCAGAGAGAGACAAGGAGAGAGAGAATCCCAAGGAGGCTCCATGCTGCCAGTGCAGAGCCTGATGTGGGGCTTGAACTCCTGAAATGGGGAGATCATTACCTGAGCCGAAACCAGAAGTCAGACACTTAACCAACTGAGCCACCTAGACAACCCAAATCAGTAAATAAACTTTGAAAAATATTAATAAAATAAATATAGGAAGACTGTTATGTATTACCTGGGTAGGGTCATCATCCTTACAAGTGGACGAGAAGAGTGGAAGAGAGACAGTTGGGGAGATGGAAGTGTGAGAAAGATTCAGTCCCATTTTGCCAGCTATGAACATGGAGACCATGAGCCAAGGAATGTGAGTAGTCTCTAGAAGCTGGGAATGGAAAGGAGAACAGTTCTTCCCTAGAACCCTGGAAAAGGAACACATCTTGACTTTAGTCTAGTAACTCATTTCTAGACTTCTGACCTTGGGAAATATAAGATAATAGATTCCTATTATTTTAACCACTAACCTTTTCGTCAACTGTTACAACAGCAATAGAAGAGTAATAGAGGCGGTATGGCCCAGGTCCCGTGAAAAACTATGTTTCCCCTCCTATTTCTCTAGGCCTATGTCTTCTATTAGCAATTATAGACATCAGGGCTATGGCTAAGAAATCACTGATACCCATTAACTCACTAAAATTTCCCAACACACCCCATGAGTCATGTATCACTACTCACATATCATAATGAAGAAACTGAGGCTCAAAAGTTCGTGCCAAAATTCCAAATCCATCTTTCTCCACTGTGTGAAGTTCCCCACTATACAAGATAAAGTTTCAGGTTGCACAAAAAAGCATAACATTTCCACTCTCCTTCACTACTTTCTCCTTTTTCGTTATTTTCATAATTGCCATTGATTTGCATGGACCACTGATGTGAAACATTATAATGCTGTTATTGTGTGATGATATTCAACTAGGTTAAAATTATTATATTTTTTCTTTTATTCTTAATGGTCTTAGAGACACTCAAAAATTTTTAAATAGATCTATAGCTATATTTCAGAGGCTCCTCCAACATCTTTGCTCCTTTTTCAATCAGCCTCAGAATTCACTACAGACTTCTGATCTCCTTTGTTTCAGGGAACTTCTGTGATTTTTAGGAAGGCCATATCAGCAGATAGCAAAACATGCAGAGACAAAAATACTTTTGCTTTGAGAGAAGAGGTCACAATTGTTTCTCATTACTGCTGCTTTGCTAAATTACTTATTTCCAAAATTCTGGAGCCTTCATGCTTATCTAGATCTGGAGGATTTTCAAGTTCTGGTAGATTATAAGCACCTTGAGGCAGAGATAACATGTTAATTGATTTTTATGCACCTGATTGAGCTCAGTTCTTGGCTTGAGTGAGGTGCTCAATATATGTGGAAAGAAGAGTACATGTTGAAGTCTTGCTTCTGCTTGTCATTGATGAACTATCCTGTGAGCCCCCGCCCGCATAGTCATGTTATATATGAGGCCCTGGCTCCCTAATAGGACATTTGACACCTGTTCCTCTTGACATCTGTTTTTCATATGGTGTTTCTTACTGTGGCAGTGTGACCTAAATTTAACTTGCATAGTTGCAAAAAACAAAATAGCATGGCAAAGAATTATGCTGAATATAAACACAAAATTAATGTTTGTCACACTGTATGGAAAAAGAGAAAAAGTCATCTCCTTTTCTATAATTTGTTCTAGTGCACAGAATCCCCAACTTTTCCTTTTGTGCTCTTTCAATATTGTATATGAACAGGGATTTCTGAGAGACCAGTGGGAAATACAGAAAATTAGGAAGTTTCATATTCAATTTAAATTTTGGCCAGCCCCTATAATACGTTTTTTTATTTTTGTCTGAATTGCCTTGTAGCTATGAAAATCACTTTCTCATGTGAAGGCAGCTAGTAGTCAGGAACTGATTTTATGATTGAATGCATTAGGAAACTCAACTTCATTAGTATAATTATGGAAATGTGGTTCATAGCTTTGGGATATATTTTTTTCCCCAGAGAAGATATGAGACTAACCTATAAGCATGCAATTCATTTTAAGTAGTAAATACTTGTGAGATATTAAAAGCTGAAATCTTTGAGATATTAGTGTAAGAATTGTTCATGGAGAATACTTTTATTTATCTTGTTATTATTCATTGCCTTTTCTCTAGAAAAGCAAAACATGAAATGTGATACAAATAAGTTTTTAAAACAAACAAACAAACAAACAACAGTAAGAGAAACATGATGATTAAAATAGGCAGAGAAAATGGAAAGTTAAACATAAAATCCCATATAATATTACTTTTATTTTTCCCTTTATGTATTAAGTTTGCCATTTGTCAAGTTTCATACAATCACACATTATATGGAGCTTTTGTCTTTTGCTGGTGTATATTTTATTTTAAAAAGCCATAGCCCTGCTTTATACAAATTCCTTCTACACTTCTGTTTTTGATTCTCTAAAAACGTAATAGCTACCAATAATAAAAAATCGATTTCTCTTTTATTTGTATTAGTCAAAAATATATTGTAAAGAACTTAATGGAAAACATCAAATGCCTTTATCAGGGATTCTTACTGATTATAACAACAAAAACAAAACAAGAAGACCTAACAATTACAGTTTGGTTTAGGAATAGAGAGATCTCCCTAGGTTTCCAGGAGAGGAAGGACAATACAAGATTAAATTTAGTCATTATTAGACACACTTACATGAAAAAAAACAAACACAGCAAAATGTAAGTATAAACGATCTTCCAAAATTCATTGGTTATAACCTAATTTAGGTATCAGAGATAAAGAAATTATCAAATAAAAATCAATAGCATTTGCGTGTTTCTGTATAAAATATATGGAAACAGATGGCTACTTCTTTTCTCTCAATCAGGATAACATGGAAAGACATGATCCCCTTCATCTATGAAGTAATTAAAGCTATATCTTATCCATAATCAATTTCTATCAATAACACTTCATAAATAATGTCAAACTATTTCCACTCTCTATATATTCACCATCACCATATTCCAAGCTTCCTCATTTCTAAGCTCAAATAGTAACATAGTGCCCTAACCAGAATCTTTTTACTGAGAAAAAGGATAGGGGTTTGTACAGTAGATAAAAAAAAAATATGGAAGAAAGAATATTTAAAAAATGTCTTCAATACAAATTTGCTTGGTATGGAACATAAAGGACTTTTCACTTAATTTAGTGAAAGTGAATATAGATAATGCTTTATTTAATCAATTCTAGACACACATTTTCCCACTTAAAAAATCTTTGAAATTGATGTGTCTTGTAATCAATGCTGTTATATTTGATAATATATGTCGTGTCTGCATGTCACATTGTCTCACCTCTTCTACCAGCTAACATTGCTACCTGGAAGGAAGGAAATGTTATTGTTAAATGGCAGAGGAAATTTTCATAGTAGCCAAGTAAGCAGTCTTTGAATCAGAAACTATCTCAGCCGCGCCTGCCTTATACTATCAAAACATTTTTGATCCTAAACAGAAAGTTTTGGTAAAAATAGAAGGAATTAACAGTAAAGTTGCAAAAACGGACTCTAGATCAGGTTGGCTAGAATGTATATACATATCCCTTGACTAATATTAGGGTTACATCCCAATAAACCCATTGTAAGTGAACAATATAGTAAGTCAAAAATATTTTAATACATCTAATGCACCAAACATAGGTTGGCCTAACCTACCTTAAACATGCTCAGAACACCTACATTAGCCTATATTTGGGCCAAATCATCTAACAAAAGCCCATTTAATAATAAAGTGTTGAATATCGCTGTAATTTTTTGAATACTGTACTGAAAGTAAAAAAACAAGCAAACAAACAAAAAAACCAGAATTCTTATATGGGTACAGAATGGTTGTTAAGCATATCAAATGTTTACTCTCATGATCCCGTGGCTGACAGCCAGCTGCGACCAGTGCCCAGCATCACGAGAGAGGATTGGACAGCACATCACCAGCTTGGGCAAAGATCAAAATTCAAAATTCCAAGTACAGTTCCTATAGGATGTATATCACTTTGACATGATTGTAAAGTCAAAAAATCATGATAGAATGACTGTAAGTCAGGGACTGTCTGTACTAAAAAGGTGTCGTGTGGCAGGCTAGTGAACACTCTGTGTCAACAAAATGCTGGTAACAATAATAATTTCAGGTATTTTTAGAGCTTAACAGTAATCATATGTTCCAGTACCTAACAGATAAGATGTGCCTCACAAATTATATGTTAGTGATTATTATTTGTTAGTGATTATTAAATACATTCAACTGAGAATTTAAGATCTCATCAGAACTTTAGATAATTAGTTGATATCACTCACCCATATATATTATTCAATCAACATCTAGCTGGTGTTTTCAAAACACTGGAGATGCAGTATATGCCTGGCTTTTGAGTAATAATGATGGATCCAAATTTAAAAACAGGTAGAAGTAAATATTTATGGTGATAGAATATTGCTATTATAAGAATCACACCCAAATTAAGGTAGAGTAATAAAATATAAAGATGCTTAATGACTTTTTATTACGCTTAATTTACATTCCAATTTTTATTGAGCTAAAGCTATGTCAAAGCCTTTATTTAAGCATAAACTTCTTTCTATTTCATACATGTTTTTACTTATTCCAAGTTTTTGAAATTTCAATTTTAAGACATGCTTTCTATAGTTTGTGTAGAGTACAATATGATACAAAGTTATTATTTTTTATTTATTTATTTATTTTTTTGGGGGGGAGACAGAGTGAGTGGAAGAGCGATGAAGAGAGAGGGAGAGAGAGAATATTAAGCATGCTTCACACCCAGCACAGCCCAACCCGGGGCTCAATCTCAGGACCATGAGGTCATGACCTGAGCCAAAATCAAGAGTCAGATGCTTACCCATCTTGACTGAACCACCCAGGTGCCTCCAAAGTTATTTTTAATTAGTGTTTATATCATATAAGAACAATTCCTGGTTTTTTCCAAATGTTAATTTTTTTTTTAAGCATAACATTTTACCAACTCTGTGGGTGCATTTTTGCTTGATTCATAGTTTGGATACTCTAAAGCTTTATTTAAAGAATGAGTCCAAACAGCTCCACACACATGTTACTATATGGAAGGAGGCTAATTGCATTTATATACTGAACATTTGGAAAAAGTAAACACTTTATAAGTTTTTAAAAAAGAAAAAAAGAAACAAACCAAAAAGCTCTGACTTAGCAATATCTAAGAAATACTATTTTGCTATGCTCAGAGCCTAATGATTTTGCAGGGCAAATCTAGCTTTTTACTGAACCTGTTTCTATTTTTGTTCATTTTGTTATTTGGAGTCCTTTTTATCTACATTTAGAAGAAGCTTCTTTAAATCAAATTGCTGACCAAAAGGATCGGAGAAATAGTTTTTCATTCAAAGATAGGTCTGCACCAAACATTGTGCAGGGGAGCCAAGTTCCCCTAATGTTCTTTAGGTTCATGCCATGGTACTGCTTCAGAGATCATGAATTCAACTGTAAAATTATAGTTGAAGTTTAGCAATTTGTTTTCTTTGTAATCAATTATTTAACCAACACAAAATTCTGTTAAAGAAAAGCCCCAAAATACCTTTTTGTTACCAAAATCACAGAGCTAAATTGGTATATGTAAATAACATTCTCTTAATAAAGCCCAAGATGATACTTTTTATGCCTCAATAGAAAACCATCAAATTGACAAAGGTAATAATCTCCTGGGAAGAGCGGGGCTCAATCCCACAAACCTTGAGATGATAGACCTGAGCCAAAAGCAAGAGTTGGACGCTTAACCAGCTGAGCCACCCAGGTACCCCCTTAATAAAACCTTAAAAAATGTAATTTGAGGGCATGCCTGGATGGCTCAGTTTGTTAAGCATCCAACTCTTGATTTCGTCTCAAGTCATGATCTCACCGTTTGTGGATTTGAGCCCTATGCCGAGCTCTGTGCTGACAGGGTGGAGCCTGCTTGGAATTCTCTCTCTCTCCCGCTGTCTCTGCCCCTCTCTGCTTGTGGTTGTTCTCTCTCCAAATAAATAAAATTATATATATATACATTTTTTTGAGACTCTTTTATGAGTCAGACCTTGTGCTGGTCCCTGAGGGTAAAATGAGCCACCCTAGTAATAATTCTCCATTTGTTTGACAGACAATGAAAACTGAATACAAGAATCTGCCATCACAACTGTGGGTGAGGTTTGGTTCTGGAAGCACAGCCAGGTTAGTTGTGCAGTTGAAGGAAGCTGCCCATTCTTTCCAGCAACGCTTAGTTACCAAGATCCTTTTCCTACTTCCCTGTGCCCAGACAAGCATCTTGTGTTTTTTGTGTCCTAAAGCAGCACAATTATACTCAGTATTCAAATACATATTCTGTAGTTTTTTGATCATGCCTTACTGATAATGACTGAAATCAAACATCATTCTCTAAACTTTTTAATTTTTTTTCAATGTTTATTTTGGAGTGAGAGAGAGAGAGACAGAGTGTGAGCAGGGGAGGAGCAGAGAGAGAAGGAGACACAGAATCCCAAGCAGGCTCCAGGCTCTGAGCTGTCAGCACAGAGCCCAATGCGGGGCTCGAATGTCTATTTTTAAAAAATAGCGTATATAGTGTGGCTAACACACCATAAAATAATCTGCAATGAGTCACACTTTTGTAAAATCCTTTGCCCTTGACTGCCAGAAGAACTAATAACTTGCTTCTGACCAATAGAATAAAGGTGATGGAATGACATCTCCTTGATTCAGTTCTGTTATTTGGCAAAGGTATAGGGTTGTCACTCTCATGCTTACATTATGTCATATATGAGTCAGTGGCTAGAGCAGGACTGGCTATCCTGCTGGCTGTGAAGAAGCAAACTATTCTTTTGCAAACCGCCTTGGATAATTTCCTTATAATAATTATTCTCATTATTCATTATAATGAATATGCAATATCAATTTTATTTTAACCTAATCTCTCTCAAGTCTTTCTTGATACATGTGGAAAACTAATCTATTTGTTTTAAGTAGTTTGAGTGATTTTCCATAAAGCGGCTTTTGTAATCATGTTAGTGAATTTACTAGAGGTTAGTAGTGTACTATAATTAAGAGAACCTAAAATGTAAATGAACTATATAAAGAAAGAGAGACTTGGGCAGCGGAGACCCAGATACTGTAGTTTGAAAACGTGGAACACTTGGAGTGCCTGGTGGCTCAGCTGGTTAAGTGACCAACTCTTGGTTTAGGCTCAGATCATGATCTCACGGTTTGTGGGTTCAAGCCCCACGTTGAGCTCTGTGCTGGCACCACAGATCTTGCTTGCGATTCTCTCTTTCTCTCTCTCTCTCTCTCTCTCTCTCTCCACCTCTCCCCTGCTCTCTCTCTTTCCTCTCTAAAAAAGAATAAAACTTTTAAGGAATACTTGGAAATTTATTTTTAAAAAAGTAAAAAGAAAAGGTGGGACACCATTTTAAGCTGTGGCAAAAATTTCGGTTCCATTGTTGCTTCCTGACACAGCAAATGGGGGAAAATTTGCCAAGTAGTATGCTGATTCTTTCTTGTGAGGTTTTTTTTTTTTTAATGAGCTCCCATAAAAGATGGATTAACTGACAATAGAGCTGACCTGTCTGTAAGAAAAAAGTGGGAAAGAAAACAGATATACTGATAGTTATTTAACCTGTGCCATATAGGACTTTTCACACATAATAATATGTCTAGAGAGAGTGTTGATGGGGCTGCCCCACCAAACCCGTTAGGGATTTGGATACCTTCCCATCTTCATGCTGTGATCTCCTTAGTATGTGGATATAATCTTCTTCTTTGCAAAGTCCCATATTTATTTTGAATTCCAGGCAAGAAAATAATAAGAAATGAAAAAGCCCAAAGGACATATGCCAAGTGGATCTATAATCTTTAACAGATTTCCCATTCACCTATTACTGCTTGCATCTTACAAGCTAGAAATCCCTCACGTTGCTATCCTACTTACTAATAGGGCAGTTGGAAGTCTATTTTCACCAGAAGATATTGTTACCCCAAACAAGTGTGTGGTTCTAAATTCATTTTCTTTGTGTATAACAAAAGGCTCACACTAGAACTATATAATGACTCATTTACCTCTAATAATCTATCTTCTAAAGATGTCTTTAGAAACATCGTATATATGAGAGAATGGTGGACAAAAAAATGAATAGATGTAATTTCAAAGACTAAAATCAAAGCCAGTTACTTTACTAACTTCTGCAGTTAGGCAGATAATACTCTACCTTGGGTCACCATTAATTTTTATTCCCTAAATCCAGTTATTTCTAATAATGGTGTCATATTAAAAAAAAAACACCACAATTTCAGGACCTCATTCATTGACCACTATTGATCAACAGACATAATCTAGTAATGCTTGTCCAATTTTTTCACTGCCTCAGCACATTTTAATCAACTGACCTTACCAAATTATCACTCTTCTTCTCTTTCTTCTGAGGTCTCTTTTCTCCTTACAGAAGCCTGTATTGCTTCTAGGTTTTTTCAGCCTCAACTTGTTCGTGCCTTCCTCTCCACTGGAAAAATACCAAATCTGGTGTAACCTTGTCCTTTAACCCCCTACTTTGTTCCTAAACCCAAGTTATGAGAAAAACTTCATAACCATGCTGATCGGGCCCTTAGAAATATCTAGAATACTTATATATTTCCCTGGTCAGTTATACTTAAGGTAATTATTTCACCATTTTTATTTTTTTACTTAAAGCCTTCAAATATTTCTTTTCACTTTGAACTGATAACCTAGTGTCTCATTTTCCTGAGAAAGTAGAATTAACCTAATCCACAAAGCTGCTTCCATGCTGCTATGCATTAAAGTCTTATTACACCCAGACCAGCAGAGATATTCTGAAAATCTAAAAGAGTTCAGTAAGTTTGTAGTCAAAGCCCTCCGGTCATTGTCATGACAGTGAAAAACTGCATATTTATTACTATCACATCCAAGGTCCTAGATGAGCAGACAGCTGCTCTATGACCTCATCTGTGATGATCATCTATTGCTTATTCTGTTCTAGGCAATTGAACCTTTTTTGTTGTTTCTAAGCCATGCCAAGCTCATTTTAGCTACAAAATGTTTGCCCTTCCAGTCCCTCCTGCCTGCAAAACATTTCATACTGATCTTTACATTGGACTTATTTTTTCTCATCATTTAGATGTCTATCCAAATGACATCTTAGAGGTGCCCTCCCTGACTATGAAAATGACCCTGTCTCTGCTTCATTTTCCCTCAGAGCAATATCACTATCTGGAATTATGTTTTTGTTTCTTTATTTTCTCTCTCCCACTTTCAATGGGGCACAAGCTCTATCTTCTCTCACTGATCCTCTAATTTCTTTAATAGCACCTGACACACAACTGGCACTCAATATATATTTCTCAAATGAGTAACAGTGATCACCAATAACAAAATAATGATTAAGATAAAAGACCTATTGTACGACAGCACAGACTATTCTAAGTGCTTTACATGTTTCAGTTCACTTAATTCTCAACACCACTCTTTGAGATGAGTGATTATTTCCACTAAATATCTGAGAAATAATAGTTTTGAAAATTTAAATAACTTGCCTTTTATCACATATAATGTTGAATTTGGTCTTCTGTCACTTCGGAAGACATCTTCATAAGCTTTTGATCATAAAGATTAAATCCTTCTAACCTGGTTCAATGAGTTGAAGAAGTCAAACAAGAGGATAACACTTTATGAGAAATATTTCTACTATAAATCTAAGGAAAGAAAGCATAGCTGGTCTTGAAACTTTGAGAAGGGCCTTGACAGAGAAAAGCAATTCCAGAAATATTTAATGAGAATGGATCTCTTGGCATGGATGGCCAAGAAAACTAGCAGTAAAAATATTCAAATGTGTTTTTGTTGTATAATCAAATAGATTGTAGCTTTCCTCTATCTCTTTTAAAGATTTATAAGAAATTTTCACATATAATAGTTTTATGTTAGTGGTCATTTGAAGGTAATAAGAAAAGGGCACCGAGGAGTTTCAGATGGGCGGTTAAGAGAAATGTTGATTTCTCATACCCTGTCCACTCAGAGGATGGGGCCAGTAAAACATTCCTTCTAACATGTTCCAGAAGGCCAGCTATTTTTGACTTTCAAGAAGGTAAGCAGATGTACAAGTTGTGCCCATGAGTAATACTCTGGAGCCAAGTACATCAGGGAAATTGACTTTGGAGCAGACACTGAAATCCTCATATTCCAAATGATTATAGATGAAGGTGTTCCCTAAAGGGGCATGATAGCTCAATCTTGCTACATAAAGAAAAGGCCAAAGCTACTCAACCTACACTTGGGTTCAATCTGTTTAACAGAAGTATGGGGAGCTGATTATCTTTAAATTTCAAAACTTCTTACTAAATGTGCCATTTTACTTTATGGCTTTCCTTATGTTTTCTCTGAATGAAAGATGAATTTAACTATTAAAATTTTGGCATTTCAGTCACACACAGGAGACGGCAATTTGTGCTAAGAATAATAAATGTGGGTGAGGGCTATGAAGTGGATGGAAGTTTGGGGAAGAAAAGCAGGTAAAAGTAGGATGTGATGTTTAGGGATAAATTTAGTAACTTTTCTTTTAATTTTTTATTAAAATTATTGTATATAATGTAGTTTTATCATAGGAAAAATCAAGAATATTTTTGAAATGGGGCACCTGAGTGCCTCAGTCAGTTAAGTGCCTGACTCTTGATTTTGGCTCAGGTCATGATCTCACGGTTCGTGAGATCGAGCCCCGCCGTCAGTGCATAGTCTGCTTGGGATTCTCTGTCTCTCTCTCTGTTTGCCCCACCCCAATCTCTCTGTGTCTCTCTCTCTCAAATAAATAAATAAACTTAAAAAATAATATTTTTGAAGTTAATAACAAGCATATTTTGACCAATTATCAGAGAGCAGTTCAAAGCAGTAATGTCTTTTTTCATGTGGACCAAACATCTTTCCTTTTCTTTTTTTTAATGTTAATTTATTTATTTTGGGTAAGAGAGAAAAGGGGAGAGTGCATGAGTGGCGTGTGGGGCAGAGAAGAGGGAAAGAGACGATTAATGAGTCTCTGCGATGTCAGCACAAACCCAACTTGGGACTCGATTCCATGAACCATGAGATCATGGCCTGACCCAAAGGTAAGAGTTGAATGCCCAACAGAATAAGCCAAATAGGTACCCCTTTTCTTGTTTTTTAATCATGCAGACCAAACATCTTTCATTTTCAAAACTCCTTATGTTTTTGTTTTGAGAACCAAAAAGACAGAATAAAGAAGTTGTGTCATGTAAAGACAAAAAAAAAAAATACATAACTGGAACTAATTCTTATGTGGCACCTCTTATATACTGTAAACCCTAAAATTATTATTTATTTTAACTTTTGAGAGATGTTGTTATTGTAATTGCTTTTAGATAATAAATCAGTTAGGCTTTAAAATGATAAGTAATTTGTAAAATGTCACTGAGCTGAAATTATCAAGATGTAAAGCCTGATTGGGTTCCTATTCATTCCTCTATAACAACATTTCTCAATATTTTATGGACACTGTATCCAGTTGTTAATGGAAGTAGAGACTCACTTTTGACATTGTCAAATCCTGAAATGTGATAACACTTTTTTTTTCTTTTTTGCCTCCTAAGTAGTGGATGTTACAAATATCCTTGACTTTCCACTTCTAATGCTCAGTTAAATTATATAAAACTTCCAGTTTTTATTGCATGAATTTCTATTCTATTCCATTTTTCTCGGTACCTGTAACTTTTAAAATTTCTTGAAAAAATCAGTGAGTTAAAAGGTTAGATCTGAGTTAGCCACTGTATTATCACTGAAATATCAATAGTCTTTATTTTGAAATGAATTTTATTATATATTGAGGAAAATCCAGAATTTAAGGACAACTTATTATGGAGTCTGGAAATAATAAAGGGGTTATGTTGTGGGGTACAAAGTAAATCTTCCTTAGTTATTCAATAGTGTCTATAGTATACACAATCATATGAGTATAGTGTAATAAAAAGAACCTCACAAAGTGTAGTGAGGTCCATCTTACTCAATCTTTTTTTTAAATTTTTTAAATATTTATTTTTGAGAGAGAGAGAGAGAGAGAGAGAGAGAGAGAACGAGTTGGGTGAGGGGTAGAGAGAGAGGGAGACACAGAATCCAAAGTAGGCTCCAGCCTCTGCAGAGCCTGACGTGGGGCTTGAACCCACGAACTGAGAGATCATGACCTGAGCCAAAGTTGGACACTTAACCAACGAAGCCATCCAGGTGTCCCCATCTTACCCAATCTTTAATTAGAAATAGGAAAATTATGTGTTATTAAGCAGCTACATCTATCTATCTATCTATCTATCTATCTATCTATCTATCTTTATAATAGCTTATATCAATGCATATAAAATTATCAGCCTCAAGGGGGAAATGTAGAATTTAAAACTGTCACTTTCTGATATACAAGTGAATTCACAGAGAATGAGAAACGACTTTGCTTTGTTTGATTCTGAGATTAAAAAAAACACAGGAAGTTTACCCCATCTCTCACTGTGCCTCATCCCTGTTTCTTTCCCCAGTGACAAACCAGAAACTAAATTAACACATATTTGCTTTTTGGTAATTCATTGGTTTGATTTTATGCTCTCATAAACACCTTTGGTATGTTCCTGGACATATCTAAGTAACTGTGCCATAACAGCTCTGTCACAATAAAAGAGAGCCCCCATCACTGTGCTCTGGTGCAGATTGAAAGTGAAGCTCCATCTTGACTAGTTTATAGGCATGAACTGCAACACTTTCCCCAGGATTTTCTGCAAGAACTAGAGATAATGATGCATAAAATAGACTTAAATTTGATAAGTAAAATACAGGAAATATGCCATATTATCTTTTAATTTGTTCGTTTTGATTATGATTTATTTACCTAATAAGTAAAATATTCATTCTACCAAATTCCTAGCTAAACCTACTGGTGCCAATTATATGCAATAAACAGTGTGATAAGTAAAGCATCATTATCTATGTGTATCTGTTACCTATCTATCTAGACCTATGTATGTGATACATACGTGTGTGTGTGTGAGTGTGTGTGTGTGTGTGTGTGTGTGTGTGTGTAAACTAAAACATGTATGGGTGCTGTGAATTTAAACTATAAGTTGAAGAAATAACACCTCATGTTAGTGACCTTTTTTACCATCGATGAGAAATAAAATGTGCGATAACTGGCAAGACAAGATGGTGTAGTATACAGAAAACACCTCCAGTGACTCATAAAAGAGAAATTACGCTCATAAATTAGTATTATTACAGAAAGTTATCCATATTCAACATTACTTTGAAAAAAGACAAGATTTTTATTTTTACAATTTAAATAGGAAGACGTTCAAGAAAAATAAGTATAGAATTGAACACGTTTACCTAAATTAAGAAAGATAAGAAGAATTTTATCTTGACTAGAGGAGATTCTTCTACGGGGAAACAAAGGATTAAGTGGGTCCAGTTTATTGAGAACCTTAACCATGGGAATGAATAAAAAGATAAGTAGATAAAAATATCTTTGAGTAAAAATCAAATTTGGTTAAAAATTATCTTAGATTTTACTAGATGCATTCTAAATTTATCTTTGAATATGCTTAAAATAATGTACATAATAATGTATAAAGTTATCACAGTAAATATGTGTAAGTTAAAAATGCATAACCATATTATGTATAAATAAAACATATGTCAGTTTTAGAAACAAATTCCAACTAACAAACCTGATGCTTGAATTTGGTGTTTACCCCTAATTCCGAAAGGAAAGGTTTACATTATTTTAAAACAGCAAGTAAAGGGTGTTGTGGATTATAAAAACAAATATTTCTGCTGCTCAGTAAGAAGTCTGAGAAACTCTATTCACTCTGCCACTTTTTGCCCAGGGTTTGTATGAATTGCCAATTTCCGCATCCATCTAGAGATCTCACTTGTCAGAAGCAGGAAGGTGACTTGGCTGGTGGAACTATATTAGCTCCTGGTAGGTTTAGGGCCTTCAAATAAGATGTACTTGTGAACAGAGATTAAAAAAATAGTCCCAGTAGTCACATATGCTAGGAATTTAAGTTTTTATATAAATATTTTGCTCTACTTGCCAGAAAAATTAGAAACAGGGTAACAAAAAGTCATGCGAAATGAACAACCAATGAGAAAAAGAAATCTGGGTGAGATTAAAAGATTAAAATGAAACTAAAGACACAGAAGTAAAATGAAAATGGGAGGCAGCAGAGAGTAAAATGAGCTCATGGAAGTTTTAATGGCTGATGTTAAGAGCCTACTTGAGAGTCTCTTTAAGTGTACAGAAACAAGCCAAAGAGCTGAAAATTATGAGAGAAGAGATGTAGGAACAAAGAGCCATCTGGAAATTACAGGTGTTTCATAGAAGTAATCGGGATACAAACTAAAATCACACTTGGAATTGAAGGAAATTTTACTGGGCTGAAAATAGCACTAAGTATGCAAATTTAAGTAAAATTGAAATTTATAAAAATAAAACAGAACCAGATGCATTCTGGGCACTTCTGTTTCTTGAAACATAGCCAACTCAATCATCAGAAAACACAATTGCTTCAAAAGTTCTAGAAATTCTTAAAGAAATACGAGAAACATGTTTTAGATATAGTTGACCATGAAATTTTGTAAGAAAAAAATCTTATGAATAAACAGCAACCACGACAAAAATTGGAAAACAAGAGCTGGTCTTTCAGTTGTACTGACTGTTACATGATGACTGCCAACACACCAAATGGAATTTCAAAAGTAAATATTTTTAATGAAATGTAACATACACAAAGGTGCAATAATTTACAAATTTTCTCAAAGTGGAATAAACCCACTAAACTACTACTCTGATGCAGAAATTAAATATTACATGGGGCGCCTAGGAGGCTCAGTCAGTTAAGCGTCCAGCTCTGGCTCAGGTCATAATTTCACGGCTCCTGGGTTCGAACCCTGCATCAGGCTCTGTGCTGACAGCTCAGCTTCAGATTCTGTGTCTGCCTCTCTCTTTGCTCCTTCCCTACTTGCACACACATACTCTCTCTCTGTCTCAAAAATAAACATTAAAAAAAAAGAAATTGAACATTACAAGCTCTTCACATTCTACAGATCACTTTTTTCAAGGATATTTTTTTCTTCTTAAATTATTAAAAATATTCATAATGAAAAAGATACAAGTTCAAAATTCAAATTGAGTTTTAAGCCTTTCAAAAAGTTCCATTTTCTTTTCATAATCTTCGTTTAATTTTCCTGGAATTTTGGAATTAATTCACAAAACACAAAAGCCAAGAAGATCATATTGAGTTATTTACAAACATTCCTGTAGACTTTTGATTTTTTAATTATCATATGGGATCTTCAGCTTATGATGTAACACGATATAGAAAAGTAGTACTTTACCAAGATTTGTTTCTTCACAACACGATTAATATAACTTTTATTTATATTAATTTATATTATATTAATTTGTATTAATATAATTTATAATATTGTAACCTTTGTTAATATATCTAACAATTTCAACAAAAAATAGTAAAAAAATAAGCAGATAGCAGAAATCCAGAAAAAAATATATACCTTTCAATAAATATATGACCATTAGTGTGAGGAACAAATACATTCATTTTGGAAAGTGTTTCAATGAGTTAGACTATTGGGTTTCATTTTTATATAAAATTCTGTTCAAAATATTCAACACCGTTAAGAGAATAAACCCTTAACCCAAGAAATTTATGGATGAAAAGTGAACTAGAAATGTGAGAAAGTACTAATGAGAAATTTTACTACAATTGACAATCCTGGTTAGATGAAATATGAAACAAACAAACAAACAAACAAAAAACAACAATAAAGAGGAAAACACCTCACATGTTAATTAGCCACAACGAATCATGGAAAAGCATTACTCTTTCTGTTCTTAATATTTTTGAGGGTACATAAAAGGGATCTGTGAGCTCAGAGGTTCCATCTAAAAAGGGGGAAATTGATGAAGAGTTTTAAGAAAATTTGAGGTATGGGGAGGTATGTCATAGAAAAAAAGCATACATTTAGAAAGATCTGTGTTGGGGCACCTGGGTGGCTCAGTCGGTTGAGAGACCAACTCTTGATTTCAGCTCAGGTCATGATTCCAATGTCGTGGGATCAAGTTCTTGCTGACATGGAGCCTGCTTAAGATTCTTTCTCTCTCCTTCTGCCCCTCCCTCCTCTTTCTCTCTAAAATAAATAAAAAAAAAAAAATTGTAGAAAGATCCGTATTTGAAATCTCAATAAAACTCAATAGTAACATTTTATTTTTAGTAATTTATATTTTAACTTTTTATTATTTTTTTTTTAATTTTTTTTTTCAACGTTTATTTATTTTTGGGACAGAGAGAGACAGAGCATGAACGGGGGAGGGGCAGAGAGAGAGGGAGACACAGAATTGGAAACAGGCTCCAGGCTCTGAGCCATCAGCCCAGAGCCCGACGCGGGGCTCGAACTCACAGACCGCGAGATCGTGACCTGGCTGAAGTCGGACGCTTAACCGACTGCGCCACCCAGGCGCCCCTATATTTTAACTTTTTAAAACAAAGGAAGTAGGATGAGATGGAAATACATAGAATATAATGAAGAAGGAGTGCAAGGGAGCTGAGAGACTTAGAAAAACATAGGACTCCTTTGACTAGGTGTAAAGGTGAGGACCCAAGAAACAATAACATAATTTAAACTTCCATTTGTAACTGTAATACACAAAACTGACAATGCTGAAATTATCATTAGAATTGTGTAGAATAAAATGAGAATGTTTACATAATCACGATTTACTAAACACAACCTTATTCTGGTGAAATTATAAAACTTTAAAGCAAAGAAAGAATCCCACAAATAGACCAGCCAATGTAATTCATAAAACAAACAAAATGTGCTAGCTGTATAAATAAAAGCAAGCAATTACAAATTGGTCATAATGTCACCTGAAGCTAACAGAAAAAACAAACAAATGGAATGAAAATAGTTTTGAGAGAACAACTTTATAACTGGCAAATTTTATGTCATCAATTTATTGTTCATATATACCAGCAACAGAAGGAAAATGTTGAATAGAGAACCTTGAATATAAAAGGACTTAATAAACAGGAAAACCTGAATGCTTCCTAAAAATAAGTTACTCCACATTAGAATCTTAGGAAATACAGTGAGTCAATGTAGATAACTCAAAAATTAGGAAACGGTAGAAAAAAACCAATTGATGGGCACTACTGAACAAAAGTTAAAAGTAGATACAGAGTTGAAGCCAATTTGTACTTTCATTGACGAGTACTGAAATGTTTCAAATGTTTCAAATAATTTAAAGATAAATTATGTAATTTTAGGTGAGAATAATTTAAAATCCATTAATGTGCATTGAAAATGAGTGTGGCAACAGTATAAAGAAATGTTGGCAGGGGCATCTGGGTGGCTCGGTAGGTTAAGCGTCCGACTTCGGCTCAGGTCATGATCTCGCGGTCCGTGAGTTTGAGCCCCGCGTCGGGCTCTGTGCTGACAGCTCAGAGCCTGGAGCCTGTTTCAGATTCTGTGTCTCTCTCTCTCTCTGCCCCTCCCCTGTTCATGCTCTGTCTCTGTCTCAAAAATAAATGTTAAAAAAAAAATAAAAAAAAAAAAAAAGAAATGTTGGTGAATCCCTATCATCTCAGAAGGGGAAACAATAAATACTTTACATTATGACATTAATAAAATAATATACTTCAATTATTTTAAAAATATTGATAAAAATTAAAGCTAGTTATCCACCAGATTATATAGGAAAATATACAAGGCTATAGGAAAATGCCAAAAGATGAATAAAAATTTAAAGGAATTATTATGAAAACAGCCATATAAGTTATGATTGGATTTTAGGAGATCCAGAGAAAATATTTTATAATTCAGTAAAAACCGGTTCTTAATATAACTTAGTTATTAAACAACTTATCTATATGCAAGATCGAACTTGTCAAACTCCAAGGCCAGTCGTTCTTGAGGACTCAACATTTGTTTTCTTATTTTCTATTAACATTGGAAATAAGGAAGTGTATATATCAATATACTGATGGAGTCCAGCTTGTTAACAAAGAACTAATTTTTGCTTAACTTACATGGGCCATTATTCTTAGTTTATCAAATTTTCAGTGTTTTATATAAAGTACTTTTCTGTTGGTAGAATTTTAAATCATATTTCACTAATGTCTTCTTACAATTTTTGTATTTTTTCAGAAAATATATGTGCATCAAAAATATCACACAAAAATGGTGATCAATAATCTTTGCTTTATAATGCATAATGATGTATTATCCTTGCTTCTGTCAATTTTAGTATTCCTAAAATTCAAGTCTATAATATATTCAGAATTTTTTTTTATTTTGCACAAACACATTTACATTTATTTAAATAATTGAGTTATCTTACTATAATTGTTTGTAATATATGGTCATCAACATCTCAGTGAAGTCATAGTTTAGATGCTTAATTCGAATCTATTTGTAACAGACTCCTAATGCCCCATACATTAGGGGTTATTAATTCAGTGACTACTATATACAATTGTCAAGAATGTATTAAAATATTAGATTGAAGTTTTCATGTTTCACACTTAATTCATGTCATAAATACATGTATCTATATATAATGCTCTTGTAGATTTCAGTAATTTTGCTCTAAGCCCTCCAGACTCCAGGTGCTCATCACTGATGTATGCTTCAGGAGAGAAAATATGTACGATTATTTTAATCGCCATGAGCAATCATTGACTAATTTGCGATATGCTGACAGAATGCCATAATAGTGTATCTGCAAAATCATGCCTTCTCACCTGAACCTTTTAATCCATGCTTTGCCAAATTTATTTTCCCCTCCTAGTTTTTTTTTTTTTTTTTCTGTATTACACATTCTTAAGACTGAAGTGGGGGAATAGTGATATCTATTTGTAACATGCTCAAAATAATGACTTCAGTCATCATCATCTTTTGTGTGTTTTTCACCAGTTTATAATTTTGGCTCACTATGCAGTAATGCAAAGGAATTCAAGAACGGATCCTGAAATAGTATCTTTTCACATCAAGTCTTCCTGCTGTGACAGTGGAGACATTTGTCCCCAAGAGGTTGTTTTTTCCTATCTTGCTGATGATGAGGTCTTTGGGGCCTCTCTATTTAGACTACTGCTTCAATCTTAGCTTTTGCTGGACGCCTAGCATATATGAATAAAGTGCCAGCTGGCGTAAAATTCTTTAACTAGAAATACTGTTTCAAACCATCTGGAGTCTACAACTATAGAGTTGGATTATTCTGGCAATTTCTAATTGAAGCTGCTTATCTTGATGAACAGGGCTCTTCAAAATCATGTTGTGACCCATTGCCTATTTTGTGTCTAGTTTTTTTTTTTTTTACCATTAACTTTTCTATGTTGGAATTATTTTTTCATTTTAATAATATAAAAGAAAAGGCGTGCCTGGGTTGCTCAGTCGGTTAAGTGTCTAATTCTTGGTTTCTGTTCAGATCATAATCTCATGGTTCATGAGTTCGAGTCCCCCACATCAAGCTCTGAGCTGACATCACAGAGCTTGCTTGGGATTCTTACTCTCTCCCTCTCTTTCTTCCCTTCCCCAGCTTGTGCGCTCTCTCTCTCTCTCTCTCTCTCTCTCTCAAAATAACTAAACTTAAAAAATAATGTAAGAGTTGTATAATTTAGTAGATTAAAAAAGCAGGATAGGAAGATTCAGAAATGCCACCTATGAATCCTGGCTCTTCCTCTGATGCATTTTATCATAAAAGGAGAAGGAAAACTTGGGACACATTTTTATTAGCCTATTCTGTGTTAGAGAGTTCTGAGATGCCTTATGCTAATGTCTAAGATACCTAGAGTGCACCTGTTTAGATTAATTTATTTAACTCCAGCAACAATTCTGTGAAAAACCCCCATTTCACAGATAATTAAGGGAATATTCACAAATAGGAGTAAATGACTTGTACCTAAAATGATGGGACCAGAATTAGTGAATTTATATGTAGGTAATCTGAGTAGAGACCATACATATATTCTTAAGACTGATATCCAGCCTGACATATTTTCTCTTCTTTAGCACTCATAATAACATTAAAGATGATTATTATTATTAACATTTCATATTAAGAAACCAGAGTTTAAGTGACATGCCATTTAAAATGAACTGATTATCATACTCTACCTAATATGCATTTTCCCCCTTAATTGCCTGCTTATTTACTGATGCTACTCTTCACCCAGTTTGACCAAGACAAAATTTGAAAGTCATCTATTACCGGATTCTGCCAATTTTCATTCTTTATATATTTATTGAATGATTGTTTACCACATGGCTGTTTTATTCCAGACATTGAAAAAGATAACTCAGTGGTTCAAAAGTAAATATGTTTAAACTATATTCAAGATATCCATATAATAAAAAAGCAAACAGATCTTCAGTTGCACACAGTCTTAGTTTAAATAAAATAAAAAAAAAACCCTCTGAGAAACCTGAAAGAAGTGAAGAAGTAAACCATGTGACTTTCTTTACAATTCTCCAATTAATGCACTTTTCCTTATCTTTGCTACTATTAACCTTATTCGATAGTACATATCTGGGGCACCTGGGTGGCACAGTCCATTTCATCTAATTCTTGATTTTGGATCAGGTCATGATATCATAGATTCGTGGGTTCGAGTCCTGTGTATGGAGCCTGCTTAGGACTCTCTGTCTGCCTCTCTCAGGCCACCCCCCAAATAAATAAACATTTTTTAAAAAATAGTACACATCTCTGGGCATTCCCTTTCTCATCATTCTTCATTTAGAGTTGAAATTAGAAATTAGAGTTGAAATTAGCTGCATTTAGAGTTGAAAATTTCATTTGTCACCTCTCAAGTAAAGTCCTTCAATAGTTCCCAATAAAATGAAGTCTAAGTCCTTTAATAAAGCATAACTAGAACACCTTTATTATAGTATATAAGAAACTATCTGTAGAATATTCCTGATAGCTTCATGCTCTCTCTTTTCTTTTTTTTTAAGTTTATTTATTTTAAGAGAGAGAGAGAAAAAGAGATAGATCACGGGAAGGGGAGCGGCAGAGAGAAAGGAAGAGAGAGAATCTCAAGCAGGTTTCATACTGTTAAGGCAAAGCCAGACGTGGGGCTTGAACTCACATACCATGAAATCATGATCCGAGCCGAAATCAAGAGTAGGAGGCTAACCAACTGAACCACCTAGGTACCCCATACTCTCTCTTTTCAACCTACACATGACTAGTATCTCTACCTCCCACAGGACTCCTTCTAGCTGTCCTTGTCTCTGGGAAGATTTCCTAGTCAAGGCTTGGTATTTCCTCTTACCTAAGAAATACCTTAGGAATTTCAAATGAAAACATTTAAGCTGTAGGATCCTACATATTAATTTATCTTACTTCCTCAATATTGAGGGGAGGATCCGTCGCCTTTGCATGAAATGTAATGTTTTCCTTATATCCCTTATTTATTAAATAATTGTGGTAAAGAAATAAATGAGATGACAATGAAACACATTTCTATATTTACACTATTAGCAAATGTGAGAGTGAAATTGGAACTTAGATTAATCACAATCTAAATCATATGGTCTTTCTACTAGATCATAAAGATTCTGGGAATACTATTTTAAACTATTCGTGTTGTTAGGCCCATGTATGTATCTATTTCTTTTCTACAGAGATGTAAACATATGTAATATTTAAAAACCCTACACAGGCATAAAAAGGAAACTTTTCCTGTGAAGGATTTAATTATTAATTGTGAGCACAGTTCACCAATTATCATTAGATGCATATGGGTTATTGCTTGCAACCATTCGAATTGAGAAACTAGAAAAGTATGAGATAGAAACTTGTGCATTACCAATTAGTTACAACCATATTATTTATGTTTTTTCTCATATTTTTATTCTAAAGTCACATAGAGAAAGATATTTATTATTCATTCACTGCCTCCTACTTGCACAATTGCTATTTTAAGATTAAGTCTACTTACACAAATTATTGTATCAATAAATGCTGCTCACAGAATCTGTTCACATTGCCAAAGGCTACCCTTTGTGTCCCTGAAAACATAATTGTAGTAACAGTATTTTAATCCACAGGCCCTTATGACACAAGTACTAAAGAAAGAAAAGGATTCTGCCAACAAGAGTTTCAAGGCAACTTCCCATACAAATGGGGAAAAATGAATAAGGTAACCATGGATTTGTTGAGTTTACATAAGATAAAAATAACACACACACACACACACACACACACACACACATATATTATAATGTATAAATATATATAATAAAGAAGTCTTCATTAATTAGGTAATGAATCCAAAGGAAGAGCATTTGTCTTCTGTCTACAAACTGTGAACTCTGAGAATGAATAAGTTTTGGGAAAAGTGAAAAATGAATGGTAAAAAGGGTACAAAATACATCACATTTTCAACCACATCAGCAGTGTGAAGATAGGGTGCCCTAAACAATGATATCTATATTAGCACAATATGCAATTCTAATGTTCAAAACGCTACATTGATATTTTTAAAGCCGTAAGTTAACTCTTCAACAGAGAAAAGTGTAATAAAAATATTACCAAAAAAAAAAAAAAGTTTTCTTATACTGTTGCCACTACTGGAAAAGCTGCCCACTCACTCTCTCAGTAAAAATTGTATTCTTTGTGCGTCTCCTGGGTTACTATAACCCCAAAGACTGCTGATGGCTACAACCAGTAGCATGCTCTCCCTTTCTTTCTTTCCTTTTTTCTTTTTCTTTCTTTCTTTCTTTCTTTCTTTCTTTCTTTCTTTCTTTCTTTCTTTCCTTTTTTCTTTCTTTCTTTCTTTTTCTTTCTTTCTTTCTTTCTTTCTTTCTTTCTTTCTTTCTTTCTTTCTTTCTTTCTTTCTTTTATCTTCCTTCCTTCTTTCCTTCCTTCCATCTTTCCAAACTTCCAAACTTCCTTATTTTATTAAGTTAACAGTTTCCAGTCTGTGTTATTTGTGATGTGTCAAAGCTTGCATTTAGAACTGTCAACTACATGAAGACAATACTCTGTCTTTTCTGACTTTAGAATTTAAAAATAGTAAGTACATGGGGCACCCGGGTGGCTCAGTTAGTTAAGCGTCCAACTTTTGTCTCAGGTCATGATCTCATGGTTCTTGAGTTCGAACCCTACATGGGCCTCTGTGCTGACAGCTCAGAGCCTGGAGCCTGCTCCAGATTCTGGGTCTCCCTCCCTCTCTGCCCCTTGCCTGCTCACACTCTATCTCTTTCTCTCTCTCCCCAAAATAAACGAAACTTAAAAAAAATTAAAAACACTAAGTATACTGTTTTGGAAATCACACAAAGAAATAAAAACATCAGAAAATTTAATTGAATAGGATCATAGTCTCTAAGTTCCCATCATAACTGTAGCATCCAAATGTTGTTATTTAATGCTGACCAGTGATGTTGACCTAATGCACAACTATGGGTAAAGGGGTTATAGTGGATTGGTATTGGAAAAACATTTCTTATGGGTCTATTATATTTCTGCATGCCACACAAGCAGAGATACTGGCTCTTGGTTCCACATAAACTTTGGTTATATAGAAAACAATCTTGGAATATAGAAACGATATTTACTTCTGGGTCATAGGGAATACAAATAAGGTGAAATCAGACTCTTCCCACATCTTCCCAGTTGGGTACTGGAATATCTGGAAAGCAACAAGAAAGTTATTGAAAATCGTGATAGAAAGCATTGTGCACAAATTGGGTCATATTCATGCCCATTGAAGTTGGTAAAATGCTTCTAAAATAATGTAAATGCTGAAGAAGTATCTGAATTTAAAATATTCAATTGATACTTATTAAAATTACAGAAATATAGCCCATAAGAAGGAGAATGATGCCAATATTTTACCATTCAAAATGAAGCCTTTTTCCTCAGTTTTAGCAAATGAAATAATCATAAATAGATAAAGTATAACAGGCACTAGTTTAATTTCTTACTTTGCCAATGCAATATATTTAAAACACTTCTTCCTTCATCTCACTTGGACAAATTATTAAGTAGAAATGTCTTAAGTTTATTATTAACATTACTTTTTTGTACATCAGATATTCTAACTCGTTCATCAACTTGAATTGTGATATTTTACTGAAGACTTTTTTATACAAATTTTTCCATCATAGATCCCGTTTTTAATTCAAGCATGAAATCATTAATAATATTGTATTAGTACTTCTAAATAATTTGCTAAGGACCAAGTTTGTTTTCTTTTTTCTTTTTTTCTCCCAACCTAAAACAAAGTCACGTACCATCAAAATACTCTTAGATCTTATTATTTATCAGTAATGAACTCACAACAATTATTTCAAAACATTGTTTTTTCATTAAATAGGTATATTATATGTTGCTTTTGTGTCTTCACTATTATTTAGAATTGGGATAAGCTCTCAATACATTTAGAAAATGTATCCTTTATCAAAAGGGACTTTCTGAGACCTTCTCTTCCACCAGAACTAGAGGAGATGAGACAACATAAAGACAAATAAGAAAGCAGCCTGTACAATACAAGTACGGTTAAGTTTTATTTGCAGGGGCGCCTGGGTGACTCAGTCGGTAAGTGTTCGACTTCAGCTCCGGTCTTGATGTAGCGGTTTGTGAATTCGAGCCCCACATTAAGCTCTGTACTGAAAGCTCAGAGCCTGGAACCTGCTTCAGATTCTGTGCCTCCCTCTGTCTCTGCCCCTCCCCCACTCATGCGCGCGCGCGCTCTCTCTCTCTCTCTCTCTCTCTCTCTCAAAAATAAATAAACATTAAAAAAATAAGTTTTATTTGTGGCCAAATAATATTGAATCAATTTTTTTGTAAATTTTCAATAAATACTTTAAAAGAAGAATTTTACTAGGACACAGAATTTATTATACACCTTGAAATTTTACTTTATTGATTATGTTATTTAAGTATTTCCCTGCCTATTTTATTTCAGATATTTTGTCTGCTAGGACTAAAAAAGTTATATTAAGTAACACGTTACTAGTGTGTTTCCAGCTAACTATAATTGAATTCTTGCCATTTGTGTTATATGAAATTCACTGCTATGTAACTAGTTCAAAGATTTGATGATTAACATCTTCATAGTGAGTTTAGTCTCTAACATTAAGAGTTCTATTTACTGTTTTGTTTAATGTGTTTTTTTTTCTTCTTTATGTCTAATATTACAGCATTCTCTTTGCTTTTCTTTTTGCCTGAATGTACCTTTGATTATCTTTTTATTCTCAAGGCTCCTGATAACTTTAGGTGTGGTATGGAGCATTCATTGAGATTTTGACCTGTAAATCAATCTGAAAATATTTTTTTTCTTATAAGAGAAGTAAGCTAATTTTTTTCTTGACATAAAAAACATTTTTGAACTCCTTTCTGTCATATTAATTCACCTTTACTGTTTGTGTGTATTATTCTTTACATGTGGAACATATAAGTATCAATATACACATATTTCTAAGTGGCTCTTCTGATATTTAGAAAAGTATTTTTTTTCTTATGGTGGCCTTCTGTACCTATAGCTTAATATAAAACCATGTGTGTCCTCCTTTTCTAGAAGTGTCTATTGGTTTCCTTTTGTAAACAACAAGATTTGGCTTATGTTTTATTCCCTTTTCTCTCGAATTCTTCCAATACAAAATCAATGTGAGTATCTATTTTAGTGTACTTTGTTGGCTCTTAAGTAAGCTTAATTTCTACTTCCTGATTTGTAAGAGAAACAAAAATGCACTAACTATAAAGAAAAAAATGGGAAATTTTAATAAATTGTACTTCGTTAAATTAAGAAGTCCTGTCCACAAAAATAAAATAAAATAACAACATTACTTAGGCAGTCCATAGAGCTAGAGAATATATTTAAAGGACTTTTAATCAACAAAGGAGTTATAGTATCTCTATATGCAGATAAATGATTTATACACAGATGGATAGGTTAGATGGATGAAGGGATAGATAGATAGATGATAGATAGATGATAGATAGATCCTACAAGAAAAAGAGAAGATAATGAAAGAGAAATTAATAGACAAATGAGTAGGAGAATTAAAAAGCTACCTTACAAAATAACATATCCAAACAGTCAGTAAAAATGTGGAAGGATGCTCAACCTCTTTAGAAATCAGGAAATTAAAACTACCATGAGATATTACTACCCCATACTATCAGGAGGGAAATCTTTATTTTTGTTTAAGTTTGACTAGGCCAAACTTGACTGACTTGATTTTGCCAATGAAATGTGAGCAGAAGTAATATGTATAAGTTCCTTGCAGAAAGTTTATAAATCTTTATTTGATTCATTATACCATTGAAGCTTCTCGTTGGGTCTACATCAGCCCACCATTGAAGAACTGCAATGAATAAAGCCTCCCAGTGACGTGTTGAATCTGTAGTTTGAGCAAGAAATAAAGATTTGTTATGGTAAGAGAAATTCTTTCTTAACATACTTATGCTGTTTCAAGAGGCAAAAATGAACTAATCAAAGACTAACATTGTTCAGGAGGTCTTTGCAAAGAGAAAGCCGAGATGCTTCATAGTGGGGGCAGGGGGGCGGGACCTGAAAACTGCTTGATGTAATCCTACTGTACCAAGTGTTAAATCAATAGATGCTGCTGAGTCAATGCTTTGACCAGAGTCATTGTGTCATATTGCTTCAACAACAACTCTTGGAGTCCAATCTATGGACCCATCATACCATTATGGTGCTCCTTTACCATAAATGATAACGTGGAAGGAGAGGATTGGAGGCCATTTTTCTGCTACATAGTTTAGCTGAAGCTTTAAGGCTCAGGCTTATCCCTAATGCTACTGAGGGATGAGGTTATATTTTGCCAAGTGTGCAGTATATAAATCATAGAGCTTATATATAGAGGTTCTAATATCACTGTCTGAAATCTGGCCCTGATATGTCACTGAGCACTACCCTACCCCTGAGAGAAACTTGCATCTGCCTTTTTTCTCTCTGAAAGTTTCTCCCAGTAAAACTGTCCCTGGCTTTTGTACTTCCTGTTGTAGGCCCTTGATTGCTTGCTAATTGGTACCTACCATGCCATTTAGAAAGCAGGCATATTTGCCTGAAAAATAAATTATACCAGACTAGTACTAACCACCCATTCATAGACTGGGTTGACAGATCCCTAATGGTATATATTTCCTAAAACTATCTGTCCCCTTAATGGCTACTTCCGGCCGTGTCATAGGGATCAGGGAATCAAATAATGGATCAGTGTCTGGAATACTACTTCTGAAGTACAGGATACACAAAGCCTAGGTGTGCCTTTTCCGTCACTCTTTTGCCCCCTTTCTTGACCCTTTTAAGCCTTTGAGAAGTATGAACTGAAGCCCAGAAGTGTTGGATCACCAGATGGAGGCCCTATTACCTTCTGATTTCCTATTGTTGACCAACCCAACAAGAGCTACTTCCATTGTCTTTGCCCTACTGTATGTGTTTTGCTTTCCAGTTGATAAAACACGCTCTGCCCACTTATGGCTGTCTTCATTCTGGAATGATTGTCATTAAGGGTCCTACAACTAATAGATGGTTGTGAAGACAGGATAGTAGATTGGAGTCAAGGCAGCTCGCAAGGTCTCACTAAGAAAATGAATCTTAGGTATGAATCAGAAGCTAGGGAATAATTCAGAAGTAGACATCCCATTCATGACCATAAGACATCATCTGAAACCTCAGAATTTTGGTGGCAAAGGAGTGCATAGTATGTAAGAGGAATATGTCCACGGCAATACCACTCTGAACACACCCGATCTCATCTATGTAAGAAGAGTATCACTCAGACCAACACATATTTTTGGTGTATCTCTCAGCCTTCTTCACTCCTCTGCTTTCACACTGAATCTGATGTCTGGTAATGGCTGTGGCAGGGGAAAAGTGTGTAATTTTTCTGATGTCTCCAAAGGATGCTACCCTGCTCCACTCTCCTTGTGACTTCCTGTCCTGCTTTATAAAATTATGCTAGAAAAAAACTTCCAATGAATCTATCAAACAAGCATTTTAAGACACACAGCACTGTAGAATCTGTTTGAGTTTTTTACTCCAAACAAAATATCAGGAAGTCCCTTGTCACTGGAGGAGGCTTGGGAGAAAGCCCTATTCTAATTAGCTTTTTCTTTTTCTCTGTGCTGAAGTTGTGGATGCGAATGTTAACTCCTCACCACGTGCCTTGTCTTTGAACTCAGATAAGAGTTCTCATAACATGACCTGTCACATTTGAACTGCCTGGTTGCCTATCATTCACTCATATTTCTGCTTTTGTCTTAAGAGTTCTACAGTTAAATGTACTCAGGACTTTTTCCAAAGCTTCTCCAATCATTTGGAAGTTCTACTCTGCAAGGCTTTCAAGGAAGAGCTGTGGGAACAATATTTTCTGAGATCTTATACATTGCAAATGACATGTCTGTTGTCATAATAACTGAAATCCTCCTGGGCCAGACTTTTTTTCTTTGAATTTCTTATATATGTTTTTGTTTATTGATTATTAAATTTAAAACTCTGACGTTGGGGCGCCTGGGTGGTTTAGCCAGTTAAACGTCTGACTTCAGCTCAGGTCATGATCTCATGATTTCTGGGTTCAAGCCTTGCGTTGGGCTCTGTGCTGACAGCTCAGAGCCTGGAGCCTGCTTCAGATTCTGTGTCTGCCCCTCTCTCTGCCCCCCCCCCCACACTCATTCTCTGTCTGCTCTCTCTCTCTCTCTCTCTCTCTCAAAAATAAATAAGCATTTAAAAACTCAAAACAAAAAACTCTCTGATGCCAACATGATTTTCTTTCCTTTTTAATAAGTTGATCTCTGCATGATATATGAAAAATCTCTTTTTATCTTCAAAGTCCAGCAATTCTATGGTAATATGTCTCATTGTCGACTTTTCTTTATTGATATAGGTACACAGAGTAAAACTTTGTTCTGCTTCAGTTTTTTTTTTTGTTTTTCTTCTTTATATGTATCCCAACCATACATAATTTCTCTTAACTTTTCTTCCATACCTATCATGTCTTCTCTACTCCAACTTACCACTTTATTTCATTTTCATTCTCTTGGCTTTTCTTGTGATTATTGGTTATGTCCCTATAATTCTTTGAATGATGCCTTTTCTTCCTGTCGTCTTCATAATTTTTCTTTTCTGAAATGAATGTGTTTCCTTTTCTTCTTTACCTTTTTAGTTATCTATTACTGCATAATAAACTTTCTTAAATCTTGGAAAAACAAAATAATAATTTACTGTACTTCAAATCTGTTGTTTTAGCAGGGCTTGGGGAAAAGTATATGTCTCTGCCCCACCTGGCATCAACTGAAGTGGTTTGCCTGGGGCTGAAAGACCCTCTTCAAAGATGGTTCACTCACACGGCTGTCACCTGAGTGTTCAGATGGAGCCTCAGTTCCTTTCCATGCGGACCTCTCCATCTCAGCTGGGCTTACTCATAGCCAGGTGCCTGGTTTCCAAAGGCAAGCATTCCAAGAAACGACATTTGAGGCAGTGACAGAGACCATATTGCCTTCTATAACTTGCCTCAGAAATCAAATGTTTTCACTTCTGCTGTATGCTAGTACTAGATACAGTTACAAGGCCTTGCCAAGATTCAAAGAGAGGAACATAGACTTGTTTTATAATGGAAGAGTGTCAAGGTTCTAGAGGAGCATATGGGACAGGACATAGTGTTGCAGTCATACTTGAGGAATATAATCAGCCACAATAACTGAAATATTTTATTCCAGTTTCACACTTGCCTGCTGTTTGGCAGTCAACTTTTTTTCTGTCTTTAAAAAAATCTATTTTATGTGCAATACTTTGTCAGAGTTTCAAATCTTTATTTCTTTTCTTTCTTTACTGATCAACATTTTGTATTTATTTTTACAGATTGTTTTGAAGACACAATTCATTTATTAAAAGTTGGATTTCATTGGCCAGTTATTAGTGGAAAATTCTATTTATTGGTTAGAGATACAGATAAGACTTGCCTTCCTAGTTTCTTAGTCAAGGGTTTACGTGTTATTAGTGACAAATCATTTATTCATTAATAAAGCTTTCAAGACAAGAATTCAGCCACGTTTTTTACCACAGAATTTCTGATGTCCTTTTTTCCTACTTCCTCTGGTGCTCAATGCTGATCTATGTGTTCTTAGATTCACTCCTTTAGTCCTACTCAGGATGGAGTTCATTCCTTTTATTTATTTTTTAGTTTATGTATTTATTTTGAGAAAGACACAGCACAAGAGGGGGAAGGGGCAGAGAGAGAGGGGAAAAGGATCTGAAGCAGCTCCTGGTTCTATGCTGACAGCCCGGTATTAGGGTCGAACTTACAAACCATGAGATCCTGACCTGAGCCAAAGTTGGATGTTTAACCAACTGAGCCACCCAGGCTCCCTTAGAGTCCATTCCTTTTACAGGCTAATATTTGCTGGTATTTTCTCACTTTTGCAAAAGCTTAACACTCTCCATTTTCCCTGATCCACAAACTATCCTACAAAAGCATTAAGGATTTTCATGAGAATTTTTCTTGGTTCAGATATTTACTCCTCTCATATTCTTTAATAGAAATGTGATTCACAGACCATAAAATTCATGCATTTAAAGTTTAAAACTCAGAGGCTTTTTTTTTAAAGTTGTTTATTTATTTTGAGGTGGGGGGGGGAGAGAGAGAGAACAGGTGGTAGGGACAGAGAAAGGGAGAGAGAGAGGATCCCAAGAAGGCTCCACCCTGGCAAAGCAGAGCCCAATGCAGGCCTCAAACCCATGAATCGTTAGACCATGACCTGAGCCAAAACCAAGGGTCAGATGTTTAACCAACTGAGCCACCCAGGTGTCCCTAAAACTCAGAGGTTTTAGTAAGTTCACAAGGTTTCATAAACAGTACGTTATCTAATTCCAGAATATTTTCATCACCTCAAAATGAAACCCCTTTCCTCCAGAGGGGAATGTCTCTGGGAACCATGAATTTACTTTCTGTTTGTATGGATTGGCTATTCTGAATATTTCATATGTATGGAATCATGCAAGATGTGGATTTTTTCTTTCACTTTTTATATATTTTCATAGTTATCCAAGTTGTAGCAGGGATCAGGACTTCATTGCCTTTTGTGGCTGATTATTACTCTATTTTGTCGATATTCCACTTCTTGTTTATCCATTCATCAGCAGGTGGGCATTTGGGTTGTTTCCACTCTATTACAAAAAATATGAACATTTGTGTATAGTTTTGTGTGAGTATAGGTTATTGATTTTCTTAGATAAATAACCTTGAATAGAACTTCTGGATCATATGGTAACTCTGTAGAATGTTTTGAAGTATTGCAAAGACATTTTCCAAAGTGATTGTAATGTATTACATTCTTACTAGAAATGTATGAGGGTTCCATTTTCTTAGCATTATCATTAACACTTGCAATTGTCCATCTTGTTTTTATTATAGCATGGTTATGAAATGGTATCTCATCATAGTTTTGATTTACATTTCTCTAATGACTGATGATGTTGAAAGTGTTTCATGTGCTTAATGGCTCTTTGTATATTCTTTTTGGAAAAATATCTACTCAAGTCATTTGCCAATTTTTAATTGCATTATTTGCCTCTTTTTTTTTTGAGTTGTAATAGCACTTTATATATTCTGATACTAGACTCTTACCAAGTATACAATTTAAAAATATATTCAAATATTCAACCAAATCTGTGGGCTATCGTTTAAGTTTCTTGAGAATGACCCTTAAACAAAAAAGTTATGATTTTGGTGAAGTCCAATTTATCTATTTTCTTTTTGACTATGCTTTACGTGTCATAGCCAAGACACCACTGCTTAATCCAAAGACACAATGATTTACACCTAGATTTTCTCCTAAGAGTTGCATTTAGGTCTTTGATTTATATTTTTTGTACTTATTTTTGTACCTTTGTATTTATTTTTTGGGTTAATTTTTATATATGGTGTAAGGTTCAACTTTCTTATGAATTTTAGGATCAGCCTGTTAATTTCTGCAGTGAAGCCATCAGGGATTTTGATAGGAATTATGTTCAATACGTAGATAAATTTGGGATGCATTTCCATCTTAATAAGATTAAGTCCTACAATCTATGAACATGAGGCATCTTTCTATTTATTAAGTCTTTAATTTCTTTCAGCAATATTTTGTAGTCTTTAGTGTACAAGTTTTGCACTTTCTTTAATTTTTTTCCTAAATGTCGTATTCCTTTCTATGCTATTGTAACTAGCAATGTTTTATTAAATTCATTTTTTATTTTTTTATTGCTAGTAGATTGAAATACAATTGGTTTATGTTTTTGACCTTGTACCCTACAACCTTGCTGATGTCACTTATTAGCTCTTGTAGGTTTTCTTTCTTCTTTTTTTTTTTTCTGGTGGATTCTTCAGAATTCTCTAAATACCGACATACATTGGTATATTGTGCTTTGTTTTTTTGTGCTCCACAGATTTTATCTGTTTTTGTTTGTTTACAAATTGAAGGTTAGTGGCAACTTTGAGTTGAGCAAGTCTATCACCGCCATTTCTCTAACAGCATTTGCTCACTTTGTGTCTCTGTGTCACATTTGGTAATTCTCACAACACTTCAAACTTTATGATTAAACTTTTACATTTGTTATGGTGATCAGTGATCATTGTATTGCATTTGTTTTGAAGTACCATGAACCATGCCCATATAAGACAGTAAAATTGATCAGCAAAGGTTGTGTGTGTTTTGACTTGCACCACTTACTGGCCATCACCACCCACCCACCCCCCAAACTTTCTTCCTTTCCCTAGCCTGAAACAATATTGAAGTTAGACCAATTAATAATCCTACCATGGCCTCTAAGTGTTCGAACAAAATAAAAAAATCACATTTCTCTCATTTTAAATCAAAACTTAGAAATTATTAAGTTTAGTGAGGAAGGCATGTTGAAAACTGAGGACTAAAAGCTAGGCTAGGCCTCTAGTCTAGGAAGAGTGAGGAAATTCAGATATAGATTTCTGCTATGCTCTTGCTATAACTACTATTATTTTATGCTTGTTGATCTGTATAGCTCAAATGAATACAAATTTTAAAAAATTAAAATGTTCTTCCAAATGAGAATATTTTAAAATTTAAAACTTCTGAAGAGTATTAAGCAATACATTAAGTAATTATTAGATGTTTGTCTTCTAAACCACCAAATACAGATAATATTTCTGCTTCTTCTGCCTATGTTAACTACCTTTCCAATTTATGACAATTTTTCAGATACGAGCAATTATATCTTATTTATAATTTATTAGTGTCCCAATGTTGCAAGGTTTTAAAATTGTTTGTACATCATTGAGAAAGAGAGAAAGAAAGAAAGAAAGAAAGAAAGAAAGAAAGAAAGAAAGAAGGAAAGGAAGAAAGAAAGAAAAAGAAAGAAAGAAATGCGGAGGGAGGGAAGAAAAAAGAGGGAAAGGAAAGAAGAGGAAATGACTGGGAATTTTATGCAAATTTGGCACTCTTCACAAGAAACATTTTTCATCTGAATATCCATTTTGTGATTTCATTCTGAGTTATTTATAGTAATTGAGAATTGCTTAAAATACATATATATTTTTAAGTAGGCCTCATGGCAGCACAGAGCCCAATACAAGGCTTGAACTCATTACCCTGAGATTGAGACCTGAGCTGAGATTTAGGGCACGTGGGTGGCTCAGTCAGTTGAGCGTCTGGCTTCGGCTCAGGTCATGATCTCCCCGTCTGTGAGTTTGAGCCCCACATCGGGCTCTGTGCTGACAGCTTGGAGCCTGGAGCCTGCTTTGGATTCTGTGTCTCCCTGTCTCTCTGCCCCTCCCCTACTCATGCTCTGTCTCTCTCTCTGTCAAAAATAAATAAACATAAACATAAAAAAAAAAAAAAAACCTGAGCTGAGATCTAGAGTTGTATGCTTAACTGAATGAGCTACCCAGGAACCCAAGAATTGTTTAATATTAAAGAAATCCTTTCTTTAGAATTGTAAATTTCTATTCCATTTTATTTTCATGTTGATATTTTACTTATGGTAAATTTTTAAAGATAATTTTTTCACTATTTTCTTTTTGTTTCATTTTAATGTTCTTTAAAAAATATTCAGGTATAATTGGCATACAGTATTATATTAGATTCAGGTATACAACATAGTGATTCACATTTGTAAACATTATGATATGGCTACCACAAAAAATCTAGTTACTATGTCATCTTACAAAGTCAATACGATATGATTGACTGTATCCCCTATGTTATACATTACATCCCCATGACTAATATATTTTACAATGCAAATATTTTAAATGTACACAATTGTATGGAAAACATTAAAATAACAAATCTAAATGAAACATTTCAAATTTAAATGTAATTAGCAAGTGATAAAAAAAATTAGTGATTGGAATACCCTTTCGGTGGCTCATTTGGTTAAGAGTCTGACTTTTGATTTTGGCTTAGGTCATGATCTCATGGTTCCTCAGTCGTACTCTGCACTGATAAATGGAGGCTGTTTGGGATTTTCTCTCTCTCCCTCTCTCTCTGCCCCTCCCCCATGCTTGCTAGCTGTATCTCTCTCTCTCTCTCAAAATAAATAAACAAATTTAAAAACAAAAACAAATTAGTGATTAGGATCTAAGAAGATTAGGGCATTTCTTATTCTTTAGAATTTTAGTAACAATCTTTCACTATTTCAATAATTTATAAACATTTTTTAATAAGGAAAAACATTTTACTTCCATGAAAATTTTAAAATATAATTCCAACTTTTTATGGATTGTGTATTCAATTTTTAAACTGGGAGTTGTGGGAAAATACTTGTGTAGATGGTGACTGTATACCATGAGGGTTTGGTGTTTTTTTTTTTGTTTGTTTGAAGTTTATTTAATTATTTTGAGACAGAGAAAGAGAGATTGGGAAAGAGGTAGAAAGAGAGGGAGAGAGAATCCCAAGCAGACTCTGCACTATCAGCACAGAGCCTGATGGGGGCTCCATCTCATGAACTTTGAGATCATGACTTGACCTGAAATCAAGAGTTGGTTGCTTAAGGAATGGAGTCACCATGGTGCCCAGAGGGTTTTTTTTTTTTTTTTTAATAATTTGTGTCAACCTGAATAAAGAAGTAAACTGAGGCAAGTTTCAAATTGTCAAAACAATGAATTTATTTAAGAATAGTAGCAGAAATGGAATTTGGGACATATACTATAGCATGCTAAATGTAACTTCATTGAGGATATGGGGTGGCTGTATTTACAAGTAGGAAACGTAAAGAAGGGAGAGTTCAGTTAGAATCTGTTAATAGCCAAAATAAAGGGAAATCAGCTCTTAAAATTCCCTGAGCAGACAAAACCAGTCCAATCATACAAACAAAGCTCAATTCAGCTAATTTTGTGAGATAATACCAGCCTGATATGGGTCATTTTTTGTTCATGACTCGAAACCATAAGTAAAACTTCCCAAGGTGGATATGAGGCAACCTCTGAACAACTATTATTTATGAAAACTCAAAAATTATCAGTTTTCATAAATCAGTAATTTATGGGAAAGCAGTTTCTCAGTCCTTAAGATTTATATCCTGAAGGCACATGCCATTTTACACCCTTCAGTTCCATTTCATGTTAAAATTCTTTTACATATCATTACATACATTTGGAATCAATAGATTAAATAATTTTTTTTTTACTACAGGATTTCTGTGCAACTTTATATACTAATATGCAATAAGAATTCCCAAGGCAATATCTATGCAATTTCTCTGATGTCTTTGTTCACAGTAATGTTTCTTCTCACATTCCAATTAAAATATTTTAGGGTAAAAAATGATCTTTAAAATTTGATGAAGGGCCTATTCAAAGCTATGTTTCTCCTACCCTCATAGGAAAATACTTGTTTTGAGAAAGAATGTTTTATTTTTTAGGAAATAAAATTTGAGGACACCTGGGTGGCTCGGTTGGTTAAGCGTCTGACTCTAGATTTCAGCTCAGGTCATAATCTCACGGTTTGTGAGTTCGAGCCCGGCATTGGCCTCTGTGCTGGCAGCATGCAACCTGCTTGGGATTCTCTCCCTCTCCCTCTCTCTGCGCCTCCCCAGCTCACTACCTCTCTCTCAAAGTAAACAAATAAACTTAAAAAAGAAGGAAACAAAATTTGGTATTGTACCCTAGACATACAAAGAGTTTGTTTCCATGCAACTAGCAGCAAGCATATTTAAATTGACCTCTGTTGCCTCATAGACTAGCTATTAGCATAACTTAATACAATAACACATTTCCAGACTGTAGAAAAAATCATTTTCTCCCCAAACTGTAAGAAAATTGTAGACAAATCCTTTACTTATACATCTTTTTCGACTTAGAAACCAATATATTTTTTTAATTAATATTGCTGATGACTTTAAAAACTTCTTACTTCTGTTAGAGTAAGTGATAGTTCCTAGGGACTTGGGCAGTGAAAGTGATAGGGGCTGCTAGTAAAATATATCCTTGGAATGAGAAATATTTCAGTACTGTGCAAAATAACTGGGTAGACACAACTCCTGGCAGGTTGGCACTAGGTATACTAAACTAAAAATAAAATGACCCCAAATTCCAGATTCTGGATTCCTGTCAATGGCTTTGTAGAGCAACAACAATGTCTTTTGGACAAAAGGAAAATTTATTTTTCTCACTGACTAGATTAGGTAAAGTATTAATTTCAGATATTTAGATATTTAAAATTTTAACTATCATTAAGGTAAAAGAAAAATTATTCTGCTGGTATAATATATTCTAGTAGATATAGTAGGATCTTCAAAGGTCTTTCATAGATGGCAAATTGTATATGAATTTTACTTATGCTATCCTTTATGCTGAAGGTTAATTTTACTTTTTGTGAATTAAATATATTAAAATTTAACACACAAATCTCTAATTTTTTAGCATATTTCCTAGTTTCTAAAAATCAAGAATTATGGAGGAAGCCTCACCAATTATAGTGCTGACGATATAATCAAAATTTTCTTGACCCTATATTAAAAGGTGACATATTTAAAAATTCTGAATATCTTTTTTCCTTTGAGCTTGAATAGAAAAAAAAGAAAAAAAAGACTTTCATTTATGAAATGAACCATAACAGATGTTGACATATTGTAAATGCTTAAGAAATGATAGTTGGTTCTAGCATGACATTAAATAGCTTCATCAAAAGAAAGTGAATGGTGGAATGAGAAGAGACATTATCATACAAGAACAAACGTTGGAACCAAATGCATTGGCCTAAAAACAAGAGAAATTATAAAAACATAATAAAATCTTTGAGATGTATTAAAATAAAGTTACATAAAGAGACTTCAAAGACATAGACCTTAGAAGGAAGAACAATACATGAAAACTGCATGATCTTTTAATGGAATGAACATGAAAAAATTTGTCTCTAGAGCTTTTCAAAAAGAGAATTGTCTTTACTTTTTTTTTCTGAAATTGTTCAAACCTCAGACATTTGAAATATTGCAAAAAGGTTCAAATACTAGGTTGTGGAATAGATTTTACCAGGGTCATTAAGCATAAGCAAATATTTGAAATTAAGTTTTTTGGTTTGATTTTCTTACATTATCTATAATCTTATGAAAATAAAATTATATTAAAATAAAACTATAAGATACAAATAAAGCTATTAAAATTTAAATTTAAAACTATTAAGATTTTATTAAAATAATCTTTAAGTATGCTTTCATATACTCCTATGTTGGCTTAGAATATGAATTATTTTCACTATTTACTGCCTTTGGGTCCATGAAGAAAATGTTATTCTATCTCAAGCCTCAGTGTTTTCAATCTTAAAACAGAAATTTATCAACATCAAAATGGCATAATGATTGATACAATATGAGATTATGTATTAAAGGTAGGCATTGCAGCTTAGAGTAAGTGTCTCCATGTACAATTAAGGTAAAATGTATGCTATAAATGCTTGTACAAAGAAAAAAAAATTAAAAAAAGAAAGAGGAAAAATTTAAATAAACAACTTAACATTCCACCACAAGGAACTAGAAAAAGAAGAAACTTAGTTAAAATTAAGTAGAGGAAAGAAATAACAAAGAAAAATTAGAAATAAAATTGAGACCAGAATAAACAATAACATAACATTGAGAATAATAACTAGTTTTTCCAAAAACAAACAAACAAATAAAAATCAAAAATGGCAGTGCTTTAGCTACATTAACTAAGAAAAAAAAGAGGGAAGACAAGCCGAAATGAGAAATGGAAGTGAAAACAATACACCTGGTAACCACAGAAGCGTGTTGTGTGATAACAGCTTACTATAAACACCTTAGTATGTTACTTATGTAGTGAATAAAACTTCTTTATATTAAAAAAATCAAATTTTAATCAACTATTCCAGAAGTAATTAAAACTATTTTTACTGAATATGCTTTATTTAGTCAATGTATTGCTAAAAAGATTTCCTGGCAAGTATAATTCCCCATTTTTGAAGGAAAATATCTCACTGAATTCCTTTTATTTAATTATGTGCTGTCAAACCAGGCAATCTTAGAATAGTATTCTATAATTTGACAAAGTATTTCAAACAAGATTTCACTGATATTATGAGTGCAAAAGAAAAGAAATTTCCTTTTTGACAATAAAACGTTTTCCAGAAATCATCTGTCGTATATGTGACTTTAAGTGTTATTATAATAGTGTTTTGTGTGGGTTGATTGATTATCTCAAAAATTATTCATTTATTCATCTACATGTATATAGTTTAATCAAAACAATTATTAATTTCTCAGACATTTCTAGACTTTATCTTAATAAGTATATCTTCAATTATAGCTTCTTATTCAAGTTGAAACCTCTTGCATTTGTTCAGGAGGAAAATTACATAGAATGCAAAATAAAACTAGCTAAATTGCTCTCAAAAATATAATTCATTTAGCAGAAGTTTTATTTGAGAACTGGATGTTTAGAATTAAGTCCCAGTGAAGGAAACAAAACAATGACTGGGAAGAATACGTTTAAAGATAACAGATATATAATTTTCAGATTCTGGAAAAAAATTAAAAACAAATGAAAAGAACTACAAGGATACTATAAAGTCTTGTTTATTACATCAAAGAAATAGAGAATTTATGACACGGATACAAAAATTCTTAACAAAATACTAACAAAAGAAATCCAACAACTTTCTTCTATGGTCACGAACAAAACAAAGATGTTCACTCTCACCACTGTTATTTAAGATAACATTGTAAGTCCTAGCCACAAAAATCAGACTACAAAAAAAATAAGGCATCCAAATTGGCAAGTAAAACTTTCACTATTTGCAGATGGCATGATGGTCTATATAGAAAATGCAAAAGACGCTACAAAAAAAAAATGCTGCTAAATTGATTAAGGAATTCAGTAAAGTCTCAGGATAGAATGTATAGAATTAATGTAGAGAAATCTATTACATTTCTATACAACAATAATGAAGCAGCAGAGGTAGAAATTGAGGAATAATTCCCATTTACAATTGCACCAAAAACCATAAGAAAGAAACTGAGGATGACACAAAGCAATAGAAAAACATTCCATGCAATTGATTGAAAGAATTAATATTGTTAAAATGTCTATACCATCCAAAGAAATCTACACATTTAATGCAATTCCTATCAAGATACCAGTAATGTTTTTCACAGAGCTAAAACAAATAACCCTAAAATTTATATGGAATGGAAAAAGACCCTGGATAGCCAAAGCAACCTTGAAAAAGAAAAGCAAAGCTGAAGGCATCACAATTCTGGACTTTGAGTTATTTATAAAGCTGTAGTGATCAAAAGAGTATGGTACTGGCACAAAAATAGACAAAGATCAATAGCACAAAGTAGAAAACCCAGAAATGAATTCTTAAGTATATGGTCAACCAATATTTGAAAAAACAAGAAAGGATGTGACACCTGGGTGGCTCAGTCGGTTAAGCATCTAACTCTTGATTGCGGCTCAGGTCATGATCTTACAGTTTGTGAGATGGAGCCCTGCGTGGAACTTCACACTGACAACAAGGAGTCTGGTTGGAATTCTATGCTTCTCTCTCTTTCTTCCCCTCCCCACTCTCTTTCAAAATAAATAAATAAATTTATTCCAAAAAAAAATCAGGAAAGGATATCCAATGGGAAAGAGACAGTCTTTCCAACAAATACTATTGGAAACACTGGGCAGCAACATTCAAAAAATGATACAAGACCACTTGCTTATACCAAACACAAAAACAAATTCAAAATGGATTAAAGACCTAAATTTGAGACCTGAAACCATAAAAATCCTAGAGGAGAACAAAGGCAGAAACGTCTTTGACATCTGCTAAAACAACTGCTTTCTAGGTATGTCTCCTGAAGTATGGGAAACAAAAAACAAACATAAATCTTTGGAAGTTCATCAGAGTGAAGGAAACAATCCACAAAACTAAAAGGCAACCTTTGGAAAGGTAGAAGACATTAATAAATTCCATATCTATAACTATAAAGTGTTAGTATCCAAAATATATAAAGAATTATAAAGTTCAACAACACAAAAATGGATAATAGAGTTAAAAATGGGCAGAAGACATAAATAGACAATTTTCCAAAGAAGATATGGTCAAGAGACAAATGAAAAAGTTCTCAACATCATTCATCATCAGGGAAATACAAATGAAAGCCACAATGAGATTTTACCTCACATGTGTCAGAATAGCTAAAATCAACAACACAAAAATAACAGATATTGGTGAGGATGTGGAGAAAGGGCGACCCTCTTGCTCTGTTGGTGGGAATGCAAACTGATGCATCCTGGAGGTTCTTTGAAAAGTTAAACAGAACTACCCTACAATCCAGCAATTGCACTACTATGTATATACTGAAAGATGCAAAAATACTACTTCAATGGGATATATGCACCCCAGTGTTTATACCAGCATTATCTACAATAACCAAATTATAGTACCAGCCAAGTGTCCATTGGCTGATGAATGAATAAAAAAAAAAATGTGGTACACAGACACACACACACACACACACACACACACACACATACAATAGAATATTGGCCATAAAAAAAGAATGAAATTTTGCCATTTGCAATGATGAGGATGGAGCTAGAGAGTATAATGCTAAGTGAAGTAAGTGAGTTAGAGTAAGAAAAATACCATACAATTTCACTCAAATGTGGAATTTAAGAAACAAAACAAAGGAGCTAAAGAAAAAGAGACAGAGAGGCCAACCAATAAATAAATTCTTAAATATAGAGAATGCACTACGGTTACCAGAGAGGAGTTGGGTAAAGGGATAGGTTAAAAAGGTGATGGAGATTCAGAAGTGTACTTGTGATGAGCACCAGTGTTGTCTGGAAGTGTCAGATCACTATATTATACATGTGAAGTTAATATTACACTGTACCTTAACTAACTGGAATTTAAATAAAAATTCAAAAATAAATAAAGTATACTACTATTACAAATTATACTATACTATAATAAACAAACAATCAAACAAATAATTAGATTATATAAAATAAGTTGTAGCTTTTACAAATCATGTATTTTTCCAGATTGACTTTTGTTTGAAAGATAAGTAAATGTAGTAAATATACTCAATTTACAATTTTGTTCACCATGAACACAGATTTGAAGGCAATTGCTTAAACATTAATTTACTCTTAATATTGTTGCTTATTGTTTCACTTCTCTGTCCAATTCTGGATGTCCCTTTCATTTCATTTCATATTTTTCTTACGTGCATACAGTGCTTATATTCAGCCACTAGATTGAAAATAGCTACAGCTACAGCTATAGCAAATTGGTTTAATATTGAAATCTTTAAGTACTTTTATGCTGTTTGCAAATGTTTATTAATAACTTCAATAAAATATAAAATTAATTAATAATGTATGTTCCAATGCAAAGACATTAGTTGAAGTCATAAAGTGTTGGGGCAATCTTGATAAATGGCTTCCCAGTATACCATAAGTTAGATTTAGTTGATAATAGAAATAATGATGATAAAAGTCTCTGATAATTTTAGGAATTTGAAACTATTTTAATATACTTGATTTTTGTTCATCCAAGAATAAGATTGGATCATAAAGAAAAAAATAATTGATGCACATAAAAGTATCAATTTATTGAAGCTAGAAATCACTTAATAATTTTCTTTTGTTTTAACTTTAGGAATAACTAATGGGTAATGAAGCAGTGCTTGCACAATTGAGGTTGACCTTAGAGGTCTTTTTTTTTAATGTTTATTTATTTTTGAGAGAGAGAGAAACAGCATGAACAGAGGAGGGGCAGAAAGAGGGAGACACAGAATCAGATGATGGCTCCAGTCTCTGAGCTGTCAGCACAGAGCGTAACATGGGGCTGGAACTCACAAACTGGGAGATTATGACCTGAGCAGAAGTGGGACTCTTAACCGACATGAGCCACCCAGGCACCAGACCTTAGAGGTCGTTGAGGAGACCAACACAGTAACAGACAGTGATGACCTATATGTCACATCTTCCCACTTTTTTAGAGTGGCCTGATTCTGACCAGAATGGGGACAAATGACTGGGAAGGCAATATGGTGGCATTGATGATGGAAACTTTCATGGCAACATGGGAAGTAACGGGCATTCAGGTGTGTAACAGGGTATAAAATGTAAGCACCATGTTTAGGGGCTCTCGTATTGCAACAAAACACCAAGGGTTAAATAGTTGTCACAGGAAGTGGATATGTTTCCCTGTGTCTCATAGCTAAGCTATCCAATGGTAGCAGAAGCAGAGTGATCATACAAACATTTCCTAAAACTCGACTAGTGATTTGGGAATTCATAGAATGGTATGATAAAATGTCTTATACCTTATAAATGATAGCATCTATGACTACAATTTATACCAAAGGATAGGCATTTTGGACTTTATTTTAGTTACAGCATAAAAGGAAATAAATGTTTGACTTGATTTTACATTATATTGTTTTGTGTGAAAGATTTTTCTTGCATAGTCATAAATATCTCCCATGTATAGGCTCCTAATTTTTTCTGATGCCTGTTTAAGAAGGACCTATGCTCAGATTATAACAAGAATAATTTTTATTTTATTTTTGATTCCATTAATGGGACCGGTGACAGGAAAAAATAAAACTGAGTCAAAAGAGAGGATGTGGGATTTTTGTTGTTGTTCTTCCTGTATTCTAACCATGGAGTCAAGGCATTAGACACTTTCACACATAATGTCAAATGCCAGCAAGTTTCATTCTCCTTTGCCACCATATAAGTTTAAATAAACAGAAGCTTTTGAAATTAAGAAAGAAAGATCAGCAGATCCTAATGCTAGCCATCAAAAAGAATGGCAAATTAGGTAAAAGGAGAGGAGATAAATCAGTACATTCTTCACATACACCAAAGTTGACAAAGAGCCATCCAAGATGAAATAAAGTCCTTCCCTGATTGAATACATTTGCTTCTGGGATCTCAAATTATTTTTCTATTTATTAAAGAAAGCTGAAAGAAATATCAGTAACAGTTACATTTTAGTGACAACTAGAAGAAACGTGTGGCTGCTTTTTTTACAATTAAATCTTTTTTCTGCTTTAAGCCACTTTCTGTCACTGTGCAGATGTGTTGTTTCATTGTGCTTTTTTTTTGTTTTTTGTTTTTTGTTTTTTTGTATTGATAGTGATTAGCACAGTGCTTGACAGATTCTGGTGACAAAATAATCATTTCTTTAGTTCAAAAAAATGAGATCTAATAGGGAAAATAAAGTCCAGGGAAAGAGCAATATGTGGCTAAGTGGGAAAAGTCAATTATGAATACACCTTTGAGTTTGCAAATTCCCTTTTGTACTGTTATGAGGTTGCACACTAAAAATGCAACCAGGGCAAATGAAATATACTTTTCCCTTGGCATAACTGTTGCAAAGATAATGAGAGGTAATAAACATAAAAATAATACCAAACAAATATAAAACTAAATGTAATTCAGCCCATATTTACCTCCTTTCTCCTTCTGCATATTGCTATTTACAAAGAGGTTTATGTGATAGCCCCCCTCATAATCTGGATGCAACTTCCCCACATGCATTTTATAAGAAAGGGAAGAGTAGAATAGCACTGAGTGCTAACTGCGTGTTAGGCACAATACACCTATTTCCTCAGTCTTTACAGTAATTCAGAAAGATTAAAATTGCTTTTATTTTACTGATAATGTGAGATATGAGTGATTAAATAACATGCAGGCATTAACTCAGCTAGGAAAACCTAGACTTTGAAATCAGTTGTGTTTTAAGGCAGACTTTAAAACAGTGTAGCACAGCAATGCTCTGGAGAGAAAAGGGAGTGATATGCTGAGTGTGGGAGAGGAGTGCCATTCAGTGGAGTTCAATTTCAAATACATAGTGCTTGCTTCCAGGGATCGTTTTCACTTTTTTCATAATTTAACACTTTTTCTTTCCTACCCACTATATATGCTCCTGAAGGAATAATAGAAATAAAACTCAGCATTGACCATTCCCTGCCCTTGAACCAAATTATTTAGTTCTGTCTTCATTTATTCCCCACATTTCAAAGTCATCCTGGCATTTAATTAATATGAAATCTGACCTTTACCCTTCCAAAATGTGTAGCCATTCAACTCTACTATTCCACGTAGACCTTACAATCCAGGTACATTAATGTACTTACTTGTCCCCAACACCTTCTTTTCCTCTCCACCGGCCTCTTTATTTGCTCTGGCCCTAACTTGTCTCTTGCCACCTTGTACGTTCCTTGAATCTCTTCCAGAGCTCAAAGGCCAGTTAAATCCCACAGCCTAACAGGAGACTTTCCAGATTCCTATAAGGAACGATTTCTGCTTTTGAATTATTCTGAGGAATAAAAATGGAGCCTCATTTATCTTGTGCCTATTTATTTACCCTACTTCCCTCCCGAAAGGAGAATGGAAAACGAATTTAATAGTTATCTATAATAACTAAGACTCAATTATGTGACATATTGAATATAACAAGTGTATTTTTATTTTTAAGATGAATTTAGATATGTTTTAATAATTTATTATTTTTAAAACTATATACACTGCGTTTGCTATGGGAAATTATCTGATGTTATTTCAGTTACTAAAAGTGAAAATTACAATGTAAGCTGTTTCCTATTTAAAAGTTGACACAATCAAGTAATTTAGCAAAATCTTAGCTTTGAAACTATTTTGGTGAGATTAACTCAGTTTTATAGGCAAAAGAATGTCGTCTACAGAAGTGGTTTCCAAAACCTAGCCCTGGTATTCCTAGGAATTCTATGAAGTTCTTTTAGGAGCAACTGCAGCTGAGTCAAGCTGCTTATTTAAATTTTTAAACGAATGTAAGATTTCCATTTGATACACGGTTATTTATAAAGCCTAAATAATATGTTAAGTATTTATTGGTTAAAGTTAACCATGACAGCATAAATAGACCATGAGTTTGTATCTTCACTCTCCTTATAACAGTATATTTAAAATGTGTTTTTACGGGTCCCTGGGTGGCTCAGTCAGTTAAGCGTTTAACTTCGGCTCAGGTCATGATCTCATGGGTGGTGGGTCTGAGCCCTGCATCAAGCTACATGCTGAGAGCAGAGCCCCTGCCTGGGATTTTCTCTCTCTTCCTTTCTCTCCCTGTCCTTTCCTAGATCGTGCTTTCTTCTCTCCCTTTTATAATAAATAAATAAACCTTAAAAAATTAATGTTTATTAAAGAAAAAAAATCACTAAAATTATTCTAGGAAGTCTTCAGGCTATATGAACAATCTGAGTGCCCAGAAATTCAGACCAAAGGTTTTCTGGTAATTTTGGACCATGTAGGTACAGTTTACTATGGGGTAGTTTAAAAGCAGTATTTTCATGCTGTAAATCTTTAGGACTCCTAGAAAGTATGAACATTTGATTCTTAAAAATAAAGATGAGATTAATATCCTAAATTTTTGTACACATGTAAAATAGCTCTTCTTTCAATAACATCACCTAAAATCAAAGTAACATAATGAGAGCCCATAGTGGAATTATCATGAAGTACTGAATAATGAAAAGAAAATATCCAATAAAACATAATTATTAGGGGCGCCTGGGTGGCTCAGTCGGTTGAGCATCCGACTTGGCTCAGGTCAGGATCCTTCAGTTTGTGAATTAGAGCCCGGTGTCACGCTTTGTGCTGACAGCTCAGGGCCTGGAGCCTGTCTGTGTCTCCCTCTCTCTACCCCTTCCCGCTCATGGTCTGTCTCTCTCTCTCTCTTAAGAATGAACAAACACTAAAATAAATAAATAAATAAATAAATAAATAACATAATTATTAAAGAATTTTTGGTGTATTTAAATTTATTAAGTTTAAACAAGAACAAAAATGTATATTAAACCAGTTTCTCAAAGGCAAATGTTAACTTCTGACATGGTTTGTTATCAGCTAACAAATATGAATGATGATAAATAAGTTCCAACATTTTCATCATATAAATTCATATGTTATGTGAAAGTGGTCTGTAATGACTCCATTTCAAAGCAGCTTGCTAGTTAAATTTAAAAAGAAAGGTTATTGATGTGCAAAAGCGGAAGGGAGAAAGAATTGACTCTGGCTTAGGAGAAATCAAAGTGACAAAAAAAAAAAAAAAACACAAGACAGAAATATTTTTAGCAGACATTTGAAAAATGTATAAGTGGTAGAAATTGCTATATAGACCAAATTGAATTTTAGTAGAGTTATTCTTCATTCTGAGAGGAAACCACATCAAAAAGAAACTTAATCATGGACTTAATCATGTACTGGTGTTCAATTGTTTAATCAGAAGAGAAACTCCACAAATAAACCAGGTTTCTATAAATATAGAGATTACCTTCATGATGATGTCATGCTATCTTCCTAACAAGAGGAATCACACATCTTCAGAAAACAGAACTAAGGATTTATCTTTAGGGAGATAGAAGATATTTAGTGGAGAAGATTTAAGTTGTTAAGTTTGTTTAAGATCTTGTTATGCTTACGACTGCCTGGACAAGACAAAGAAAGCAGAATACAGGAACTGATGTTTCCCTTTATAATTATCTAATGTATAATTTATATGAAGTCATTATAAGTAAAGAGTAAATATACTACTTTCTGAAAGCAAATGAAAAGGTGAAGACATGTAAGTTTGGCAAAATGATAACTATGAGAGGAATTTTTTTAATCAATTATGGGAAGATATTATGTATATAGAAATGCTCTAGGAAAGCACGTTAAACTGCAGATTTAAATATAGAAGACAAGTTGTATCCTAGCAGGTGAATCTAATTTATGCTTAAAATCAGCAAGATACTTATCAGTGCTTTCTTCTCATTTTGACCAACCTTGTACTTCACATAAACAAAAATAAGGGTGCCTCTGTGACTCAGTCAGTTGAGCATTTGACTCTTGATTTCAGCTCAGGATTCGGTCTCACAGTTCATGAGTTTGAACCCTGCACCAGCTACTGACAGTGCGGAGCCTGCTTGGAATTCTCTGGTTCCCTCTCTCACTGTTCCTCCCCCCCCCCCGTCTCTCTCAAAAACAAATAAATATTTTTTTAAGTTAACTGGTATAGTAATATAGAAAAGTTATACTAACGATTTTTAAGCAAAATCATTTGACTGAATGCTAATTGATTACAACTAAAGTGCCACAAATCAGTCAACTTTAAATTAAAACAAGGCACAATTTAATCATTATTGTAAATGTATGGAACATGTAGTATTATGACTCCCAAATTTAACATTCCATTCATTTTCTCTGTAGCAAATAACAACTATAGAAGCATTTCTAAAACTGTACACAATTCATGATATGCTCATGTTAAAAATACTTTAAATATCTAGCTGTAGTCAGCAAGACAGTATGGTCCTGGCATGGGAACAAACACATAGATTAGTGGAACAGAATAGGAAGCCCAGAAATGGACCCACAACCTTGTGATCAACTAATCTTGAACAAAGCAGGAAAGAATATCCAAAGGGAAAAGTTTCTTCAACACATGGTATTAGAAAACTGGACACCAACATGGGGAGAATGAAACTGGATGATTTTTTACACCATACACAAAGACAAATTAAAAATGGACAGAAGGCCGAAATGTGAAACAGGAAACCATCAAAATCATAGAGGAGAACACAGGCAGCAACCTTTTTGGTATCAACTTCTTACTAAACGCATCTTTAGAGGCAAGGGAAAGAAAAGCAAAAATGAACCCAATGTTGGAACTTCATCAAAATAAAAATCTTCTGCACAGTGAAGGAAACAATCAACAAAACTAAAAGAAATTAAAATCTATGAAATGGGAGAAGATATTTGCAAATGGCATATCTGATTAGTGTTAGTATCCAAAATGTACAAAGACTTATCAAACTCAACACCCACAAAATAAATAATCCAGTTAAGAAATGGGCAGAAGACATGAATAGACATTTTTCTAAAGAAAACATACAGATGACTAATAGATACATGAAAAGATGCTCAACATCATTCATCATCAGGTATATACAAATCAAAACCAAGATGAGATACCACCTCACACCTGTCAGAATGGCTAAAATTAGCAACACAGGAAGCAAAAGATGTTGGAGAATATGAGAAAAGGAACCCTCTTACACTTTTGGTGGGAATTCAAACTGGTGCAGCCATTCTGAAAAACAGTATGGAGGTTCCTCAAAAAATCGTAAATAGAACTACCCTACAACCCAGCAACTGCACTGCTAGGTATTTACTCAAGGGATACAAAAGTACAATTTCAAAAAAAACCACAAATGCTTATAGCAACATTATCAACAATAGCTAAATTATGAAAAAAGCCCAAATATCCATTAACTGATGAATGGATAAAGAAGAGGTGAGACATAACTCAGAATATTACTCAGCCATCAAAAAGAACGAAAACTTGCCATTTGCAAAGATGTATATGGAGCTAGACTGTATTATGCTAAACGAAATAGTCAGAGATAGACAAATACCATTATGATTTCACTCATATATTGAATTTAACAAACAAAACAAATGAACATAGGGGAAGGAAAAAAAGAGAGAGAGAGAGAGATCAGGATGCCTGGGTGACTTAGTTAAGCATCTGACTCTTGATCTCAGTTCAGGGTCATGATCTCAAGGTTCCTGAATTTAAGCCCCATGTCAGGATCTGTGCTGACAGTGTGGAGCCTGCTTGGAATTCTCTCCCTTTCTCTCTGCCCCTCCCCTCTTCATTCCCTCCCTCCCTCTCTCTCTCTCTCTCTCTCTCTCTCTCTCTCCTTCTCTCTCTCTCCCACTCTCTCTCTCAAAATAAATAAGTTAAAACCTAAAGAGAGAGAGAGGCAAACCATAGGAGACTCCTAACTATAGAGAACAAACTGAGTGTTGATGGAAAGAGGTTGGTGGGGGATGGGCTAAATGAGTGATGGGTATTACGGAGGGCACTTGTGATGAGCACAGGGTGTTATATGTAAGTGATGAATCACTAAATGTTATACCAGAAATCGATTTTACCATATGTGTTAACTAACTATAATTTAAATAAAAACCTGAAATAAAAAAATATTTTAAATATCTAACTATTTCATGTGTATAAAAATAATCCCTATTCCATCATTTTCATGTGTAAGTGAAAACTAAATTAAATCATTAAATCTTTGTGTCATGTGATTACTACTTATTGGGATAAAATAATTAAGACCTCTAAATGATGTTTAAGAAGTTTATAGTTATTCTACTTGCAAATATCATTATGGGAGTTGATTTTGTAACTGACAATATTGTAGCAATAGAATATGAAAATGGCCATTGCCTATGGTAACAAATGTATATGATGATTAAATTTTGTTTGAAATAGTTATTATCTGCAAATATATAATTTATGATATAAGAAATAGAAAAATTAATCAAAATTACTGAAAGCAGATTCATATTTTATCACAAATTTCAAACCAATCTATTGAAATGTTGACTTTTTTTGTTCTGATTATTTTATATTCAGTAAAACAGATCTACAGAAATAATAATGGATGTGGATAATGGATTTCTTTCAAACATGAAGAAAAGCACTTTCGAATATTTTCTATAAGTTCCATAAAAATAAAGTATTTTTAGATGTTTTGACATATTCCTTGATATGCCTCTAAGTGTAAGAAAAATTTCTGCTCTTGTTAAACACTTGTAAAAGGAATATTTTAAAAGTAAAATAAATGGAATTCACTTGTTTAAAATTTCTAATTATGACCCTGTATGCAAGTAAAATTATTCTTCATTCCATCTCATAAGTGACTTTACAAATGATGGACTAAAAAACAAAGCAGACCATTTTACATTAGACAAAAACAGAATGTATTTATTTGCTAAATGTATCCATAATATACTGTCATTTACTAATGTAACTGAAGGAAGTGAATGCATTTCAACGTAAAACTCAATTAGCAGCTCTCAATAAAGCCTCTCCTAAATTCCCATAAAACACTAAAGTACACAGACATAAAATATTCAGGTGGGGACTTAGATCAATTATTTTGTAATCCGTGGCTGTTTTATTTCTTGCAGGACAGATTTAAAAAGAAAAAAAAAAAGGAAAACATTTAAACACTTTTGCAAATCTAATTACCTTGATGCAGAAATAGAAATAACATAAAAAGTAAAATGTTTAAAAGAAAAAAAAATAAAATCAGTGTGCGCAAGCCTTTTTTTCCCCAATTTGAAGAAAGATAATGGTAAATTTTAGAATAATAAAGTTTTTTTTTTTATTTTCTGCAGTGCTAATACTTTCATTAAAATTTTTTAAATGAACCCAGAAATATTAAACTGTATCCTTTCTCTTCCTTTTGTTGATTAATGTAATTTTAAAATACTTACAGTAAGAATTTATAAAATGTATTCATTCTTTTTTTTTTTTTTAACCAAATCAATCTGTCAATTATTCCAAATTACCAAACCAATTTCCTTGTGTTTTTGGTCAAATCTTATTCCATTTCTATTACTCCATGATAATTTTAGAGTTAGGTGTGCTAGCTGTAGGGAATTAAATTCAGATTTGATGTGCATCACAGCACCATAAAGATTCATTAATATACTACATATGATTTTTCTCTGAGAAATTGTTAGAAAGCAAAGTGAAAAATCCTGGGGGACACAGGGGTTTGGGTGGAAGTAAGTACGATTTTTTTATTATTGAAGTATTATTTGTAACAGGTTCATTTTGGACAAAGAAAACTTTAAGAGACACATACTAGGACAGGAAGATAGTGTGAGTGGACACAAATAATATATTAGCAAACAGAGCCAACGTTAATAAATGGTAAACATGAGTAAAGGTATACAGGGCCAGGGCCTTTGTGTTATTTTTTTCCTGCCATTTTCTGTACATCTAAAATTATTTCCAAATAAAATTTTTCAAACATATGCTTTGAATAATTATATGAAACATAGGATGATGAGAGGAAATAAGCTCTTTTTAGTGATTATAAAAAGACAAAGTTGATCCAGAGTACATCTTTAAATGTTATTTATATCATTCAAAATTTTTAAAAAAGTTGAAAGCATAAGGGTTTTGAAACTTATCTTATGACTGACTAATCTATTTACTACTTAATTCTCTATGTTCTCAATTAATTTGGATACTTTATCTGAATTTTGCTATATTTTAAACTACAGAATGTTAAACCTGAAAGAAATATAGAACAAATGTATAATTTTACAGAACAGGAAATTAGGTCTAGATAAGCAAAATTGTTTTTCCTGAGCTCAGTTGAGATTTTTTTTTTGAGAAGTTTAATGTAAACGATTACCAGGAACTGTTGATTATGGAGGGATTATGCAGAATTCTTGATATTTTAAATCCTCCTTTCTAAATGAATGTGTTAGATACCTCAAGTATCCTCCTTTCTAAATGAATGTGTTGATGATACCTCAAGTATCTTTAAGAGAAAAAAAAAAATCAAGATTCATTTTCTTTTCTTTAATTCATTCAACATTCAAAATATATAACAATTTTAAGCTTCCAATAATTTTAGGTAAAGAGTGAATAGCTTTGCTTTCTGTTTAATTACACTTTAAATGAAATCTAAAATTTATATTATCTCTTTAATAGTATTTCTTGAAAATGATATTGAATCTCATGTGTTTGATATAGTTAGAACATGTCATAAAGTCCATTATTTATGTACATTTCCTATTGTACAATTCTGTCATAAACATTTAATGACAAGTAAAATTTCAACTTAGTTTGTGTAAGAACTTGCTAAAATATGGAATGTTAAGAAAAAAATGGAAATTCAATTCAGAAGAATATTGTTAACTCTAATATATTAGTTCTTCATTCAAATAAATGAATTTTTATTGCTAATAGATATAATTTTATTTTATACATTCAGTGTATAAATTATGGTGTTTATTTTTTTATTTTTAAATATGGTGATCTCCAGATCAACTTAATAGAAAATTTGAATTGTACTTATCTGAATTTTTCATATGTTCCTTAGATAATTCTTTTGTAGAAGTGATCACTAAATTGGCCTTGAAAGAATTAATAGTGTTTAATTTTCCTTAGCAGTTTATTCTGGTTATGAAAGTCTGATTAAGTGTTTAAGAATAAAATAAATCAAGTAGATAGTCTACTCTTTTATAATTCTTGTGAATTACCCACCTGTGGACTGTCAGCTTTATAATAAATAGTTCCTCCCAAATTTTAAAACATAAAATTATTACCATCCAGGAAATGCCAATGCAATAAAAATAAAATTTTAATTATTTTAATGTTTTAAATGTGCCTTCAATTAAAACCTGGGAGTTAATACTTGGCAAAATCATAGGCATTAAAAAAAAAGGTAATATATAATGGTAGAAATTAAAGTACTAATTTACAATATATGCTGGTTACCGAGTTTTCACACAAAAAGCTGGTGGAAAGTATTCTGATTGTACACAAAAAAACTTGTGACAATACTTTGGTCTTTGCTATGGACCAAATGTTTGTGCTCTTCTGCTACAAATTCATATGTTGTAGCCCTATTACTCAATGTGATGCTATTTGGAGATTCAGCCTTTCGGAAGTAATTAGGGTTAGATTAGGTCATGAAGCTAAGGTCCTCATGATGAGATTGATGATCTTAAAAAGCAAAGGAGGAGAAAGATATTTCTCTTTCTGCACACAGAAAAGGCCATGCGAGAATGTGAGGACATAAGTACAAGTTTCTCTCTGGAAGCCAAGAAGAGAGAGTTTTCACCAGGAGCCAGATCAGCTGGTACCTTGATCTTAGACTTCCCAGCCCTCAATCCATGAGGAAACAAATTCTTGTTCAAGCCACCCAAAGTAGATCTAAGCCTAAAGTATTTTGTTATGACAAAACAAGCCAGCTAAGATAACCTTACACAAAAATCTTATTAAAATATTTTGCCGTAAGTTAAAATAACAATTTCATGTAAAATTTTGATCTTCTTTATCCAATTTTATACACAAAGAATTCTTAACGTGTTATTTTAGTGAGAAATTATTTACATACTGATGTAAATATATGTATTTATACATGTATATATAAGTATATATATATACTGACATTATCTGTGATCATTAATTATCCATTTAGTTATCCTCAAATATTTATTGAGAACCTATTTGTCTGTATATGGGCACTGAAGATTAAACAAATAAATAAGAATAGTTACCCCTAAAGGAGCAGACAACAAACACTAACCAAGTAGATTGATTCAGATGGTGATACATTGTAGGAAGAAAAAGGAAGGAGGTGGTGAACTAGAGAAAGGCTTTGAGGAAGGGGAGGATACCTTGAAGATTCATCAGGAAGACAATCTATGAAACAGCAATATTTAAACAGAGGCTTGATTGATAAAAAGTACAAAGCCATGTGGTTAGCTGAGGAAATAGTTTTGCAGGATGGGGGAATGCCAGTCACTGAGGCCTCAAAGAGGTTCTACTACCTCTATTTCTAGAGACTTGCAAACATGTTGATCTTGTATTGTGTACATTGTTTTCAAAAAACGCAAACAATATTTCTTAAGCAATGTTATACTTTAATTCAATTACCTCACCTAGGCATTATATCCATGTAAAGTAACTAAATTCGTAAGTCTTTTAAAGATGAAGATTCCTCATTCGGGTGCCAGGATCATAGAGATAAAAAGAAATAGACCGGGAACAGGACTCCAACTCTGTCCAAGACCCACCACATGGTCTCCTGTCTCTGCTAAGGCCACCTTCCATACTTATTGAGCAACTCTATATACAACTTAACTTTTTAAGAAAATAATTTTGTTGATTTCATTGTGAGAATTTGAGTAAATACTATGATATAACAAAAAGAAAAATCCTAGGGCACTGAAAAAAAAATAAATTAGTAACTAACCATTGTCCTAACAAGTATATGCACTTATCAAGCATATGCACATATACAAGTGCATGCCTTATCAAGTATATGCACTATATAGTAAACATTCATACAGAATAGTTCAAAAAATTGTTTTGGTTAAGATGGCTATAATATAACATTTTTCTTTTCTACTTGAAATTGTTTTTCGAGACGAAATAATTATTTTGTTTTGATGAAAATACCGTAATTCTTCCTTCATTTAAACACATTTACTTATGTAGTAATAAGGCAGAAATATTTCTATGACATTTTTTGAGAAAGCCTCCCTGAAAAAAATTACTATAAAGGTATGTTATTATTAGTAACAGTAGCAAGGAATGATCTTTAAGTTATAACTCACATAGGACTTACTTATCTAAATTTGTATTCAAAGGCATTGCATATATATAAATAATTCTAGCTAAGAAAATTTTAGCTGTTCTTGATTTATTTCAGTAGTCATTAAAAATACTTTCAGGAAATGGATAATTGAAAGAAAAACTAAAAAAAAAAAAAAAAAACTAGATCCTATTTTTCAAAAAAAGGTCAAGACAATTGTGTACACCAAAAATATTTCTTGAATATTTAGGTTTTTTTTTAATTTTTAAATGTGTAATTATTTTTGAGAGAGAGAGAGAGAGAGCAAGCAGGAGAGGGACAGAGAGAGAGAGAGACACAGAATCTGAAACAGGTTCCAGGATCCGAGCTATCAACACAGAACCAGACACGTGGCTCAAACCCACTAGCTATGAGATCATGACTCCAGCCGAAGTCAAATGCTTAACTGACTGAGCCACCCAGGCACTCTAAGAATATTTAGTTTTTTTAAAAGTATGTATTTTAACCTTAATAATATAGAACTATATACTATAAACTTAAGAACTACCTATACTTCAATTGCTGGATATGATTTTTTTAGTTATTCATAATTTACTTCAAACAACACTTTACAGATTTTAAAGAAGTTTCCCATACATAATCTTCTTGGTTTCTCACAATAATCCTTTTAAATGGTCAAGGTAGACATTCAAGCTGAAGTATATTAAACTGTCAATAGCCTTTCCATGTTTTCTTTTACCACCTAGGAAAGAAAACATAAGTAACAAAAAATGACCCTAAGACTCCTAAACCCTTGTAATAGTCCAGCTTTAGCTTTTGTATAGACCATTGTCATTTAAGTCTAAGAAACTAACTTATGCTTTCCAGGGTCAGAAGGGAAGGGCAACAAGGTAGATTCTGTCCAACTCCTCAAATTTGAAGAAGAGGGTGAAGTAGATAATTTATTTTCATTTCTTTAAACAAACACCTTATTTCATCCTCTTAATGAAGAAGCTCCAATTGTTATATCTGAGCATCAAATTCAAGTAGCACTTTCCCCGGTGAAGCTTATCCGTGTTTACCTATCCAAGTCCTGAATTTTCTGCTTTATACTCTCAAAGGTCTCTCAGGGAGGCACTGAGCTTTTACCATATTTTAAAGCAGCTCATGTTCTACTGAATGTGCCATTAATTCCATCTAGATATTCGATATGTGAAGATTATCTGAAAGTTCTTATCTGCTAAATATTGGCCATGGAGAAAAATTATTCATTCCAAACAAATAAATTTATTTTAAAAAACAAGTCATGGGGTGCCTGGCTCAGTCTGACTTTGGCTCAAGTCACGATCTCTTGGTTGACGAGTTTGAGCCCTGAGTTGGACTTTGTGCTGACAGCTCAGAGCCTGGAACTTACTTCAGATTCTGTGTCTCCCTCTCTCTCTCCCCCTCCCCCACTCACAGTCTCTCTCTCTCTCTCTCTCTCTCTCTCTCAAAAATAAATAAACGTCAAAAAAATAAAAACCAAGTCATTACCCTTAATTGTTTATGTTTGCATAGATTATTATGACTCTTCGTTTTTTTTAATTTATTGTCTCTTTAATTTTGCTGGAAATTCTAAGGTTTGAAACCAAAAGATATTCTTATACTATGAACATAAGCTCTAGAAAATATTTGTTATTAATGCCAACTAAGAAACAACCTCAAAATTAGTGATTTTTTACAATATTTTTAATGTTTACGTATTCTTGAGAGAGAGACAGAGCACAAGCAAGGGAGGGGCAGAGAGAAAGAGGGAGACACAGAATCTGAAACACGCTCCAGTCTCTGAGCTGTCAGCACAGAGCCCGTCGTGGGGCTCGAACTCACGGACCGTGAGATCATGACCTGAGCCAAAGTGGGATGTTCAACCAACTGAGTCACCCAGGTGCCCCAAAGTTAGAGATTTTTATTAAAAAGTTTTTTTAATGTATCTGTGGGTCAACGGGGGTTCAACTAGTGCAGGCTAGATTCTGGAGTGACTGTCCTCCAGGCCACAAAAGCTGGTGTGGATCTACTATTCATTCCAGGTTAAAGGGGTGACCAGGGCTGCTGTGCTTCTCAGGTCTCTTTTCCGATGTGGTTGAGCAAGCTACTCAGGCCTGTCAAACTAAAATACTGAAGACTTAAGGCCTGCTCTTACACACCATATGCCATCTCCAAAGCAAGCCACATGTCCAAGGCCTATGTCAAAGGTCTACCCCTTTGTACCCCTTAAGATACATTCATTATGAAGACATAGCAAAGATGTGGATGCAGGCGATAGCCAAGATATGAAAACAACCCAAGTGGTCCATTAATGAATAAATGGACAAAGAAGATGTGGTATCTATGTACAATTTAAAACTATTCAGCCATGAGAAAGGATATCTTTCCATTTGAAACATCATTGATGGAACTTGAGGGGATTATAAGTAAAAAAAAAAAAAAGTCAAATAGAGAAAGACAAATACTGTATGATATCACTGACATGTGGAATCTAAAAAAGCCAAACTCCTAAAACCAGAGCTTAGAACAGTGGTTACCAGGGAGTTTGGGGGTGGGAGATAGGGGAAATAGCAAGATATTGGTCAAAGGGTACAAAGTTTCAGTTGTAAGATGAATAAGTTCTGGACATCTATTATGCAGCATGGTGATTATAGCTAATAGTACTATATTGTATGCTTGAGAGTTGCTAAAAAAGATCTTAAATCTTCTCACTACCAAAATAAGAAACAGTAATTATGTGATGTAATGTAGGTGTTAGCCAAAGCTCTGTTTGTAGTCATTTTGAAATATATATGTTCATCAAAACAGCACATTGTACAACTTCAATCTACACAATGTTGTATACCAATTAGATCTTGATAAAACTTGAAAAATAACTAAAATAAGGGTAGAAAAATCTTCACACACTTGCACACAGGTGGGAGATAAGATTAGGAATCCCCCTGGCTTACACCAATGGGTTAACAAAGCATAAAGAAATACAAAGTCATAAAATGCTCACACCTGAGTTTGGGTAAACCGTATAGGCACCCAAGAATAGGGAGGCACAAAGGTGCCAGGATTAGGAAGGTGCAACGGCACCCCAAAACAGAGAGGGGGTGCAGAGCCCTCAGAATAGACAGGAAGAGGCAAAGGCTTAAAATAGGAACAGGTGCAAAGGTGCCCAATACATAGGTATATGAAATAAACAAGATTAGATATTCAGGGTGGAAGCACCCCCAATTTAGTACGATAGCAGAAAAGCTGTTTTCACAGGAGGATAGGACAAGTTTAGGTAAATTGGTGAACTGCACTTTGGACTGCTGTGCTGCAGGCAAAGCAGACCAGAGCGGAGATGGTTAACAAAAGAAAAGGTGCCTTGTCAACCCTGAGGTTATTTCCTCCTACCGGTCTCATCCCCTAGGATAGCTAAGATAAACAGAGGTGCTGGCTCATGTTCGCTATACACAACCTTCCTCCCAACTGCCCAGCCCCCCAGATTTTGTTTTGTATTAACCCAAACCCCTAACCCCAAATATCCTCAAGACCCCCTTTCCCTCACATCCACAAGTTAATGTTCACAAATTCATTGTCCCTCTGTGCACATCCATCACCATGTTTGTAAGCCTTCTTATCCTAATAAAAACGAGACAAGGACCCTTATTCGGGGATCTTGTCTTTTCCCGGACAATAGCCATCTCTCACTTTCAATCCTGCATCCCACTCTTTTGCTAGACAAGAAGAGAACTTTAGACCCAGAGTCTACGACACACATACGCACAAAGGTGTGGAAGCAAGGACAGGTGAACCACCATTTCGAGTCATTCAGTCTATAGCAAAAAATCTTTGTTCATGTATATGTGTATATTCCTAATAAGATTATTAAAACATGAGTAACAAAGTTGAATTTATCATGAAGTGTAATGTTCAACAGATATAATTAGAAAATACTTACCTATTATTCTAAAAAATATCTGTTTTGAAATAGCTTAAAATTCACTATAATTGTATTTTGTTAATATTCTTTAACAGATAAATATCAAATAAGAACTACATGCCATACCTGTCTGAATGCTAAAATTGACAACACAGGAAATAACAGATTCTGACAAGCATATGGAGAAGTGGGAACCCTCTTACACTATTGGTGAAAATGCAAATTGGTGCAGCCATTCTGGAAAACAGTATGGAGTTTCCTCAAAAAGTTAAAAATAAAACTACCTTAAGACCCAACAATTTCACAAAAATACAAAAATACAGGGGCACAGGCACCTTGATGTGTATAGCAGCATCATCAGAAATAGCCAAATTATGGAAAGAGCCCGAATATACATAGACCGATGAATGATAAAGAAAAATAAAAGTTATATATATATGTGTATATATATATACATATATATATGATAAAGAAAAATAAAAGTTATATATATATATATAAATATACATAAAGTTTTATATATATATAAAAGAATGAAATCTTGCCACTTGGAACAATGTGAATGGAGCTAAGTGAAATATTATGCTACATACAATGCTAAGTGAAATAAGTCAGAGAAAGGCAAAGACCATATGATTTCACTCATATGTGGAATTTAAGAAACAAAAGAGATTGCCAAATGAACATATGGGAAGGAAAACAAGAGAGAGATTGGGGGAAGCAAACTATAAGATAATCTTAACTTAGAGAACAAACTGATGGCTGATGGAGGAGAAAGGTGGGTGGGAGATGGACTGATTGGGTGATGGATATTAAGGAGGACGCTTGTTGTGATGAGAACTGGGTGTTATATGTAAGTGACGAATCACTAAATTCCACTCCAGAAACCAATATTTGTACTTTATGTTAATTAACTAATATTTAAATGAAACATTTGAAAAAAATGAACACCTACTATGCATAAAACAAACGGAAAACAACTACATACCACAAACTCTTACTGATTTCAAGAGTAATATTTCTTTAAATCTTACTATGAACAAAAAAACTATACTAAGGAATTTCTTAGGAATTAGTTTATTTTTTACAAAACTACCATGAGGTGGGTATGATTATCCAAAATTCATAAAGAAAGTTAAGATAGAAAGTTTAAGTAATGTGTCCCAGATCAAAGATACAATCTAAATTCATGCACTCCATACTCATGGAGCATACATTCTTGTAAATACCAATGTATCTGCAAGTATTGTGTGATTTCTCAACTACTTCTACACTAATGCCATATCTATAAATAAACATAAAATAACAACGTGCTCAGAAAACTCAAGAAAAATATTTTGAGACAAGCAAGAAAAATGTTCTCCAATATTCAGCCTAAGGAAACTAGTATTAAAAATTCTAGAATAGTTTCATTCTCTGATCAAAAATAAATTTGATCTTCCTTTTAAAATTCACCTTATACCTTTTCTTGTGTCACGGCATTAAAAGGAAAAGGGGATAGTATAAAATTGGTGTAGCATTTAGTTAATAAGTGTAAAATATCTTGACTTATTTCATAAGTTCATAGTCATACTGATGCGTATCATTGCCACAAAATATACTGATTTAATGTTGATTTTCAACATAAAGATGCATTTTGTATTCTATATCCAGATTGGCAGTGAATTTGATAATGTAGTTGTATAACTTATAAAAACATAGATATAATATATAAAGCATTCTAGTGCATCTTGACACTTTCAAGGGACACAGCAACATCCCATAATAACACCCAGCACTTTTGCAGAAATAAAGGAAGAATAGAAAAATATTACTTTCAAATACTCTGTGTCTTTATTCAGGTAGGAACACTTTAATCCAATTCATAACTGAATCATTGGTGTAGATGGCCTAATGGACATGTGTAAACTGTTATCAAATTAGCTTGAACGATTTCCTGTGACAAGCACTTGTAACACTCAATAGTGTTTGGAGGTAATTTCAGTTTGGCTTTCTATTTTGAATTCAGGAGTTCCCATGTTCTCATCAAATCTGTCACAAAAACCTTTACTCTCGTAGAGTATGTACCAAAGCTGCGCTAAGAGTTCTGCTTCAAATTTATCCTTATCATGACACGTCCTGCTCGGAGAGTCTGCCTGTTCACAGAGGGCTTCGGAAACTTTGAGTAGACCAGTGCCTTCTATGTTCATATGAGCCTGTCCATTCCTACATTTGCCTCAGTGACTCTGGGCTTGAGGTAGTAGTGAAGCATGCTGATGTTTCTAACACCTTGAAATCTTTGAGGTGTCCCAAAAGCAAGGTGAGAATCAGAAAAGTATAGGCTCTACAGTAGAAGGTAATGTGTTACATCCCAAAGGATCCATCCTGAGGCCTCCAAGGACTGAATCCTGAAATTGTCTCAATAAAAGTGAGCAAATTCAAGCCACCACCCCATTTTTACATCATGAATTTTCAGGGTATGCATCCAAAAAAGATATTCTATATCATGTCTCCTGAGCTATTCCATCGATAAATGAGAAACAGAGATTTGTAATTATCACAAAGCACTCTAAAACATACATTTCCTTGATTTTCCTTACTATATCATGGGCTTTTCTATTTTAATAGATCTCAGTTAAAAATATTTTTTTTATCTTTTTACTATTTTTTATATTTATTTATTTGAGAGAGAGAGAGAGAGAGAGAGAGAGAGAATGTGAACAGGGGAGGGCCAGAGAGAGAGGGAGACACAGAATCTGAAGCAGGCTCCAGGCTCTGAGCTGTCAGTACAGAGCCCCAAAAATATTTTTCCTTACACTATTATTTTTTTCATTATTGGGACAATAAATATGTTTTTTTTTTCAAAATACAATGTACCCAAATGAATTTTTAAAAAATCAAAAGCACGCAATAATACTCAAGAATTGATCTCTTGATTCTTTTTGAATAGCATTCAACCCTAAAAGTCTTTGATTTGTCTTTAATATATACAGTAAATTTTAATTGTCCCAAGCCTATTTTTATTATATCACTTCTGACTGCAGCATTTCAAGTAAGTTATGTTTCGGCATGAAGAAAACAAACACAGCTTTAGCCAATTTATTTAGCTAAAGATTAAAAAATAAATAAAGGTGGTCTGGTGATGACCTAGAAAAGATTTATGAATAATTGAAGCTGCTTCTCCCTGGCAGCCACATCCCCTAAGTACGTGCACAGGTGTTGCTGATCTCTACAGCAAGAACTTGCCAGAGTCGACGGAACAGCACAACTTCCGTTACACTCTACCATCGAGGCTTAGAACATTATATCAGAAGAAATGGCATTCACAGTGTATGTTCCTTTCACTTAAATATTTATGAGCATCAGACATTCTTGTATCTGAAACCAGTGCAATATCATCAAGGCCATATTCTCAACCAGAGAGAGAAAGCAAAGTCACTTCCCAGGTGTCACAAGATAATATCTGTGTCTCCATCTTTCCAGTAACAGAGAAAGATATTTTCTTTCAGCCCATGACATGATGCTGGTTTAATTTTCCTTTACATGAGTGGAATTGACAGTGAGTTTTGTTGTCTAGAACTCTGGATCACAAATTTAATGCACCATCCATACCAATAACCTACCTATAATAAGGATCAAGTAGATATTATTATTTTTTTTAGGGTAGGGGCACACCACTTGAAATGATGATTTCTTTTCACTAAGTCCTCTGTCACCTCTAGCTCACTGTTGAACCTTGGTTTCCCCACTTGTCCACCCACTGAAATTGCTCTGGCAAGTGTCACTGATGCCCTAGGTCCGAACAAATCCTCAAACTCTTTGACTTCTTTAAAGTACGTTGACACTTTGCTGGTTGGAGCTTACTTGTAATCTGGGTTTATTCCAGTCTATGTTCCTGCTTGGATTTTGGATGGTATTTACAATCTGCCAGTGAGATGTACTTACATGAGTTTAGAGAGCAGAAGCAAGATGAGTTTCTGCCTCTGGCAGTGGCAACAGCAGAGGCATGGGCTTTTGGCAAACCTGGGCATTGGCAGAGACCAGCCAGACTCCACGTTTCTCCGCCAGTCAGCAGTCTTAGGGTAGTGAAGCAGCTGTGACTGCAGCAGATATTTTCTGTGGCCTTCTAAAGTCTAGGTGTCAGCAGCAACCTCCTGGTATCAGGCATGCAGATTGCAGTGCCGTGACTTAAAGACCTACTGGCAGCCTTATCGGACTTCTCTTCCTTCAGCCCCTCCTGCAATTTAGTAAGCACTCCATTCCCTATACTGTAGTCCCTTCTGATGGAAATATATAGAGCGGCTTCCCTTCTCTCACTCTAAACTGATTATGCAGTATTTTCTTACCAAGCGTGGTTCTAGAGAATATATCTTTAATGAGGGAGATTTAAGATTCGTTTTGTGTCTTTGTATCTATTTTTATCTTTATAAGCCTGAATTAATGAACAAAACATGAGATGCATATTTCAATCCTGCAAATTATGTTATACATTTAGATTATATGCAACTTATAATATAAATTGAATTCTCATCCTTATTAGATCACTTATACAAAAAAGTAGAGGATTGATGGAAAAGAAGATCTCATAATAAGAATGTGATCTTTGGTGGATTCTGGGACTTCGATCTCACCAATCCCAGTGAGCCTTCAGGCAAGCAGAAACAGTCCTCTTTTTCAGTTTGAGGGAGCTGGCCCTCTCTCATTTGAAGACCTTTTAATGATCTCATATTGATTGTGATTGACCTTAGTCTTAAATAGATTGATAGTTCACTAAAGCTCTAATATACATATCTATACCTATACCTACACCTTATAAACAAAGATTTGCACTGTATAATTACAGTGAAGACTTCGACCCACTTAACCAGGCCCCAGTCTGATCTACTTTTCATTCCCAGGAGCCCTGCAAATAGAGGTGGCCCAACTTTCTAAGTGAGGATTCTATGACACTACTAAAATATTATACTAGCAATCTTTTTTTTTGCAGTTTACCCCCAAAGAGACTCACAACCATTTACCCACAACATTGTGTACCAGGAAAGGAAAATATGTACACTTTTCTAAAAGTTCATTCTCTAGCTTTAAATTGTTGCTAATTACAGGAAATAAAGAGAGAGAGAGAGAAAGAGAGATGGCATAGATAGTTAACTCTCACGAAATGTTCATGTCCTCCTATTTTAAAGCTTCAGGTTTAGGTTGATGCCTGGACTAGTTCTGTCTGGTAGAACCTATATGGTTCCTCTCTCTCTCTTTTCCTGCCACGACATTCTTGGAGATTCTATGTACTAAGTGTCAGAGCTTCAGGATGGCAGATAAGTACTTGAGTAAAATCTGCCTGTTATATAAACAAGACATAAATAATTAGCATGTTAAGCCCCTGATATCTTCATATATAATGCTAACAGTACAGCCTTTCCTATAATAACAAGTACAGAAATTGCTATACCCAATAGGTTATTGTTACGACAATAACAGCCAGAATAACCCCTAACATCTGTAATATTGGCTTGGTGACTTGTAGTGGATGAAAAAGAGAGCGGCAGAGAGAGTGGATAATCACAACTAAGGCTGGACAGATGGAGATCTGGTGTATGCCACAGCAAGTCATTTTGTAAAGCACTACTTATAATAAGTTTGCAGGCAAATGTCCCCATATTAAACCAGTAGAGGAAAGAGTGTCGTAGTCGGAGATGCCTGTTTTTAACAAGTTATTACAAAAAAGACTTAGAGGAAAAGTTGGCGGAGTTCCAAGGCAGAAATGAAAGTGACCTTACAGAGTTGTAAAAGCAGACAACTGCTAGACTCCAGCAGCAAGAAATGGGATTTAAAAAGACTTTGATCAATAAAAGCACACTAAAATTTTTCTTGTTAATGTTAAGATTAGGGTGTAGCTGCACCCTTATATTGTTCCAGACAGTCAAAAGCAAGTTGCTTTTAAGTTGAGAAAAAGAGGGATAGGGTTAAAAAAAGTGGAAAAAATAAAGTTGTACAGAGCTATGTCATCAAAGTGGTTATGGGCATGTGGAACTGACTCAAATTTCAACAGCTTCAAAAATTTTTGCAGGAAATATGTTTCCAAAGAAACCATAGCTTTTACTAATGAGTTCTGAATTTCTGAGTTTTAAAACAACTCTTTAGGTACTTCAAATTTTAAAAGTAGCAAATTACTCTTCTTCCTAAACTGAAGGACAGATAGAGCTGAAAAAGCATAACATAGTAATTGTAAGAGTGGATGAACTTTAGGGGAAAAGGCTGTCATCCTTGTTAAAATCACGACCATATAAGGACCAAGTGAAATCCTGATTTTTGGAATGGGAACATCCACTTGAGAATTTGGATGATCTAGATTCCCTTGAATTCTGTGCCTGAAGAAATGATCTAGCTCCCAATCCCCTCCCTATTGGTTGAATAAGAAGACTTGTTCTTTATCCATTCATCAGTTGATGGACATTTGGGCTCTTTTCATAATTTGGCTATTGTTGATAATGTTGCTATGAACATTGGGGTGCATGTGCCCTTTTGAACCAGCATTTTTGTATCCTTTGGATAAATACCTAGGAGTGCAATTTCTGGGTCGTAGGGTAGTACTGTTTTTAATTTTTTGAGGAACCTCCATACTGTTCTCCAGAGTGGCTGCACCAGTTTGCATCCCCACCAACAGTGCAAAAGTATTTCCTTACTCCACATCCTTACCAACATCTGTTGTTTCCTGAGTTGTTCATTTTAACCATTCCGACAGAATGAATGGATAAAGAAGATGTGGTATATACATATAATGGAATATTACTGGGTGATCAAAAAAGAATGAAATTTTGCCACTTGCAGCAACATGGATGGAACTAGTGTGTTATGCTAAGTGAAATAAGGCACTCAGAGAAAGATGAATATCATGTGATTTCACTCATATGTGGAATTTAAAAAATATAACAGGTGAACCTAGGGGAAGGTAGGGAAAAATAAGATAAAAACAGAGAGGGATGCAAACCATAAGAGACTCTTAAATATGGGGAACAAACTGAGGGTTGCTGGAGGAGAGATGGATGGGGGGATGGGTAAATGGGTGGTAGGCATTAAGAAGGGCATTTGTTAGTATGAACACTGGGTGTCATATAGAAGCGATGAATCACTGGGTTCCACTTCTGCAACCAGTAGTACACTGTATGTTAACTAACTTGAATTTAAATTTAAAAAATAGTAAAATATGACCACAAATAAATAAATAAAAGAATATGCCACAGTAAACCTTTGTGTTTCCTATGAGTTAATATAAATATTTGGTGAGATACCATTAAGCATAACAACATTTTTGGGAGCACCTGTGTGGCTCAGTCAATTAAGCATCTGACTCTTGGTTTCGACTGAGGTCATGATCTCAGGGTTCGTGAGTTTGAGTCCCACATAAGGCTTTGTGCTGACCATGCGAGGTCTGCTTGGGATTCTCTCTCTCCCTCTCTCTCTGCCCTTCCCCTCTCTTTCTCTCTCTCAAAAATAAATAAACTTAAAAAGTTTTAAAAAAAGAGTAACATTTTTAAACTGTTTCTGAAGTTTAATTGCTGGAGGACTTTTTGCTAAGTGAAATAAACCAGGCACAAAAGAAACGTGAAAAAAAAAAAAAAAGACTTCTCTTTTGCTTGGAGTCTGAAAAATATGCAAATAAAACTGATCCCTTAGAAGGCATTGCTTGCCCTCTTTAACATTTGCCTCCATTTCCTCTACAGACCACCAGACTTATAACTAGGGCCCAACGACAACAGGACTCAACTTGGGAAATGCTCACCCAGCTAAGCCGACTGAATCCTGACTAATACAAAACCCTGGGATTCTTCTCCTGAATATGAAATCAATACAGATCACCGTTTACTAGAGCTCTTCACTTCGATATCCCAGAGATACTCCAATTCAGCACATCTGAAATTTAATTTGTTTTTCCCTTAATGCCGTCCTTAGGAATATTGATCCAAACATGGGAGAGTTGGTTCTATATCACAGAGTAGCTAAGGTTTTGCCAGATACTGAAATGCAGCAGATCAGTTTCATACATACAAAGGGCTCTAAACCCAGACAACCTGAATTCAAATCCCAGATTCCATGCCTTTTAGTCTGTTTTATCTTCTTAATAATCTTATTGTGAAAATTAAATATAAATGTACATAAGTGCTTGTAATTCTGCCTCAAACATAGTAAGTTTCCAGCAATTGTTAACTATGTTTGCCATTACTTAAAATGGGGAAGTGAAAACTTATGTGAGGACACTGGTTATAATATTTATCATTTACTAGATATCGTGCTTAAGTTTATTACAAAATAGTCTGAAACTATGAAACACATTAATTATTAGTGAAATCAGTAAGACCATTAAAATCAGTAAGACTATTAAAATGCTTGTTAACATCATTACTATATAAATTAAAAAATTATTGGCCCTGAAATAAATAATGAAAGGGGTGAAAGAGGTACATATTAGGGGGGAAAAACCCTAATCATTTGTACATCATGTGATCATTCATCTAAAATATATAAAACTTAAAAATAGGTGGGAAATGATAAAAGAAAGAATATAATAAGTGAATAAGATAAAATGATTAATTACAAGTTTTACAAATAAAGTTTCGTATGGTCAAAGAATATCCAGGTAGAAAAACAGAATGGGAAACTCCTCCAATCAAAAGAGCATTACTAAATGTATAGTCAGCATTGGGGTGGCTGGGTGGCTCAGTCCGTTGGGTGTCTGACTTCAGCTCAGGTCCTGATCTCACAGTTTGTGGGTTCAAACCCTGCGTGGGGCTCTGTGCTGACAGCTCAGAGCCTGGAGCCTGCTTCAGATTCTGTGTCTTCCTCTCTCTCTGTCCCTCCCCTGCTCGTGTTCTGTCTCTCTCTCTCTCATAGAAATAAATAAACATTTTAAAAAATATAAATATATAGTCAGCATAAACATATAAGTGATGTTTATAAAACATGTGAAGACAACTCTAAAAGTGTAGTAACATTTATTCCATGTCCCTGAATGGGAAAATGATGTTTTTAAGAATTCTATTTTTTTTTGGTTCTATAAATGTAATTTAATTCTGTTCAAAAGCTCCAAGAGATTTTATGTATAGTTAATAAAATGATTCTAAAGTTAACCTATAAAATTAAATGCATATACGTATATGTATAAAATTTATAAATTATGCAAAAGGGGAAAATGGATTCACTTTAAATAAAACAGATAATAAAGCTACAGTCTCTGAAGCAGTATGATGCTGATACTGGAAGTTATTTTATTTGAGTAGAAAAAGTAATTTTTTTTAAAGAAGATGTTGATACCACTATTAATGTACTATAAAGAAAAGCATTGAAACTGTAAACCATAAAATCATACATTTTAACAAAAATATAGGTTAAAGTTCATACAATTGTGAGCCCTAAGAATAATAAATGACCTCCTAAAGTAAATGATCTCCTAAGAATAATACTGAAAGTATAAACTGAGAATACATAAAACTGAAAATTTTAAGTATATATTAAAATTAACTGTCTTATACAATACAGATGATGTTAAGTAACATATTATCTACGGTACATATTTCAGATCTTAATAATTAGGATCTCTTAAGACAAAAAAGAAATAGGAAGATGACCAAACAGAGGTTATGAGTATTTCACAAATACACACATGCAAAGCTAAGATAAAAATATTAATGAAACACAGAACTGGAAGAGTGTAAGGAAAAATCTATCACTCAATAGTACTGAGAGATGTATCAGTTATGATCTACTTTATAAGGAGAATTTTGGCCACGTGTTGTATAACCTAAATATTAAAAAATCCTCAAAATTCAAAAGGACTAATTTTTTTATAATTACTGCTTACTCCTGAAGTAGAATAGTAATTTGACTTTGAAAACGATTATGTAGAACTACATTTAAAGATAAACGGTACTTTTTACATTATAGTACTAAATAAAAATTACATTCTAGTAAACAATGGACATAGTATAATCTCAGTGTTGTAGGAAAACACTCTAATATTCATATACAGAGAAGTCTAAAAAATACTTAACCAGAAGTCTAAAGTTATTTATCTCTGGTGATGAATTATTATTATTTATTTCACCCTTTTTCTTTATATTTATCCCTGTTTTATCTAATTTGTTTTGTATCGTAGACCTACTTTGCATGGATTAAAATAAACTGAATTCTATAGTAAATAACTTTTTTTTTCATTTTGTAATATTTCTTCCGACATTCTTACATTCTTCCGTGTTATATTCGTACATTATAAATTCTTAACTCTCATTGTATTATAAATTCATACTGAAACAACACCTCCATTACTATTATTATAAAAAATCTTCACAGATAGGACATATCAAAATTTGTGGTAAAAATTATGGCCTCCAATGCGAGAAGCAGTTCTTTAATAATATTTTTTTCAAAATGACATAATTCACCTTAGCAGAAACTTGGCATCAAATATAATGCTATATCTATCTTTATATGGTTATTTTGTAGAAAACTTCAAGGAAATTTTTGAAAGTAACTCAGCATATGGCTATCCACAAAACTGATGGCTTGTAGTAGTTGATTACGTATTACAGTGTGCTAAATTACAGAATGGAATACTGATCATCATAAGAACTGTGAACTCCATGAAGGCAGAATATAGTTTTCATTAATCTCCGTGTTTCTATGACCTAGTGTATTGCCTAACACTATTAGCACTTTTGAATTAAGTATTTGTTGAATAAATAAATGACTTCATGATTTTGTAAGAGCAATGTAGTCACGGTTCATCTGCTAGTAACGAAGATCATAAGCTGGTACTTCAAACTGCTTTACTTTTGCATTAAAAAAAACATAATTAGGACATTTAGTATGAAATTACTAAAAATTTTTATTTCTTTAAAAGACTGATATTTTTACAACACAAGAAATATCAGGTGTTGGCAAGGCTGTGGAGAAAGGGGAACCCTCTTGTACTGCTGGTGGGAATGCACACTGGTGCATTCTGGAAAGCAGTATGGAGAGTCCTCAAAAAGTTAAAAAGAGAACTACCCTACAATTCAGCAGTTGTGCCACTGGGTATTTACCCAAGGAATACAAAAATACCAATTCAAAGATATACATGCACACTGATGTTTATAACAGCATTATGTACAGTAGCCCAATTATGGAGGCAGCCCAAGTGCTTATCAACGGCTGAATAGATAAAGAAGTGGAATTTAAGAAACAAAACAAATGAGCAAAGGGAAGGGAAAAGAGAGAGGCAAACCTAGAAACACACTCTTAACTATAGAAAACAAACTGATAGCTGCCAGAGCAGGGGGATGGGTTAAATAAGGGATGGGTATTAAGAAGGGCAGGTGTTGTGATGAGCTCTGGGTGTTGTATGAAAGTGTTGAATCACTATAGAGTGCACTTACACTGTATGCTAACTGACTGGAATTTAAATAAGAGGGTTTTTTTTAATGGTTATTTATTTTTGACAGAGAGAGAGACAGAGCATGAGCAGGGAAGGGACAGAGAGAGAGGGATACCCAGAATCTGAAGCAGATTCCAGGCTCTGAGCCGTCAGCACAGAGCCTGACTTGGGGCTCAAACCCATGAACCATGAGATCATGACCTGAGCTGAAGTCGGACACTTAACCGACTGAGTCACCCAGGCGCCCCGAATAAAATCTTTTTTAAAAGACTTATGCTTTTGAGGCGCCTGAGTGGCTCAGTCGTGTGAGCATCTGACTTCAGCTCAGGTCATGATCTCGTGGTCTGTGAGTTCGAGCCCAGTGTCAGGCTCTGCGCTGACAGCTCAGAGCCTGGAGCCTGCTTTGGATTCTGTGTCTCCCTCTCTCTCTGTCCCTCCCCTGCTCATGCTCTGTCTCTCTCTCTCTGTCAAAAATAAATAAACATTAAAAAAATTAAAAAAATAAAAAAAAAGACTCATGCTTTTATTAAAATGTAAAAATGCCCCAGTCCTGATGACAAGAAGAATTTCTAAAAAAACAACCACAAAAAGTATTCCAGTAAACTTAAACAGAGTCCCTCTGAGAATACTCTGAATGCTCTTGTTAGGAATACCACATAGATCCTCTCCACATTACTATGTCTTAAATGGTTTTAACACTTGTTCAATCCAACCGTATTATAAAATATCCAATAGTTTCATTGACAGAATTTGGACTTCAGTTACGTGAATAATGTATTTTTCAATCCCAGATTATGGAGGACATTTGATCTTACTTTTTGCATATTAAGTACTTTTTCCCATTGCGATATTTTATTTGTTTATTTAAATGTTTAGTTTATTTTTGAAAGAGTGCACGAGTGGAGGAGGGGCAAAGAGAGAGAGGCAGAGAGAGAGGGGGACAGAGCATCCGAGCAGGCTCTGTGCTTGCAACAGGGAGCTTGATGTGGGGCTCGAGCTCACGAACCACAAAATCATGACCTGAGAGGAAGTCAGATGCTTAACCAACTGAGCCACCCAGGCGTCCCTCCCATTGCAATATTTTAAAATGCTCTTTCAATTCACGCCTCCATCACATCTATCACATATTAAAATGCATCCTATAATTAGCAGTGGGTGAGTTTGTTAGAGAGAACAATAAAAATGATTATTTTAATAAAAGGTTTGTACAGTGGACAGTGTTGATGCCCTCTTGGCTCACTCCCATCCCCATGGACCACTCTCCCAGGTCAGAGCTCCTTTACCAGCATCTGTGTGCTTTGCAGTTAAGAGTTTGCACTTGTAAATTTATTCACATGAATGCCCTTGAGCACAGGAGCTGCCTGTGGATGAAAAGCCAGAAATAATTGGGAATTTTATTTTTACCCATCTTCATCCCCCCAGAGTGGTTGTAGCCAAACACTGACAGATTTGGAATTGTCAAATCCAGCTCCTTTGCCTCTAGACAGATAAACCGTGGGGTGTAGTTTACTCTCCAGAGCTTCCTGAGGGATCAGGTTGAGCATGGAACTTAATCTGAAATCCCAACTTTGTTTAGAATTTCCTCCTCCTGATTAGAGTAAGGTAATGTTTAAACATAAAAATATGTATAGCTTTATTTACACAAAGTGAATCTATACTACATACTTAATCTAAATGTCTTTTCCAGAAGAATCTTTCAATTTAAACTTTTTGGAAATATTTTGTTACAGTTTTCTCATGATTTAACAATAAAGACTATATTTATAAGTATCTCCACATCCTACTGGGTCCTGGCTAAATCTTTCGAGCATGCAGAGCTTATGATTATTAATATGTCTTCAGACTTTTTTCTTATCTTTCATTCACATTACAGTTCTTATGTACAAATAAAATACTTGCTCTAAAGTCGGTAGCCAATATGGTTATGCTGAAGAGATAAGGTTTAATTTAAATATATATACACGCATATATTCTTGTTTTGAAGTGAGTGCTCATTTTCACCCTCATTATTTTGGAGAAACATAAAAAATCTCTTTTTACTGTTTGCTTTCCTCTCTCCTTCAACTAGATTGGGCAGATTTATTTCTTGTTCTTTTCACATTAAGTAACCGCACTAGTCAGCATGTTCAGATGTTTTTAAAGTCTCATCAATTTAAGTTCTATTGCTTAACACGTCTGACAACTGTACATGCAATTGTATGGAAACTAACAGAAACTTGAAAATCAGTAGTAAGTAGTTAAATAAAAGTTTTACTCTTTAAAAAAGAAGACTCTATCTTTTTGATGGTTGTTTTGAGAATTTGGCAAATACAAGTAACTCTTAGAAGCAGAAAGCCTACAACTTCTAAAATTTTTCCTTCTCTAACATTAAATATCACCAAAACATTTCAACAGTAACTGTTTTTCATGTGGGATCTTGATCCCACATAGTAACAGGGAACCTCCATTACCTGAAATTCTGCTGAAATTAGTTAAGGAAATCATAGACCTGTTCAAAGGTAGTGCAGTATTCTGGTTCAGAATGCATGATGTAGACTTTTGTAACTACTCTAATTCAAAGCATAGAAGCAAACTGCATAATCTTTGTATCCACAATTTTCCACAAATTTCTATAGAAATAACACCTACTTCATAGAGCTTCTAGGAGTATATATTCATGTTCTATAGTTTTCTGCGCTGTCCTGCCTGCTACAATGTAAGGGGACTTTTGCAGACCTAAAGTGGACAAAATTAGAAAGTTGTTCACCAAGCATGCATATTCATGTTTATACTTGCCCTTTTTTTTTTTTAATCTTCAAATTGTCTGTTGAATGCATACTATATTTAGGTACTCACTCTCTAAGCACAGTGGACTTTACGTGGCCTACATGACTTCTTGTGGCTTACATCCTAAAGAATGAGCAGAAATTTTTTTTAAAAGAGACATCTGTAGAATAATATATTAAAATTTTAATTAGTGTGTGAATATTGCTAAGTTACAGAACAAGGAGGACAGGCTGATTTACTTAGGATAATCGACGAATGCTTCTTTGAGTTGGTATCATTTACATAGAGATATGAAGGATGACTGGGGTTAGCTTCAGTGAAAGTACACCGAAGGAAGACTATGTGCAAAGGCCCTGAGGCAAGGAAAAATTTAAAGATGACTAGGGGAAGGGGAAGGAACATCAAAGACTGAAGAGTTGAGAAAGTGTAGGATAACTTAGAACCTCGAAGACTATGATAAAAAATGTTGGTGTTATTCTTAATTAGATGGAGAGTCTCTGAAGGTGTTTAAAGAGTAAAGAGACATTTAAGTGGTATTTATTTAAGAATGTCACTCTGGCTGCTGTGGAAAGGAATAAAGATTGGAGTTACAGGATCTAGTTAGGAGTCTATGGCAAATGCCAGTATTGTCAGGTAAGGTTGAGAGAATACACAATTTAGAGTCAATGTTCCCTAGGGGTTTTTTTCTTTATTTTTTTTTAAATGTTTTATTTATTTTTGAGAAAAAGAGTATGAGTCGGGGAGGGGCAGAGAGGAGACACAGAGTCAGAAGCAGGCTCCAGGCTCTGAACTATCAGTACAGAGCCTAACGCAGGGCTAGAACCCATTAACCAGGGGCTCATGACCCTAGCTGAGGTCAGCTGCTTAACCGACCGAGCCACCCAGGTGTCCCTCGATATTCCTTAGTTTTAAAGGAGGTAAGCTGAGGGGCGCTTGGGTGGCTCAGGTGGTTAAGCATCTGACATCAGATCAGCTCATGATCTCATAGTTCCTGAGATGGAGTGCTGCATCAGGCTCTCTGCAGTCAGCGTGGAGCCTGCTTGGGATCCTCTGTCACTCTCTGTCCCTGCTCCCCACCCCCCCGACACACACACACTGTCTCTCTCTCTCTCTCAAAATTAATTAATTAATTAAAAATTTAAAAAAAATAAAGGAGGCAAAATGAGGTAAAGGGATAAATAAATAACTTTTCACTTCTGGCAAATGATAAGTAGTGATGACACTAATGAGATGTGGAGGACCAGGTTAGGTGATAGAAATATATTTGGGAGAGGAACCCAAGTGTTCATCTTTTAGAAATACATGAATTTGTCAATCATCTTCTTATAAGTGTTATTTCAAAATGTGAAATGATATCCCTTTATCAGATTTCTGTTAATAGGACTATGGTTGAGCCCTTATTCAGGCCAACTTATAGAGGAGGACTCAGCAAAGAATTTTGGAAATGTTGATGGAGAGATGAAAACATATACAGAAAAATGTGATGTCAGAAAAGACAAAAATAAATGGAAATCTTTAAGATAATAAAAGTAGTCAATTACACCGGGTGAGGATAAAAATATCCTGTGTTTACTAACATGAAAAATTTTAACTGCTATAAGATGGTGAGTTTATAGCAAAACCCAACTGCACTAGTTGAGTAGTCAATGAGAAGGCATGAAGGAAAGCAGAAGTGGTAGGTGGTATTCAAGAGGTTTTTAGATATTTTAATTTTGCTGTCTATATTGTTTTTATTACCTGAGTGAAGGTAATTAAGAATTATTCTATACTCTTGAGAGTTTTCCAGTATATAATCTTTTTTTCATTCATAAAACTGATACCTTATTCCTTGGTCAGACTTGAAAGACCTTATTTTCTTCCCCATAAGACTCTTAAATTCCTAATTAAACAAACAAAACAAAACAAACAAACAAACAAAATCCCAGCCCTTACAGCCAACCACTTGAATTCCTTTATTTTAAGAGAAAATCATAGGCTATAAACAATTTTCATAGAATTAATTCATTCTTTCAAACAAATGTTTCAGATCTCTGATTCTACAGTGCAGCAATCAGTACAGGGAGAATTTGGGAGTATAAAGAGGCATATCAGATTGCTCTTAGTCTCAGAAGTTCAGAGATCCCTGGAAGGAAAAAAAATGTGAATCAAAAATTGCACTATAATCTAAGTATCAACAGCACCATATTACATTTTTTAAAGGGCATGTAATTTTCCTTAGAGTTTCAACCAAAGTTCAAGAATGAAGGCAATGTAACAATGAGGCATATTCTTGAAGGAATAGAAGTTTTGAGCTCTAGAGAGAGTATCAGAGATTCCCCATAGAAGTAATGGCAGATGTAGAGCCATGTTTATAAGACAGAGCAGAGTGTACTTGTAGGGTTTGAATTGGGAGGAATGCCTACCTGGACACTATGGTAGCAATATAAAAATTGGAAAGATAATCTGATACCAAATATGAAAAATGGTAACACAGCTTAAGGTAATGAATTTGACTGATAGGTGACTTACAGGGAAGCTTATTTGAAGAGGGAATAAAGGCATGAGGGAGAAAGATCCATATCCTACTTTTTTCCCAGTCCAAAATTTTTAAGCAGAGGAGTGGAATGTTCATATACCCAGTTTAGAAAGGTAATTCTGACAGCCAAGTTTGGAATATATTACAAGACAGAAATACTGAAGGCAAAATGTTAGGAGTTTATTTTATCTGTTCATAAAATTGATAATAAAGGCTCCAACAAAACTATTGGCAGTAGAAATGAAGAGGAAGGTGAATTTTGAGAGATATTTATGAACTAGATTTAACAAATTTCTAAAACAAATGGATAAGATGGTAAGGGTGAGAGAGAAGTTGAGGATTCAATAAAACTTAAGAAACATCCACCTATAAAACATATGCTGGATGTTTTCATGTGAGTTTCACTGTGTCTTTATGATGTAGATCTTATTATCCTCACTTTATAGGTGAGTATATTGAGGTCTGGAAAGGGAAAGTAATTTGCTCAAGATTTTACGGTTACCAATTGCCAAAATCAGTACTTGGGCTTCAATTGTTTTATTCAACTGTACCTAGCTTTGTTCCTTATTGTTACTTTGAACTTCCTGACTTTCTCCAGGGATCCAATCCTGGATGGCTAAATAACACTGCAAGAGTAGTTTTAACACACTTTTAAGCAATAAAAATAAGATTTTAGACTCCAAAGATGATTAAGTGCTCTGCTAATAACTTGTATTTGCGTAGGGGGTTATATCCCAAACACTAATTTACAGATTATCGTGCTTAAGCGCCAACATAGGCTTGTGAAAAACCAAGGCAGATTCCACATGAGGTCACTGCTACTTGACGTACCACTGAGCTCTTTAGTCTCCATCGCCAAATCCCTCTCTGAAGCCATCACTGATGGACACTTGAATGACAAAGAGCTTCACAATTTTCATAGAATTAATGCACCTATTCTATTGCACCTAGAAAGAGACTTAGAAGGTATTAAATCCAATTATCTCATTTACAGATGATGAAAATCTGGCTCTCTGAGGTAAATAGTTCACCCAGATTCAAAAACTGAACTCAGATATTCCACAAATCGTCTATATCCTTTGATATACCATTCTCTCTCTGTCTCTCTCATTAAAATCATTCCATGTTTTTCTTTTAATTGCATTATTAATAAACTCTGGAGTCTTTCTCCTACGATGCCATGCCTCTTGAAAAAAGACAAGCGTATTTTATTAAAAGAAAATAAATGTTTTCATTTTGAGATTAAAATTATTTTGCCTAAAAACACAGCATGATTAGATTGCCCCATAAAAAAATATGAGTTCTAAATAGTAAACTGCTAGAGGAATTGAAATACACTAATAACTAATAAGTGACTGTCATATAAGCCCAAGAAAATATTAATTAGTCTGTATGCTCACTTTAGTTTCTGGGGTAATGTTACTCATTTTGATCTTTCTCTGTTTTCACATATGATTTAGCTTTTGAAATTAGTTCAATTTCAGCTTATTGTCTGAGGTGGTTTGTTTGTACACATATTTAATGGAATTACAACTTTGGAACCTTTCTGATTTTCATATAGATAACAGATCACTGCATTATATCATCGTATCAAATATAACATTAACAAGGTGGTAAACTAACACAGACATCCGTGGATAGATAGCATCTAACAAAATTATTTCTCCTGAACAAGATTTTACTAGGGAATTTATAGCTATTTAAACTGATTGTTTGTTTAAACGTATGAGTTTGATTTTCAGCTTTAGTTGTATTTACTCTAAAGTAATTTTTGTTTCTAGCTGTAGTTTCAATGGATAGATTGCCATTTGCAATAAAATATTAATGAAGTTTGCATTTGTTTTTCATCCAGCACTGTTGAGATCTTCAAGGCAATATTACACCCTTTTCTATATCAGTGGGTTATAGGCAACAAATTATTTTAGAAGCAATCATTTTCTCATCCAGGATTCATTTAGCAACAGTCTCATTAAAGCAGTTCCCTGGTTCGTGAAAGAGCAAAAAATGCCCCAGTTCTAATAAGGATCTAAAATATTAATTTAAATTTTGAAAAAAAAAAGATTTCCTAGATGAACTACCAGATTAAATTGACTCATTACGGACTGGACACTTTCATGCAGGGATCAAAGTGGCAATAACCAGCAGCTAGGAAAGTAAGGGAATCCAGCAGAACCAGAACACTAATGATGCAGAAAACCAAAGGGCAATGGAGTGAAAAGGTCTCAAAGAACTCAAGAAGGTTTGTTTTTAATCTCATTTTAGATTTCAACAGGACTCAGTATGTGTATGAATCTCTTTCACAAATAGCCTCTTTTGAGTGAAACTGATTTCTGTGAGTAGTTGTCAAATGTGACATTTTCTGCCATTTTGCAAAAGTAGAAATTGCTCACTAGGGATGGAAGAGTCTTTGGTAAGTTAAAGCTCAAAAATTGGTGTGTTGAGAATTAGGGCTTTGATGCATGTCTTGTGAGAATAAGTTTGAGGATGTCTGAGAACTTTTCTTCTCACGAAATAGGAAGATAAAAAAGTTCCTAAACACCATTTTCTCTATCTTAAGTGACACACATATTTAAGCAGTTTTTCTCATTTATTGCTAGGAAGTAGGTCATCTAAATTGCACAGATACTGTATCTTCCTGCAGCAGTAAACAGGCTATTTTAATCATCCCTGATTGCCTAAGTTTGCTGAAAAGAGATGATTTCTTTTCATTTACAACACACCATTTTTGGTCTCTGTGTTTTTATTACTTAAGACACTCTTTAAAATATAGATCTTTATTTATAAACTAGCATTTCAGGCTAACAGTACCATGAACCATACTATCAAACTCCTCTGTCAGTTATTGGGTATATGAAAACTGTGACTGAATTTATATAACAATATCTGTGATGATATATAATTAGTATTAAAATAATACATAAGGACAATCATTGCTACCATATTTATAACAGACAGTAGAGAAAAAAATAAATGAAAACATTAGCTAAAGAGTTATATATTATAAGCAGTAGAATATCATGCCGTCATTACAGAAATGGTTAAATATAATTTGAAGTAAAATAATTTGAAAATTCATATATTCTGTGATTTCAAGTAATTGAGGAAATAAAATGTGTAGAAACAATTTGGGGGAAAAACACATGCCAAAAATGTAATATCAATCATCACTGAGTGATTTTTATGTCTCTGTATACATCATGGAACATCTCAGATTACTGTGAGTGTACAATTCCTTGAAAATAATCAGAAGTCAAAAGAGGTTTAAAAAATGAAAAAATTACAATTACAAATCCACAAACTTGTAATCAATGCTTTAATCTCCTTATCTTTTTCTGATTCAGGCTCACAACCTTTGGTACCATCTATGAGCTGGTGAATCTCAACTTCCATCCATTCTCTGAAGTCCAAACCACAGATCTGGTATTACATTCTGAATGTCTAACAGGCATCCGATACACATCAAATACAAAACTGAACTCCCAATATCTCTTCTCTAAGACTCCTGTAGTCTTGCTCTTCTTTATTAGTGTCAACTCCATTCTTCCCGTTAGTTACTCTAGCCAAAATATCAGGATCACTGTTTCATCCAGCCCATCAGCAAAAGTTTATGGGTCTGTTTCAACATATAAAGAAAATATAAAAACTCACACCATTCTCAAACCACTATGGATTATTGTCTCGCCTCTCAATGATTTTGTTCTTCTCACTCATCTAATCTGAACAGAGTAACCAGAGCAATAGCCTAAAGTATAACTCAGATTGATCAATTATGCTCAGCATCCTGAAATATCTCACCATGTCTCTGAGAGTAAAAGTGCAACTCTTTACTAAAACTTACAGAACATATCGGTCTGGCTTGCTAGTTATGCCTGTGACTTCCCATCTCCCATAGTTGTTCAGTCTCATTCACTCTGCACAAGACACATTGGCTTTCTTGCTACTCCAACAAGAGACTAGGTTTGCTCTTTCAGAACCCTGTTACTGACTTGTCCCTCTGCCTTGAATTCTGCCCCCAGGGTGATGCCCTGTATTATATATCAAACTGGTGAGGCTCTAGTCCCTGGTTACCTAACCAAACACCAGTCTAGGAGATATAACTATATTTTGTAGATATGATTAAAGTCCAAAGTCAGCTGACTTTTAGTAAGAGAGATAATTCCAGATAACCTGAGTGGGCCTGAGTCAGTAAATTGAGACAACCCAAAGGAAGAAGATATTTTCCTCTGGATACCAGCTTCACCTCACGCACAAAAGTTCCACTGTCCTTTTTTTTTTTTTTTTTTTTTTTTTTTAATATATGAAATTGATTGTCAAATAGGTTTCCATACAACACCCAGTGCTCATCCCAAAAGGTGCCCTCCTCAATACCCATCACCCACCCTCCTCTCCCTCCCACCCCCCATCAACCCTCAGTTTGTTTTCAGTTTTTAACGGTCTCTTATGTTTTGGCTCTCTCCCACTCTAACCTCTTTTTTTTTTCCTTCCCTTCCCCCGTGGGTTTCTGTTAAGTTTCTTAGGATCCACATAAGAGTGAAACAATATGGTATCTGTCTTTCTCTGTATGGCTTATTTCACTTAGCATCACACTCTCCAGTTCCATCCACGTTGCTACAAAAGGCCATATTTCATTTTTTCTCATTGCCATGTAATATTCCATTGTGTATATAAACCACAGTTTCTTTATCCATTCATCAGTTGATGGACATTTAGGCTCTTTCCATAATTTGGCTATTGTTGAGAGTGCTGCTATAAACATTGGGGTACAAGTGCCCCTATGCATCAGTACTCCTGTATCCCTTGGGTAAATTCCTAGCAGTGCTATTGCTGGGTCATAGGGTAGGTCTATTTTTAATTTTCTGAGGAACCTCCACACTGCTTTCCAGAGCGGCTGCACCAATTTGCATTCCCACCAACAGTGCAAGAGGGTTCCCGTTTCTCCACATCCTCGCCAGCATCTATAGTCTCCTGATTTGTTCATTTGGTCCACTCTGACTGGCATGAGGTGATATCTGAGTGTGGTTTTGATTTGTATTTCCCTGATAAGGAGCGACGTTGGACATCTTTTCATGTGCCTGTTGGCCATCCGGATGTCTTCTTTAGAGAAGTGTCTTTTCATGTTTTCTGCCCATTTCTTCACTGGGTTATTTGTTTTTCGGGTGTGGAGTTTGGTGAGCTCTTTATAGATTTTGGATACTAGCCCTTTGTCCGATATGTCATTTGCAAATATCTTTTCCCATTCCGTTGGTTGCCTTTTAGTTTTGTTGGTTGTTTCCTTTGCTGTGCAGAAGCTTTTTATCTTCATAAGGTCCCCATAGTTCATTTTTGCTTTTAATTCCCTTGCCTTTGGGGATGTGTCGAGTAAGAGATTGCTACGGCTGAGGTCAGAGAGGTCTTTTCCTGCTTTCTTCTCTAAGGTTTTGATGGTTTCCTGTCTCACATTCAGGTCCTTTATCCATTTTGAGTTTATTTTTGTGAATGGTGTGAGAAAGTGGTCTAGTTTCAACCTTCTGCATGTTGCTGTCCAGTTCTCCCAGCACCATTTGTTAAAGAGACTGTCTTTTTTCCATTGGACGTTCTTTCCTGCTTTGTCAAAGATGAGTTGGCCATACGTTTGTGGGTCTAGTTCTGGGGTTTCTATTCTATTCCATTGATCTATGTGTCTGTTTTTGTGCCAATACCATGCTGTCTTGATGATTACAGCTTTGTAGTAGAGGCTAAAGTCTGGGATTGTGATGCCTCCTGCTTTGGTCTTCTTCTTCAGAATTACTTTGGCTATTCGGGGCCTTTTGTGGTTCCATATGAATTTTAGGATTGCTTGTTCTAGCTTCGAGAAGAATGCTGGTGCAATTTTGATTGGGATCGCATTGAATGTGTAGATAGCTTTGGGTAGTATTGACATTTTGACAATATTTATTCTTCCAATCCATGAGCACGGAATGTCTTTCCATTTCTTTATATCTTCTTCAATTACCTTCATAAGCTTTCTATAGTTTTCAGCATACAGATCTTTTACATCTTTGGTTAGATTTATTCCTAGGTATTTTATGCTTCTTGGTGCAATTGTGAATGGGATCAGTTTCTTTATTTGTCTTTCTGTTGCTTCATTGTTAGTGTATAAGAATGCAACTGATTTCTGTACATTGATTTTATATCCTGCAACTTTGCTGAATTCATGTATCAGTTCTAGCAGACTTTTGGTGGAGTCTATCGGATTTTTCATGTATAATATCATGTCATCTGCAAAAAGCGAAAGCTTGACTTCATCTCTGCCAATTTTGATGCCTTTGATTTCCTTTTGTTGTCTGATTGCTGATGCTAGAACTTCCAGCACTGTGTTAAACAACAGCGGTGAGAGTGGGCATTCCTGTCGTGTTCCTGATCTCAGGGAAAAAGCTCTCAGTTTTTCCCCGTTGAGGATGATGTTAGCTGTGGGCTTTTCATAAATGGCTTTTATGATCTTTAAGTATGTTCCTTCTATCCCGACTTTCTCAAGTGTTTTTATTAAGAAAGGGTGATGGATTTTGTCAAAGGCCTTTTCTGCATCGATTGACAGGATCATATGGTTCTTCTCTTTTTTTTTGTTAATGTGATGTATCACGTTGATTGATTTGCGAATGTTGAACCAGCCCTGCATCCCAGGAATGAATCCCACTTGATCATGGTGAATAATTCTTTTTATATGCCGTTGAATTCGATTTGCTAGTATCTTATTGAGAATTTTTGCATCCATATTCATCAGGGATATTGGCCGGTAGTTCTCTTTTTTTACTGGGTCTCTGTCTGGTTTAGGAATGAAAGTAATACTGGCTTCATAGAATGAGTCTGGAAGTTTTCCTTCCCTTTCTATTTCTTGGAATAGCTTGAGAAGGATAGGTATTATCTCTGCTTTAAACGTCTGGTAGAACTCCCCTGGGAAGCCATCTGGTCCTGGACTCTTATTTGTTGGGAGATTTTTGATAACCGATTCAATTTCTTCGCTGGTTATGGGTCTGTTCAAGCTTTCTATTTCCTCCTGATTGAGTTTTGGAAGAGTGTGGGTGTTCACGAATTTGTCCATTTCTTCCAGGTTGTCCAATTTGTTGGCATATAATTTTTCATAGTATTCCCTGATAATTGTTTGTATCTCTGAGGGATTGGTTGTAATCATTCCATTTTCATTCATGATTTTATCTATTTGGGTCATCTCCCTTTTCTTTTTGAGAAGCCTGGCTAGAGGTTTGTCAATTTTGTTTATTTTTTCAAAAACCAACTCTTGGTTTCGTTGATCTGCTCTACAGTTTTTTTAGATTCTATATTGTTTATTTCTGCTCTGATCTTTATTATTTCTCTTCTTCTGCTGGGTTTAGGCTGCCTTTGCTGTTCTGCTTCTATTTCCTTTAGGTGTGCTGTTAGATTTTGTATTTGGGATTTTTCTTGTTTCTTGAGATAGGCCTGGATTGCAATGTATTTTCCTCTCAGGACTGCCTTCGCTGCGTCCCAAAGCATTTGGATTGTTGTATTTTCGTTTTCGTTTGTTTCCATATATTTTTTAATTTCTTCTCTAATTGCCTGGTTGACCCACTCTTTCGTTAGTAGGGTGTTCTTTAACCTCCATGCTTTTGGAGGTTTTCCAGACTTTTTCCTGTGGTTGATTTCAAGCTTCATAGCATTGTGGTCTGAAAGTATGCATGGTATAATTTCAATTCTTGTAAACTTATGAAGGGCTGTTTTGTGACCCAGTATATGATCTATCTTGGAGAATGTTCCATGTGCACTCGAGAAGAAAGTATATTCTGTTGCTTTGGGATGCAGAGTTCTAAATATATCTGTCAGGTCCATCTGATCCAATGTATCATTCAGGGCCCTTGTTTCTTTATTGACCGTGTGTCTAGATGATCTATCCATTTCTGTAAGTGGGGTGTTAAAGTCCCCTGCAATTACCACATTCTTATCCATAAGGTTGCTTACGTTTATGAGTAATTGTTTTATATATTTGGGGGCTCCGGTATTCAGCGCATAGACATTTATAATTGTTAGCTCTTCCTGATGGATAGACCCTGTAATTATTATATAATGCCCTTCTTCATCTCTTGTTACAGCCTTTAATTTAAAGTCTAGTTTGTCTGATATAAGTATGGCTACCCCAGCTTTCTTTTGGCTTCCAGTAGCATGATAAATAGTTCTCCATCCCCTCACTCTCAATCTAAAGGTGTCCTCAGATCTGAAATGAGTCTCTTGTAGACAGCAAATAGATGGGTCTTGTTTTTTTATCCATTCTGATACCCTATGTCTTTTGGTTGGCGCATTTAATCCATTTACATTCAGTGTTATTATAGAAAGATACGGGTTTAGAGTCATTGTGATGTCTGTATGTTTTATGCTTGTAATGATGTCTCTGGTACTTTGTCTCACAGGATCCCCCTTAGGATCTCTTGTAGGGCTGGTTTAGTGGTGACAAATTCCTTCAGTTTTTGTTTGTTTGGGAAGACTTTTATCTCTCCTTCTTTTTTTTTTTAAATTTTTTTTTTTCAACGTTTATTTATTTTTGGGACAGAGAGAGACAGAGCATGAATGGGGGAGGGGCAGAGAGAGAGGGAGACACAGAATCGGAAACAGGCTCCAGGCTCTGAGCCATCAGCCCAGAGCCTGACGCGGGGCTCGAACTCACGGACCGCGAGATCGTGACCTGGCTGAAGTCGGACGCTTAACCGACTGCGCCACCCAGGCGCCCCCCTCTCCTTCTATTCTAAATGACAGACTTGCTGGATAAAGAATTCTAGGCTGCATATTTTTCCTGTTTAGCACACTGAAAATATCGTGCCAATCCTTTCTGGCCTGCCAAGTTTCAAAAGAGAGATCAGTCATGAGTCTTATAGGTCTCCCTTTATATGTGAGGGCACGTTTATCCCTTGCTGCTTTCAGAATTTTCTCTTTATCCTTGTATTTTGCCAGTTTCACTATGATATGTCGTGCAGAAGATCGATTCAAGTTCCGTCTGAAGGGAGTTCTCTGTGCCTCTTGGATTTCAATGCCGTTTTCCTTCCCCAGTTCAGGGAAGTTCTCAGCTATAATTTCTTCAAGTACCCCTTCAGCACCTTTCCCTCTCTCTTCCTCCTCTGGGATACCAATTATGCATATATTATTTCTTTTTAGTGTATCACTTAGTTCTCTAATTTTCCCCTCATACTCCTGGATTTTTTTATCTCTCTTTCTCTCAGCTTCCTCTTTTTCCATAACTTTATCTTCTAGTTCACCTATTCTCTCCTCTGCCTCTTCAATCCGAGCCGTGGTGGTTTCCATTTTGTTTTGCATTTCATTTAAAGCGTTTTTCAGCTCCTCGTGACTGTTCCTTAGTCCCTTGATCTCTGTAGCAAGAGATTCTCTGCTGTCCTCTATACTGTTTTCAAGCCCAGTGATTAATTTTATGACTATTATTCTAAATTCACTTTCTGTTATATTATTTAAATCCTTTTTGATCAGTTCATTAGCTGTTGTTATTTCCTGGAGATTCTTCTGAGGGGAATTCTTCCGCTTGGTCATTTTGGATAGTCCCTGGAGTGGTGAGGACCTGCAGGGCACTTCCCCTGTGCTGTGGTGTATAACTGGAGTTGGTGGGCGGGGCCGCAGTCCGACCTGATGTCTGCCCCCAGCCCACTGCTGGGGCCACAGTCAGACTGGTGTGTGCCTTCTCTTCCCCTCTCCTAGGGGCAGGATTCACTGTGGGGTGGTGTGGCCCGTCTGGGCTACTTGCACACTGCCAGGCTTGTGGTGCTGGGGATCTGGCATATTAGCTGGGGTGGGTAGTGGAGGTGCACGGGGGCAGGAGGGACAGGCTTAACTCGCTTCTCCTTAGGTGATCCACTTAAGGAGGAGCTCTGTGGCAGCGGGAGGGAGTCAGATCCGCTGCCGGAGGTTTGGCTCTGCAGAAGCACAGAGTTGGGTGTTTGCTCGGAGCGAGCAAGTTCCCTGGCAGGAACTAGTTCCCTTTGGGATTTTGGCTGGGGGATGGGCGGGGGAGATGGCGCTGGCGAGCGCCTTTGTTCCCCACCAAACTGAGCTCTGTCGTCAGGGGCTCAGCAGCTCTCCCTCCCTTTGTCCTCCAGCCTTCCCGCTTTCCGAGCAGAGCCGTTAACTTATGACCTCCCAGACGCTAAGTCGCGCTTGCTTTCGGAACACAGTCTGTCAGGCCCCTCCGCTTTTGCAGGCCAGACTCCGGGGCTCTGCTTGGCCGGGGAGCCGCCCCTCCGCCCCGGCTCCCTCCCGCCAGTCCGTGGAGCGCGCACCGCCTTGCCGCCCTTCCTACCCTCTTCCGTGGGCCTCTCATCTGCGCTTGGCTCAGGAGACTCAGTTCTGCTAATCCTCTGGCGGTTTTCTGGGTTATTTAGGCAGGTGTAGGTGGAATCTAAGTGACCAGCAGGACGCGCGGTGAGCCCAGCGTCCTCCTACGCCGCCATCTTCTTCCCCTCCTTTCTGTACCTCCACTGTCCTTTTATATTGCCTTCTCTATTTTTTTTCAGGTTTCCCTAGCCAGCCTCCTTTCAGTAAATGTCTTAAAACACATCTCCTACTGTTTCTTTCTCTCTCTTTCTGGTTAAACCCTGCATGATTCACTTAGGTATTTACATAGGTATCACTCCCTTTAAGTTTTTTCTCAGAATATCCCTTTTATTAAGGTCGTGGCCACTATTTGTTATATTTAAGCTTCCTCTTTCCTACCTTATTATTAATTTGTATCACCTACCACTATCCACTGTAATAGATGTTTAACTTTTCTTGTGTTGGGTTTGTCCACTGGAATATGCACCCTAGGACGCAAAGATTTATTGTCTTATTTGTTTCTATAGAATTTTCCTGACCTACAATGGTACCTAACATATAATGATAGCTTAATAAATATTTTCTGAATGAATAAATTATAGAAATAAATTTATACCTGGAATTATTCCCATTTTCTTATGCATATTTATTAAATGTGCTTTTAGTAGATAAACATTATTATGTTTTTAATGCTTTGTGTGATGTATACTTAGTGATACTATCACTAGGTTGGTCCTCTTGTGTGAGATTGAATCAAGAGCCATTGAATTAGGTGACAGGGGCCAAGATTATGGCCTAATCTTTCTGGATCTGTGAGACCCTTAACAATTCAATGAAGCTCCTAAAGACTGTCTCTCTATTGTGAATAACTAACAGTTACTGTGATGAGTCCATAACAATATATGGAACATTTCATATAGTGTTAAACAACATTAAAAAGTACTACTAATTTGAACATGTTTATAAATATTTCATGCAATAATTAACTTCACAGCATATATCAGAGTATGGCAGTTTGCAATTCAATAAATATATTGTCTTTAAAATTAACCATAATGATATATCTGGTCTGAAAAAAATGCACCCAATAAGTACTTAAAATCATCATGCTTCATAGTTTAAAGTAGTTTTAATACAATCTATAAGATTATGATTAGAAATGCTTCCTATTTTACAAGTCATGAAAACTGTACATTAATCGTGGTTTATGTTTGAACAAAATGCTTTTTTATCAACCATAAAATAAAGAGTTTTATTCACAGGTGCTATATTGAAATAATAGGGACAATGGCAAGTATACTGTCTTCATCTGGCATGAGTACTCATTTTCTTGTTATCTTCTGAAACCATTGGTCTAACACCTTGTATTATTTCTACCATTTCTCAAGAAATCAGTTTCTCTCTCTTTCTTTTCCTCACGCTTCCAGTTCTCTTTCTCTCTCTCTCTGTCTCTCTGTCTCTCTCTCTCCCTCCCTCTCTCTCTCTCTCTCTCACACACACACACACGCAAACACATATGCATGTAATTCCAAGTCACAGTTTTGTGCACATGATCATAGCAGTTGCTGTAAGCCAGAGAGGGAAAAAATCCCAAGTCTAGATTCAACTTAATGGCAGAATTTATAAATGTATCTCTCATCTCAGTAACGGTTAAGTGTTATTTTGCAAGCACAAGTACTTTCTGTGATTACAATAACTCTAGCCTAGAAACATAAAAAATCAGAAGTGCTTAGATTTTCTAATTCCAGACAGTAATAATGGGAAATATGTTTATGAAAGAGATATTCTAAATTATGGAGAAACTTTTGTATGTAATTCACATTCAGTTGGATTTTGAAGTAGACATAAAATTTTATATCCTAAATATACATAGAAACAAAGTGAAATTACTTAAGCTGACCTCTAATTCAAAATACTCCCCAAATTTATTATCAGTAAAATAAACACTATTTGGCAACCACAAAGTATAGAATGGCAAAAATATACATTATCTGGCCCAACCCTAATTTATTTGGACTGCTTTGTTGTTGTTGTTGTTTTATTATTTATTTATTTACTTTTAGTGGAGAAATGCTTGATGGAACAATATTACTAAAATTCTATAAAACAACCCAAGTTTTGTTGTGAAACATTCAGTTTATTATGCTCTGAATTAGCTTAAATGAATGTATTAAGAGGAGAACTTTTCATTTCTCTTTTGAAACCTGGAATCATCTCATCATTAGCACATGCCCTCCCCTCAATAAATCCACATCAGTGGTAGAGAGGTTAGAGTGAATAGTCAGAGCGCAAGACATCATCAAATGGCATTTATAAATGAGTGACATTACTGGTTTTCAAATGAAAATAAGATTATGGTAACATGTTAAAGGGCCTTCTCAAGGTCCTGCCATTCCTCTCAATGGGGGCATTCTGTGCAAATGCAAGACTACACATAGATTATGTGGGGCAGCACTGAGGAGAAACTACAAAGGCCATCCTTAATCTTGAAACTTAAATCTAACAAGAAAATATGAGCAGACATAATCAATTTGCAATGTATCTTTTTTCTGCCATTATCTAATATTTTCTGTGCCATTGGTAGTATGAGGGTTAAGACGTGATCTAGGCATTCCTCGTCTCATGGAATTAACATGGTATTATTGGTATTTATACCAAATACCGTCTCATGGTATTTATTAACATCCAAATTTCGAACTTACTCATTTACAATACTTTTAACCTTATTATATTTTTTTAGCCTTGCTATATTGTATACAGTGTATATTTTAACCTTACTCTATGGGCTGCCTATTTTATCAATTTTGAGAGAGTTCTGTAATATGTATATGTATTATATACTTATATTTTTAATATGGATTTAAACATTTTAAATTATGGTACAGTTCGTATCAAAAATATCTTTTTATATTTTAATATAGCTTAAATACATATATATTTTTACTTTTAAGCACAATTTTATCTCTTTAAACATATTGTTATGGCAAAAGAGGCCAAGTCTCTTAGAATTACCAGTCCCTTCAAAGGCCAGGCTATAAAGATAATGATGACATAAAAATCAGAGGTGTCATAGAAAGTTTAGTGTGCTCAAATTTACTACTGGGGATTCTAAAGTAGAAATTTAACTCCTCTTTCTGAGTTATGAGCAGAAAGCTAAAAATATACCTGCTAGATAAAGAACAAATGTTTAAAGCTTACTGTAAAGGCTTTTCATGATACTGAAGCCTACTGGTAAAAAACTCTGAGCTGCTACTTCCAGAGAATATGAAAGAGCGATACCTGGTGTATAACATAAGGTCCATTCTCATTTATGTCCCCAGAAGGAAATTTATTCTTACGTGTAAAAGAATTTTAAAACGCCACTCCCATCCCCAGAGTGAGCTGGCTGTGGTGAGAACACAGATCCAGAGTTCTGAGTGAGATAAAGAGACAGATAAATACAACATCAAGTGGCACACACGTCAAAAAATCTAGCAAACAGGAAGCACTCTCTGAGAAACTAAGTAATGAATACATTAGAGAAAAAAATGCAAATTGAAACAAATTAAATTAAACCTTGCTCAAAAGGTGTTTCACTGAAGGGACTATTTTTTTTAAAAGGGGCAATTTTCAGAAAGATAGGCAAGATTAACCAACAAAGGTGGCAAAGCACTCCTGGGTGGGAAATGATGGAAAGCAGTTATCTCCTTAAGCCTGAAGGAAATACTGGAGGATCCCATGTTGGACATTGCCAGAAACCAGTGAAGACTGTGGGATGTCACAGGAGGTACCCAAGAGTAGCTGTGACTGCAAAAGAACACAGCTACTGCCAGACTAACAGCTAAGCAAATGCCTAGCCATAATGATGGCTCCTTCTATCTTCTAATCTCCAACCAGTGACTCCCATAAACCAAAGCAAACTGAAAATAAGAAACCAAGAGATTCTGAGTGATACAATCCATCCAGATTTATCTCCTGGGGCAGAGAAAACAATACCGGATCTGGAGGGACAATTACTTCTTTGATGGTGGGTAGGGAACTGGGAAGTATAATAAGTCTCTCTTCGGCTTAAAGGACAAACATGTTTCCTTCATGTGGAAGCATGAACTTGAACCTCAACCTCTGATTAAGAAGCCAATCATTTACTTTGTTTTCATTTCATCTTCTTTAGGATAAAAGCAGCTGCAAATTATTGTTATACAAATCCCTCAGTCCCGTGTTTCTTCTCTTGTTTGTTTTTTTTCTAATAATTTTATTAATTGAGGAATTGTTAAATGACTCTTCCTCTTAGCTTGTTGTTCACCTCGATTGAATTTAGTTTAAATTAGCAAAACCAGATTTTCCTCAAAAAATGTTTCAGCTCTAAAATCGTGCTTCTTAAACAGTTTTTAGAAAAGACATGCATTTTTTTTTAGATAAACTTCAGGGGAAGGAGAAAACAGAACCCTAACTCTGAGAACACAAAATTGAGTCTAGAATCAGCAGCCAATATAAGAGACAGTGTGGATGAATCTCATAATATCCATGTTAATCTAAAGTCTTGTTCCTGTATGGGTGTAGAAATTCAGAAACTTGATGGGTCTGTCCCCAGCCTCATGGCTTTCCTGCATGCCCCCACTTTCAGTAGTACTCACTCACGGAAGACACAGCCTGTGCTCCTTAGTTCTGTTTAACAACCAGTCCTAGTAATGAAATGAATTCCCCCCTCACTCTTTTAGAGCTAATTAATCTTATTTGTTGCTTAAAAATAATAAAAAATGTAATATACGCCTTATGTTCCTATTCTCTTCTGTCTCCAATTGAGTAAGGTATGTTTGCAGAACATACTTTTCTCCTTGTTTTCTCCTCATAGCATTTATACCTGATTCCCTAGAAGAACTAACTATACTCTGGAATATCTGGTCACTTATTTTTTAGAGTTAAGAAGATCTAAACAGAGTCATACACATCTTCAAATGAGCAGATGTACTTTCTCTCTGGCCTAATGCCTTGGTATCTTTGCTCAGTTTTGTGCTCCAAAACTCATGTCGGGGATAGAAACAAAGACTATGACATAATGAGCCATATTTCCTGCTCTTACTAAGGAAAGTGGTTCCTTTCTTTATAATGGCTAAATTTTCTGCATTTAATTTCAAATCATCATATTAATTTTTAATAGTTTCAAAGATTATTGGCTGCTCTGCCTTCTACTCCAGGAGAGAAAGAGCTAGAAATGTTGCCTTCACTTACAATGAAAATGAGCCACTATTAATTTCAAATGTACTAATTTTTTAAATTTTTTAAAAAGTCTTTATTATTTTGAGAGAGAGAGACAGAGACAGAGACAGAGCACAAATAGGAGAGGGCCAGAGAGAGAGGGAGACACAGAATCCAAAGCAGTCTGTGGGCTCTGAGCTATCAGCACAGAGCCCAATGCGGATCTCAAACCTACAAACCATGAGATCATGACCTGAGCTGAAGTTAACCTGGACACTTAACCAGCTGAGCCACTCAGGAACCCCTCAGATGTATTACTTTTTTTTTCAATATATGAAGTTTATTGTCATATTGGTTTCCATACAACACCCAGTGCTCATCCCAAAAGGTGCCCTCCTCAATACCCATCACCCACCCTCCTCTCCCTCCCACCCCCCATCAACCCTCAGTTTGTTTTCAGTTTTTAAGAGTCTCTTATGCTTTGGCTCTCTTCCACTCTTCTTTTTTTTTCCTTCCCCTCCCCCATGGATTTCTGTTAAGTTTCTCAGGATCCACGAAAACATATGGTATCTGTCTTTCTCTGTATGGCTTATTTCACTTAGCATCACACTCTCCAGTTCCATCCACGTTGCTACAAAAGGCCATATTTCATTTTTTCTCATTGCCATGTAATATTCCATTGTGTATATAAACCACAGTTTCTTTATCCATTCATCAGTTGATGGACATTTAGGCTCTTTCCATAATTTGGCTATTGTTGAGAGTGCTGCTGTAAACATTGGGGTACAAGTGCCCCTATGCATCAGTACTCCTGTATCCCTTGGGTAAATTCCTAGCAGTGCTATTGCTGGGTCCTAGGGTAGGTCTATTTTTAATTTTCTGAGGAACCTCCACACTGCTTTCCAGAGCGGCTGCACCAATTTGCATTCCCACCAACAGTGCAAGAGGGTTCCCGTTTCTCCACATCCTCGCCAGCATCTATAGTCTCCTGAATTGTTCATTTGGGCCACTCTGACTGGCATGAGGTGATATCTGAGTGTGGTTTTGATTTGTATTTCCCTGATGAGGAGCGACGTTGGACATCTTTTCATGTGCCTGTTGGCCATCCGGATGTCTTCTTTAGAGAAGTGTCTATTCATGTTTTCTGCCCATTTCTTCACTGGGTTATTTGTTTTTCGGGTGTGGAGTTTGGTGAGCTCTTTATAGATTTTGGATACTAGCCCTTTGTCCGATATGTCATTTGCAAATATCTTTTCCCATTCCGTTGGTTATGTTTTAGTTTTGTTGGTTGTTTCCTTTGCTGTGCAGAAGCTTTTTATCTTCATAAGGTCCCCATAGTTCATTTTTGCTTTTAATTCCCTTGCCTTTGGGGATGTGTCAAGTAAGAAAGTGCTACGGCTGAGGTCAGAGAGGTCTTTTCCTGCTTTCTCCTCTAAGGTTTTGATGGTTTCCTGTCTCACATTCAGGTCCTTTATCCATTTTGAGTTTATTTTTGTGAATGGTGTGAGAAAGTGGTCTGGTTTCAATCTTCTGCATGTTGCTGTCCAGTTCTCCCAGCACCATTTGTTAAAGAGACTGTCTTTTTTCCATTGGATGTTCTTTCCTGCTTTGTCAAAGATGAGTTGGCCATACGTTTGTGGGTCTAGTTCTGGGGTTTCTATTCTATTCCATTGGTCTATGTGTCTGTTTTTGTGCCAATACCATGCTGTCTTGATGATTACAGCTTTGTAGTAGAGGCTAAAGTCTGGGATTGTGATGCCTCCTGCTTTGGTCTTCTTCTTCAGAATTACTTTGGCTATTCGGGGCCTTTTGTGGTTCCATATGAATTTTAGGATTGCTTGTTCTAGTTTCGAGAAGAATGCTGGTGCAATTTTGATTGGGATTGCATTGAATGTGTAGATAGCTTTGGGTAGTATTGACATTTTGACAATATTTATTCTTCCAATCCATGAGCAGGGAATGTCTTTCCATTTCTTTATATCTTCTTCAATTACCTTCATGAGCTTTCTATAGTTTTCAGCATACAGATCCTTTACATCTTTGGTTAGATTTATTCCTAGGTATTTTATACTTCTTGGTGCAATTGTGAATGGGATCAGTTTCTTTATTTGTCTTTCTGTCGGGAGTCTCTAGGCTCTTGAATGCTGTTTTTCCTCAATCCACACTGGGTATTCACAGACAAGGTTGGGAAGTGTTCTATGAAGTGCTTTTCATGTTGTAGAACTGGAGGACAGCAGCAGAAACTATGTGCAGGTCAAGAAATGAAAGATTTTTTTTTCTCTTGGGAGAAAGACAATACTAAGCAGATTGTAAGCAAAGTTAGGAGAGGGGCAGAGGAACTGAAATGCCTGCACCCTCAAGACACAGGGATAGAGTACATGCTTAAAACTAAAGATTAATTAGGAAAACATAACCAGGAAACCATACGCCTCCAATACTAACTTCTCAGGACAATTAGTCAAATTCATACAACAACTTAAAGCAAAACTTCTGGTAGTGGGACAAGAACAAAAGGGAACAAAGGTACAGCACAAAAGGAAGAACTAAAATTCAGAATAAAAAAGTTGCTGAGGCAAATGAAACATCCACTCTAAACAGAAGGTAGCCTATAGGAATTTGGAGGATGTGTTACAGTGAAGCAACATTTAGTCCCCAAACTAGTTTAACTTTTAACCGAAACCTTTCCACTAAAGTCATAGCAGAACGAAAAGGATGATATTTCTTTGCATAAACACTATCCACTTCAACATCTACTGTCTATTGTTTCCATAAAATGTGTGGCACTCAAAAAATAATTATGAGACATAGAGAAGAAAAGATGTTAAAAATAAATAGAGGAGGGGCGCCTGGGTGGCGCAGTCGGTTAAGCGTCCGACTTCAGCCAGGTCACGATCTCGCGGTCCGGGAGTTCGAGCCCCGCGTCGGGCTCTGGGCTGATGGCTCAGAGCCTGGAGCCTGTTTCCGATTCTGTGTCTCCCTCTCTCTCTGCCCCTCCCCCGTTCATGCTCTGTCTCTCTCTGTCCCAAAAATAAATAAACGTTGAAAAAATAAATAAATAAATAAATAAATAAATAAATGGAGGACCAGACTTGGATAAGACACAAGTGTTGGAACGGACAGGTGACACAAAATAGCTACAGTGAACATGCTAAAGGGTCTACTGGAGAGGCTGATAACATTCAAGATCAGATGAGCAAACTTGACAGATATTGGCATGTATACAAAACAATTAAAGAGAAATACTAATGAAAAACACAAAACAGAATTGAAGAATACCTCAAGGACACATCAGTGGACTTGACAAAACAGAAAAAAATAGTGAACCTGAAAAGAATTTGATATAAATACTCAGATGGAAACAAACAAAAAAAAAGAAAAAAAGAAAAAGAAAACAACAAAGCAAACAAACAGAACAAAAAGAACAAAAGAAGAAAAAAATGAAAGAAAACAATAAGAACAAAATCAAATTGTATAGTAAAGAATTAAAAAAAAAAGAATTTAACCTTAACTTTGCCCTAAATGCAGTCTGGTATTTGCCCTTAACTTCAGAGAGGTAGTATCTAGGCTCTTGAAATGTTCTACCAATGGGGTGCCTGGGTGGCGCAGTCGTTAAGCGTCCGACTTCAGCCACGTCATGATCTCGTGGTCCGTGAGTTCGAGCCCCGCGTCAGGCTCTGGGCTGATGGCTCAGAGCCTGGAGCCTGTTTCCGATTCTGTGTCTCCCTCTCTCTCTGCCCCTCCCCCGTTCATGCTCTGTCTCTCTCTGTCCCAAAAATAAATAAACGTTGAAAAAAAAAATGAAATGTTCTACCAGATAATAGTGTCTTTGTTTGCCTAAGGCCTATAGATCCCATGGTATCAGTGATCTGGAGATGAGGATTGACCATGAGGACAATCAACTGACCAATCATGCTTATGTAATGGAGCCCCAATAAAAATTTTGAATATTGATACTCAGGAAGCTTACCTGTTTGGCAATATTCTGATGCCAGGAAAGTAACTCTTCCCAACTCATTGGGAGAGGACAATAGGAACTACATATATAAGACTTCCCAGACTCTATCCTGTTTTCTTCTTTCCTTAGCTGATTTTAATCTGTATTCTTTCCTTGTAATACATTGTACCTGTGAGTATAATAGCTTTTAGTGAGTTCTGTAATTTGTTCCAGAAAATTTTTGAACCTGAGAATGGCTTGGGAAACCCCTAAACTTAAAATTCATTTCAGAAAAGAGGATACTCTCTATTCCTTCTAACTCTGTAGTGGTTGGCCTAAACTCCCTACAGGAACAGAACATATGAGAGCAGCAGAATAATACCAGACATTCTAGCACATGTGTTGTTGTAATTACTAAATGAGAAGAGAGAAAGAATGAGCAGAAGAAATAAAGTTCTGAAATATTCTACAGTTGGTGACAGACACCAAAACATAGATCTGAGAAACTCACAAAAAGACCACACAAAATAAACATACATAAATACACACACACGTGCACACACACACACACACACACGGGCACACACACACACACACACACCTATGAAGTAGTAGTTCAAGCTACTGAAAACAAAAAAACAAGAAACAAAAAAAAAATTGTGAAAGCAGCCAAGAAGAAAGAGGAACAACAGAAACAAAGACAAAACTAGTAATCAAGTTTCTCCTTCAAAAATATGCAAGCAAAAATATAATGGATTGAGACTCGAAATACTAAAAGAAAAAAATTAAAAACAAGAACAACTAAAAACAAAGAAAAAATGTCAATAAAATATACTTAATCGAGTGAAAATAACTTTAAAAAATAATTTATAAATAAGAACTATCTGATAAAACAAAACCCATGGGAATTCATTGCCATAAATGCTATAGAAGTTCTTTGACCAGAACTACATGATTTATTATACTGAAAATTGAATACTTACAAAGAAGTAAAGAGCTGTGAATTAGAATAATTGAATGTAAAATAGCATTTTTCTTGTTTTGAATTGTTTTAAAAATAACAGAATATCTGAGCTACAAAAAATAGCAATATATTTTGATTTTATACTATAAGTGAAGGTAAAACAGTAAGAACAATATCACAAGAGATGTGAGACGGAATTGAGATGAGTCTCAATTGAGACTGGATGGCTCAGTTAAGCATCCAATTCTTGATTCCAGCTCAGGTCATGATCTTATGGTTCACGGGTTTGAGGCCCACTTCGGGTTCTGTGCTGACAGCATGGAGTCTGCTTGGGATTCTCTGTCTCCCTCTCTCCCTGCCCTTCCCCAGCTCACACTCCATCTCTCTCTCTTTCTCTCAAAATAAATAAACATTAAAAAAATATATATAGGGGCGCCGGGGTGGCTCAGTTGGTTGAGCGTCCGACTTTGGCTCAGGTCATGATCTCACGTTCGTGGGTTCAAGCCCCACATCGGGCTCTGTGCTGACAGCTCAGAGCCTGGAGCCTGTTTCAGATTCTGTGTCTCCCTCTCTCTCTGCCCCTCCCCCACTTGCACTCTGTCTCTCTCTGTCTCAAAAATAAATAAACATTAAAAAAAATTAAAAAAATATATATAGATGGATAATTTAAACCTGAGAGAAACCACAAAAACTTTATTTTTAAGTTGCACAAAAAATGAATTGATAGAAGAGATAAAATATATTCAGTTAAAAAATGTTTACAGAACATTTTAAACAGTCATAAAGGAAGGGAAATATAGATAAAAATTGATAATAGAAAAATATTAGATTTTACTCCAATCTTAATCACATTAAATATCAATGGTCTAAAAACAGTTAAAACGCAGAGGTTATGACATTGGATTAAAAAACAAATCTCAACAATATGCCTGTGTATAATAAATTGACCTGAAACACAAGGATTTTGATAGGTTACAGGAAATATATGGACACATACAATATGTAAATACTAGCCAAAAAAAAGAGTAGCTAAATTAATATACAAAAAGATTTCAGAAGAAGGAATATTATCAGGGGTAGAGAGGAACACTGCACAATAGTAAAGAGAGCCACTGCTTCCAGAAAACATAAACAAATTTAAATATGTATGCATTTAGCAACAGCACTTCAAATTATATGGAAAAAACCTGATGGTACTAAGAAGAGAAACAGACAAATCCACAAAACTATTTGAAGACTTCAACACTTTTCTCTTACCACTTGATAGGACAAGTAACAGGAAAATAGCAAGGGCAGAAAGGACCTAAAAATAGTATTAGTCAACTAGAACTAATTGACATTTGTAAAATACTTCACTCAATAACAACAGAGTATAATTTCTATCAGATGCACATAGAACCCTCAGCAAGAGACACCATATTATGGGTGATTAAAAAAAACAACTCAATAATTTTAATAGAATTTATACTACCCTATTCAATACAATTCTATGCTATCTATTCTATATATTATGGTTTTCAGACTGTAGTGGAATTAAGCTAAACAATCAATGACATAAAGTTATCTCAGAAACTACAAATATTTGGAAATTAAAGCAATTCTAAATAAGCCATAGGTCAAATGATAAATCAGAAGGTTATTTAATACATTATAACTCAATCAAAATGAAAATACAACATATCAAAATTTGTTGGTTGTAAACAAATCAGTCTTAGAGGGAAATTTGTGTTGTTAAATAAGAGGAAGAAAATACCCAATTAATAATTTAAGCTTACACCCTATAGAACTACAAAATGATATTCAAACCAAACCTAAAGCAATCAATAAAAAGTGAATAATAAAGATTAGAAAACAAAGAGAGAACAGAAAAATAGTAGAAAACCTTAGTGAAAGCCAAATTGACTGATAAGTAAACTAGATAGCATCAATAGTCCTATATCATTAACAAAATTGAAATCTTAAATGTTCTTTTTTTCTTTTAAGCTTGTTAATTTATTTTCAGGGAGAGAGGGAGAGAGAGAATTCCAAGCAGGGTCTGTGCTGTTGGTACAGAGCCCCAAGTGGGGCTTGATCTTGTGAACCATGAGATCACTACCTGAGCTGAAGTCAAGATAAGATGCTTAACCGACAGAGCCATCCAGATACGCCAACAAAACTGAATTCTTAATTAAAACCTATTAAAAAAATTCTACTCCCATATGATTTTATTTAATAATGCTACCAAATATTTAAGGAAGAAGTAATGCCAATTAAATACAATCGCTTCCCAACATAGACAAGGGTAAGCTGTTTTCCAATTCATTTATGAGGCTAGTATTACTCTAATACAAAAATCAGACATATATATTAGCAGAAAAGAAAATGACTGACCAATATCTCTTATGAACATAGACGTAAAAATCCTCAATAAAATATTAGCAATCCAAATCCTATAATGTATGAAGATGAGAATATATGTCCAGGCAGGGTTCATACCCAAAATACAATGCTGATTCAATATTTGAAAATTAATCAATGTAATTCAAAATTTTAACAAACTAAAAAATAAGGAATATAATTATCTCAATAGATATAGTATAAGCATTTGACAAAATTTGACATTTATTCATAAAAAAAAAAACCTCTTAGGAAAGTAGGACTACAAGAAAACTTTAACTTGATTAACAACAGCTACCTAAAACCTACTGCTAACATATCAACACAAAAAAACTGCATGCTCTCCCCATAAACTAGGGACAAGGCAAAGATGTCCATTTTGATTACTTCTCTTCAGCATAGTACTGGAAGTCCTACCCACTGCAGTAAGACAAAAAACAAAAAAAAAAAAAAAAAAAAAGAACTTATGTAATGAAAATGAATAAAGAAAAGTGTCTCTGTTCATAGGTGGCATATTGTTAATGTAGGAAATCCTAGAGAATCTACAAAAAGTTTCCTACAATTAATAAATGAATTTAAGAGAATTACACTGTGCAGTCAACATACAAAATCAATTGTATGCCTATACATTGGCAACAAAGAATTAGCATTCAATGAAAAAATACCATTTATCTTGGCACCAAAAAATGACGTATTTAGTTATAAGTCCAAGAGTTTATTTTCTCTTTTTTCCTATCTCTGAAGAACATAAAGTCCCATTTTTTATAAACTGTACTTCTATAGTTTGCATGTAGAATCTTGTATAACATTATGTATAAATGACCTTATTAAAAATACGTTTAGTTGTTCATATTAACAATACTAACTTACATGACACTAAGTTTTAAGGGAGCAGTAGTTCATTTTATGATGTTTTATATGGTGACAATTGCAATGCACTGATAAAGAGGGAAGGTAATTTCAAAGGAACTCAATAGGCTGCAAGTCAGTTTTTCTCCCTCTCTTTGCAAAATATAAGTTCATATTTACTTTTCCAGACTTGTTTCTTTCCAGGGAAAAGTAAAAACAGCAAGGGAATTTTTAGATGATGTTTGTAAAACACTACTATTTAAGATCTGCTTCGAGAACAAAAAAAAGTGTCTAATTGGCAGAATTCAGTTCTTGTGAGCAACTGTTCAATTTGACCAATATCAGCTGTCAGCCTTTTATTCTCTCTCTTTTTTTTTTACATATTTCTTCTCAGTGTTGTCAGGTTGAAAACACTGCTTTTCTCTGCCATTCAGGTTAGACTTACATCAAGAAAACTGAAACCTTTTCCATGAAAAGGCTGGTATCTTTAGCTAGCACCGGAAATAAAGGAAAATGTTAGCAACAGGCCAAAAACGTGAATCACATTTTCTGTATCTGGTAAAGATATAAGAAGACAGATAAAAATAGACATAAATATTAGAAAATAATTATCCAACCAGCTCGTGTACATATGAATAGGCATATTGTGGTGACATTAAGAAAGCAATCAGGTAGGTAGTCAAGAGGAGAGGGTATAATACAAATTTCCCAGATTGGAATAGGAAGATTAAAAACGGGCATTTAGCATAAACTGCTGCTTGTAGACTTGACTTGAAAATTCTTGAGTTCACAAGAAATAGATCCAGATGATAAATATTTGCTTCAATAATGAAGGAAAAGTAACATATATGACAGAAAGGACATAGAGGCAGAATTGTATAAAAATAAATATAAGGAAAAAAGAAAATAGAGACTTGATGTAGAAAAGTTGAAAAAAAGAAAAGAAGAAAATCAAACTACAGGACTGGAAGCATTTCAAAATGTAGACAGAAGTAATCAAATAATTTCATCAAATATTGTGTTAAGGAAACCATTGCATGTGTATGGAAAATGTTAACTTTTTAATGTCACATAGCACTTTACTCAGGAAAGGATTATTATAATTTATAATTATCTTAAACCTATACATAAAATATAAGATGCTTAAAAAGAAGAGCATATATGAACAAAAAATTAAACTCTAATACTGCATCGTTAGTACTAAAGTAAAAAAAAAAAAATTCCATGACAAAATAGGTGGAAATGAGCTCCAACAAAAACAATCTCTTGATAGTTGCCACTAAACAAAATTAGAAACAATAGCAGGAAGTATGATTTTCCCTTTCCTTCTATTCTTCCTCAAAACGGAGCAGAGACCCATATGTTTAATTTGGGGTGGTGGCAATGATTGGTTAACCCAATCATTAACTTCACCTGGTTTCCTCCTTCTTTACCCCCTCCCGATTTAGAGGTGGATGGGATGGACATTCTGCGGCATCTGAAGATTTCATAATCTTGGGGATCCTTTTTAAGAAAAAGAACTCGTATCTAGGAATAAAATTAGATACAATAGTATTTCACAGAATCAGAAAAAGTATAACTATTGCAAAATTGTAAAAGCTAGTAAACACCACAATCAAAAAATTCAATAAAGCAACATAATTTTATTAACTAAATGTCTGACTTGCCTTTATACTATAGCCGTATACATACATACAATTTGGGCATAAATCCCCTAAATATATCACATGATCAGTCTATATCTTGGAAATAAATTCTGTAAAACTCTCTAAAATGTATTTTTAATAGAAGAAGTTGTTTTAGACATCCTAATACTTTTGTAGTACTGCTTTGGATTTGTCCCCTCAAACCAATATATATATATATTCCTAAATAGTATTCCATATAATTCTTGCGTTGGGTTTGTCCCCTCAAACCAATATATATATATATATATATATATATATATATATATATATATATATATTTCTCCTAAATAGTATTCCATATAATTCTTGCATTAATCCAGGTGCTTTGAGAAGCAGATTCCAAGACAGAATAAATGTCTAAGAAATTATTATGAAAATGCCTGTGAGAAAAAATGGTGAGACAGTCAGTATTCAACAATGATGCAAGTCTCATCACAAATGAGGGAGGGAAACCAGAAGAAAGGAAAGTGGATAGAAGAATTATAGACTGCATTGTAATTCCAAGAAAAGTTTCCCAAGGCTGTCAAGCAGGCAACAACTTAAGTTCTTGGTCAGAGGAGTTCTGCACCCCTTCCAGGACTTGCCTTAACAGCCCTGCCATACTGTCATTGTCAGGGAGCAGTATGGGGGGGAGGGAGGCCTCTCATCTAATGCTGGGATGGTTTCAAAATGCAATTGCTGAGCCCTTCAACGGGCTATGCTCCCTGCAGCCGGTGGTCTAAGAGGCACATTCTTAAGGCCACCATGATTTCTATCAAAATAAAAAAAAAAAAAAAAAAAAAAAAAACAGATGTGTGGTTTGTTTTTTATTGTTCTTTGTGTTTCTCTCAATCTCTTTCTCTGTCTCTGTCGCTCTCTCTCTATCCCTACCTCTATCTCTTCCTAAAATGAAAGCACTTCTATTGTTATTATGCAATAATAGGAACCAAATCATGGACAATTGAAATATTCCCAGAAGTAGAGTAGATTCTACACTAGGACAAGTAGCAATTTAACTACATATGTAAAGAAAAAACAAACAAAAATGCTATGTCATATATATATGACTGAGAAACACATACATTCATAAATCTATGCCCCTCACTCAATCAAATTAAATGTAAACTCAATGATCTACTGACAGCTTTCCTTAAATTCTCGAGGCCAGATTAATGTCACCCAACAGGAATGAAATTGTGATGTAAGGAAATTCAAAGTGGAAATTTATACAAACATTTGACTGTATGAACATCTTGTTAGGGCTGTTCTCAGGGTCTTGGAAAGGAACCTTGAAAATTAAGAGGCTTAAAGATCAAGTTTCATTAGATTCATAGTTAATTTATCCCTTGAGCATGTGAAGTGTCTAACTAAAGCCTCTTTAAAAAATAAAATTGTTTTAATTTTATTTATTTTTTTAAGTAGGCTTCACACCCAGTGTGGAGCCCAACATGGGGCTTGAACCCACAACCTTGAGATCAAGACCTGAGCTGAGATCAAGAGTCAATGCTTAACCGAATTAGCCACCCAGGCACCCCTAACTAAAGCCTCTTTTAAATTTAGTTTTTAGAGGGAGTAAAATATAAAAACCTAAAGTAGTCAGAAAAGCACAAAGAAATTCAAGTCCATTTCCACTGGGAAAGTAATTTGGGATTCTTCATTATCTAGCTCCTGATTAAAAGAAAGGAACAGAATGTCATATAATAGTGAAAGAAGTATTAGAGAAACAAAAGGACAGTAAAACAGCTAATGTGGTTACTAGGGGTAAGGAAACTCACAATAGGTTGTGATTTGTGTGGAAGGAGGTAGAGGGTGTGTTTATGTGCAGTGTAATCTACAACTGTTTTAAAGCTCCTACAATGTGCCACAGGAACATCGAATTTTAATTGTATACATTTAAATTCCTACTTTGAAAAATTGATATTTGAATCACCTTGTACTTTACCAAAACTTTCCTTAGTGGAAGAAATAGGTATGTTATGATAAGAAAACAAAGACTGAATAACTAGAAAGTTAATATTAAAACAAAAGAAATGCATTTTAATAAATACTTTATAATTATAGAAATATTTAAAAATAATCATTACAAGGGCAAAACCTATGAAATAACGCGAAACAGATTTGTGAAACAAATTGAACAAAATTTCATAAATTAGTAGGCTTGTGTTGGAGTGGAATTTAGCAATAATGGAAACCAAACTCACTTCATACAGCAATGTCAACTATTAGTTCTCTTTCAGATTGACACATGTTCTTCTTGAGCTCAGAACAACTTTCTGAACATAAGGATTATCAGTTGCTAGCATAGTTTGCTTTAAGAGAATGTGGAACAAACCCTTGATATTAACTTTAAAGGTGATGTAAAACCAACTTCCGATGAAAGTTTAAATAAGGTCTCTCTGAGGAAGAAGTAGTAAGGTGATTGACCTTGTAAGGCCTCCTCTCACCCCAGGAATTTAAGCGATAAAGGAGGAAGACATCAGAGAATTGTGACTGAAATCAAGAGCTGCACTTCTCTATGATGTTATCATAGATCAAGTTGAAAATTCAGAAACAAAATGTAGATGTTAAAGGCGACATCTAAAAAGAGACATATTTTAAAAAGATATACAAGATGTATAAAGCAGATATAGGCCTCTCCATGTGTATTCCCTGTCACTAGAAAATATGCCTGACATATCTGCCCATCGTGGCTGCTTGAGATTGTCCAGCCTAATATATGTTAATCACTTTGTTGGTTATTATTTATAAATGATAATAATTCATGTTGAGACAGCTTCTGTTCTGAAATGTCATAAAACACACTAGCTAAAGCAAATTAAATTTAGCAACCTGTGTGGATATATGTTTTTATAATCTAAAGCTTCTATTTCTATGAAGTAGTCTAATTCCACAAAAGCTGAATAAGATCAAAGACCAAAAAATGCTGAAGGAGACTAAAAGACCCATGCTATACCCAGTGTTTCTATTTCTGTCTTTATTTTATTGCCAGGGTAATATTTAAAACAATCTTTAATGTACTCAAAGCCATAGTGAAAGACAATTTGCCTAAGGGACAAAGGATAAACAGAAGAGAGTGATACATTACTTCATCAAGCTCAACAAATGCCATTTTGATGGATTAACAGACTCATTGAGTACATTAAATAATCAAAACACTAAAGTATCAAAACACAGGATTGTCAACATGTGTAGATATTTGATAATTACAGAACAAAACCAAGCATTTTGAGTTCTGCTCTGGTTAAATTTAATTTATTTGGACATGCAATTATTTTAGGCTCTTCCAGAAAAACTAAATGTCTTGGTCTAATTATAATGTGAATGGTTAAGAAAATTTACAGTGGATTTTTCAATATAAAAGTTATGGTGATAGGTAGATAAATTAATCGAGTGATAGATATATACAGATGCAGAAATGATGTATACATAGATGCACATGCTGATATAGATGTAGATATATACATATGTACATGCATACACACATACATAAAAGTTGTAGATAGTTTCTGAATTAACTTAGTTAATGCCAGTCCATTTTAATTTTATCTCTTCCATTCATATAGTTCAATTACATGAAAAAATTAACTTAGTTAATGTCAGTCCTAGCATTCTTAAGAGTGTCTCTCTCAGCTCCCATCCATTATACAAACACACACGCAAATGCACACACACACACACACACACACACACACGCCATCTCCATCCCTCCTAGCATTATTCCACTAAGTCATTTTATGAGATATAGGGGATTGCTTCTTTTTCATCAGCTAAACTATTTTATCTTACCTGGGAAAGAAAATAAGCAATGCCAGAAAATACAGTATTTAAAATACAGAAAGATCATTCTGTCCAGTACAAACTCATAACATTTTCTTTGTACTTTTACAACACTATAGATTTACTTTCTGAACAGTGAACACTAGTATGACATATGCTTTCTTTTTCAATGTAAGTGGAGAAAAGATGAAACAATATTCCACAAAGAAAATTTCTAGAACACAGGCTAAAACTACCTTTACCCTTCATGAGCTGAACCTAGGATATATAACCACAAGACACTTTTAACACACATCTTCTACAATAGACAGTTAATCAATTCTATCGCTTTCGCAAAGAAGAGCTTGGGAGAGTAATGTACTGAGCAAAGCCCAAACATACTGCTAAGCTGAAAGAAATGTCCACAAAATAAAATAAATTGCTCTGAATGCTTTCAAATCAAACACACAAATGTTTCAATAAATGCAAGACTATTTAGAAAGTCTTTTAAGTAGAAAAAACTCTGAAATGCATATTTTGTTTTCACTTAAGTATAGAAGGAAAGAGAGAAAGAAAGAGAGAGATAAAGAGAGAAAGAAAGGGGGAGAGAAAAAAGGAGGAAGGAGGAAGGGAGGGAGGGAGAGAGGGAGGAAGGGAAAAATGAAGAAAGAAATATAAGAAAGGAGCTTACTGGTATCTTAATATCTAAACCAAAACATTTCTTATGCCCAGTCTTTAAGTTTAAGATAAATGCAGGGGTGCCTGGGTGGCTTATTCAGGTAAGTGTCCGACTTCGGGTCAGGTCATGATCTCACGGTCCATGAATTCCCACCGCCCAACACAGGCTCTGTGCTGACAGCTCAGAGCCTGGACCCTGCTTTAGATTCTAGGTCTCCGTCTCGGCCCCTCCCCTGCTCATGCTCCGTCTCCCTCTCTCTCTCAAAAGTAAATAAACATTAAAAAAATAATAAAAAGTTAAGTGTTTATTTACGTTAGATGGCGGATGGTAGCTGTTGTTTCTATTTATTTTTTTTTATTTATTTTTTTATTTTTTTTTCAACGTTTATTTATTTTTGGGACGGAGAGAGACAGAGCATGAACGGGGGAGGGGCAGAGAGAGAGGGAGACACAGAACCGGAAACAGGCTCCAGACTCTGAGCCATCAGCCCAGAGCCCGTCGCGGGGCTCGAACTCACAGACCGCGAGATCGTGACCTGGCTGAAGTCGGATGCTTAATCGACTGCGCCACCCAGGCGCCCCTGTTGTTTCTATTTAGTATCTTCACAATATTCACTAAAGTAATTAAGGGATAGCTATAGAGTGTTAAACGACTATAGTGACATATTATTGGTAGAATAAGTGAACTTTCCTGGAAGTGTAAGAGGTGTACACAAACCTAGATGTGCGTATGAAGAATCTACAAAATTTAATAATAGCATAAGTCTAAATTAAATTATCACTTAATGCATAGATTTATATCTAGAAATAAATCTAATTGTGTATGGCCTTTAGAAGAGTAACTGGAACATAGCAAGCATTCAATAAATGTTGGCTATGAATGATGTTATTGCTATTTCAGGTTTGAAATCTTGATTTTTCTCATATTCAGGCTATTTTGAAAGAAAATTACTCTGAGGTATAAATCGTTCTATGTATCTAAACCTACTACAATGTATTCATTTAAGCCAAAAAATATAATTTACATGTCCTTTGTTGATTTGTTGATTTGTTCATTCTTCCCTTTGCTGTTTTCATCTTTTATTCAAATTGTTACTGATTGCTTACTTTGTGAAAGGCACTTTTTCTTAAGTTATGAGGATGCAAAAATAAATATAAGATTTCAGCTTTACATCAAGTTATTTAGAGTTAGAATGTGGAAATAATAGAAAGAGTAGCACAATGATATTGTTTTAGAATATGAGACAATTTATTAGCAATGCTTTATTTGATCACATTTTCCTCCTAATAATAAATAACACATTCCTTCTCATAATAGGAAATGCTTCTTCTTCAAACTCATCCTTCTCTGCTCTGCAAGCATACATCCATATAACTGTAATAGATATGAAAACAAGAAAAACATTTTCAGTGGAGAGCATCATATATTAGGTACTCTACATGACCATGTTAATAGTTTCTGTTTGGAGAAATAATTACAGGGTTTTTATTTCTCTTTCTTCCAATGCTTTATCAAACTAATTTCAAAGCCAGCATTCTTTCTAATTATGTAGCACAAAGTTAGACCAGCTTGAGAAAAGGTGGAAGCAAAATAGAAATAAGACTATAGTTGGAAACAATCATTCATTGAATGATGAACTTTCTGTTACCTGGACGGCTTCTAATAATAGCTTGCTCTCAATTACCTGGTTATTCTCATTACTTAAACCCACATCATGTACTAGAATAGTCTCTTAATTATGAAATACATGTATGACAGTGGTCTTTGTTTAATAACTGATAATTGAACCTCACGTATTAATCATTTCATATACAATTATACCACAGGATCAATAGAATTTAATGAACTCTCTCCAGTCAGTGAAATAGTTATAAATTATTTATGTCTGAAAGTGAATTGTATTAAGTTAACCAAGTCATTAGGATCATTTTCTAAAATAAATTATGAGACAAAGACAACATATCTTTTAAAAAAATGAGCCATCTCTACAAAAAGATCTAGCTCTAATATGTACTAAGGGCATTAGATCAAAAGGACATTTTCAAGTATGTTTTTTAAATGCTTTAGTTTAACTCTATCATACAAATACTTATTATTTTATTAAATATTTTCTAATTTCTATTCCAGGTCCACAATTTTTCAGAGTGAGCTTGTAGAAGACAATCATTTTATTTTTCACTTTATATCCTTATATGCCTATTCAAAAGCATTGAGAAAATATTAAAGTTTGGTTAAATCATGATTTTTAGTTGAAAACTAAATTAATTCACAATAAGATTGTCTTGTATTCCCCAATTTTATATTTTCAATTTTTTCATCTTTACCTGCTATAAATCCCTCAAATCTGTCTTTAGATCTGTTGTTATAGTTACATTTTATTATTTTTAAGAATTTTTTAATGTTTATTTTTGAGAGAGAGAGAGAGAGAGAGAGAGAGAGGGAGAGACAGAGCACAAGTGGGGGAGGGGCAAAGAGAAAAAGAGACACAGAATCTGAAGCAGGCTTCAGGCTCTGAGCAGGCTCAGCACAGAGCCCAATGCAGGGCTTGAACCCACGAGCCGTGAGATCATGACCTGAGCCGAAGTCCAAAGCTTAACCAACTGAGCCACCGAGGCACCCCATTAGCTATGTTTTAACTAATTATCTTTCAGTTAGGTACTATGTAATTCTTCTATTTCACTTGTCATTGAGTTTATTTTTATTATTTAGAAGACATTTTTAAATACATTTTCTTGAATAGCTTTCAATTTACAGAAAAGTTGCAAAAATAGCACAGTTTCTATATATTTCCCTATCATTAACTTTTACATTAGTGAGGCACATCTGTCTCAAATGAATCAATTTTGATAAATTATAAAGCCCATTGTTATACTCTTATCTCCTTAGGTTTTATCTAACACTCTTTTTCTGCATTAGGATCCCATCCAGGATATGATAGCTCATGTAGTTAACTGTCCTGTTTCCTAAAGCTGCTCTTGGTGTGACATTTTGTCCATTGAATTTTTAATTTCAGTAAGCTTATCTTTCCTGTCTTAAAATATCATATGTTTTTCAAATGTCTATTCTTTTATTAAAAATTTTAAATGTTTTTATTTATTTTTGAGAGAAAGAGCGAGCACGAGCAGGGGAGGGGCAGAAAGAGAGGGAAACAGAGAATCTGAAGCATGCTCCAGGGTCTGAGATGTCAGCACAGAGCCAGACATGGGGCTCGAACTCACAAAACGTGAGATCATGACCTGAGCGGAAGTCAGACACTTAACGGACTGAGCCACCCAGGCGCCCCTAAATGTGTCTGTTCTATGTGTGCTTTATTAACAGATGGCCCATACTGTCCAATCCAGACCCAAAATTCAAAGACTTTCAAAAACTTAATAAGATATTAATTATAGAGATCGACTAATTATTGGCATATAGTTTTAGCAGTATGAACAATGTTAGTTTTAAAACATATGGCCATTTAATCAATTGCATTTAAAATTGTAAAAATTATATCACATTCTATTCATAAATATGGGAATTTTATATATGGATCTATGAAATATTCAGAACATGGGAATTTGAATATCTATTCATGCATTAGTATTTTATGAGTTTGATTATGTATATTCAAAAACACATAGTATGTCAAAATAGTTTAGAGTCATTTTATGTTGATATTTTTTGGAACACTGGTGATTTTAGGTATAGTCATTTTTAAAGATTTGATCCCATTATTTGTGGGAAAACGGTAGTTTTAAAAAACAATTTTGCATCAATAATGTTTTTTAGTTATTTTTACAGAAAATCCCAAATGATATTGTTAAATCAGCTTTTATTCTTTACTGAAACAACAAAGATATTTTCTAGCTCTGAAACATTATACATTGTTGCTTTTTATCATAATGAATTTCACTACATAGGTAATCTATACTTTTTCATTACAAAATAAGTTTGAAGATATTTTTAGATCCAGTTCATTTTCCATAAAAATATAAGCACTATCATCATTGTTAGAAAAACTAAAGTTTGTGATTACAGATAACTGTGAATAATTCAATATGAATCTAATCAAGATCATAATTACAATTTAAGAAGTAATTTGTGGAAACTATATGAAAAAAATAGTTCTATTTTACCTCATTCTTGGTTTTATATTCCTATATAACATTAAAGTACATGTATTACTACTTCCTGAAAAGATTACCAAAATCATCCATGAGATTAGATCAAGCTGGATGTTTAGATTAACTGATAGACGGGGTATGTTCCCACAAAAGAAAAGGAAAGAAATGTATAATTTTGAATTAACTAAAATTATTGAAAAAGCAATTTAAGTGTTTTGAATATAAAAATAACAGTTAAGCCTTTTTTCTTTGCTTCTTTTCTTATGAATCTATTTTTCAAATCTTTCCCCAAGGGAAATTGTTTTTATTTCTCACAATTTCTGTTGGACATGTTTTAATTTTTGCTCCTGAGTTTCAGATTTTATATAGTTAACTATTTTATTCAAATTTCATTTATTTTAGTCTCATTTTTCAACTTAAACTTTTTTTACATCATTTTTGCATATGATTTTAATATCCATTTTTATTTCTGACTACTCATTAAATAATCTTTATGTACTCTCAAATGTGTTTGTAGAAGTAAACTCTGATTATATATGTACATAAATGAAATGATCTATCTCCTCGTGAATTTAAAATCAAGTTGATTGCCATTTAAAATGAAGTTCATTTTTTATTACTAATTTATTGGCTGGCACAATGTATAAATGAGTTAAATATTAGAAATGAATACATTTCTCTTGAACTGATTGTCTATTTTAGTATTCAGAGTCTTCTCAACATTATCAAAGAATCTCAGAACATGACATTTTATTAATAGTGATACATTGTGAAGTGCTTTCAGTATCATGGCCATATTGGCCAAGAACACCAGATAGGTTTCATCACCCACGGTAAAGATCCCTATGGCAACAAGCAACCTGAATCTCTTTCTTTTAAAATTCAAACAAAATATATGAAGGCAACATTCTAAAACACTTTGCAATCCAGATCTTTTTCTGCCATATAATTATTAGTTTTTAAAAAGAATTTTCAAGAAGTTAAACACTTAAGACATTTATGAAAACAACTCTCCCAGTAGTTTATTACAGAAAAATTCAACTATGAAGAATAGAATTTTTAAAACAATTTTTTCTCAATAAAAAGAGTTTATGGGGAGGCTTAAGTAGGATTATGAGCTCAGGAGTTGGACTTTCTGAGTTCAAATTCCAGTCTAACACATATTAGCTGTAGGAATTTGGGGAACTGGCACAATTTGTGTCTCAGTTATTACAACTGGAATATTGACATATTGATAATAGCTATCCCCCAGGATTTTGGTGAACATTGAAGTAAATAATGGAGGTAAAGAGATGTGAATGGTGTTTGGAATATGAAATATACTCAATAAATGTTAGTAATTACATCATGTTATTGTGATGAGTCCCAAATACATATAACTACTACCGATTATTTACTTACGGTCCATTACCAAATATATGTCTTTCTGCCATTCTAAAATAAACCTCAAAACTAAACACAGTTTCTTTGTCTCCCTTCCTCAAGCAAGCTGTTTTCCTCAACATTTTATCTTGTCAACATTTTATCAGTACATTTCAAACATCAGAGTTGTATTTGTCTCTTCCTTTTACCTCCACCACCAAGTCATATGAATTATCTGATAAACACAGTGATCTTAAACAGTACATGATACATTCAGATGACGAGGGAATGTTTACTGACCGTATTGAGAAAAAAATAATCTTTTCCTCCTTGTATCTTAATGCCTGATTCCTTATATAAATCTTAAAAGGTAATGAATTTAACAATATTAAAATTTTAACATTTAAAGTAAATTAGTGACACAAAGAGCAAGCCTCCCCCATTTCCAAACAGAATGTAAAATACAAAGGCATTTTCCAGAAATTCTGTTTTGGTAAGAGTTAAAACAGTAAGGGAGGGAAACAAGAGTGATAACTTCTCTGTCCATCATTCGCTCTGGAACTGCCTTGTTTTCCACACGGATGACAAAAGAGTGGTCATTGCACAGTATGTTGTGGTGATTACTTTATGGACTATAATGCATGATACATGTACCAAGTCATGAGAATTCTGTAATGAAGGTCTTCAGGTGACTGGCAGTCAAACAGAGAAGTGAGCACTCACAGGAAGTGAGTGCCACAAGGGAAGACTCGTCAGAATAGACAAGAATTTTTTTCTTTACCATTTACCCATAAAAAGTGACTTTACCACTTTCTATCCAAAAGATATACATCACGGATAATAATGTATTTAGTAAATACATGTAAGTGAACTTAAGGAAAATGTGGCTAATTAGATTGCAAATAGGCAGCTATTCTTCTGTAGAGAGAGCACTTGATCCGTATTTAATTATAATGAACTTTATTACCACAAAAATTATACTATCGATCTGTATAAGATCGTAACTGGTTCCAGGGGGATCAAAAAACATCATAGGGTAAGAGAGACATTCTTCATCTCTAAGAGTGTTTTTTCTGGGATCAATGAGTGGCTGAGAAAGAGATTACAACTAAAGAACTTTGTTGGGGTGCCTGCCTGGCTCAGTTATTAAGGCATGCAACTCTTGATCTCAGGGTCATGATTTTGAGCCCCGCTTGTGGCATGGAGTTTACTTAATCTCCCCTAAATTAAAAAAAAAGAACTTTGCCTTTATTACAAGAACCGGAAGACTGAATATTATGTGTCCTACACATAAAAATGGCAGGATTTTTTTAACACTGATCCAGTCCTTTCATACAGTTTAACAATTAAAAAAAAAACCAATTTAATCAAGTTAGTAGCTCTATAAATAGCCTAGACTGAATGTATTTGTAATTCCAAGGTTACGAATATTTTCATTGAACTGAGGAATTTAGGAAGAATTAGGAAAAATATGATTTTTGAATTTTAAATACATTGTAATGAAAATGTTAAAGAGGAGCATTTTAATGTGCTGTACAATGTCTTATATGTGACCTTGGGGAAAGGACTTTATGGGTATACAAACCTATGCTCAAAGATGGCTGTTGGTAGGAATTTCCAATACCAAAAAGTTTACCGACAAGTTTACATAAGCAATGTAAAACTTCTGGTTGATTCTAAACTATATGATATGTAATACAAGGCATCGTGGGAAATACAGCTATTTAAGGAAGAAAAATTATGGCATACAGTTCCAAATGGACAAGAAATTAGACATGAGTGTAGAATATAGCTTGGTGGCAAAAGTGAAATGTTTCAAGATGCTTATCAAGTATCATATTAGATTTTGAAAGGATTTGTTACTTTAATTTTTTTTTTTCAACGTTTATTTATTTTTGGGACAGAGAGAGACAGAGCATGAACGGGGGAGGGGCAGAGAGAGAGGGAGACACAGAATCGGAAACAGGCTCCAGGCTCCGAGCCATCAGCCCAGAGCCCGACGCGGGGCTCGAACCCACGGACTGCGAGATCGTGACCTGGCTGAAGTCGGACGCTTAACCGACTGCGCCACCCAGGCGCCCCAAGGATTTGTTACTTTAACTGAAATAGTCACACAAGGAAATAGACTGAACACAGTCCTGACCACTTTTTAACTTTACTTCCAAAAAGGATTGCTTCCTCTAAAGGAAACAGAGACCCAAACAAATATGTTTTTCTTCAGATGCTTCAAATTTGCACCTCTTCACGACTTCAATAAGTACAAGTTTTGAAATGAGTCCACACATTTAAATTCCTTCTGAAATGCACTGTATTGATGTGCCCTAGTAAAGTAATCATCAATTTTATTCCTTTTTCTGCTTATGCACTATAGGCGATGTAGAGAAAATGTAAAATGGAGGTACATTTGTCACTGTTTAAAACTGAAATCACCCTGTTAGATTCTTACTCCAACAAAAAAGGTAACATTTTTGCAAAGTAGAAAAGTTCAAAACATTCATATGAAGGCTGGGAATAATGTAATTAAGCTCAACCCAGAGTGAACAGACACAACAGCAACTTTAATAAATTATTTAACTTGGCTCATAGATTACCCTCCATACAACTAAATAAAGGTAAAGAATATTCTTATTGCAGTTATATTTTTTAAAAATACAATTGTGACAAAACTAAATTGTGACATAGATGCCAGTAAAGCAATAGATTCGTCAGAAAGTTTAACAAGAGAGTTGTAATTGATATATCATGCATTTTTCCCTTTCATGTCAGTTTTTATAACTCTGTTTTCTGAAACAATTATCGAGAAGTAAAAAAGTTTTACTTTAATATCAATAGAAGCCTGCTGCTTCTAGCAGACTTTATAATGGTAATGATTGGAAGATTAATTGATAAGGCTTAACGGGGCACCTGGATGGCTCAGTCAGTTAAGTGTTCAACTTCAGCTCAGGTCATGACCTCGTGATTTGTGAGTTTGAGACCCGTGTCAGGCTCTGTGCTGACAGCTCAGAGCCTGGAGCCTGCTTCGGACTCTCTGTCTCCCTCTCTCTCTGCTCCTCCCCTACTCACGCTCTCTGTCTCTGAAAAATAAATAAACATTATTTTTTTTAAATTAAAACGGCTTACTTTCTATGGAAAGTGCAATTTAATAATGGGAAATTTGTTGATTACATGGTATGTAATTTCCTAGTAGGAGGAAAGAGAAAGATAATTTAGTGATAATAATATATCATGAAATGGATACACCATCTTATGGGGCTTTTTTGTTGTTTTCTTGATGACAATATTTTTTTTTTTTTTTGTGTCAGAACATGCACATGACTTATAATAATAGTTGGTATAAAAATATTATAACAAACTATTAACTATATTTTAAGTTTATTTATTTTGAGAGAGAGAGAGTGCATGTGTGAAAGTGGGGCAGAGGGAGAGAGAGAGAACCCCAAGGAAATTCCGTGCTGTCAGCGTGCTGTTAGGAACCCTGAGATCATGACCTGAGCTGAAACCAAGAGTGGGGACACTTAACCAACTGAGTGATCCAGGCACCTCATTAACTGTTTTCAATAGAGCTTTGATTAAAAGTAAATTCAGGGACGCCTGGGTGGCGCAGTCGGTTAAGCGTCCGACTTCAGCCAGGTCACGATCTCGCGGTCCGTGAGTTCGAGCCCCGCGTCGGGCTCTGGGCTGATGGCTCAGAGCCTGGAGCCTGTTTCCGATTCTGTGTCTCCCTCTTTCTCTGCCCCTCCCCCGTTCATGCTCTGTCTCTCTCTGTCCCAAAAATAACGTTGAAAAAAAAAAAATTAAAAAAAAAAAAAAAGTAAATTCAGAAGAGGAGCTATAAGCTTCAGTAGAAAGAAACTTTCCAGTATAAAAGTGCATTTAAGAATGCAAAACCCTGAATTAAAATCAAACTGTTTAGATACATAAGAAAGGTTAGCAAATATTTATACATTAAGCATCATTATATGTGAATCTAAACTTTCTCTGTTTCTTATCATCATAAAGCAAAATTTCTGTTTTTCTGTTTGCTAAATCTATTCCTATGATATTAAAAGATCAATTTCAGTCATCCCAAAGTCTATAAATGAGATAACAAATGTTGTTCTAATAAGAATGTTTTATTAAATGTGTGGTATTAACACGCTGTAATTTAGCTATGTTTGCAAAGCATTGTTAAGTTAATCACTGACCTCACTATGATTAACTGGTGTATGTTCCACATCAATTGATTAGAAGACCTAGTGTGTGTCAAGCACTTTGTAAGCTCTGGTGAGACAATAGATGCAAAATATGTAAGTATGGAGTTGACATTCTAGTAAGACAAACAAAAGCTGAATAAATATGTAACATACTAATGGCAAAATGTTATAAAGAAAAATAAAGACAACAAAATGTTGGTAAACCTCCGCTTCACGTTTTTAAAGTTCACCCACATGACTCAGTCAGTTAATTTATCCAACTCAGTCTTCTGTCCTTAAATCTGGGAGTATACATTCAAATGGATATTTGATTTCCATGCCTACTAGATATCTTATGCCCTTGGCATTGATTGACTCCACTGGTCTACTTCTTCCCTCGTATTTCATATCTCTGAAGCTGATGGTATTGCTCACCTAGTTGGTCAAACCCCACACTTGGAAACCTCACTGACTCATACCTTTCTCAACATCTAATCCATCAACAGGTAATCCTATCTGTCTCAATTTTATTTTTCACCATACCTACTGCGATACTTCTATGAAAACTGGCCTCTATCAGTTTCCACCTAGACTTCAACAAAAGCTTCTCTACTGATTTCCTTGCTCTGTTCTTCCTTACCCACCAATTTGTTCTCTAAGTTTAACTATGTCATCCCATCCTGAAAATCTTTTAATGGCTTCTCTTCTTATTGGGAATATAATGGAAATTACCAGTCATGACCTCCCAGGCCCCATATGACCCTGCCTAATCCTTCTCACCTGTCTGATCTCAGATCCTACTGCTGTCACCTTTTGTCTCAGCAACACCAGCCTCCTTTCTGTCGCCGTAATGTGGCCAGCATACCCGTGTCTTGGGGAGGGGCACTCCTCCAACAGATGTTACAGAACTTGCAACCTCATCACATCCAGGCCTCTGCTCAAGTGTTATCCCTGGGAGGCCTTTCTTGATGTTTTTTCTATAAGAACACTCATGCTGTATCCGTTTATGCCGATGAATTTTCCTCCTGGGGATTTGTTATTGTCTGCTGTCGCATTGCTTTATGTATCTATTTGTTCATTGTCACACTTGCCTCTGTGCCCCTACCCCTCCTACCCACCCCTAGTTAAAATACAAGCTCCAAGAGGAAAGGGAAGTTATCTTGTCCCTTGCTGACTACTGAAATATGGGATAAATGAAAAGTGGAAGAAAATGGTAAGCATAATAAAATATAAGACATTCCAATTTGGAGTAAACTAATGCCTAAAGTTATCCAGAGGAAACTCACCAATCAGTTTGTTTGTGTCCTTTAAAGGAGGTTATATTTATTTCCAGAACTGTTACACAGGGAGAGCACTACTTGTCCTCCACACTGAAGAAGTATATTTTTAACAAGTAAAAGAGGAAACATTTTGCCCTCCAAAGAAAAGAAGGTTAGATTTTGATAGTAGCGGGATGTTCTAAATTATAGGTTATATCTTAAATTCCTCACAAAGTTGCTATAAGGAATAAAAAAGGCCAATATGCTGTTTAAAGACCATGAGTAATGGAAGACAGTTGCTCTTTGGTTACTAATTTTATGTAACTTAAAAAAAAGAAAAGTATGTTTTCAAGCATAGAAGAAATACATAACCATTTTGGAAATTATAGAAATGAACAGTGTATACATACAGAAAAGGATAGTATACAATAGTGTACAAAGAATAGTATTATATATAATAATGAACATAACCTCATTACTTGTAGACAATCATTGATAGTAATTGGGTAAACATAATATTTAATAGTTTCATATCCATCTTATAAATATATATAATATCTTTAAATATATGCCCATGAGTTTATACTACAATTGTTTGAAATTTTCCATAATGTGAATAACATTTATTTTAATATCAGTACATTAAAAATAGTTGTGTTATTATCAATTATTCTCCATCTCAGGTGAATTTGCAAATTATCAAATCAAAAACATATCACAACAGAAAATAAAACCGAGTAAATGTCCAAATTCAAAGTTAATATTTTTAAGTCATTTTTTGATGTGAAACAGAAATATTTCACCACTACAGACTTGATTAAATGTTTTCTTTTCAAGCAATAAGAAACAGAGACAATCACCTTTTAAAAGGCAGTACTATATCATTATAAACTCCTATTCCAGTACATCACCACAGTATAAATGAATACAAAATTAACAGAATTTAGACAGAACAAAAATACTTGCAGTAGTATAGCACATTTTGGTAAAACACAACAACTATGAGATCTCTCATATTTTGAAATATATGAGGTTATGCATTTTGAATTAAGAACAATTTATATGTCTATAGATAACAAAGGCCATTATTTAGAATCTTCTACCAATTCTGAAATATTACTTTTCATCATTTTTCTCATCTTTAATGGCTTGAGTTAAATGCTTATGATGACTTTTTCAAAATTAATTTAATAATGATTCTATTATATGTTGTTTCTATGGCACATAAGCATAGTCAATATATTAAATATTCTTCGAAGTTTAATCTAACTCAAATTTTTATTAAAGTCAAATTAAACATCCTAATGGAACACTGAAGTAAATTCCCAGAGATGATTTCCTTGTAAGTATATATTCAATATATATTTAAACAGCAGCATGTTTTCTTAGAGATAAAACTCTTTTTCAGTAAGTGTTTACATTTTAATTTTCTAATCTACGTCTTGTTTATTTATTATAGACTTAGAGAGAAGCTCAAAATGAAACACACACAAACACACACATGCACACACACCTATATGCAGAACAGAGCATTTTCTATAATGTGTTTTCATCTAATGTTTCTTTCAAGGATGGGAAAAAAAAACTGCTTGAAGCTCTATTTTTGAAAATTTAATGGCTGTTAAAGTCACAGGATTGTTTCCTCATTTTATTTCAGTGCATATATTTTTAAATTTTATATCTTAATTTGTGGTAGTTATACTGAATGACCAATTGACTGGTCATTGATAGACTTAAAATAAAGGTAAGATTGTTTTATATACATATTTCAAATAATAGACCTCAACTAAACTTATCATTAGATTTTTATTATTTAAATAATATATCTTGAGAGTTTTTTTAATGTAGTTAAAATAAAGGTATATTATATGGTGAAAGTATAGAGTTTGGAACAATAATATTATGTTTCTACCTTTGCTTATTAATCTAATAATGTGGCTAAGTAAGTTAACATATTTTGGTAATTTTTATCTGCGAAATTAAGATAAATTGAGGATTATGACAAGAATAATGTAATAGTTATTATTAGTAACAGTTTTATTTATATTAGCTTATACACTCCATACAATTTTTGTGTGATTTAAATAAAATAACATATAAGAATGCATTTTCTAAACTGCAAAGCATTTTAGAAATGTGTACCTCAGCATTCACTATGAATTGATTTGTAGAATCAAAATGGTTCATATGACTTTGGTTATTAATAACCAGTCTTTAACAAACTCTGGAATACTAATATTTTTCCTGGGTATGGCAGCATATTTAAGACATGGTCTTTCCAATATTGAAATGCTTCAATAATAAATACGGTAAACTATTGTTTTGCTGATAAAATTCTCACTTTTGCAATGTTTGGCATATGCCTTACATTTATAGGTTAGACTTAGAGTATTAAAACTTTTTAACAAAAAAGTATCTTATTTCTTGCTCATAGAATATTTCCGAGATAAGTAGGGAAAAGCATTATGCAACAGTATAAGGAAGATTATAGCAAATTGCTTCCACAAAAGTTGAGCCATCTAAAGACCTAACCATTGTGAGAGACTGTTAAAGACACCAAAAGAATTTGGAAATTCCCAAGGTTCGCAAGAGTTCTCCCTTTCATATCGAATATGAGCAAAACTATTTCAATATAGTCAGTTCAATGAATTCTTATCTATGGAAGAAAAATGCTAACATAAGCCTGTAACATGCAAGAAAAGGGAAACCATATCCCAAGCTTTTGAGAGAATATTTTCCTATGCTTGAAATGGGGGGGGGGGGGGGAGTGGGAAAGACACTGAAGGAACTAATCCTACTCACTAAACTGTTGACTCTATATGACAGTCATCCAAAAGCATTTTTAGAGTATCAATAAAATTATCTTTTAAGCATATCTATAGGCTGTCTATCTATCTATCATCTATCATCTATCTATCTATCTATCTATCTATCTATATCTATCATCTATCTATTATTTGCTCCAAATATGTTTGTTGAACAAATCTCACCTCTTAGGTATCTTTAAGTTATACAATTCATTATTGTGTATGATGATTCCTTTAAATGTGGGTTCCTCTGGATATCTTCTAAGTTTGAAATGTAATTGACAAATTATATTGAATGTGGGACAAAATTGAATGACAAATTCAACGACAAAATTGAATGGGGGACCTGAAATCTCCGAGATATTTTCAATTTAACTTTTTTACATCCGGATTTTGCCAAGCTGCATGTCCCACAAGCATTGACACCCTGCATATCTTTGATAGATCCATTTTATTTAAAATTGCAGAGCTAGTCTCCAAACCACAGGACCTATGCCTTTTCTTCTGCATCAAACTGAGTCTTATAAATTTTACTGTATTTATCGATGGTTTTCACTCACATCCAAGTTTTGTATAACCTGTACTCATGGCACATAAACAACTATATATTGGAATGTTGCTTGCTGGACCAGAAATATATCGGAGAGTAGTACTTGAAATGCAAAACCCCTTTAAATATGAATTCCCTTTTAAAAATGGTGATTCATTTTATCCTGCACTGCACTCCCTAACTCTTTCCCTAATTCTAGCTTAGTCTTTGTTTTAGAAGTGGTTTGCTTTCTCTCATTGTGTCATTCAGACGGAAAAGCCACCCACTTTTTTTGAGGCTTTTTTTTTCTTTTTTCAAGTTTTTATTTAAATTCCGGTTGGTTAGCATACAGTAATGGTTAGCATTACTCTCAGGTGTAGAATTTAGTGATTTATCACTTACATACAACACCCAGTGCTCATCACTACTCATGCCCTCCTTAACCCATCACCCATTTAAACCATCTTCCTGCCCACCTCCCTTCCAGTAACCCTTGGTATGTTCTCTACAGCTAAGAGTATGTTTCCTGATTTGCCTGTCTCACTTTTTTTTTAATCATATATTCATCTGTTTTGTTCCTTAAATTACACACATGAGCGAAATCATATGGTATTTGTCCTCCTCCGACTGATTTATTTTGCTTAGCATTATACTCTCTAGCTCCATCTGCATCATTGCAAATGGCAAGATTTCATTCTTTTTGAGGGCTGAGTAATATTTCATTATATATATATACCACATCTCCTTGGCTTCTTTTCATAATTTGGCTATTGTTTATAATGCTGCTATAAACATCGGGTGCATGTATCTTTTCAAATCAGTGTTTTTGATTCTTTGGGTAAATTTACCTAGTAGTGCAATTGCTGGATTATAGGGTAGTTCTATTTTTAACTTTTTGAGGAACTTCCATACTGTGTCCCAGAGTGGCAGTACCTGTTTGCATTCCTACCAATAATACAAGAGGGTTCCCCTTTTTCCACATCTTCTCTAACAGTTTTTTGTTACCCATGTTGTTAATTTTAGCCATTCTTACTGGTGTGAGGTGATATCTCATTATAGTTTTGATTTGTATTTCCCTGATGATGAGTAATGTTGAACAGCTGTTCATGTGTCTGTTATCCAGCTGTATGCCTTCTTTGGTAAATTGTCTATTCATGTCTTCTGTACATTTTTTTTAAACTGGATAATTTGTTTTTTGGGTTCACCCAATATCCTATTTCAAAATATTATTCCAAAGAAGCAATAGTACTAACTGTGATATATACAATGTATGGTGTTCCCAAAGATTCAATTTGTTAATGTTACTTTGATTTGTTTTCACATCTTATAAGTAAAATGATCTTTTTAGTTCCTAGTAAGTATTTTGCATATAATTAGGATAAATTTTACATTTTCAAGGTGTCTCCATCATTACAGCACTTTTTTAATTTATTATTTTTTATTAAGCTTTGTATTTTAATTCCAGTATATATAACATACAGTGTTATATTAGTTTCAGGTGTACAATATAGTTATTCAGCAATTCTATACATTACCCAGTGCTCATCATGATAAATATATTCTTAATCCTTTCCACCTATTGCACCCATCCCTCCACCCACCTTCACTTTATTTTAAATGAGTACCCTTAGTTAAAGTTAACTTTATTTTGATATACTTTATTTTAAATGAGTACCCTTAGTTAAAGTTAACGTTTTTCATCAAGAACATTTTTACTTGAAGCATATTTTAGAATACGTGGCTCTAAAAGACATATATATATATACACATACACACACACACACACACACACATATATATATATATATATATATATATATATATGTATATATATATATAAAACATTCCATCCAAGGAAATAGAATACACATTTTCTTCAAGTACATACAGAAGAGTTCCCTGGTTATATCACATTAAAAGGGACATAACAAATATTGGAAACTTAAGAAGACTGAAATCATACCAAGTATATTTTCCAACCACAATGGTACAAAACTAAAGACCAACAATAAAACAACGCTGGAATCTACAATGTAAATGTTAAATTTTTAATTTGAAATTAAACAATACACTACTGCACAAGCAATGGGCCAAATAAGAAAATCAAAATATGTCTCAAAACAAAAGAAAAAGAAAACACAATATTGCAAAACCCATGAGATACAGCAAAAGGACATATTAGAGTAAAATTTATGCTATAAAAAAAAGTTCAAATAAACAACTTAACACTACACCACAAAGAACTAGAAAAAGAGAAAAAAACTTAGCTGAAATTTAGTAGAGGAATGAAATAACAAAGAAAAATCAAAAATAAATAAAATAGAGACCAGAATAAACAATAACATAATACTGAAAGTAATGACCAGTCCCCCCACCATCAAAATAAACAAAATTGGCATTGCTTTAACTACATTAACTAAGAAAAAAAAGAGAGAAGTCTCAAAAACAAAAATGAGAAATGAAAGAAAATAATACAACAGAAATACATAGTGTGTTAACAGATTATTATAAAAATGTATATACTAACAAATCAGATAATTTAGAAAAAAACACATAGTTATTTCTAAAAGCACTCGAGTTACCTGGATTGAATCATAAATTCTGAATCTAAGAAATAGGACTAGACTAGACTGGAAGTTAGACATAGATATAACCAGAATGAAAGTTGATTTGGGAATCAAAGATCTCCCAGTACAGAAAAGCCCAAGACCACATGATTGCATTGGTGAATTTTATCAAACATTCAAAAAACATATAATTAATGGCAATCTTTGTCAAAATCTTACAAATAATGGAATTGAGGAAACAAATTCAAAACCATTCCATGAGGCCAGTACTACACTGATACCAAAGAAAGATAAAAAAAATACAAGAACAAAAAAGTCTAATTGATCCAATTTAAGTATTGGGCACCTGGTTGGTTTACTTGGTTGAGCATCTAACTCTTGATTTCGGCTCAGGTCAAGATCTCATGATTCATGGGATCAAACCCCTGCCAGGATCCACACTGACAGTGTAGAGCCTGCTTGGGATTCTCTCTCTCCTTCTCCCTCTCCCCCTCCCTAGCTCATGTTCTTTCTCTCAAATAAATAAATAAATAAATAATTAAAAAAAAGGGGGTGCCTGAGTAGCTCAGTCTGTTGAGCGTCTGACTTTGGCTCAGGTCATGATCTCGTGGTCTGTGAGTTCAAGCCCCATGTCAGGCTCTGTGCTGACAGCTCCGAGCCTGGAGCCTGCTTGGGATTCTGTGTCTCCCTCTCTCTCAGCTCCTCCCCCACTCATACACACACACACACACACACACACTCTCTCTCTCTCTCTCTCTTTCTCTTTTTCTCTATCAAAAATAAACATTAAAAAAAATTTTAAAATAATTTAAAAAAGAAAAGAAAATAGAAGACGTTAGAGTGTTACAACTCCAACAAGATTGAGCATGTCATTTTACTTATTTCATAGAACACATAGACATACACGTTTCATAGACTTACACATGAGTAATATAAATATATTTACTTATATTCAACTATTATTTATATTTGTCACATAAATTAATTTTATTCCATAAAAGAAGATAAGTAGTATTTTTGTTTGTTTGCATGTGTGTACATATTTTTTTTTTCCTTTTCATAATCTGCAGTGCCTGGAACTAAATTAATTGCACCAGTCCTGTAGTGGGTGCTTGATAAAATTTGCTGATTGAATGAATATTAGTTATTGAGTTAGACTTTTTTTCTTTCTTTTTTACTTGCTATTACATCTTGAAGATCCTCAAATACAGCGACCCTTAATATGGGGGTTTGAAGCATCAACCCTCGCACAGTTAAAATTCTATTGTATAACTTCCATCTGTCCCAAAACTTAACTACTGATTGCCAATTGTTGACTGGAAGCCTTACTGATAACATAAAAAATTGATTAACACATATTTTCTATATTATAAATATTACTGTGTTCTTACAATAAAGCTAGAGAAAAGGAAATGTTATTAAAATATTATAAGGAAGAGAAAATACATTTATAGTACTGTACTTAGGGAAAAAAAATTCACTTATAAGTGGACCCACGCAGTTCAAACCCATGTTGTTCAAATATCAACTGTACAACTATCTATAACTGCACATAATGATTTATGGGCTGCTTTAAGATTTCACCATTATAAGCTATAAATTTCTATTATATTTTCAACAGTTATTTATGGGATTCCATACCATTATACTGACATCATAGAGGCATTGGAGACACAGGTGCAAATATAGATCCCTTCTGTTTTATCATAACACTAACATTCCAAGGGATGAAACATATTAAGCAGGTGAAGAAATGGGGAGCCTGAGTGGCTCAGTCAGTTAAGCACGTCAGACTTCCGCTCCGGTCATGATCTCAGGGTTTGTGGGTTCAAGCCCCACATCTGGCTCTGTGCTCACAGCTGGAGCCTGGAGCCTGCTTCAGATTCTGTGTCTCCCTCTCTCTCTGCCCCTCCCCTGCTTGCTCTCACTGTCTCTCTCTTTCAAAAATAAATAAACATTAAAAAAAATAAGCATGTAAAGAAATGGAAAATATAATTTAAGAGTGGATGGTGTTAAGAAATAAGCAGATTTATCTGATACAGGGTAAAGAGAAAAAATAACTAGATCAGGATAGATGATTAGGGAAGGCCTTTACAGGACATAAATATATGAGTTCAGATATGTAAAACAAGATAAAATCAGCAAAGAAATTAGAGAAAGGAAGAAACAGAACAAAAAGTACAAAATGCCTGAGTTAGAAGAAATTTTTTCCCAGAGTAAAAATGATTGTAGTGATGGTAGTAAGAGAAGTACTAGAAAGGTAGATCAGAGCCCGCACTTGAAGAACTTTGTAAACAGTGTTATAAGACTTAAGTTTATGCTAAATTCAATGGAAAATCAAAATCACTAGTGTAGAAATTATCTGATTTATATATTTTTAAGTCATTACATTTTTGTGTGTAGTGCATATTGTGTCTCATATGAATTGTAGGAAGACCAAAATGGAGGGAAGAAAGTTGTTTACAATAATGGCCATTTAAAAACCTGCAAATCGTATTTTTTTTCTTTCTTTTTTCTTCTTTTCTTCCTTCCTTCTTCCTTCCTTCCTTTCTCTTTTTTCTTTTTCTTTCTTTCTTTCTTTCTTTCTTTCTTTCTTTCTTTCTTTCTTTCTTTCTTTTGTCTTTCTTCCTTTTTTTTAACCAGTTAAATGATGGTGCATTGGATATCTATGCACTTATATTTTTGTGAAAATTCTTTTATTTTTTTTCAGGACAGATTCATTGATTATTGGGTTTACCTGTGTCTTTTGAACTTAAATATTTTTGCCATCTTTCCTTTATTATTATTAATGCTATATACCACATACTACTAATAAAATCATAATAAAATAATAAAAAATCCTCTAATTTTTTGAGTTTAATTTTGCACATTTATTTGTTTTTTGGTTCTGGCATATTTCTTAAATCTCCTATAGAATAAAGTCTGATATAAATAGAAAACAAAATCATTTTTAGAAAATAAATTTTAAAGTTCAAACATTGCAATCCTTACACCTTCTTCTTCATAATTTTAAAAATAATATGTGTCCTGGCTTATCCATTTTGTTCTTAAGAAAATAAAGCTAACAAGCTGGATTAAATAGTAAGTCATGAAAATATTCACAAAGCAGGACATTCGGGTAACAGCGTGTCTCTGAAGCAAATAATCAGATGATTTTTGTGATACGTGTGAAGTATAATCAAAAGAACAATACTTGCCTTTAATCTTCCATATTGTGTAAACAGCAGTATGAAATTAGCACATTGGGAACTCGGATTAACATTGCCCTCAAACAACTATAAACATTTGACAGACTTAGAATTTTATTCTAATTACTTTTCCAATGAGCGACATTATTAGAAAAACATGTCCGTTAATATTTTACCTTGAAGGTCACAGCAGAAATTGCATTCACATAATACTTTCCCATAAGTGTTTGTATTTACACAGCACCCATTATTTTCTTTCCAAATAAGCAGATTTACTGCCATCAGCATGCTAGAGTTGTAAATAAATTTCAATATGGTATATAAAAACAGGAAATCAGATTCCTGGAACTTGGCCATTGTTTGATTTTGTCTCTTGCTAGAAGTAACATTAATTTGAAAGAATAGATTGATTGCTGACTTGTAGGAAATACTATAGAAGGAAAAGTAGGCAGTAATGCAGCATCAAGCTCTACTGAATATTCACCAGAAATGAAAATATTCATGTAAACGTGTAAAATTAATTACAGCAATTTTGTTCAATTCTTACACTGTTTTCAAATAATCGAAAGAAGTTAATTATATATACTATAAAGTGAACATTTTAGTTATTCGCTGTTTTAGCAAGTAATTTGAACATATACATAAGCTAAACTCCACCTAAGTTCCCTCTTGTAATATAATGTAATGGAGTGGTACTACATTTTATATATGCCAGTAAATAAGATATTCTGAGAAAGGAATCTGAGACCATGGAGGGGGGTTATAAAAATATGAATTTAATTGTATTATAATCCCTTAAATCAGAATGTTTGTAAAATAATTTAACAGCAATGATTCCTTATGAAAGTGATCTTCAGCAAATTACTTTGATTAAAATATATTATGTTAGGCAAAATAATGTGGCACAGGATGAGGCCACATTCTGATGAATGACTGGAACCTGTGAAATTGTTACATTACATAGTAAAAGAAACTAAAATAGCAGATGAAATTAAGTTGCTAAAAGTTAATTTGAAAATAGGGAAACCATCCTGGATTATCTATGGGGGTCCAATGCAATCACAAGATTCTTTACATATGGAAGACAGAGCAGAAGATGGTCTCAGAGTGATGCATTGTGATGTAAGATTCCACCAGCCTTTGGAAACACTCCCCTTACCATCACTGTTTTCGAAAAATGGAAGGTGGCTAGAAATAAAAGAATCCCAACAGCTGGAAAAGGCAAGAAAATGGATTCCAGAAGGAAATGCCATCAGCAAACCCTCTGATTTTAGCCCAGTGAAACTCTTTTCAGGCCTCTGACCTCCACAACTAGAAGATAATAAGTTTATATTTTAAGTCACCAAATCTGTGGTAATTCGTAATAGCAACAATGGGAAACTAATATATACATCAAAGTATTCAGTAAATAACTTTAAGGGGATGTATTTCATATTTCTTTTACACTGGTAAGATATGAAAATATAATTAGTATAGCATCATCTTACTGTACATATTCTAAAGGGAAAGTACAGATTATTGGGGAGAAACTGAATAATCATAAAAGGTCATGAATTCAACCCCAGTTTAACACTCTTTTTCATACACCATACTACCTAAACTCATGATGTACTTCAATTCCATAGCATCTTACTTGTAAATGTTTCTCAAAGTCCAGAGAACAAACTTCTTAGATGATTACATTAAAGAAAATAATCATAATTTTGGAATAAAAACACAGTCATTTCAAATTTAAGACCACAAATACAAATTCATTCCAGATCTCTTATAGGGAAAAAAAAATAGCCAATTTTTAACATTTGCAAAATAGGTTTTCCCATAAATAAGTAATATCTCTTCTGTGAGAAGCTTTTCTTTGTGTTTAAAACCTAATCCTGGTTCTCGAGTGCAAAACTGACCCTTTGTATTATATGTAGAAAGTGGTATGAGAATATTTTAAAGAAAGTCTATATTTTTATATTAGAATGAGATAGGTAAAATAAAAATGTAACCTTTTTCTTATTTCTATTTAGCAGTTAAAAGGCTTTGGATTATTTTCACAGTAAATGTTTTTACACAAAATCTTTTCCTTCACAGACCTTAATATCACAAACTCAATAATATCTACCTGAATAAAAAATTTAACTCTTTTATTTGACAGTTGTTTTTAAACATGCACACACACATGAAAAATAGAAACAGATTGGACAAATCAACTACAGACCTGTAAAAGTGTTCCAAATAGACTTGTATAAAGAATTATAAGTTTGAGTAACAACAGTGATTTAACACTAAAGGTGTTTCACAAGTGCCTTTAAATCCCAAGCAATGTGGTTTGTTATTGGTCTATAATACCCACGTGGTCACTCATGATCATCTGGGAAACAGATCACATTTACATAGGAATTGGAATGTATTCAGTTTTGGCAGGAGCGTCACCTATGGTATAGAGTAATAGACAAAATGTTTTTAAACTGTTTTATGTTTATTTATTTTTGAGACAGAGAGAGAGCGCAAGTGAGGGAGGGGCACAGAGCTGGGGAAACAGGATCTGAAGTAGGTTCCAGGCTCTGAGCTCTCAGCACAGAGCCCAACACAGGGCTTGAACAGTGAAATCATGACTGGGGCCAAAGTTGAACACTTAACCAACTGAGCCACCCAGGTGCACCGACAAAATGTTTCTAAATAAACAAATCAAATATAGACCCATAAAGTTACAAATCTTTAAAATTGTCGAAAAATTACATGGATTTCAGATGTGATCGTATTTGAATTTACACTATATACACATGATATCGGTAGCCTGGGAAAAAGAGCTACTAATACCAGTAAATTCATTTATTTATTTATTGTGTTAAAGATAGAGCAAAAGCATACTTATATACTTTTGGAATTAATTTCTTTTATATGTAAAATAATAATTTCCAAAATCCTTTCAACCTTTATAATTCAATGAGGCACAGAGGAGAAAAGTGAGGGTATGATAGGAGAAAATAAAAAATTCATGTTTGACATTTTTTTAACAGCTTCCTTTTGGCAGTTATCTTATACTATAATTGTTCTGGGCAGTGTACAGCATTTAAGAAAATACTAGGCATTTCCTGATAGAAAGGTAAAATTGTTTTACAACAATTTAAAAGGAGATCATGTATTTTTGAAAAAAAAAAAAAACCTTTGGTAGGTGTCAGATAAATAATAAAAATACAGATGCACTATGAGACTGATGTGGTCTTCCCTTTTCATGAATAAAGAAGTGTCCTGAAACACACTAAAACCTTGGAGAGCCTCGATCTCTAGCAGTAACTAGACTTGTGTTAGGTATGGGAAAATTCACCACCATTTTTTCCTGCTGGATTAATCAAACTAAAGGAAAATTTTTTTTTAATTACATACCAAGCCAAACATTATGCCCATATGTTTTGGGAAAAAAGCAAGAATAAAAACCACAATTATAACACCATTTTGAGACTAGTTAAGCAAATCAATTTCAATATCATTTCTCCATTAACTACCATGAGGTAGCTTCTTATTCTGTTTTATTTTAGTTCTCACAGAAAGGATAAGTTAATGTATCAAGAACTTCCTTGATCTCTTGAGCAATGAAGAAAACAAACTTACGTCAAATCTCTAAGTAGGTGACTAGCTTTGGATGGGCTCAGAGGAACCAAGTGAAGCCTTGTTAGACACATGGATGTATGGCCATCTATACCACGTATTCTTTAACGTTGTGATTATTATTCATTTAGTGTATCTACATGCATCTATTTTTCTTCCTTCTCCACATCTCTTTTACTCACCACTTTGTTAATCATTCCACAAATCCTTATTCAGTAGTCCCCAAGTTCCAGATATACTTCCAGGCATTCAGACAACAGAAGTAATCAGATTGGCCAAAAATCTTTGCTTAAATCAGAAAGGAGTTTATGTTTTAATGGAGATAAACAAGAAACATGAAGAAAACATGTAAAACATATGGCATGTTACCTCGTGTTTGAAATGTAAGCAAGGTGAGGAGAACAAGGAGGGTAGGGAGTCAGACAAGTTGCAATGTTACATGTGAACCGGTGGAGACTTCAGTTAGAAGATACAGTTTGAATACTACCACAAAATTTACCTTAAAACAGCAATCATTTTATCGTGTCTCATAGTTTCTATGAATATGGAATTTGGGAAGGGCTCAGTTGGGCAGTTCTACTTGAAATCTTTCATGCAGTTGCAATCAGACAATGAGTATGTGATTGACATATCCCTTGATGTATCCATTAAGATACTATACCAAATAAAATTACAAAGAATTTCTATCCAGAATAATGGTATAATGGTGAACTTCATTATTGTGCTTCATGTCAATTATAGAAGACAATCAGTTGTCCTGTGATATCAGTTTCCCTTTTCTTTCTTGCATTATGATAGAGTTTTAGCTCTACATATGCTAGAGTTACATTTCCTGATTAGACTAATTTTATCAATTACTGCAGAGAGATGTAGCTATATTACCAGTTCCAGCTGATGAGATTTTAGAGCAAATTGTCCTGAAAACAATTTGACATCATTTTTCTGGTGTTTTCTTTTTTCTGGTGGAGAGATGAGGTGGGGAGAAAAGCTCTCATGGACCCACAAGCCAAAGCCACTTGGTGAAGATGGGAGAGATACTTGCCAGTAATGGAGTGCCTAAGTCTGTATTGTTACATCAGAAGTAACCTTATACCTTTGTTAGAGCACTAAAGACATTCAATTAATACAGGGTGAACAGAGGGTAGAAAGTTTCCTGTATTCCTCCCAACCCCCTTAAATCTAAGCCTCCCACAGTGGAATGTCCACTGAAGAATATAGCAGTATAAACAACAAAATAAGTAAGGATGTTATTGGGTTCTAATTCATAGAATAAAAAAAGTGCCCACAAGTCCATCTTACATAGATAAATGAGTAAAGAAAAACAGAAGGTATTGAGGGAAGAGGAAAATTCTTCCTTATAGAATTCTAATTTATAGATAGAGGAGGAATAATGGGAAATGAAAATCACTATTAATAAATAGTAACAATTATTAAAGGCAATAGATGCTAAAATTAGTGGGCAAAACATGATGAGAAAAAGGATGCTTGCATAGTCCCCAAGTATATATTCTCAAAAGATTCTAATGTTTTATAAAAGGAAAAAACAAAGTACAGTGAAGAAACCTGGCAGCCGCCACCTTAGTCAGGTGGGTGATTAAAGTGCCAACACCATTAATAAGAGATACTGACATCATGTACACCCTGGTACAACGAACGGAGAAGGGGAACAACATAATTTCAGTGACACCTTGAGCAAATTGCACAAACTCAATCTAATCATCTGAAAACATTAGAGACAAATCCCAAACTGAGAGTTTGCCAAAAAAAAGCCCCCCAAAAAACAAACAAAAAAAACAACTAATTACTGGTTTTCAAAAGTCTGAAGGTCATCAAAGACACACAAAGATTGACAAGTTGTCACAGAGTGAAGGAAGCTAAGGAGATATGACAACTAAATGGGATCTTAGACCAAAAAAAGATGTTGATGGGACAACTGGTGAAATTAGAATGTGTAACATAGTGAAAAATATTGCATTAATACTAGTAAGAGGAGTTGGAAAAAAAAGGCTCTGGGAACTCTCTGCACTAGTCATGCAAATTTTGCCGGGGGACTCTAAACTTATTTCAAAATAAAAAGTTAAAAAGGGAGAGAAAGACTGCAACAGTGGATATCCATTATTAACCAAGACTGTCTTACATTTCTCACAGCCTGAACTTTAAACAGGCTTCTTCCAGACTCTAGGCCCCTGACTTCCCTTTTCTTAGAACATTTACTTCTGAAAATTTTCTATTGTAAGGTCTTGGTCTGTCTCTTTGAGATGTAAATTTTCTCTGCCTTTTGCCAGTTTTATAATCCAAGAATATATCTTTCTTAAAAGACCTGGGAGCTGTCCCTTTGAAATATAACCACATAGGACATCTCCCTTATGTCTCAGTCACTGTGGGTGGGTGGGAACCTAACTTCTAGAGGGGACAATTAAGCACAGAATGCTTAATCACACTGACCAACCTGCTACTAAAGTCCTCTTGTACTTTTCTAGTAGTTCACCCATACATTAAAACTCTCCCACATTTTGTTTCCTGGGAGTTGAGTGCAATCTCTCCCCCCTACTGTAATAGTCTTGAGTAAAACACTCCAGGCCTGTTTCACTTGTCAGGTACAATTATTCTTTGACAGTGTTCAAAATTACCATTCAGTCTCATTTTACAGAACCATGATTGTATATAATTTTGGGATTTTAAGACACAATGCTATTTAATTAACTGGTAAATAAAAAATGCCATAATTTAACATTAAGACCTGGAGGAATGGAACATGTGTATTTAATCTCCTCTATTTTTACTTTTGAATTCTTGTAGTGAAAATGACAGGAAAGCAGGATCCTAGGTGCTTCAGTAAGTTTCACCATTTTCAACCAGCACATCTTTATATTTGGAATTTAGAGCTGACCATTTCAGATAGTTTCCTACATGTTGTCCTTTGGTAGAGCAAAAGGAATACAGATATTGAAGTCACACGTCATCATCATCATCAACTGAGGAGTGTCATTTAATATCTTTAACTCATTTTCTTCATTTGTAAAAGGGAATCATAATCCCTATGCTGTGGTATCATTGGAGAATTCAATTCCATTGTAAAGTTAAAACAGCACAAGGCCAATTATGTATTAAGTATTTCAGTGTGATGTTGCCCTTTTAAAAACTATTAGAGAAAATTCAAGAAACTTAGTAAATGCCCTTTGACAATTGTTATTCCCACTGAAACAATTATTTGTCTCTGTTTTTACTAGAGGTAAAATTAGATTGGAACTTAATTAGAAAATTGGAAAGGGGAAATCAGTAAATAAAAATTATAGCATTGCTGTGGAAAGAATTCTGTTAAATCCCATCCATTAGTCAATATTAAACAAAATGATGCATTTAATAATTAAACTTTTAGGGAAAATAAGACAGTAGTGAAACAAATTTAATGGCTATTTAAGGTATAAACATTTGTTTCCATAATTAGCTATTCTTAAATAAGTGCTTCTCTCTAAACTTCCATAATTATGCACAATTTCTATAGACCTATTAAATTGTTCAAAGTGATCGTAAATATTAGCAACTTTCTGAGGTAAATTTGTCATTGGCTTTATTTTGAAGTAACTGATGATTCAAAGAATAATATGACTTTAAGAGACAAAGCACATTATGTAGAGCACATTGGTTTCTTCAGATGTTTATGGTTGTTAGAAATGGGAAAGATGCTATTAAGTCTAATTAATATGAGCAAATAATAAAAATGGCTTGTGTGGGGATAAAGGAAATTACTCTATATTTCTAAGATATCATCAAAGATACCCTACTTCAATTTACATATTTAATTCTTTTCTTGTAGAATTTGTGTCTAATCAGATAATAGTTGCATACAAGTTACAAGGAAAATAAATCATCTAATTTCTAAGTATATATTTCTAAAAATGAATTTCCTTTGTAAAATAAGGCACACGAAATCTGTAAGTTTTCACATTAGAAGGACTATTTCCATGTGTGGACACAGCAGCATCTATGGGTGTGAGGACAGCATATTTTCAGTTTGACTTTGGTAAACGTCAGCATTGGAAGTCTTGCTCAAATATGATCCAAGTCCAGACTTTTAGACCCTTGGTACAACTGCACCAGATGCGAGTTTCCAAAATCTTTTCAACAAATTAGAATATCAAGAATGTAAGTAATTTGATTTACAAAAAGACAGGTTCTGATTGAGTCATGGAAAAAAAACTTCCAAGGCTTTCTGGACCATTCTACATGAAATAACAAGAAAACAAACAAACTATAACATCTATATCTATATATCTACAGCTACGTCTATATCTATATCTATGTTACTATCTATATCTATATCTTATCTATACCTATGTCTATTTATATCTAGCTCTGTGGTGATCCTTCACTTCCCAGTTTTCATTTTAACCCTTGGTAGTTAGTATCAACTTTATTCCATAATGTTTCTTATCTATCGATCTGTTCACTGTTTAAATGATGATAAAATATCTTATCCCATTGATTTATAGCCTTAACTGCCTTCCTCTCAAATGCATTTTTTTGCATGTAACTACTCAACTATTCTAGAAAAATGCCCCCAGAAATAATAAAGCCTCACCTTTGTAAGACGAATGGCATAGCAATATACTAAAACAATAAAAGCTTGCAATATTCCTAGAACAAGATTTACACACCTAGAGCAATACTGGGGAAACAGAAATTCCCTTCCATTGTTTCTACCAATTAACTAGTATAAACTGTATTTTATATTATATTGATGGGTTTCATGAGATACCATACTTGAGTGTTATCCATGAAAATAAATTATGCATGATTTCTAGTCCTTTATTGATGGATTAATATTTTCCCAGAAAAATGATGAACACTATTTAATGGATTAGATTAAAGATCTATCAGTGGTATCCAATAAAATTATCAGCAAAAATGGAAATGTTTCATATATGTGGTGTTTAATATGGAACCACTACCCACATGTGGCTACTAAGCACTTGATATTTGAATGGTGTAACTGAGGACCTGAATTTTTAAATTTAAATGTAGCGCATTTAAATTTAAATAGCCACATATGGCTAGATGTTATAATACTGTCCACATAGACAAGATCATTTTATGGGTTTATCTGATAATTCCCAATCTTGTCACAGTTTTGCATTTATTTGTCTGCATAGGAAAAAATATTCTATATTGTAACTATAGAACAAAATAACTATACAACTTTGACTTTGGTATAAACAAATAAGCAAATAACTATAAGTGAACAGTCAGACCAATTTTTTTATTCATATGAGGATACAAAATAAATTTACATTCTGAGTTATTTGATTTATTAAAAGAATAAATAGTGACCTACTTTTTTATTTGGATGTTGGAGGTGGATATCTTCTACATGATTCTACTATAACCAGAACTTTTTACATGAGAGTTGGAAATATAAATATTGAGTCTTAATTAGGTGATAATTTGAATAGCTCCAATTTAGTATATTGAGAAGTAACTTGAAGTCTGGCCAGACGATTATTTTTTTTTTTAAGTTTTACTGATTTATTTTGAGAGAGAGAGAGAAAGCGGGCACATGTGAGTAGGGTACGGAGAGAGAGACAGAGAGAGAGAGAGAGAGAGAGAGAGAGAGAGAATTCCAAGCAGGCTCCGCAGTGACAGTGTGGAGCCTGACTTGGGGCTCAAACTCATGAACTGTGAGATCATGACCTGAGCCGATATCAAGAGTCCCACACCTAATCGACTGAGCCACCCAGGTGCCCCAGAATTAAATTAAAATTAAAATTAATTTTAATTAAGATCAATAATTTGGAGTGCCTGGGTGGCTCAGTCGGTTAAGCACCCAACTCGATTTTGGTTCAGGTCATGATCTCATGGGTTTGTGAGATTGAGCCCTGAGTGGGGCTATGTACTGACAGCATGGAGCCTGCTTGGGATTTTCTGTCTCCCTCTCTATCTGCCCCTCCCTCCAGTTGTATGTGGGCTCTCTCTCTCTCAAAATAAACAAATAAACTTAAAAAAAATCAGTAACTCAAAAAACTGACAAATATCTAAGTTATACACACACACACTGTATAATTTTACTAGTTATTGAAAAATTTTAAGAATTTAAATGAAAAAATAAAAATGATTCTCAATAAAATAACAGGTATCCTGTACATTTGATATTCTGCTTATACTCAAATACTGATAGAAGAATGTAAAAAAATATAGGGATTGCTTTTAAAACTATGTTAACTAAATAA